>NW_028274821.1:94567310-95170363 GCF_037043125.1 Eumetopias jubatus
CCTGAGTATGGAGCCCAACTCGGGGCTTGATCCCAAGACCCATGAGATCATGACCTGCCCTGAAACCAAGAGTTGGACACTTAACTGACTGGGCTACGCTGGTGCCCCTCTACTTTTTGACCATTATGAATAATGCTGCTATGACCTTTTGCATACAGTTTCCTGTGTGGTCGTATGTTTTCATTTATCCTGGGTATACGCTGAGGCTTGGAAAAGGGTGATGCATCTTGGGTCATGTGGAAACTCTACTTTTAACATTTTAAGTAGTAACTGCCAAACTATTTTCCAAAGCAGTCCGTTTTTTTCAAAAAAAGCTTCTCTTTATTGATGTTCCCTATTTGGTGGGTCATTTCCATCATACTCTCCTTTAACTCTTTTTACATAGTTTCCTTTATGTCTTTGAAAATACTTATAATGGCTGCTAAGTCCAACATCTGCGCCCCCTCAGAGACATTCTTCCTGTCTTCACCTTGTATGTGAATTACACTTTCTTGTTTGTTTGCATATCTCCTAATTTTTCTGTTTAAAACTGGGCATTTTAGGGGCCCTGGCTGGTTCAGTTGGTTAAGTGTCTGCCTTCGGCTCTGGTCATGATCTGGGGGTCCTGGAGTTAAGCCCCGCATCGGGCTCCCCGCTCAGCGGGGAGTCTGCTTGTCCCTCTCCCTCTGCCCCTCTCCCTGTGCTCTTGTGCACACACATGCTCTCTCTCTCTGTCTCAAATAAATAAATAAAATCTTAAAAAATACCCTGGACATTTTAGATAATATATTGTGACAACTCTGGTTTTTAATAGGACTTTTCCAGGTCACCTCAGAGGTGGTTGCGCCCTCTGGCTGGCCCTGTTCTGGCATCATTCCTGCGTGATGCAAACTGGGGACAACTCCAGGCAAAATGCCCTTCCTCCCTGAGATCTGAATAAGTGCTTTTTAATGCTTTTTTATTCTCAAGATTTTATTTTTAAGTAATCTCTACGGTCAGCCTAGGGCCCGAATCTACAACCCCCAGATCAAGAGTCCCATGCTCCACTGACTGAGCCAGCCAGGCACCCCTGCTTCTCAAACTTTTGGTCAATTTCCAGAGTCCAGAACTTTTGTTTTTATTTTGTTGCCTTTTTAGGGGAAGGATTTTTTGAGCTCTTCGGTCTACCTTTCTGGAAGTTTTGCCACCCTCTGTTTTAATCTGCCTATTGATTGAACTTTATATGAATGGAATCACACTGCACGTTTTGTTTTGTGTCTGGCTTCTTCGCTCAGCATTGTGAGCTGATTTGTGATACAGCATGCACTCTAGCTTCCATTTTCCTCACTGCAAGTGCTTTGGTTTAGGAATCCACCACATTTTGTTTATCCATTCTATTGATGGATATTTGATTTGTTTTTATTACTTTGTTGTTTTTGCTGTTGTGAGTAATGCTGCCCTAAGTATTTTTGCACACATCTTTGTGCACAGATGAATCCATAACAACCAGGTACTGTTATAGGTTGAGCTGTGTCGCCCCCCAATTAATATGGTGGAGTCTTACCCCTCAGTACCTCAGAATATGACCTTATTTGGAGAAAATAAGAAGTAACCAAGTTAAACTGAGGACACAGGGATGGGCCCTAGTCCAATAAAAGGTGGGGGGGATTTGGACCCAAATGGACATGCACGGAGGGAAGATTACCTGAAGGCACAGGGAGAAGTGGGCCGTCTACAGCCATCTCTGGACGTCTGGTCTCCAGAGCTGAGAGGTAATGCCTTCTGTCGTTTAAGTCCCCCAGTTAGTGGTACTCTGTCAGGGTAGGCCTAGGAAACTGGCACATGCGTGTACCTTGAGGTGGAGTTCTGGGTTTTAGTCAGTCATGCTATACAGTCTTCCAAAGTCTAACTCATTCCAGCCCCCAGCCCCCAGCCATCCTGGGAGAGCCGCTGGTGCCGCATATGCTCACCAACATTTGGTGTCGTCGGTGGTTCTCACTGTGATTTTAACTTGCATCTCCTGGATGATTTGTGAAGTGCCAATTTGCTTCTCTTGCCCATTTTGAAGTGGGTTGTCTTTTTCTTACTGATTTGTAGAAGTGCTTTATAAACTCTGGGTATGAGCCTCTTGATTATATGTGAGGCAAATATCTTCTACTCGGTGGCTTGCTTTTCTTCTCTCCTAATAGCATCCTGAAGAAAGACATCCTCAGTTTTAACGTGTTCATGTGTATTACTCTTTCCCTTTATGTTTCTTGCTTTTTTTGTGTGTTGTCTTTAAGAGAAGTTTCCTTACCGCCAAGGGCACACAAGCAGATGTGGCAGGAAGTGAGCCTGGAGGAGAGGATTCAGTTTACACACACACACACACACACACACACACACACACACACACACACCCCTGCTAGAATTCTGACTGGGCTGGCAATGAATCTATAGATGAACTTGGGCAGAACGGACACCTTCACCATATTGAGTCTTGTAGAACATGATATAGTTCTTGTTTAATTTTGGTTACAAGTTTCTCCTAGCAACATTCTGTAGTTTTCAGCAGGAAGATCTCACACATCCTTCATTAAGTTTATCCTTAAGTGTTTTACGTTTTGTGATGTTATGGTAAATGTGTTGTTATTTATTTATTTGTAAGATTATTTTTAAAGTTTTGTTTTCTACATGTTAATGGATAGAACACAGAAATACACTTGATTCTTGTCTCCCGGCCGCCTCGCCTGACTGGCCACTCACACATCTGCCGCAGCAACGTGACGGGGGACACAGCCTACTCTTCTCATCTCTGGCAGAGAAAGGGCCTGGGTCTCAGGGGCATCGCCTTCAACGCAGTGAGACCGGCCCATTCTCCCGGGAAAGGCTGGCTCTGTGGACACTCTGAAATTGGGTTTTCGGTTCTTTAGGGCTCAGTATCCAGGAGGAGGGGATGAACTGTGACACACTGGTGACGCTGGAAATGGGCGGCGGGCGTGGGCCTGCGCTCTCCGGAGTTTTCTGAGGTGTCCTTGTGACGCCAGCGCCTTTGTTGAGGTAATTTTGTCGAATGAAACATTACCATTGAGAACTAGGCTGTGTTTTGTGTGGTACCAGCCAGATTTTTCTAGTAAAAAAAAAAAAAATAGAAAGAAAAAAAAACCTGACACCCCCCAGAAGTTACTGAAACATGCTGGATTTCAAAAGCATTATGCCAAGTGTCAGAAGCAACACCAAGAAAGTGCATCCCAAACAAATCCTTCTATATATAGTTCTAGAACAGGCACAGCTAATCCATGGTGACAGAAATCAGATCGGCAGTGATCTGGGCTAGAGCTGGGGAGGAATTGACTCGGGGCGGGGGGGCATGGCAGAATTTTCTGGGGGTGATGGAAATATTCTGTATTTTGATTATGGCCTCAGTTATGCTGGCAGACACATCGACACAACACCCTAAATGGTTGCATTTTTTTTTAAAGATTTTATTTATTTATTTGAGAGAGAGAGAATGAGAGAGAAAGCACATGGGGGGGGGGGAAGGGTCAGAGGGAGAAGCAGACTCCCCGCTAAGCAGGGAGCCCGATGCGGGACTCGATCCAGGGACTCCAGGATCATGACCCGAGCCGAAGGCAGTCGCTTAACCAACTGAGCCACCCAGGCGCCCTAAATGGTTGCATTTTATTGTGTGTAAATTATACCACAGTAAAGTTGCTTTTTAAGAATAATGATAAACCTAACGATTTTCTTTCAGCTTCGAATAAAATGAAAAGAAACCACCCACAAAAAGACAGCACAGGAAGCCTTGAGAAGGAGTACTTTATTAACAACATGACCTTGAGAATTCAAAGTGCTGGGTTACTTATTACTTTCCTCCCCGATAAGGAAGAGGGAGATTGAGCCGAAGAGAACCAGGAATGGGGGCCTGCCGGGCAAAGGGCTGGTTGCATCTGCTCTCTCTGGGGTGCCGGGAGCAGAGGCTTCCTGAGGCCCTTCCTCAGCCTCTGAAAGTAGTTTGATTTCCCGATGGCTACGCAAGCATTGCATTGTTTGCCTGCTCTGCAGCACGGGGCTTACTGTGGAAATTGGGACCAGAAGGCACAACTGACCTTAACTCACTAGACTCATCAGCACACACGCCCTGGGTGCCAGTGTCCTGCCTCTCCCATTTCCCTTGGGGTCTGGGCAGTCGGCTGCATCAGGCTGGGAGCGGGCCATCCCAGGGCAGCCCGAGGCTGGTTCTGTCCCGCGCTCAGGAGTGCCCCTGTTTTCTTCCTGTTTGGCCCACCATTGGACAATTTTAATCCCTAGAAAGTTCTTCAGTACAAACTTCCAAGCCTATAGTGTTGGGTGTATTTGCAGCCGGGAAGGACAAGACAGAGCATAAAGCACAGGCAGTTCTGCCTGGTGACGGAGGAAACGGTCAAGGAAAGGTTCCTGAGATGTCTTTGGTGCAGAAAGCTGGTTTTATTAAAGCACAAGGACGGGGCCCGTGGGCAGAAAGAGCGACACTGGAGTTGTGAGGGGCAGTCCATTGTGCACTCTCAAGTTGGGAGCAGGGTGGGGACAGGTATTTTGGAAGCAAGATTTCCAGGATCCTGAGGGGGCCAACTGTTTTAGGAGAAGTAATTTATTACTGGCTAGTAAACCCTCAACCACGAGACCCTTCAGATGTGTATCGCTGGGCCACATGCTTGGGGGGTGACTGCAGACACGTGTCTTGGGGGTTAGAGATAAAGGAAGTTTCCAAAGGAATGTCTGTGTGTTTAAAGGAGATTCGCAGGATCCTGGGGGTTGGGCTAGAATTGCTTGTTGCCCTCAGCAAAGTGTCCACATCCAGGCAGCTGAGCTCCCAGAGGAACGTCACTCTGCCTGTCTGAAGGACTTACCAATGAGCTCTAAGTAGTGAGGAAGTTTAATTTTTCTTTTGCCTTTGTCTCCCACGTCACCTGACAACATGGCCTGGATGATGTCGATGTTACCAAGGCAGGCACAGACTGCTACCCACCTACCCACCTCCAAATTATCAGCCTTTCTTCCTCTATGACCCCATTTAACCAGGGCGCAGCATTGAATAGACTACACTTCCCAGCCTCTCTTGCAGCGAGGCTGGTCATGTGACTGAGCTCTAACCAATGGGATGTGAGCAGATGTGTCAGGAGCCACTCCTAGGAAGTGAGCCTGGAGGAGAGGAGCCAAGCTCTAGTTCTTCCCGGCTATTGGCTGGAATGTAGACTTGATGGGCTGCCATCCGAGCCTTGTGGTCAAAAGCCCGCACAGCCTACAGCTTCGGAGGAGCCTGGCCCCTAACACCGCATACGAGCCCTGGACCACCTACTGGGACGTCTTCGTTGAGAAATACATTCTGTCTTTTTAACACCACTGCTGTTCTGAATTTTGCCCTATCTTGTTGGAAAGTTTATGGGACGTTTGGGGCTTAGTTCCCCTGGGGGCTCCCGTCCACAGGGTACTCATGAGGAGGCCCACAGACCTGCAGAGGTGGGTTTTGTCCATCGGGGGAGCCCGTGCCAGGTGTAAACCTGGTCTCCAGCCTCCAGCTCTGAGCGGCCAAGAGTTTGAACAGACCTTCCTCCCTCGCACTTGCCCATCGTCACCACTTCCATTGGAATGGGGTGGGGAGACAGCAGGAAGCGTCTGCAACTCTACCCACCCCCCCACCCCCACCCCCACCCCCGCCCCCCAGCCCCCTCTGCTGAGGCGCCAGGCTCTGGGCGCTGATCTGGTAGCGCCCGCACCTGCCCACCCCCCCATGACTGGTCCTGATGGTTCTGAGAGATGTACTCTGGGTCCTGAAGTGTGACAAGTGGTAGGTAGCCACGTCCACAGGGCTGCGGCAGGTCCTGTGTCCTGCTGATCATCCATTCTTTGTGGCCCCAGGGCCCTGGAATGCCCTCTCTTCCCTACTGCGCCAAATGGGAGAACAGCACACCACTGCCGATCGCTTGATGAGGACCGTGATGGGCGCACTTCCCCAGGCCCTGTGTCCTCCGGGGAGGGCGGAAGCCAGGAACCACTATGGGGTCAACGCCCCTGCCCCTTCCTCAGAGCTGAGGTGGGCTCCAGAGTGTCCGCAGCAGGCCGGGAGGGCGCGCGTGCGCGCGGCGAAGGGCAGGCGAGGGTCTTGCCTGCCGGGGGCCCAGGGACCCCAGGGCTTGTGGGCGCAGCGCGCGCCGCGACCGCAGGGCGGCAGCACAGCCCGCGCAGCGCGGTCCTGGGCCGGCGCCCCCACTGGGGCTGAGCCCGCCCCGGGGCAGCTAGGGCGGGACGCCTGGCGAGAGCCCCCACCCGCTGCGGACGCTGCCTGCCGTCTCCCCTCGTGGGTTCTCGCCTGAGCCGGGGGCGAGGTCAGGAAGGGGCAGGGGCGGGCCGGGCCCTAAGAGCCAGGCTCGCGGCGGGGGGGTGGGGGGGAGGTCCCTACCCCAACCCTCGTAGCCCCTCGGATGCCGGGGCGTGGGGAGGGGCGGTGGTCAGGGTCTCCGACTCCCGCTCGGCCCCCTCCTCAGTCCCACTGAGGCCCGGGATCCTCAGGCATCGCTTCTGGGGGGCTCCCCCCCGTACCCCTCTCAGTGTCCAACCATCCAGGCCTGCGGCGGGCGGGAGTGCCCGACCATCCGTCTCGGTTCAGACCCCCTCCAGTGGAGGGCGCACTGCAGCCCCCAAGCGCAGCAGGGTCTGCGGGGTGCGGGACGGGGGCGGGGAACCTCTGAACGAGCTGCCCGTCCCAGGCCATGACCCCAGAACAGAGATGACAGCTGGTCTCTACCCCGGACACCCCGCGCCTGGAGAGTGGGTGCGCACGACGGGCTTTGAGTCGAGGGCGGCGGGGGCAGCCCCCGTGCCCCCACCCTACCCCGGCCTTTGTGAGTGCCCGCCCCCCACCCCGGGCCAGGGCCCCCACTGCCCAGCCCATCCCCCTTCCCAATGCGGAGCCCCCAGCTTCCGCACGCTGGTTTCCCCGGTCCAAGCCCGTTTCCCCCCAGTCCGCCCCCCATCCGCGCCCTCCAGCAGGACTCCCCCACCGGCGCCTCTCTCCTGCGCCTCTGCTGCCCCCCACCTCCCCGGGGCCCCCCAGCCTCCCCCTGCCCGCCGGTCCCCCACCTCCCTCCACCCTCATTAGCATAGCAGCTGCTCGCCGAGCGGGGACCCGCGCGGAGGAAAGGGCAGAGGCCTCGAGAATGAATGGGGGCCACGGCTTTGGAGGGGGCAAGAGAAGAAAGACAGACAGACGAGCGAAGGGACAGCCCGACGTACAGCCAAGCAGAAGAATGCGCCCGACAGAGGGGAGGGGAGCGTTGGAGGGGGAGCCGGGAGCCCCGGCCACAGAGGCGGAGCGTGCAGCGGGAGGTGGGGGAGGGCGGCCTCCAGAGACCCCAAGCCCCAGGAGGAGGCTGCGCCGGAGGCCTCGGGGAGGAGCTGTCTGGGAGGTTCGCAGACCTCCCACGGCCCCCTCTCGCCCAGGCCTCACACCCCGGGCTCAGGCTTTGTTCCCCAGCTGCCCCCTGTGTCTGGCACCCTCTCCCTCCTTCAGCTCCCAGGTGGACACCCGCCTCTTTGAGCTGCCAGGCTGCCTATGTGGACCCTGCTCTGTGCCCCCCTGCAGTGAGCTGCAAGACCTTTGGGGATCAGAGCCAGAGGGCAGCCCCTTCCCTCTCCTTCTCCTAACCCCCCTCCCTGGTCCTTGGCCCTTGGTCTGGCCTCCAAATCCTGCCCGCCCTCTTCTGGCAGGCTCTGTCCTGGCTCCCACGCCTGTTGACTTTAGACATCACTCTTTCTGGCTGACCATTTTCCTGCATTTCCTGGTCTCTCTCTGGCATCCATTCCAACAGTAAACACTTCCTGTGTCTGGCCGGGGTCAGGTCAGAGACAGACAGTTGGACAGGAGCCGCCATCACTCCTGGCTGGGGTGGGGGTGGGGTGGGGGAGGCCCTACCCTTGTCCATTTGGTCTGTCTCCCTTTCTCCTTGGTAGGCCCCCCCAGGACTTCCCAGCGGTCCAGCCCCTGCCGGCCGGACCCCTCCACCCTGGGTGTCCTCCGTGCTCCTGGCTAGGACCCTCACTTGGCCTCCACAGTGGACCTGCAGATCCCGGGGCCCAGACAGAGAGGTCAGCTCTGACTTCTTTCTTGCACCAGCCACAAAGAGCCTTGAGAGGAGGCTTCTGCCCCTGAAGGCCCACCTGGGGAGGGACTCCCAGGTGACACCACTGGCCACTCAGCGCCTGTTTCTGAGCACAGAGGTGCTGGAGACAGAAGCCCCGCTTGCTCGTTTGTTCACAGCTCTGACCCCAGATGGCGGCAAGAGAGCTGGAGTTGTAGTGTGTCTGTTTCCTAGGGCTCTGCCCAATGAAAGGGCCACGAGATGCCCATGAATACATGTCTTTAGGCACTCCCAGAGTCCCTCACCAACAGCCTGGGCCCAGGCTGGGGGGCGGGGGTTGTCTGTGCACAGAAGAGCACCTAGGGAAACAAGGCAGCAAAACCCCACCAGGCCTCCTCCACAGCTGTGGGGCTGAGCAGGGCCTGGCCTCCTTTTTGTCCATGCTGGAGAGAAAACTATTCCTCTGTGAGCAGCACAAAGCCTTTCTCAGTCAAATGTGTCTCTCAGAGGGAGGACTTAAGGGAGCCGAGACGTCTCCCGTGGTGGCAGCCACGGGCCTGGGAGGTGTCTCAGCTCTCATGCTCCACCAGTGGCCGGGGCAGCCAGGCCAGCCGCTCCCTGGGAAGCAGACCCCTCCCCAGCAGCTAATGCGGAGAACAAGCACATTACCTGCAGCTCTGAGCCGGCTTCCTCACTCTCCTGTGGGCAGCAGTACCTGGGTGGGAAATGGAGGTCTGGTCCTGCATGCCCGCGGGCCGCCCAGAGAGGGCCCAGGCCTGACTTCACGCTCCAGATACCCCAAGCAAAGTCCACGTTCTTGTAGCAACTCTCCCTTTCGAGGCCTGGCACCCTCAGCCCGCCCAGGCCGGTGGACACCACCTCCCCTGGGAGCTCATTTGCCTCAGATGTTCCACTCACCTCTGCAGGTGCCTCAGGGTAGAGCTGCCCCCCCCCACCTCCTCCACCTGGTCTCTTGGCCTGCTGAGGGGACAGTAAATGCCTATTTCACCAACAGGAAAACAAGCTCAGAAAACCCTTAAGGGCAGAACAGAGTAGATATGCAAAGTAGGAACAAGGAAGGCACAGCCCCAGAACCTTCCAGTCTGGAAAGTGCAGTATGTCTCCAGGACGAGGTAGAGCCGCAGGGACCTGCTGACAGGAAGCTGACACCATCTGGCTGCAACAGAGGGGTCTGGGTTACAAGAGAAGCCGTTACCTTTGCCGGCTCCCCCTTCTCTGGAACCACTGGTGCCCTCCCCTGCACCCCCTTCTCTTAAGGCCCCAGGGCCCCGAGGGCATCTCAGGTACGCGCGCCAAGTCTCTGCTCTTCCGGTAGGTGCCAGAAACAGACAACCTGCTCTACGTTCCCCTCACGCACACAGGGACCCTGGCTGACACTTAAGTCTACCTTGGGTCTGCTCCTCAGTGAGTGGCTGGCTCCGGAGGCATGCTGGCCTCCCCAGCTCCCAGATGCCACCGGTGGACGGAGAGAAGAAAACAGGCCTTTTAGTCGTCAGGAGAGATCAATTAGGATGTTCCCCAGATTAAAAAATACCCCTTCTGTGCAGCAGGTGGTCCAGCATAAACCCACAGCGAAGGAAGCCCCTCGTCAGCAGAAGAGGGGCCTGGTTCCTCTGAGGACCTGTGGCATCTCAGGCTGGCTAGGGGGTAGGAAGAACCTCAAGAACTTTCCATGCAGAGGCCTCAGCTGCTTTGCCAGGGAGCAGAGGAAACGGCTTGTCTGCTGGTTTTGGGCGCTCTCAGGGTGGCCTAGGTCTCCCCCCCCCTCCAGCTGTTAGACGGTCCTCCCCTGGCACCTCACAAATCCCATACATGGCCAACTGGGGCTGGCCCTTGAGTTGAGCCCAGAGCCAGTTTACCAGGCTCTGTTTTTAGGTGAAAACAAGCCAAGCATTGTGTAGACAGCACCCACAAATAACATGTTGCAGCCTGACCCTCCTCCTGGGTGCCAAGACCAAGAAGAACCAACAAACTTTTTTTAATTAAAAAAAAAAATCAATGAAAAATTTATTCATAAATTTTTCATGCTGTGCTACAAGTCTATATCGTACACTCAGGAATGTGCTGCAGACTTTATCCAGTTAGAAGTGATCATACCAGGACCCACACACAGCTTCCATATAAGCCTAGAAAGTTTTAACATTAATTAACATAATTAAAAAGGTATTTGCATCTAGAAAAAATATACAGAAAAACTCCTTTTGGAGTAATCTGTGCCTCAGTTTCAATGTCTGCTTGTTTCACTGACATTATCAATATATTCTTCTCACACAAGGTTTTATGAAAAGCCACAGATGACTGCCCGAGAGTCTGACCAGCCACGCACAAAGGGCCTCCACCCACCTGTGTCCTCAAGTGCTCCCCATTTTTGCACGAAGGGTCAGCAGCACTTCTACCCTGGGGAAGCCTCATTTAAATTTGAATAATTCAGCCTCCCTTTTATTTCTCAGGATCAAAACAACAAGGGGTGTGGGGTTGCATAGAAAATTGGAACCTCGGAGACCAGGAAGGGCGCCTTTCGGGACAGAAAGTGACGCAGAAGCACCGCCTCCGGCCCAGGTCCGCGCGCGGCCCCTCCCCCACGACAGGATTTTCGGATTCGAATCGGGTCCTTGAAGCTCCGGGAGACTGAAGAGGGGCAAAGCAGTCCTTCAGCTCACTCAGCAATTAGCACAAGAGATTCACAGTCTTATAGGTATTTTATAAAAATATAAATATGGGTACATTGTTGCCTTCACAGCGCTGGATACAACGCCCTTTAAAATTGGGTTTATAACCAAGATTCAAAAAATACACCTAAAACTTGGCTTAAAATATGTTAATATTTTATATTCTGTCATAAATGTTATGACATTCAATCGTGGCAAATCCATTTACTTTTTTAAAAAAGTGTGCAACCGACTAACTGTAATAAAACTCACTAGAAAAGGTATGATCCCCCCGGCCCCCCCCCCCCACCGCCACACCCGAGCACCCATGCTCCCGAGGAGGCTTTGCAAAGCCAGCAGGTTTGGGGGATTGGTGGCCTCTCACAGAAGAGGGGAGAGGGAGGCCCGGGGCTTCCAAAACTCGCTCGGAACTGTGTGTCTGTGTTTTAAGAAGGAGAGACGGGGGTGGGGGGGGAGGGGAGAGGAGAGAGAGAGAAAGGAGGAAGAGGGACTAGCACGGGAAAACCATCAGGCCGGGCAGTATTTTCAGTGCAACCAAGAAATGACAGACTCAAGTTTTAGTTTTAAGACTAGGAAAAAAAATGCATCTTCCCCCCCATAACCACATTGACCACGCACAAGTTTCCAAACAACAACAAAAAAATAAATCAGGCGCACAAACTCCACCCACAAATATACACACACATGATAAATACTTTAGAACCCCAGGAACAGCGAAGCGTCTCCACAATCGCGCGTCCGGGCCAGGGACGCCCCGCCGTGGCCCCTAGGCGACTGCGGGCTTCGGCC
Organism: Eumetopias jubatus; assembly: GCF_037043125.1. NCBI lineage: Eukaryota > Metazoa > Chordata > Mammalia > Carnivora > Otariidae > Eumetopias > Eumetopias jubatus. Next base: position 94,578,844 of record NW_028274821.1, read on the forward strand.
GCGAGTCCTGCGGGCGGCGGGGCGCCCCGAGCCCGGCGTCGCCGCCGCCCGCCTTCCACCTTCGGGAGAAAACATTTTGACCGGAGGATCCGGTGTCTCGGGACTCCGAACTTGCTGGTAGCGAGACTCAAATTTCAAAGGGGCTGCAGCCCGCGCCCCGCCCCCACCTCCCGCACAACGACCCCCCCCCCCCCAGCGAGGCGGCGGGCGGGGGCCGTGGGAAGCCCTCGGCCCGGGTCCTGGCGGCCGCGCGGGGGCGTCGACCCAGGGCAGCGGGCGCCGCGCGGCCCCCGTGGGCGCGGACGCGCGCGCGCCAGACTCGTTGTGGCCTCTGGGCCCGGGAGCCCGGTGCGCACCGAGGTAGTTGGCGGGAAGGTACAGCAGAGGACACGCTCGAGGCCCGCGTCTGGGTCCGGGCGGGCATCACCGGCCGCTGCCCGCGTACTTGGCCTTGGTGATGAGATAGAGCACGATGTCCTGGTGGCCGCCGAACGCGGCGATGTGCAGCGCGCTCCAGCCGTCGCGGTTGGCCAGGCGGATGTCGGCGCCGAACTTGACCAGCAGCTTCACGAGCTCCAGGTTGCCGTCGATGACCGACTGGTGCAGCGCGGTCTGGCCCTCAGGCCCGAACGAGTTCACGTTGAACTCGCAGTTGGTCATGTTCTGCAGCAGCGACTGCAGCTCCTGCGTGTTGCCCTTGCGCACGGCCTCCTGGAAGATGCGCTGCGTCTGCGGCGACGAGCAGGTGGACAGCTCGGCCTGGCTCATGCTGCCGCCGGGAAAGGGCCGCGGGCCGCGCCGGGGCTCAGCGCGGGCGGCGGCGGCGGCGGCTGCGGCGCGGGCCCCTGGCTGTCTCGGGGCGCGCCTCGGCGCATGGAGGGCGCGGAGCCCCCGGGCCCCGCACGCCGCTCCTGGGCGTTCCGGGCGCTGGGGGCCGGGGGCCGCCGCAGCGGGGACCCCGCCGCATCCAGCCACGCCCGGGCGGGCGAGCGACGGGGGCGCACACTGCGCTCGCGGGGGCCGGTGGGCCCGGCGGCCGCGCCGCGCGATCCCGGTCCCTGCTCGCTGCGGCTCCCACGCGGGTCCCACACGCCTCCCCACGCGCAGCTGCACTCGCCCGCCCGCCGCGCCGGGGCGCCTTTTACCCCCTTTATATTTGCATAACAATAGGGCGCCCGTGACGCGCGCGCCGGCGGCCCTACGATTGGGCGGCGCCCACGTGGGGGCGGGGCGGGGGGCGGTGCCGGGGCGGGGCGTGCCCGGGCGGCAGCGCGCTTCGCGGCAGGGGGCGCTGGTCGCCGGCAGGGGGCCAGGTGGCCGTGGTTGGCGGGGGTTGGGGGGAGCTCCTTGCTCCACGCGCCCTGGGGCTCTGGGCATCTGCGCCGTCGTCCCGCCTACTCTCCTTTCGGCCACCCGGGGAATTCCAAGCTCCCTGCTCGGACGGACCCAGGCCGGATTCCTGGCCGAGCGCGGCCTCGAGGTGGACCCGAGGGCGGCCTCCCCATGGTGGGGGTTCGCGGGCATTTCAGACCCGGGAGGCCCGGGTAGAGACCCGAGTCTCGCTACGCGCTCCCGGAGCGCCGGCCGTAAACCCTCCGCGTCGCTAGCACGCCGGGTGCGCGGCGACAAGACTGGCCCAGCCTGGACCCCAGGACACAGGGTAAACGCGGGGGCCAACTCCACGAACAGCTCGGGCGTGTGACCTCAGCCACGCGGGCCTTCCCGCACGCGGGCGGCTCCTCTGACGGCCTGGGTCATCCCGCGTTTCCTCCCCAACCTGATTGGCTTGAGGAGACAAACCCTGAAGCCCCGCCCTGACAGAGAAGTAGGGTCTCTACCGGAGGAAGCCAGGGGCTGCCCCCCTCCACCCCACCTCCCTCTCGGACGCTCCTCCAAGGTCGGGGCGGGGGGGGAGGTCAGTCAGCGGGACTTCAGGGCCTGCTTCCCTCTGCTGGGCCACCTCCATCAGCACGACTAGGGACAGGGTGCTTGGCCAGGTGAGCAGCCCAGGAAAGGCGCCAAGGGCCGCTCAAGAAAGGAAACCCAGAAATGACTCATTTCCAAACTGTAAACCCATTTTTTATTGATGCTCTAATACTGCGGCCAAATTTCCTCATTAGAATTTTACAGTTTATAGCTGGGCTGCGGTGGCTGGAAATTGGGCAGGAATGATTCTCCGAGCGGTAGGCCTTGGGCAGCAGGCGAGCACCCAGGAGCTTGCACTCCCTCAGAAGCCAGCTCAGCTCCGGGCTTCATCTGGGGAGACCACCCTGCTAGGCCTTGTTTCAGGATGGGCTCCCGTGGGTGTCTGCCTGGTGCTCCCCCGTGTCTGGACACACATGTGGGTTATGCCCCCATCTTGCTCTGTGCTCTGGAGGAGTCACAGCCAAACCGCAGATAAAACTGCATAAGGCCACCCCAGGGCTGGCTGCCTCTGGTCAGCTACCCTCAGGCCTGGCCGTAGCTGACTGTCATGGGGTCTTCCTGGCAGCCGGAGCTCCCCGAGTCCCTCACTCTGGTCTCCCTGAGGCTAGTGGTCCAGCTGTTCTGCTCAGACTTGCTCCCACCAGGAGCTCCCCGCTGTGCAGGTGGGTGAGCCCGGGCTCAGCAGAGCCTGTGCTAGGTCCAGCTGTGGTTGTGACTTGGGGGGGTGCTGCTGGTATCAGGAGCCCCTCCCTTGTCTTGCTCATCTTACCAGGAAGTGTCCCTGGGCCCAGTAAGGGGACCTGGGAACAGTTGCTGCTGGAGTGTGAACGCCTCAAGGGCAGGGACCCGACCACCTCCAGTACTCCCCGTATCTCCTGAGCACCAGGGAAGAGGGCAGAGGCCCTGTCTTCTGGGGCCCATAGTTCCGTCTGGACAGTGACCCTCCGAGCGGGTGAGCATGCAACCCTGTGCAGGGCTGTGACCTGCTAGGCGGGCACGTACCTCCCTGCTTCTCCCTGGAACAGGGCTGGGCGTGGACAGCAGGGTACTCTGAGAACGTGCCCAGGGCTGTCCCCGGAGGGCAGTGGGCTCAAAGACAGGCCCCAGCCCAGGTGGGCTCAGGTCCCCTGACCTGAAGAAGGGCATCTTGGAGACCCTGTTGTGCCTGGGAGCAGAGCCTGGGAGAAAAGTCCCATTGACACGGCGCAGGCTTCAGGGAGGGCAGACAAAGGGGCCCTGTGAGCTCCATGTGGGAACGTGCGGCCGCCACCACGGGCCATGAAATCGGTAGTTTGGGTGTCCCCCAGCTGGATCCGCATGGCCAGAGTGGCCGTAAGAGTCTAGCCGGAGGTTGCCTCCTGCCCCACCCAGGGTTCGGTGTGAGGGTCAGACAGGTGTAGCCAGGCCTGCCATCGGGGGGTTCAGGGGATGGTCACACTGTCCCTGGGGAGCTGATGGAATTCTCCACTGTGGCTGGGTCACTTCGTTCTGAGCCGCTCTGCTCCACACCCTAGGAGTTGCCCCATTCAAGGACAGGAGGGGAAGAGGGGCTTGCAGAACACCGGCTCCTACATGTTTGCCGAAGGAACAGTCCGAAAGGAAGACATTTCCAAGTGCCTTGGAGGGAGGGGGAGAGGCCCGCCATGGGCCAGGCCCTGCCCCGGGGCTCAGGAAAGCCCCTCTCTGGTGTTTGTGGCTCTCTTGGTGGTGTCACTCCACACACTTGACTCCGAGGGAGAAACCCCCGACCTGGGATCTGTGGGGACGCACTGAACCCTGGCTACGCAGCTGGACCCCGTCCTTCTCCGCATCAGCTCTGAGGGTGCTGGCCCAGGGGGTGCCACCCCGCAGGGCCATGGGGGGGTGGAGGCCGGGGTCGCAGGGGGTCCCCTTCTTCCTTTGGGGACCCCCTTCCTTTCCAGGCTCAGAGCAGTGGGGAGGGGGGAGCAACGTGGGCAGGGGTGGGGCAGCCTGGGTAGCATTCTGGGATAGGGGCTGGGAAGATCTGGGTGGGGCAGCCTGGGGAGCACAGCGCAGAAGGGGCGGCTGGCCAGAGCCGGGCCAAGGCCGCGGCCACCTTAAAGGCACTAGGCAGGGGAGGGAGGGTGAGCAGGCAGGCGGGCAGTGGGGGGGCGGGGCTTCCAGCTAATTCATTAAAATGTGTCGGGGAGCGTGGGAAAGAGGAGAGTGTTTCTTCCCAGCAGCCCAGACACCTGGTAGAAGGGCCGAGAGAGGATAGAGATCAAATAACAAACACTCAGCCCTCGGCCAGAGCGGAGGAAGGACGCCCGGGGCAGGAACTGTGGCAGACAATCAGTGTTCGGCTCTCGCCTGCCCTGCTGGCCGCTCAGGGCATGGCCTGGCACTAGGACCACAGCCCACCCGCTGGGCATGGTGCCTGACCCCTGGCCTGGGAAGGGGACTAAGGCTGTCTGGGGGCCTCAGAAGGCTCTTTGGGCTGAGCCCTGATGGCTCAGGACCAGCGGTTTGCCGTGGAGCCAGGCTGGGCCGGCAGTGAGCTCCTGAGCCTCTGAGGGTCCCCAGAGGGTCCCTGGAGGGAGACAGCCGGTCTGGGCAGCAGAGGGGTGGGGAGGTGGGAAGGAAGGCTGGATGGTACAGTCGTGGCTGTGAGGGAGGGACACACTGAGAAAGGGGCCCCACTTGGTTGCCCTCTCCTCCTTCTAGAGGGTACACAGGGCAGAGGGATGCTGGGGCTGGGCCTGCCCGGACGGACAGGAGGACACTTGGTCTCCTGTCTCCCCGCGCTTGTCCCTGGCTGTGGCCTCTTTCTGTTGAGGACCAGCTGCAACCAACATCAGGGCCTGGGGTCAGAGCAGAGTGTCCAGGAAGCAGCTGGGTTGGGCAGTGGGGCCAGCACCCCTGGCGGTTTCCTCCTAACCCTACCGGGGGAGGAGCGTGCTCAGGGCTGCCTCCTAGGACTGGGCTGGTGGTCTGGCTCTTGGAAGCAGCACCCCAACCACAGAGGGTCTCCACCGCTGGTGGGGCTTGCCTGCTCACCTTGGCAGCCCTGCCTGGCCCTCAGGCTCAGGAGTGACCAAAGGGTGGGGAAGGCCAGTTTGCGGCATAGGCCTGGCCCTGTCCTCTGAGCCTCGGAGCCTCTCCCTCCGTCTGTGCAGGGGCACCCTGCTCCAGCTGGCCCCAGAGTGGCTGGGGGGCTGAGCGCCTGGCGCCCGGTGGGCACTTCCAGGGAAAGGAGAGGACAGGGAACGTGGCAGGATGTCTGTATGGCCTTTCAGCATGGCCCCCAACCTGGGCAGGGGCAGAGGCAGGCTAGGCACGGCCCGTGCCCACCTGGTACCTGAGGCCACCACACCTGGGCCTGCAGGTGCACCCTGCTCTGGCAGAGGCGGCAGCCCCGCCCCAGCTCCCAGGCCCCAGCAGTCCCGAGGCTTCCGAGGCTTCCGCCTGGGCTCCTCAGCCCAATCTGAGCTGGTTTCCGCTCAAGGAAAGGAAGGACCGGAAAGGGATGTGGGGGGGGCACATTCCTCGGGGGTGAGCCAGGAGGAGGCAGCGAGGGCAAGATGCAGTCTAGGCTCCTCTCCCCGCCCACCTGGCACCAGTGCCCGTGGGCCCTTGGGGTGCCTGCCATGGGCGCCTGCACCTCAGTTTCCCTCTGAGTGGGCAGAGAAGCCCCTGCTTCCTGCAGTTGTGAGGGGAAGGCTCTTGTGTGCAGGGCTCCCCTGTGGCTTCGGCTGCGGCCCTCTTTCATGAGAGGGGGCCCCCCAGCCTTGACTGGGGGGTGGGGGTGGGGGAGGAAAAGAGGCCTGTGGGGTCAAGCTCTGGCCAGCGAGGGGGCCAGGGCGGGAGACTCAGAGGTGCCGCCTTCCCTCCAGGCCCCGGCCTTCCAGTACACAATGGATGTCTTGCTAGAGGGGGGCTGCCCTGCCCTCGCACCAGGGAGGGCTGGGGCCCAGTCCCCAGGAAGCCACCCCGCCGTCTGGCCTAACGGGCCCGGCCGCACCAGGATCCCACCAGCTTACTCCCTGGAACCAGAGGACCCCGGAGGGTCCTGAGGCCAGCCTGGCTGGGACCTACTTGGGGGCAGGCAGGAAGGCCCCGTCCTGCCTGGCCTGGAGGCTTGGCCCTTGGCCTGAGACGGCCAGCAGGGTGGGGTAGTGGGGGTGGAGTGAGTTAGCGCGGGGGGAGCCCGTGTGCCCCCACCCCCCAGCCTGCTGAGCCCCGTGGACAGGGAGCCACTTGGGTCCCACCCTTGGGCCTTTGTGCAGTTTCCTCTGCCAGGCGTGTCCTTCCGACCTTCCGCCAGCCCCATTCCTGAATGTCAGGCGATTCTCGGCTCAGGGTCCGAGCATCCTGACTGTGGGGGAAAACTTGCATCCCCCCCGCCACACTCCAGCAGCTGTGGGGGGGCTGGGACCCTGCTGGCACGCCAGTGGGGGGCACCCAGGTGTGTGCAGGGAGTCGGGGGGCAATGCAGACCAGCGGGGCCCGCGGCCCTATCCTCAGGAGGGGCCGCTGGCTGGGTGGGGGCCGGGGGCTCAGCTCTGCTCCCAGGGGCTGGAGGCACCATGCAGGACCTCGCTGAAATGCGTGGTGATGCGGCCCAGGTGGGAGCCCTCCCAGAAGACCCTGCCACAGCCGGTGCAGCAGAAGGGCTGCAGGCGGGGCCGCGGCAGCACACCCTCTGGGACCCCTGCTGGCGGCAGCCAGGTGCCCTGGCCCAGGGTGGCCTGCGCTCCGGCCTGCAGGTCGTCCGCCTCCAGCCAGTGGCAGGCCAGATCATAGCTGGAGCCCCTGGGGGCCTCCTCCAGGGCCGAGTCGAGCCGGGGGAGGTGGAAGCATTGCTCTGAGCGCTCAGCCTTCAGGTGTCTGGTCCCCACCCCACTCCTTCCGGAGGCTCCTCCCTATGTGGCCCCATCCCCCCAACCCTCTGCCTCATCTAACCCATGGATCCCCGGCCCTCCCCACTGGTCCTGCCCCTCACCCAGGGCACAGGGACCATCCTCTCTACTGGGCCAGGACATGAAGGGTTTGGGCTGGGGCTATGTCTGGAGCCCCACGTGTCCTCCAGGGTGGCCCCAGGGCTCACCTGCCTCCTGTAGGTCCTCGCTCGGGTGGGCTCATCACCTGTTGATCAATCAGGGTCATCAGGGACTGTCCTAAGGATGGGGCCCGGCAGCCCCTGTGCCCACAGTACACCTCCGGGCGCCTAGCCTCTCCCCCACCCTTAGCAGAAAGGGCAAAGGGCAGGGGGCTGAGGAGCTTTGGTGCTAGCCCGGTCCCCTCCCATGGGAACTCACACCTTGGAATGTTCTTGGGGCTCAAAGGTCCTTGGGAAACAAGCTCTGGGCGTGAGATTAGCCAATTAGGGCACTTGGGGGCCTGAGAACTGGCTGGTGGGGGCGGGGGCATCCCATCTGTGGCGATGAGCAGATAAGCCACCTCCAGGGGGGCGAGTTTCACAACAGCCCGCACCCCAGCGGGCGGGCAGGGGCCCTGGGGACCTGCGGGAGCTCCGGGTGCCAGCAGAGACCCGAGAAGTGAACACTGTGACCCTGGGAGAGGGTCCCTACCCCCACTACGAGCGTGGGAGACGCCACGGAGACGGCCAGGCCGCGGGCCGCCGAGGAGGCAGCAATGACTGTGGAGCAGGTGGGACAAGGGTCCTCCCTGTTCTGCTGACCTTCCTACTTGGCTCAGCAAACACTTCTGCCAGATGGCTCCAGCTCAACGGCAGTGGGGGCCTGACTGGATGCGCCCCTCACCGGAGCCCCACTGCCTCCTTGGAACCCAGCAAGGCTACGTCCTCCAGCTGGCCGACCTCCCTAGCTTGCCGGCCCGTCTGGCCTCAGCCTCTACCTGGAGGCCCCGAAGTACCAGGGGGCCTGCAGGAGTGCTGCCCACTACCCCAGGACAGTGGGGGCCTCTGGGTGGGCTGCTGGTGGCTCAGAGGGACGGGAGCCCTCCACGGACAGCCCCGCGCATACGCTGCTCCTCCCCTCCTGGGCCTTGAACGCTTCAAGGCCACACTGCGGAGAGCTGAGAGCGGCTGGGGCTGGACACAGGCCATCACGACGGCTCACCTGAAGAGTGGGTGGCCCCCGCTCTGGCCCGAAACCTCCGAGGGAGGCGGGAAGAGCAAGGAGGGACGTCAGCATCCTGGAGAGGCACCCAGACCTCAGGCTGACCCGCCCAGAGAGTGTCCCAAGACACCCTTCTATGCTTGGCCTCCCCCGAGGAGGGGCTGGGGGCCAAGGGAGCACCAGTCAGGCTCCGCTGGTGCCCCCTCCACGGGGCCCTTCTCTCTAGGGGGTGGAGGCGCCATGCTAGGAGTGGCCGGGCACACTCACAGCCCTGGCCGGTAACTTCGAAGTCTCTGCATGCTCTGCACCCTTTTCTTTCTAGTTTTACAAACACGGAAACTGAGGCTGGGGGGGTGGACCTCTGGGGTTTGCCCTCCTTCCTGTCTGTCCTGGCTCAGCTACCTTCCGATTGCTTAGCGAGCGCCAGTGGTGCAGAGGTGTGCGGGCAGATGCCCATGTGTGCCCAAGTGTGCACGCGTGAACAGGTGTGCGTGGGTGCGTGCTCTCCCCGCGCAGGGCCTCTGGGACGGGGGTGGGGAGCGCCACCCAGAGGGGTGCGGAGTGTCGGAGCTTCCTGTCCCCCGGGCCTGCGACCTTTGCACGTCATGCGCTCTGTCTTTCCACCAGCCCCTGGCCACACGTGTACTTTCATCCTGGGAGTACCCAGTCGTTGGGCCACTGTCCACAGACCCCACAGAGCCCGTGGCCACCCCGTGGGGCACACATCCCTGTGCTGCTGGGGCCTTCCTGGTGGCTGCTGAGCCACAGCTGCCACGTCATGTCCTTGGAGACCTTCAGGTACTGGTCACAGTTACAGGCCCGGGGACAGAGGGGCTGCCAAGGCCCCGTGAGGCCCCTTCCACCCTCCCACCCACAGCCTCATGCTCCTTGCAGCTCTGGGCCTGGCTAGGGGGTTTCACAGACACAAACAACACATCCCTTCCTGTCTCTGCGCGACAGGGCACACCACCTCCTGGGAGCCCTCCTTGACTGCTCTGTCCCAGTGGGTCCTGGGTAGCCTTTTCTGGCTCCCAAGACCCTGTGGCACTCTGCTATCACCTGGGCTGTTTTCCCCAACCCCCAGAGTCTTGAGGGCAAAGCCAGGCCTGGGTGGCCCCGGGCTGCCTCAGCATGGTGGGGGACACAGGGCCCAGCATTAAGGGCCAGGGTAAGCAGCCCCACAGCTGACCCCTCAGCTGGTCTTGGGGTGAGCCAAGCCATTCAATTGTCCATGTTTCACAGACACACTGCCTGTGTCTGGGCCCACTGGGCACCGCATCTGTGGGGAGCAGGAGGGAATCCGCTTGCGCTTCTCGTTGGGGTCCTTGTCTAGGACATGCCATGGGTGAGGGGCTGAGCTCAGCCCTGCTGAACTGGCGGCGACCCTGGTGGAGGTGGGGGCTCCTGGGGCCTGCCCTGCCCTCCCCACACAGTTGCCCCAGGGTTGCTTTCTGATGGGCCCTGCCTGACAGGGTGAGGGACCCCAGAATTCCCAGGGTGAGGTGGGGAGGGCCCCGAGGGAGAGCGGGAGGGGCCAGGCCCCTAGAGACCTGGCTGGCAGGCAGGTAGGGACAGGTACCCATGGAGACATGCACACCGGTCACAGCCCTTCCAGACCTCAGAGCAACCTGCAGGAGGAAGCAGAGCCGAGAGCAGGGCCTGGGGGTTCCCAGGCCTCAGGGAGGAGGGGCCGTGATCTGTACTCACGGGATCCCTCTCGGCCCCCACCTGGAGGAGCCTGGCCAGTGCCCTGGATGACATGGCTCCTGGGGGTGGGTGGGTAGGCGACAGCCACGGGCCCCTGGAGCCTCAGGGTGTGCCCACGTCAGAGGCGGTGCCCCCCCTGCCCCCACACGCCCTTTTCCCACGGGCCTTTCAACACTGTGAGCTTGCTTTACCTGTGGCCTCATGGCTCCACATCCAGCATCGGGAGCCAGGGCCTGGGAGTGCAGGGTGGGTGGGGTGGCCTCGGCTGGGAGGCCTAGGCGGGGCTGGGGTCGGGCTGATCCCAGGCAGGACCCTTCCTCCTGCTTCTCTGGGGGGCCTCCTGTCTCCCTGGCCACCTCTGCCAACCAGACCCTGGGCCAGCCTGTGACCCAGGGAGTCTGCGGGGGTGGGGGGCGCCTGGCCTGCTGGTCACAGATCCAGGGACCTTCCTGGGGTAGGGTGCGGGCGGAGCCCCGGGTGCCCGTCTGGCCTGTGGTCACTCCAGGTCCAGCTGGGGAAGGAGCGGAGCACCAGTGGGCTGCCCAGCACAGAGGCCCATGCTCCCCCTGCGCAGGCCCCCCAAGGGGTCAGAGCCAGTAGGTGTGAGAGTGACGGAGCATTGGCAGGAGGGTGGGATCCTCTCTGAGCACTCTGCCAGCCACCCAGGGCCTGGGCCTGGTGCGCACACCTGGGCGGGGCTGCCAGCTCAAGCTGAGTCACTGCACGCAGACAAACGACGGGTGCCATCCACAGGGACCTGGCCCCACCCTCGGGAACCATCGGTGCTGGTTTTCCCACGGCTGCTGCCCACTGTCACCCCATAGGGCCCTGGGAGGCCCTGCCCTACCCCCACTTCCATCTGGAAAAGCCGGTTCTGCACTCTCACCCCCTCTGCCCTGCATTCCCCGTCTGTCGGAAGGACCAGCACCCAGGGCCTCTCTGTCCATCTCCTGTCCACTGTGGGGCCCGGCAAGCCTTGCCTGACTGCCTGCTGTGCATGGGCAGCGGCCACCCCTGGAGCAAGGCTGCGGCCCTGCCCTTTGGGGTTCACGGCCTAGCACATGCCTGCTCACGGACTTGGTGCCAGGCCAGCAGAGGCCCCCTCCTGACACCAAAGTGGTAGAGCCTTTGCCCTTTCGTTCTGAAGAAAGGGGCCTTCTTGAGGGGCTGAGTCACTTGCTCACAGTCACAGAGCCCTCGGCTAGCTAGGGCCCCACACCGGGGCCCTCACACTGACCCCCAGGAGCGGGGGTGTGTGCCGGTGGTACCCAAACCATGCGCAGTCCTCCTTGCGGGACACACAAACCCCAGCTTTGGGATGCTGGTGGGTCTGTGCAGACAGCAGTGGGGGTCCTGGAGGAGGCCCTGGACAGGGGCTGGGTGGTAGGGTCCCGTGAGTCCGGCCCGGTCTCTGTGCAGCCCCCCATTCAGTCTGGGAGCCTGAGGCAGGGTTGGCCTCCACCCCCAGAGCCCGGCTAGGTGGGAGGGGCCAGGTAAGTTGGGGGCAGGAGGGGCTGGGAAGGCTTCTGGCCTCCCTGTCCAGGGGTCCATCTGCCTGCCTGCTTCCCACAGCTCCTACAGCTGCTCAGAGCCAATGCCTGCCATGCTCAGGGCACTCCGTCTTCCTGGGGACGGCCTCAGGCAGGGGCACGAGCCCACGAGTGGGGCATTGTCTCCTGGGGGCTGGGCCACCAGCAGGGGCTGGTCCTGGGACTGGTGGGGCCCATGGACCTGCAGGTAGGCAGGCCTGACCTCTTGGTCCGCCCTCTGCAGCCCCCTGCTCCTCCCTCGGGCCTGGGGAGGGTGGGAAGGGCCTGCTCTGGTCACTTCCCCGGCAGGTTTGGTTCTCTGGGCTTCTTGGGTGTGTGAGGAAAGGGTACAGCAGGTGCCTGGGATAGCTGTCCATTCCTCTGAGGCTAAGACTTGGCAGGGGGCAGCTGGGGGGGCTTTGAGGGGCCAGTTCCCAGGTGTGGGGAGCCATGCCCAAGAGCGGGTCTGCGCTCAGCTCCGAGCCCAGGAATCACAGCCACACCAACCCACAGGGGTGGTCGTGGCCAGCAGAACCACAGCTGAGCAAGAGGCACGCTCACGGCATCTGTCCCGAGCTCTGTGTCCCTGGAACTGCCTGTGTTCCCACCCCCTGGGCGCCCACCACTCCTAGATGCCCACCTGCTCCGGGTCCCCAGCTCCCCTGAATACCCACCTGCCCCAGGCACACAGGCCACACATACGCGGCCTGGGTCAGTGGGCCTGTGGGGGTCTGCTGTGTGCAACCAGTGGACAGCCGGGACACCAGTGTGGAGAGCGGAGAGAGGCAGGCCCCAGCCAGGGCCACAGAACGTGATGAGCAGGGCAGGCGGCGGCTCCGCCCCAGGGCCTACCAGCCCCTCTCAGGGCTGAGAGCAGCACTGGCTAAGTTCTGTTGGTTGCCTAGAGGGAGAGAGGAGGGTGGTATAGGAACCGCACCTGGGGCTCACCACAGCATGGGGCATGAGAGAGAACCCATGTTCCTCAGGGTGCTTGCTGGGCAGGAGGAACCTGCCTAGGCTGGGAGCCCCGTGGAGGGACCCACTCTTAAGGAGGATGTGGGTGAGGCTCCGGGCTCAACCAGCAGGCAGGCCTGTGACCTGAGCTCCCCACTGCAGGCGGCCCCATTTTCTCTGCCCAGTGGGCACCTGGCGCAGCTGAGAGTTGCAGGCCCCACCTCCCAGCTGGGAACCGGGCCGGGCCACGCCAGCGTCCTGCTGTCGGGGCTTTCCACTCTTGCGAGCGAGGGGAGGGCTCGTAGAAGCCTCACTCCTGCCTGATGGCAAGTGCTGTTTGGGCTCCGAGCAGGGCCCTGCCAGCCCCTGGAGCCCCCACCCTGGGTAAGGGACGGGAGGACAAGTCGGTCGGGTACCCAGACCCTGGAAGGCCATGTTCTGGGATTTTCTGACCCCACGGGCAGGGTGGATGGGGGCTTCGGCTCAGAAGCTGTGACATGCTCTAGAGTAATGGGCCGTTTCTTGCTCCTTTAGAGCAAATTAGGAGAACAGCAAAGCATAAAAAAAGCAGAAGAAAATAAACTTCCCCTCAACCCACCACCTGGTGGGAAAAGCCAGCATGTCAGTGAGAAGGGTTTCCGTTTCTGGCACCTTCCCAGAGCACACCTATGCGCAGCCAGCGTCTCAGATGCTCACGTCAGGGGAGTGGGGGCCCTGGTGGGTCTCAGCCACAGGACACCAGTGTCGCCATCCCGTGGTGTGTTCTGCCCATTTGGTCCCTGCCTCCCCTCACCGTCCACACTTGCTGTTCTGAGAAGGGCAGGCCCTGAGGCCTTCCCTGGCTGGCTTATCCACCGTGACCCCTCCAGAGCCGCCCCAACAAATGGTGCCGGGTGCAGGGCCAAAGGGCTGGGATGAAAGACCCCCGGCCTGGGGTGTTGGCCTGACACCTCCCTGGACGGGGCGGGACGAAGCCCCGGGGGGAAGCAGTGAGGCCTGGGTCCGCTCCACACCTCGCTCTCCCACGCTGTCCCAGCAACACCTCGTGGGGCCCTGAGCCATCTGCCCGCTATGCTGGGGCTGTGACCCTCCTCCAAGACAAGAGCATCAGCCAGCTTTGCCCACGAAGACCCTGCTGGCCCCCGGCATGGGACGTCGCCTGATTTTCCACTGGAGACAGGCCAAGGGGCCAGGGGTGGGGTAGGGTGGGCGGGCTGCAGTTGTGGCCAGCCCATAGCTGAGATGCTCGGGGCCTCTGTGGGGTGTCATCCCCATCTCGCTTGCCAGGTACAAATGCTGGGGCAGAAGGGCCAGCCCCCAGGCCCTGGGGGGTGGGGTGCGTGGCTACAGATGCTATACTGGCCTTTGAGGGAAGGTTTCGTTTTTTTGTTTGTTTGTTTGTTTTTCCATATTTTATTTATTTGAGAGAGACAGAGATAGTGAGAGAGAGCAGGAGTGGGGAGGAGAGGGAGAAGCAGGGAGCCCGACGTGGGGCTAGATCCCAGGACCCTGGGATCCTGGGCACTCCTTATTGTTGGGTTTTAAAACCTTCCCATGGGGCACCTGGGGGGCTCAGCCAGGGCAGCGTCTGCCTTTGTTCGGCTCAGGTCATGATTTCCGGGTCCTGGAATCGAGCCCCACGTCGGACTCCCTGCTCAGTGGGGAGTGTGCTTCTCCCTCTGCCTCTGCCGCTCCCCCGCTCCCTCCGACTCCAGTGGGTGCTCTCTCGCTCTCTCTCAAATAAATAAAATCTTAGAAAAACAAAAACCCAACAATAATGCTCTTCTGCTGTGAGGCAGGCTCGTGGCCCTCCAGTGGCCTCCACCTCTGATGTCCATGACCTGGGATGGCAGCCCTGCAGGGGCCTTGCTCCAAGGCCTGCCCTGGCCCCGGGTCCAGGAGGGTCAGTGCCCATGGGCCCAGCCCTCCCCCGCGTGGCCACTGCCCATCCCCTTCGTGGGGCCAGGACGGCGTCTCCACAGACAGAGCAGGGCGTGGGCTCCCTAGGGTGTCAGGGGCCCCCACAGGGGCCATGTGGTATGAACGAGTCTCCGAGAGGGCCGGCACTGGGCCCGTGAGTGTGGGCTGGTGCTCCGCAGGTGTGTCGCTCAGAAGCACCAGGGCTCAGAGGGGCCGAGCGTGGGTCTGCATGTGAGCCGTAGTCAGAGGCGTCACTGGGCATTCCACCGTGTGGACACAGGACTGGTGTGGCAGGGCCTCTCGGACCTCACGTGCTCCCCTGGCCCCAGGAGTGTGTCCGTGTGTGTGGGCAGCCTGCAGGCAGGCGTCTGTGTGTACCTGGCAGGGGAGTACAGGAGCTCGTTCCTGGGGGCCTCTATGCTCAGGGTACTGCCTCCCCAAGCAGGTGGGGAGCCAAGACTGGTTCGGAGGACACAGGGTCAGATGGGAGCAGCCTTACCAGGCTGGCACCCCAGGTCTGGGACCTTGGCCGCAGAGGGAAGTGTATACCTGGCAGCTGGAGCCAGAACCCCCCCAGCCTGCTGCCGGGACAGGAGGGCCACGGCCACTTCCCGAGGACCTGCCCCAGGCTCTCTGGGTGTGGAGTGCCCGGCTCTGGAGCTGCCGTGAGGCTTGCAGAGTGGACGAGGGGCGCTGACAACCAGCAGTGAGGGCCCCAACAGCCATGGCTGTGGAGAACATCCTAAGACCTCCCTGGACATCCGTGAGCCTGCTGGTGACACTCTGGTGTCAAGGGAAGGAGGAAAGGGCAGTGGGTGGAATGGGAGAAAGCCCTGGGCAGAAGGACAGACACAGCTTTCCAGGACACAGCATGCCTGACAACCAGGGCATGAACGGGAAGCGCCCCAGGTCACCCTGGCCAGGGACATAGGGGAGGGTCACGGCCCCTCCCCCAGGCCCCTCGGGGGCTTGCAGGCCTGAGCCCTGGAAAGTGGCTCCAAGCAGGACGGGCAGCTGAGCTTCCAGCTGGGTGTCCCCTGCCCACCCTGGGTGCCTCAGCTCCTGAACGCTCCTCCTCCAACTGCACCAGCCACAGCCCAGGGCCCACCTAGGACCTGGACATGCAGACCCCACTGTGTGGGGACAGTGGGGTCGATAATCCAGTCCAGGCTGGGCAGATGACATGCCACGTTCCAGCTCCCTTGGCGGGGCTGGGGCTGACATCCAGGGAGCCAAGCCAAGTGGTGTGAGCCGCGGGGCCCAGATAGGTGGCCAAGACCTCCTGCCCTGCTTCCTTAAGCCTGACACGGGGCGGTCACAGCCCCACTGTCAGGGGCTGGGGAGAACTCGGGCCCTAAATGTGAATTTCAGAGAAAGTGTGCAATGCATTTCTATGAGAGAAGGTAGACAAGTTTTCTGAAGTTCACAGTTAGCGGGCGTCTGTATTTGTATTTGTGTAGAGTCCAGTGCCCGAGGCTTCCAGGCTCTTGGGAGGAATAGAAGCCCCAGAACCTGCCCCCGAGTCAGGGAAACCCCAGTGAGGGCTCATTGCTCCCCGTCCGCAGCACAAGGCAGGCACAGCCAGGGCCCCCTAGGTCTCTCCATGAGGTGTGGGGGGCCGTAACCACCTGCCCTAGGTTAAATCAAACAGAATCTGGGCCAGAGGATGTCCTCTAGCCTCGGGCCCTGCGGGCGGGGGCGGGGGGCTGTTGTCTGCCCCCGCTTTGGCAACCTCAGCAGCCCCTAGGCGGCACCCCCTCCAGGAACCCCGGCTAAGCGCACCGCCCATCCCGGGGCTCCCGGGCACCCCAGCGCGGCGGGCGCAGCGCGGCCGTTCCCAGACGGGGGAGGGGCAGCGGGCCGTGAGAACCAGCCGGCGGCCGCGGCCGGGCCGCGTGGGAAAGCGGGAGGAGGGGCGGGCGGGGAGGGCGGGGCGCGCCTGGGAACGGCCCCCGCCCCCGGCCGGCCTTTGAAAGGGCCACTCAGGACACCCGGCCGAGATTCAAAAGCAAACGGTTGCGCCTGCCTTCCCGCGCCAGGACCCAGGGCGAGGGGGGCTGGGGGACCTCTCCCACCTAGGGCCGCGGGGGGGGGGGGCAATGGGGGACAGGCTAAGGAAGTTGGGGAGTGGCCCTGGTTGCCCTGCTTCCGCAGACAAGTGGAGCCAGGCTCTCAGGCAGCGGGCGGTGGTCCGGGACCCCACGCCCTGCACCCTGGGGTCTGAACCTGCCTGAACGTCTGTGGGGCCTTTCAGTCACAGCAGCCCTGCCCCACTGTGTTCCCAGCCAAGGGAAAGAGGAGCCCCAAAGTCCTCCTCCAAAGGGTGATGTTCTAGAGATTGGGCTGGGGGCCTGGGGGCCTTCCTGGAGGAGGTGACAGCCAACCTGGGGCTTGGCAGACCAGGGGAGAAGGGTGTCACAGGAGCGACAGTATGACCGGCTCAGCATGGTGGGGAGCCAGCGTGACTGGGGGCTGAGCACAGGGCAGGGGTGCTGTGGTGCCAGGGAAGCTGGCCCCTTCCACCACCACCTGTGCCTTGAAATGGGTTTTCCATATGGGGGGGAGGAAGACGCAGCCCTTCCCGGAGCCGGACTCCCCCCACTTCTCTGACAGACCCTCCCCCACCCCCTCCCCCACCTCCAGGGAGGAGCGCGCGCTTGGCCGGGCAGGCCTATCTCCCTTTGTAGGGTTATTCTTAGGCCCCTCCCTCTCTGGCTGGCCCTATCTCATGCTGGTCAGCCCTGGGTGCCCCATCTCGCCCCAGAGACCTTTGGGGTCTACGCTCGTCCTGAATGTGCTCCACACACAGTGGCCCTGCCTCAGGACAGGGGGTGGGCGGTGAGCGGGGCACCTTGGAGGGGGAGGGGAAGGGGACAAACTCTACTCCCCAGCCCCAGCAGGTGAGGGAGAAGTGGCTAGGTGCCCTGTAGCCCTGGCCATCCATCCACTGGCCCCGACAGCACATGGATGGAACAGTCACTGCCTGGCAGACCCTCCCCAGCCCCAATCCACGGCTGCCCACAGCCTCCTTTATCTGCAACTCCCCGGGGGCTGGCTGCCTCTGGCCTTGCGCCCCTGAGGCCAGCCAGGCCCGTCTTGCCTCCCATATCCAGGGTTGAGTGGACAGTGGGTCTGCAGAAATCAGGCCTGCTGTGCCCATCCAGGTCCCATGGCCACCCACCAAGGGGCTCACTGCCCCCTGGCTCTGGGGCCCCACTTGCTTTGGGGCTGGAAATTGCTCCAAAGGAAGAAGAGCGCCCACCTCCCCCCATGAGATGCTGGCCAGGCCCCTAGGCCTGGGTCAGTCCCCTGCGAGGGCCGGTGGGTCCCTGAGAAAGCAGCTGTGGGCAGCGTAGGAACACACAGGCAGGGCTGCTGCCAAGAAAACTATTTATGGACGCTGAAATTTGAATTTCATGATTTAGCCGCAGGCTGCTGGGTGCTGACATCAGGGTGTCTGTCTCAACCTGCCGCTAACCCCAACCCTGGCTGTGGGGGACCTGGGTGTGCTGCTTTCTCCCGGAGCCTCAGGGCCCCTCTGACTGTGCCGGGGGGTGGGGGTGTTCCGCTCTGCAGCCCTGACCCTCCCCCCACCCAATCCGGAGGCCCGCCAGCATCTAGTGCCCTCGCCCCATGGAAAGGCATCACCAGGGGCTCTGGCTCCCTGTTTCTTCAGAGGCTGGTTCTCAGGCATTGCCAGGAGCTGGCCTTCACATTCTGGCTGGGGGTTCTGGAGAGTCCATGGCTCGGGGCTTTGGGAAGTGGCACAATGAGAGCGCCCGTGGAGGCACAGAGCAGAGAGGGGGAAGGACCGTGGTCCCCAGAGACACGGCCGTACCCACAGACTTTGCGTTTTGGGCTCCAGGCCTTGTCTTACTGTCGGAGGTGTCTGGGACAGAGGACGACGCTGAGGGTGCCCACATGGCCAGCTCTGTCCCCCCCTCCACCTCTGACCTCAGCTGACCGGCTCAGATGACACCTGGCCCGCATGGCCAGGCCTACACTGTCCTGCCTGAGGTGGTCCCTGCTGTCCTTCCTCCAAGCTCCCAGTGGCCTGAGGTAGAGCCGTGGTTGTGTCTGTCCAGGCCACCAACGCCCACCTGCATGCTGTGTGTCCATGTACCTGTGGACACCTGCATCCCAGCAGTGGATGGGGCACCTGCTCCCATCCCCTCACACCAGCCAGGGCAGTGGGAAGCGCCGTCTGGGTGGGAGTTCATCCTACCTTGGGTGCATCCGTGCCCTCTGAAGTTCAGCCTTAAGCACGTCAACCCCTTCTGAAAGTGGACAGGACATGTGTGCACTCTCCCATCAACATTCGGCGGGGGCGTACAGCCAGAGGAGCCCGTCCAGAGGAGACCCCACAGCGCTGATGTGAAGGCCCGTTAGAAGCACAGGATCATGGACTGCTGGGTCCTGGGGCACCCGCCACACGGACACACATGAGAAGGAGAAAGGAGCTGGGTACCTGGGTGGGCGCCTGGCATAAGCTGGGCTGGGGACTCACACGCCAACCTCCCCAGGCGCCGGCCCAGAGAAGCCTCGGCAGGTCTCAAGGCCACAGGCATAGGGCTGCCCTTCAGACCTCCGCTCAGCCCAGGCCACTCCAAGGGGTGACACAGCCCAGGGAGGGGTGGGTTGGGGGCAGAGGGCCTGGTGTGGACACACGGACAGGTGCCACTCGCAGGTTAGGGTCTCGCATAAAGCTGGCTGCTGGATGGGTTGGCATCCAGGGGCAGCCCTGCTTCAGTGTCAAGGATGCAGGTGTGGCTGTCATGCTGGCCCAGGATCTTTCCTAAAGTGGCCAGGGTCAGATCAGGGCCACCAGAAGCTGGGGGACCCCCAGGCCAATGGGGTCCAAGTCTTCAGTCCCCCAGGGCCGTCTGGTGGGAACAGAAGCCGGGGCTCTGAGACCCACGACTTCTCTGGAAGGGAGAGGGGGTGACCCTACAAGCTGTGGGGAGAGCCTGGAGGTGACCCACTCTGCTGTCACCCCTAGGGACGGCACCAGGCTTGCTCCGGGCCATCACCCAGGGTGATGGCTAGCCTCTTGAGTCTGGGGGCACGCTGGCCTCAGCCCCCGCCAAAACCTGCTGGTGGATCCCACTGTCCTTGAGGTCTCACAACAGCGCGGAAACCCATCCTGCTCCAGAGCCCCTGGCCGCTCCTCCTGCAGCCTCAGAGCCAGGGGGCTGGGGTCTCTCCCTGTGCAGGGTGGTGGCCACCCCTCCCCAGGCTTTGTGCCTGTGTGACCCTGGGGGCACCGAGTGTGGGAACGGGGCTGGGGGCCAGGGAGCACAAAGGATGGGGAGGGGCGGGGTCAGCGGCCGTGGCCCCTCTTCCTGTCGGTCCCTGGTCTGCAGTTGGTCATCGGGATAGAGGGAGGGTCTGCAGGCCCAGGGACCGGGCCAAGCACAGGTGCCACGGCTGGCCCTGGGTTCCAGGCGTGGGTGCCAGGGGTCGGCTGCTCTGGAGCTCCCCTCACATCCCCAGGCCCTGGGAGCCCTCTGCTTGCATCCCTCCCCTTCCAGAGATCAGTCTGGGCTGCTGTCCACCTCTGTCCCAGGGCCCTTGCCTGGCCCTCTTGTCTCCTGGATGCCTGTGAGCCTGCAGCCCAAGGCCCGGCCTCCCCCAACTGCAGGCTTCTCTCTGGCCCCACTCCCCCTCCCCCCTGGGGATCCTGCAGCCAGCGCTGCCTGAGAGCTCCCCGAGGCGGGGCCACCGTCCCGCAGAGGCCTCCCCTCCCGGGTGCCCACTTCCGGAGGCCAACGTCACTGACTCCCCTCCCAGGACACTCCCCGACTTCCACATGGGGGCCACAGCCTGTTCCCCACCACAGTGGAGGGGGACCAGAGGGACAGTAAAAATAGACATTACGCCTAGCCATGTCAGGGGTTCATGCTTAGGCTTTTTTTTTTAACTCAAATTTCTTTGATAAAATATTTTCCCATGGTGGACGGCACTGGGAATGTCCTTTCGGCGGATGTTCCTGATGGACAATCCCAGGCCCAGGTCGCCAGCTTCAGGGGTCATGATCCTGCCCACCACGTGAGACCCACCACCCCTGACCCCTGGAGTGGGCAGGTGGGCCATCTCCCCGCTTCAGGCCTCCACCACCTGACTCTGGCTCTTCACGCGCAGATGCCCCAGAAGGTGGACCCTGGTGCCCAGGGCACGCGCCACAGCTTTGGGTCAGGGGCTGGGCACCAGTGTGAGGCATGGCCACAGACCCCTGGCCAGGCCCCTGGCCCAACCTTGGACCGGGCCTTCTCCCTCTGCATGTCCAGCCTTATACCCCGACGTACCGGCCCAGAGAGTGTCCAGGCCCGCTCTGGGAATGCTCTGTGTGTCGAGTGGGTTTTCCCTCTGGGAATGGCACTAAAATAGCACGAGGAAGGGAAGGAAAATGGAAAGTCAGCCTGGCAGTGGGAGGTCTCCAGGGAGGCAGCCTGCTCCAGCCGGGGCCAGGGGCGACAGAGGCTCTGAGCCACCAGCCAGGGTGCTGAGGCCCACCGGAGCACAGGACAGGGCCCTGAAGGCCGAGCACTGCACAGAGGACCTCCCTGGGTCAGTCCTGAATGTGATGCTCTCTGCTGGTCAGTGGACAGCACCTTCTGATGCCTAGATAGGCTTACAAGCCAGTAGCCCCACAGAGCCCCCCAGAACCCCACGGAACCACACAGAGCCCCACGGAACCACACAGAGCCCCACAGAGCCCCACGGAACCACACAGAACTGCACGGAGCCCCACAGAACCACATGGAGCCCCACGGAACCACAAGGAGCCCCACGGAACCACACGGAGCCAGCCTCGTCACTGTGTTGAGCCTCGGGCTATCACCCTGCAGCGTCCGTGGGGCACCTCTTCTGTGCTTCTTGGTGTTTGCCACTGGTCCATCCCGCCTGGCCCCGAGAATGGCATCTCCCCTGATCCTGGGCTGGGAGTAGGGGTGGCCAAGTGTGTAGGACGGGTGGTCAGCCATTCCCGGCCGTAGCTGAGGCTGAGCCCCTGGGGTTCAGCTGGGAATGCCGTGGTGGAGGGGCTCCAGGATCACTTGGAGGGAATGTGGCCGGAGGCCTGCCCAGACCCGCTGCTCGCACATAACCGCCACACCTCAGTGAGCCGCCTGTCTCACAGTAAGCGGGTATTTGGTCTGAGAGCCTCGGTGGGAACCCTGGCCTCAGGCCTGGGCATTGATGCCACCAGCGCTCGCTGGAACAGAGTAAGCTCAGTCCTTCCACCTTTCCCAAGATGCCTCCCTGGTGATCATGGCTGGGTCCAAATTTAGAAGTCCTGGCTTCTCAGAGACCCCCTTCTCTGCCCACCTGGCCCTGTAATGCTGGCCTTTCAGGGTCCTTGTACACGTTTGTGGACCCTCCTAAACAGCTATTTGCCACCCAGGGAGGGTCCTGCCCTGAGGCACACCCAGCACACTTTCTTTCGGAGCTGAGCTCAGCTGGAGGCCACTGGCCGCCCCTGGGACCAGAAGGGTCCCTGGGCCCTTTCTTGACAAAGGCCCATCAGGCGCCGACACACAGCCTTTTACCTGCACCCCCACTTGCTGCCCACGCAGTGGCCAGCCCCTGACTGTGACCACACACACAGGTCTCTGCCTGGGACCCCCTCCCCAGCCCTGAGCACCCTGGTGCTGGGGCGGCTGCCCTCTGCTTCTTGGCCAGTGCAGTTGCATGGTCCCAAGTCGCAGACCCTGTCTCTGTCCTCACCAGCTGGCCTTGGGCGGAATGCATGTCTTCCACAAATACGGACAGTGCTGGGCAGGGCCCCCAGGTGAGCAGTGAGCTGGGGGCTGAGGCTTCCCCGTCCTTCCCCATGCCCCTCCCCAGCCTGCAGGGCCTGGTGCATCTGCCTCCAGACCAGACCCCAGGGAGCCCAGGCCCACTGGCCAGGGCAAAGCCTACAACCTAGGAACGCAGCCATAGCCTTAACTTGTATTCTCAATCTGCTCCTGCTCATCTGCTCTGACGCCTGCCACCTCTCACCTGCGCAGGCCCAGCAGCTGCTCCCAGGTCTCCCACCTCCCTACCTGCGGTCAGAACCCTCCGAATGCGTCCCACCTGCTGCAGTCAGAAGAGATCCCAGCACCCCCGTAACCCCCCTCCCAGCTGTGCCCCCACGGGCTGTCCCCTGTCGTGGGGTGGCCGAGTGCCCACCTCTCCGGTCTGGGCACTGGCTGGTCCCCTATCAGGGCTCTGCCTCCGAGCCTTTGAACTGGCTCCATGTGGCCCCCCAGGCGTTCTCAAACAGCCTGCATCCGCCCCCCCCCCCCCCCGCCGCAGGGCAGCGGGGCCCTCAGCCTGAGGGCTGCTAACGGTACAGGATGGACGAGGCCAGTGAGGCCGGGGACGCTCTTCCCTGTGCAGGGGTGTGGTGGCTCGGTGCCCTCGCAGGCCTGAAGGAGGTCAGGCTGCTCCCCAGCACGAGGCTTCCCGGGGCGCCAGTGGGGGTTTCCTCCCAGCTACCCAACTTCCTGTTTTCTCAAGAAAACTTAGCAGCAGAGGCTCTGAAAAGCTCATTAAAATGCCTCCCAGGCGTCCCGGACGTCCTGGGGTCTTTACAACACTTGTCGGCTTGAGCAGAGACAAAGAGAGGCAGCCGACAAGGTTCCTGTCCTCCCAGAGCTCGCTGAAGGAAAAGGCCCTGCAGCGCACTTCCCGCCACGCAGGGCAGGGGGCCCAGGGGTCTGCACAGAGGGCACCTGAGGCCTGGTGGTGGGGGTCCAGGCCCTCCTCCCCGCTCCCACTCTGCTGCATGCCTGCCCTCGCCCGCACAGACGCTGCACTAGCTGCAACTCTCCTGACTCGGCCCCGTGGGCTCAGGTCCCAGGGGCCTGGCCGGAGATGACCCCTCCCCTGGCACTGTGGAGGTGAGGCCCAGCATCCACCAGGCAGCTGGGCTTGGGGAGGTGCTCCTGACGGAGCTTCGTCGTGGCTGCAGCTCCAAAATACCCTGGGAGTAGCCAGCACTCTGCACCAGGAGCCACGGGAGCACGTTAGGACAGGCCCCAAGCCCCTCTGTGCCCGCTGTACCCCACCGAGGCCCCGACATGGAGCAGCCACGCCCCAGCCTGCACCACCTCCCCCTCAGCCAGATGGCACTCAGGGCCCCCAGGCGCCCCCTCCCTGGCCCAATCAGCAGATGGTACCTAGGTCCCAGACCCCTCCCCGATCTTAACCCTGGATACAGCTGCCCTGACCTGGCCATTTCTTCACCCAGACCTTTCTAGACGTCAGGATGGACCCAGTGGCCACGTGCAGCTGTGGACATTGCCCTCCGAAAATGGGACACCCCTGCCCCCAGCCAGGTGCAACTTCCGGCTCCTTTTCCTTCATCTAGAAGCCCTGTGGGAGGCCAGCCCTGGACACGGGAGGAAACGCCTGGGTCGAACAGGCGTCCCACGTGAGCCGCTCCCGTGGCCAGGCCGGTGCCAGCACTCTGCCACCTCCTGGCCCCATGGGGGTGGGAGGAAGAGGAGGAAACGCCGCAGGTAGGGCAGTGGCGGATGCTGCTTGCAAGGGCACAAGCCCCGAAGCACATGGCCTCTGCTGTCCTGCCGCCCTCCAGAGACATGCTGGGTCTTGCCTGCCACGGAAGTGGCTTCCTGACAGCTGGGGGGCTCACACACCGGTCCACGGCAGGCCTGGGGCACGGGGGACCCACCTGGCAGCGCCTGAAGATGTCTGCATGGGTGACACGCATGTGAAATGCTTGAGCATGGCCTTGACCTGCTGTTGGCCTTGAGGGAGCGGTCCACCGAGGGGCAGCGCCCAGCCCTGACCTGGGCCCGGAGCTGCACAGAAGTGTGGTCACTGAGAGGCAAGCACAGAACCCAGAACCTCTCCAGGCCCAGCTCCCCTCCCCCAGCTCAGGGGCCAAGAGCCTCTCCTCAGCCCACCCAGGCTGGGACAGCAGTGTCGGGTCAGCCCCCACTCCCATCAGCTCCACGGTGAGACCCCAAGAGGGGGTGGCCCAAGGGCCAGGCTGAGGCTCCCTTGGAAAGATGAGGCTCAGAGGTGAGCCATCTTTGGGGCCCTCACCTGTGTTACGGCAGCCCCGATGTCAAGATGATCCTTCCCTCCTGCCTGGCAACCTGTGCGGGAGGCAGAGTGACAGGTGAGGGGCACACTGGCGCCGGCAACTAGGGCTGTTCCTGTCCCCCCCACCCCCTGTCTCCCCCAGGCCCCGCCCTGTCCCCCAGAGCTGCCTCTGTCTGGGATCTGAGCAGCCAGCAAGTCCTGCAGCCTGAGTCCTGGGGCATTGCCTTGTTGTATAGATTTGGTCTTAGAATCCTAAAAACATTTTACATAATTGCAAACAAAATTAAAATTTAAAAAGCAATCTCTAAAAATCCAAAGAAGATGAAACAAATGAACTGCATGGAAAGAAGTATTCCAAGTGACACGTGGACGAACGCCAGTACATTGACAGTGCATCTCCAGGGTTCTTCACTACAGACCGAAAACGAAAAAACCCTGCAGCAATCCTATTGTTGGCGATAATACTGGCATCGTTACTTGGAAACGTTCATGTGTGAACTGTGACAAAAACAGATGCATTACGCTGGTGTTGGGTCGGGTTCGGTTGGGAGAGGGGAGGTGTGAATTAAAACTAAGGAAATTGCACCACGGCTTCAGGCCTGAATAGAAAGCTTCACTATGAATTTCTTATATGTTGAAAAGTATTTCATCCCTCCGGCTACCATAAAGGCCTAGAAAGAAGAACCAACCCTACAGCCAGGAGCATCCTGTGCCCAGACTGGTTTCCACATAGGTGGAAAGGGGGTCAGCACCTTTCTCGAGAAATAGCTGATTCCAGGTCTGAGGCAGAAAATGCACACAATGAAGCTGGAAGGTCTCGTGGTGTCAGAAAACAAAGAAGTTATCAAAGTTCACAAGTGTTCTAGCAAAAGGACTCAGGATGCAACGAAAGCTCTCCCATGCCGCAGGGGGCAAAGTACCTACGGACGAGGTGCCAGCAGCAGCACGCAGAAATGCCGAACATGGCTCTATCGATGTGTTCGGCATGTTTCTAAACAATCACTAGTTATCTCTGGAGAATGGGAGAGGCCACTCAAAAATGTAAGAGCTAAAACTATAAAAATCTAAAAAGAAAACATGGTGGGGAAAATGTCACGGCATTGGATCTGGCAATGATTTCTGGGATATGACACCCAAAGCACAGACAACAAAATTAAAAATAGAAAAATTAGGCTTCCTGAGAACTAAAAACTCTTGTACATCAGAGGGCGCCATCAAGATAGTGAGAAGACAGCCCACAGAGTGAGTGAGAATATTTGCAAATCGTGTGTCTGTTCAGGGATTAATATCCAGAACATATAAAGAACTCCTACAACTCAACAACAAAAAAGCAAATAACCCAATTAAACATTGGCAAGGGGCTTAAATAGACATTTCTCCAAAGAAGACATACAGATGGCCAACATGCACATGAAAAGGTGCTCAACATCACTCATCATTAGAGAAATGCAAATCAAAACCACAATGAGATACAAATTCACACCCATTAGGATGGCTTTTTTTTTTTTTTTAAGGAAAATAAGTTTTGGTAAGGAGGTAGAGAAATTAGAGCCCTCATGCATTGCTGGTTGTAATAAAATGGTATATTTACTGTGGAAAACAGTATGGTAGTTTCTCAAAAAGCTAAACATAGAATTACCATATGAGCTGGCAATTCCACTTCTAGGTATATATCTGAAAGAACTGAAAGCAGAAAATTGAACAGATACCTGTATACCAAGGTGCACAGTAGCATTATTCACAATAGCCAAAAGGTAGAAAGAACCCAAGTGTTCCAAGTGTTCATCAACAGATGAATGGGTAAACACCCCCTCAAATACACACACACACACACACACACACACACACTAGAATTTATTCAGCTTTAAAAAGGAAGGAAATTCTGACACGTGCTACAACTCGGATGAACTCTGAAGACATCATGCTGAGTGCAACAATCTAGACACAAAAAGACAAATAGTATGTGATTCATGTATATGAGGTATCTAGAGAAATCAAATTCATAGAGACAGAAAGTAGAATGGCAGGTGCCAGGGGCTGGGGGAAGGGGATGGAGAATGATGGTTTAATGGGGATAAAGCCTTTGTTTGGATGATGAAAAATTTTTGGAACTTGATA
Source organism: Eumetopias jubatus (assembly GCF_037043125.1). Taxonomy (NCBI): domain Eukaryota; kingdom Metazoa; phylum Chordata; class Mammalia; order Carnivora; family Otariidae; genus Eumetopias; species Eumetopias jubatus. The sequence continues at coordinate 94,605,116 of NW_028274821.1, forward strand.
GTGGGTACACAACACTGTGAGTGCCCTTAATGCTACTAAATTGCACACTTAAATACGGTTAAAATGACCTATGTTTTGTATATTTTACTACAAAAAGTAAGAAAAAAAGCAATAAAGCAAGTGGTTACTTTGTAGTGATAACAAATATACATCTATGTGATGAATAAAAAATAAAATAAACAAACACAACTGAAGTAAATGTGAGAAAAGAACCAAATGAACGGACATTCAAGAGAAAATACAGACTAGTTACACAGAAATGACACAGGACTGATGGCAAATGTCTCAACAGCAATGATGGACACCAAAAAAAAATCAATGCGTTATTTTCAAAGCTTTGTCAAACTACAATTATAAACCCAGCTACATTCTCTTTCAGAAGAGAAAAGACATAGAGATTTTTCAGTGAAAAATAGCCCTGATGCAAGAATGTAGCAAAAGACGTTCTTTTAGCAAGAAAGAGATTGCTCTTTCTTGGAGCAAGGTCTGTTGTGCATATGCACATCCACACATCATAAACTCTAAAAACCATCAAATACATAAAACAAATAGGATAATGTCTAATTTGTAGATTTAAGAAAAACCACATTGTGTTAAAATAGTGGAAAATACTAGTAGGTAAGTTGGGAAAGGAATGAGAAAGCTGACTTGTTCTAAGATCCCCATATTAACTTTAACTTCAGACAATGTTAACTCAAATATAAATGTTAAAATTTCTAGGGTTATCTCTAAAAGAATTGAAACAGAACCTATAACTTTCAAGTTAATAGAGAGAAAAATAGAAAAAGAATAAAAAAACTAAAAGAATGTTAAGGAAAAAAGGGAAAAAATAACAGAAAAAATAAGACCAACAGAAAGCACAAGTCAGTGTAGTACAGCTGAACCCAAAGTATGTCAGCCGTTACATCAAGTGTAAACAGATTAAACAAATAATTTGAAAAGCAAAGACTGTCAGACTAGACTTCTTTTTACATTCAGCTAGAAGCAATTTATAAGAAATACATCTAATATATAAGAGTAAAGGAGGTTCAGGGCGCCTGGGTGGCTCAGTTGGTTGGGCGACTGCCTTCGGCTCAGGTCATGATCCAGGAGTCCCGGGATCGAGCCCCGCATCGGGCTCCCTGCTCGGCGGGGAGTCTGCTTCTCCCTCGGACCCTTCCTCCTCTCATGTGCTCTCTGTCCATTCTCACTCTCTCCAATAAATAAATGAAATCTTTAAAAAAAAAAAAGAGTAAAGGAGGTTCAAAGTAAAAAGGCGAGAAATGATATACAAATACTATCTAAAGAATGCTGGAGAATGATATCAATATTAGTTAAAATAGACTTTACGGCAACGACCATTATTAGAGCCAAAGAGGTTTACCTCATAATTGTAAAATATTTAACTCAACAGGAAGATACAGGAATTCTAAAAACATATATGCATATGCACCTAATAACACAATTTAAAAACATAGAAAGCAAATTCTGACACAACTATAAGATGAACCCACCATCCTAGGAAACTTCAGTACAGAGAATTAAGCAGAAAAACAAACAAGATACAAATGATTTGAGCAACACATTAATTAAGCTTGATCTATTGAGAGTGTGTGTGTGTGAGCGAGAGAGAGAGAGATGGAAATGAGCATAATTGGAGGAGAATATGTATCCTTTTAAAACCCACGTGGGACATTCATAAAAAGATCCTCTACTTGGCTACAGAGCAAGTCTTCACAAATATCTAAATTGGCAGTACATAGACTATGCTCCTTGACTACCATATAGTTAGGTTAGAAACCCATTTTTAAAAAGGTAACTTAAAAGCTCCCAAACTCCAAGCTTTCTGAAATTGAAAAACAGCCTTCTGAGGGACTCTTAAGTCAAATAAGTAATTATAACGGGTACTCAAAAATTACTAGAACTATAAAATAATAAAAGTACTACCTATCAAAACTGAGGGAATGCAGTGAAAACAGTACTTCAAGAAAAAATTTATGCTCCTGAATGTTTACATCATAAAATTTAAAAGGCTAAAAATTAAGGAGCGAAGCACTCCACTTGGAAATAACCCTAAGAAAGCAACAGGAAGGAAACGATAAAGATAAGAATAGAAATTAATGAGACAGAAAACAAAAATGCAACAGGATCAACAAACCAAATACTAGTAATTCGAAAAGACTTATTAAATCGACAAATCTCAGCAAGATCAAGAAAAAAGAAGGAGCACAAGTATGCACCAGTGAGACTGGAAGTGTGAAAAAAGCCACAGACATGGCGGGCTTGCGCGGGGAGCACCAACAACGGTGTGTATCTGGGGTGTTGGGCGGCGCCAGAGAACAACAGAAATCACCAAAAGTGACTCAAGAAGATGTGGACAACTAAATAATCCTATAACTATTAAAGGAAAAAGAATCATCACTAGACACTCCCTCCCCTAAAACATCAGGCCAGGAAGCCTTGCAGAAAGTCAGTCAACATTTGAGGAGAAGATAGTTCAAATATTACTCAAAGTTGCAGAAAGAGGGAAAGCTCCTCAACTTGTTTATGATGAAGCCAGAAAAGAAGGTGATGAGAAAGAACAGTCTGACGTCAGACATGCTCCTCAAGAGCCATCCAAATGTCCCAAATAAGAACTTCACACCAAAGCCAGCAACGCTGGAAAAGGGTTACGTGCTCCGCCAAGACTGGTTCAACCCAGAAGGGCAAGGTTGGTCCCAAGCGAAAAATGCCACGTTGGCACATTAAAGGGAAAAAGCCTCCATGGTCATCTCAGTGGCTGCGGCGGTCGGTGGCGGGAGGGTTCCTCGGCCGGCCGGCTCTGCAGCGGCCGCCCCGCTTTGGCCCAAGGCAACGAGGAGAGGACAGCACCCCCACCGCTCCTGGGCGACACCGTCCTGGAGGTCTGAACGAACGTGACAGGAAGGGGAAAACCAGAAACTGGGAGGTCTGGAAAGGAAGGAAGAAAAGTGTCGCTGTTTGTGGGTGGTGCATCCCCGAGGAGAGCCCCAAGGACTGACAGCCGTTGGGCAGAACGGAGGACACTTTCGTCAGGTTTCTGGGTGTGAGACCAACTCTTAGGCCAAGTTCCTGGGTGAGCTCTGACCAGCGAGGCACAGGGCCCTGAAGCACACAGGAGAAGAGGCAAACACTCACGGGCAGAAGACCGGATAGTATACACAGGCCACCCCCTCCCACCCGGTTCACGGTCAACGCAGCTCCGAGCGAAGCCCCACTGACTGGCTGCTTCTACGGGACTGGCCGAAGTCTCGCCCCGCCGGATGCCAAGATGAAGAGTAAAGCCAGAGGCATTAAGAGAGGGGAGACCAGGAAAGACTCGGGGAGACGTGTGTTGAGGGTCCCCAAACCACCCCCAGGTTCACTGACTCCCCAGGAGGACTCTGCATAGAGTCATGCTCACGGCAAAGGTTCGTCACGGGGAAAGGATACGGAACAAAATCAGTGTGTGGAAGAGGCATGTGGACAAGAGGCAGGGGCACGAGGAGCCCCCACGGGAGCTGTGCGGCCATCCTGCTCCGCCCCCTGCAAGGACACGCGGCAGGGAGCTCCACCTCTGCGGGAAAGCCGTGGACACCGGGCACCGGGAGTCCACACTGGGGCTGGGCACACAGGCACCCCCTGGCATGCACTGGGACTGCCGACTCCCAGACCAAAACCCTGCGCGCATGGTTTAGGCATGTGAGCCACCATCACCAGCCAGGGACCGGCCTCGCAGGCAGGCCTGGCTAAGGACCGCGTCAGGCTTACTCAGTAACTTCCTCACAAAGCGGGCACAGAACTGAAGGCACCGGCAGCTTGTGAACATAGGAGAAGATGCTCGACTTTGATTAAAATACATGACATATGATTTCACACTGGCGGGCCCAGTGAGACGGACAGCTTGGCACCGGTGGTGAACGTGACCTGTGCTGTCGTTCAGCCACCCACGGCAGGAGAGCCTGGGTCTCGCTCTGTGGCTGCTCTTGGGGCAGATACAGAAGCTCTCCAGTCCCTTATGTGACTGTGAGCGGGAAACGTGGCGCCCACACCCATTCCTTCCTTCGCCACTTTGCCCAGCACCGTGAAAGCAGCCAGCTGACCCCACATCCTTGTTACTCAGACCAAAATGTCCTGAGGTAGCACGTTCACCCAGAATCTCTCCTCCTACAGGTTCTCGACCACGGGCATCCCGGGGCAGGCCACAGACTCCTGGTGACCCATCTCCCACATGAGAGAGTGCTTTTCTATCTCTTCGGATTAGAGGTCCCACACCCCATTCAGAGAACTCATCCTGAAGACCGTCCTTGGGAACCACTTCTGGCCCCAACGTTTTCAGCTAGGGTCACCCGTCGGAGGTGTAGGTGAGGACCTGGCTAGGCGCATCCGAAGTCCGCTGGGCAGACTGACGGGGGCAGACCCTGAGCCGTGGGATGGCTACGGGCGTGGACACTCTCCGCGAATTCTGGCTGCTGCTGAGGGACTGAGGGCTCGGGCTTGGTGGAGACCTGCGAGACCCTTGCTAGCGTTCTGTAAACTCATACTCTGCCCGCTGTGTAGCCACAGGCAGCCTCTTCCAGGCCACGCTTTGGAAATCGAACACTTGGTTTTAGCATCTTTCACCAACCCACCACACTGAGAATTCCCTCCTCGCCTGTCAAGGCCTCTCCCCCAGCCGACCCCGGTCCTCTCCTACTCGAGGCCCCAGGATGTGCCTCTAGCACAGAGCGTGGAGGCCTCCTCCATTCTGGGCAGCCTGCCCGGCAAGCGATGGACACAGCGCCACCGTGCTCTCTGAGCACCCGCCTCCCTGCAGGGAGCACACCCCTGGCGTCCCTGGGCCCTCAGCAGCAGAGCGTCCTTTCTTTTCAAGAACATGTCTGTCAGTGTATTAACATGCACGAGATGAAAGGTATAGAAGGCGGAACCTTCTTTTGTACAACCTGCTTTTTTTTTTTTGGAGACAGAGCCGTGCGCACATGGAGGGGGCGGGGCAGAGGGAGAGAGAACCCTAAGCAGGTTCCACGCTCGGTGCCAAGCCAGACCTGGGGCTGGACCTTCCAACGCTGAGATCATGACCTGAGCCAGAATCAAGTTAGACACATAACTGACCTGCTTTTGTACAAAACACACAATTCATCGACTCAGGAGTCTTGATGGGGAAACACATGATTTGGAAAGGTCCCTAGAGGAGGACACCAAACAGCCAAAGGGCCGCAGGAACTCCCACTGCTGGACGTGCTCTCTCTGGGAGGTGCCCGAGGACCCTGCCCCAAGAGGACACACGCCTGCTCCACCATCCAGAGTGTCTACACCAGCAAACGAGCGAAGTGGTGTGAAGCCTCCTACTCTGGAGACATATACCAAAAACACAGAATTCCTTAAAAGCTTGGATCAAAAGGCCTACTGGAACCAAGTTAAAGGGACTTTGGAAACAATGGCTGACATCGGTCCATGACGTGGGTCCATGAAACCACAGGGAGGGTCCGGTCTGGCTCACCCCTCCACCGGTGTGCGGCATGGAGAATGACCACCCACAAATGCCACTTCCTGAGCCCCCAGGAACTGTGAGGTCCGTGTGTTTTTAGTCCCGTGTGGTTCGGCTTCACTTTCCAGACCCTGCCTCTGTCTCATACCTTCAAGGCCTTCCACTCGCAGTCCTCCGAGGCCGGACAGGCTTCTCTCGGGATGCCAGCCGCCCCCCCCCCCCGGGCCTTCTGCGTCTGCAGCCATCTGCTACGAGCCTAAATACAGCTCTGCAGTGGGCTGGTCCCGCTGGCTCCACGGGCTCCCTGCTCAGGGCTCACATCAAAATCTGTGCTCTGGGGAAGGGCAGGCTCATGAGGGGCTGGCAGGATCCAGCCCCTGCTCGACGTGGGGTCTCAGGCAGCACCCGCACACCGTCTCCTTCCTGTGCTCTGAATCTGACTCCTGCGTTCCGTTTCTGCTCGACAGGCTCATGCGGTGACACTGGGCCCACCCGAAACTCATTTAAAATAATCTCTCTATTTTAAGGTCAATTGATTAGTAAATTACATCTTTAAATCCTATTTGTCCTGCAATGTGACAAGTCACAGGTATAACATAGGGGGGTAAGGGGCAGGGGAGCCAAACCCTGCCTCTCGTTTGCTGGAGACCCCGTGCACTCCCCAGTGGGAAGGCACCTCCTCCCTGGCTCCTGAATCCCCTGACCCAAGAGGCCTGGTCTGGAGTCCCCGAGAAGCCAGGCTGGCCACCTTGGTCTCAGCCCCCCACAGGCTAAAAACAGCCTTGGTTGGGAAGCAGGTGTTTTGTACCGGGACAGTGACCAGGGCCAACCTTGGCACACCCACCTCCTCCCCTGGACGCCAGGACACGGCCCCCGGGAGAGGGGGCCCGCGAGGGGCCAGAGATGGGGGAGAGAGCCAGCATCCCATCATGGATGCCAGGGGCCGGCACAGGAGGCCCTCCTCTCCCAGCTCTGGCCCTCCCTCCTGCTGCAGCCTCAGCACCGGGGGGGACGGGGGGGGGGCACAGCACAGGGCAGGTCCTCGCAATTCTTCTGGCTTCAGCTTCCTCAGTAGTGGGGGTGGCACGAAGAATACCACCCACGTGTGCTGGAGGATCGGGGAGCCTGGGCCCCGTGCAACCAGACAAACCCCACTGCTCCGCAGACTCGGGCCGAGGCCAGCCATCTGGTGAGCCAGGGGACCCTTTCTCAGAAGAACGTTTGCAAATGCTTAAAAGAAACCACATATTAACAATAAAAATGACACGGGGGCCAGTCTGTCCCACTCACAGCAGTGTCCCTGGAAGCCGCCCAGGTGACCGTCCCACGCGGTGGGCCTGGGGGGACACTGCTCTGGTCCACCTGCAAACGGAATGCTTTCGGGTCATAAAAAGGAGTGGAGCACCAACGACCATGAACCCGGAAAACACGGCGCTGAGTGAAGGAGGCCAGCCGTCTAGAACAGAGTCCCCACAACGGCCAGGGCCTGGCCGGGTGAGCTGTGGGTGGTTCTGCCTGCACACCTGCGGAGGAGCTTTCCATCTACGTTCAGACCCCTGCATTCTGAGACCCCCCCCCCAACTCAGATTTTCTTCGTGGCCCCGGGGGCTGGTGTCCCCACAGGCAGGGCCCTGCCACGGCCGGGAGCAGAGCCTCTTTCCGTGCAGTGTCTCCAGGGGCCACAGGACAAGGGGGTGAGGGTGGGGGCATGCCCACCCCCAAAGGAGCCGAGAGGGTTCCCGCCGGCAGACCCCTGGGGCAGGGCAGCCATAAACATCTCTGTCCTTAGACCCAGGCAGACCGAAGGGCCCCGAGCCCCGGGAGGGTGGGCACAAAGCCCCGCCACACTTACCTCAACGGCCCTGCGGTGTCCTCGCCGGCGCCCAGCATAAGCACGTCCGCGCCCAGCCCTTGCAGCCTGTGGTCGCACAGCACACAGAAGGCCCTGCCCGGGACCTCGGGGGGGCGCCCTCCTTCTCCGCCACAGGCACCTGCAACACGGCTTGGCTCAGCAGCCCGCGGCCCCCTCGCGCCCACCCTGGTCTTGATGGGGAGTGAGAGCCCTGAGGGCCGAACTTTAAAGAGATCAGGAGCAGTATGTGGTCAGCGAAGAAAACAGAAAAACAGATCAACAAGATGGTACCCGATGGCTCACACCGGGCCCCAGCAGGGCCTCCACATGTCTCCTCAGGGTGGGGGTGCGGGTGGGCTCAGGCTCACGGTTCATGCCAGGTACTGCCCTGGACCTCAGTGGGGAGCACGTCAGGCCTGCTGGCAGGAGAGGGCTGGGGACTCCTCCTCAGGGCTCTAACCTGTGGCCCTGCTTCCTTCTCTCCAGGGGAGGGACCCGGGCCCTCTTGGAAGCTGCTGGCCTCCCCCAGCCCAGGCCTCCTCCCCTGTAAGGCCCTCCTTTTAAGGACAGTGATCCTCCTCCCTGGGAACTCAGGTGCGGGGACCCTGAGGGGCTTCGCTCAGCTGCCAAGCCAAGACTGAGGCCTCCTGCAGGCTAGGCGGCTCCTGGGCCCATGGTCTCTCCCTGCACCCTGGCCTCAGGCCCCTGGCCAGGTCATCAGACAGGTAGAAGCTGGAGGCTCTCTGCACAGAGCCTGGTACACCTCCAGCAGGCGGTAGGCGTCGGCCGCTGGGGGGGCATGGGTCAGCCTCAGCCTCCAGGGTGGGGGGCACGGGGGATGTGGGGCACGGGGGCGTGAGGGAAGGGAGGGGGTGCACACCTGCATAAACCAGCTGCCCCCGCTCAGCGGCCGCCAGTCCCAGTTGGAGAGCTGCTGTGCCTTGTCCAGCGCCTTGCCCAGCACCTGCTGCACCAGGAGGCTGAGGCCCCGCAGCCCCTGGCCTCACCCCTGCCTAGAGCTGGCCTGTCCAACACCTGCATCTGCTAAGACAGAGCCCCTCGGGGGTGAGGGGTCTGCCCTGGAGGAAGGATGCCACCACTCAGGCCATCACTGTCTCACACGGGGGCCCTGCCCTGGGGAAGGCCCTTCACCCTCCACAGCCACCTGTGCACAGAAGGAAGGGCACAGATGGTCTAGGCAGGCAGGTGCAGGGGGACTCAGGGCCACGGTGACCTGCCCACAGGCCAGTTCTGGGGCTAACATCTTAGCCCCCAAAGGTGTGGCTGAGAACTCAGAGGGGCCCAAAGCAGGGCTGGTTCTGAGGAAAGTGTGGGGACACGTGGTGACACCCCCTCCCTACGGGGCCCTGGTGACCTGAGTAACCCAAAGGTGCTCCAAGGCCATGAGCACATCCTGACCTGTAGGCACCAGTCAGCCTGTGGTGAAGGCCCTCGGCTGGCAGGGGACATCACTGTGCAGGCGGCTCAGCAGAGAAGGGAGGGGCCCCGTCCCCGTCCCCCTGGAGCTGACCTGCCCGTGCACCTGCAGCAGGTCTAGACTGCCCTGCAGCTGCTTCTCCACGTGAGCCAGGGCGGGGCAGGAAGCCCCCAGGCTCTGAAGGTCCCCTGCCATCCCATAACCTGCAGGGAGGGCCATCAGCATGACAGGCACCTGAGGCAGGGGCCCTGACCTCGCCCCAGGACCCTCCCCCTGGGTGGGCAGGGGCTGTGCTCACCCAACTTAGTGATGGAGGGGTCCGAGAGCAGCTGGGACACCAGCCTGGAGAAGGCCTGGGACACATGCCCTCCTGTTGGCCGTGGGAGCACAGGCAGGTCCAGCAGGAACACACGGCCCTCCGCCGCCACCTGCATGATGGATGCCTGGGACTGGGCCCCTGTGCCAAACGAGGGTCACCACTCCAGGTCCGCACCGACCACCTGGCTGGGCTGTAGAGAGCTGGGATGAGCAGGGGAGGCCCATCCAGAGGCTGCAGGCCTGTGGCCGAGGGCATGGCCTCCCTGACTCCCCTGAGGGTGAAGCCGAGGGGAGGCAGTTTCTGTTGGGGGCACCTGACCAGTCCTGTGGGCTCCTATAGGACTGGGGCTGCGCCTGGCCCCTGCCTGCCCCTTGTTCCACATAGAAGGGGTCAAAGGACTCCTTCTGGCCTCCTCGGACCCAGAGCCCAGCCATAGCACAGGTGTGGCGCTGCCGCAGGTGGGGGGCCAGTGCCAAATGTCTGTGGGCAGGTGTCCGATGCTTGCACTTTAGGCCCAGAGTCTTCAAAATGGGCTGGTATGGGTGCCCTGCTCTGCGGGGGTGTCTGGGGTGGCGTGGGATGGAGAGTCAAGCCCGGTGGGTCCTGGTGTGGACAGAGCCCCTGGAGCCAGCCACCCACCTGCAGGAGCTCCTCCTCGTGCCTGGCCAGGTCCCAGGAGTCCAAGGAGAGGATGTCCTCTCTGGCGATGGGCAGCTGGTAGTAATCATCCCTCCGGTCTTGGAAAGGCACCTCAGCTGTCCTAGGAGTGGAGCTGTGGCACCCCCACACCCTGGGTCTCTGGTGCCCTCCCCCAGCCCAACACTTTCTGGCCTGGCCAGGCCCCACGAAGACCTCCGAGAGTCTAGGGAGCTCTGAGGGTGCTTGGTGGGCTGGCGTCTGCAGGGGCCTTGCTGCTCACTCCACCTTGCCCAAACTGCTGACATACATCCCTCATGGGGCCGCTTGCCAAGGGACGGGGGCCCAAGCGCCTGTCCCCCTCGCCAGCCTCCCGAGCCTGAGCACTCGCCGCTCCTGGAGTTTGAGCTGGCGGAGCTGTGCGTGGCTGGCAGCCGCTCCTCGGGCAGCGAGAGGTCCAGGGCGCCTCGGGCGGCCACGGCCTCGTTGTCAGGAGAGGCCAGCCCCTCCCGCAGCCACTCGTGCTGGCCCACAGGCCCTGCGGGGCACACGGGATGGGCTGTGCGGCCCGGCTCTGCCCCGAGGGGGTGTGGACAGTTCCCCGGGCCCGCACCTCCCCCCCAGACCTCGCAAGCCCCAGAACGGGAGGCTGTCGCCTGAAGGAAGGCCACAGATGCTCCCAGGACCGAGGCTTTGTGCTGACCGCGCTGTCGAGCGAGGGCCCTCCACATGGTCCGGTTGGAGGGCCACTGTCCTGTGTCCACAGCCCAGCCCGGCGGCCCTGCCCCCCAGACCCGAGACCAGCCCTGTCCTTCTAGAACATTGCCTGACCCTGCTCCTTCTCCACCCTCGCGTGCTGGGGCCTGCTCCTGGCCCTCGGGCTGCCCCTCAGGTCTCCTCGCCCCCGCCCTCGCGGCCGGCCAACATTCTCAGGGGAAGGTGGGGCCATGGGACACTCCTGAATCCACAGTCCAGAGAGTGGACACGGGCAAGCCGCCCTCGGGGTGGCAATGAACGTGGGGGGCGGGCCTCACGAGGCTGTCTCCCACACCAGTGCCCAGCACAGGAGTGGGGGACCCACGGGGCCTACAGGTGTCCCACCCGTCAGCTCAGCCTCGGGACACCCACGGCAAGGCCCAGCCACCTGCACGTCCCACAGGAGGGTTTCTGTCCTGGCTGAGTCCTTGAGTCCATAAGGTCACAGGCTCTTGTAACTCAGTGGGCCGGGAGTCGGAGCCTCGTGCCCTCCTGATCTCTGGCCCCTGAGGCCTCTGTGCGCTCTGAGGAGCCCCTGCTGGCTGACAGGCAGGGCCCCCTCCCAGACGACTCTGTCCCCCCGGTAGCCTCAGGCCATCCGCTTCCCGCGGGTTCCCACGTGGACGACAATATGCGGAAGCCCCTCCACATTCTTCAGGATGTCCGCTGCCCTTCCGGCTGCCTCAGCCTTGGCACCCAGGGGGGACCAGCCTTCCGGGCCTTCCCCGGGGGTCCGCGCTCCTCTCCGGTGACTCACCACCCACCCCACCCACCCAGCACTCCAGGGGTGGCTCAGCGCTGCCCCCCGCTGGATGCCACTCAGGACACCAGAAGCCAGACTATTCATCAGGGAGGGAAGGGCCCCCCACGCCACGAACTGGCCCACAGCCCCATGCATGTTGCACCTGGGACCCCACACACCCCCACCTTCTTCCCAGGCTGCTTCACCCATGGCTGGGGACAGCTCTGTGCCCACCATGAGCCACACCTCCAGCTCAGGCCTGAGGGACAGAAGCTACTAGATGGTCCTGTCCAGGCTGCCGTCCTGATGGGCTCTGCAGCCCCCAGGCCCAGGAGTGGCCTTGCAGTTCAACCCCCTCTATGACCCTGCACCACCCCGAGGGGCAGCTGCCTCCTTCTAGGGGCCTGGGCTCACCCCCCACCTGGCCTCAGGGGGCACAGAGCCATGGGTGAGGACCGTGCTCAGAGACGGTCTAGAATATTCCCTTAGTGAACACTGTGGAACCTCCAGCACATCTCACCTCCTCCATCGCCTGGGGGCTCTGTACACTAAGGAGGGTCCAGGCCCCCCAGCTGCTCTGGCCCTGCCTCACCCCGGTGGGTGTGTGGGGCCCTCACACAAAGCCTACTCTCAGCATCTGCCTCTTGTACCTTCTGAGCGGGGTGGGCAGACCTGAGGCTGTGTCTGGTTCCTCGTCAAGGTGCGGCATTTATGCCGGGAGAAGCCCTTTCTCTACACCATCTGCTCCCCAACATGCCAGGGACACCAGAGGAGCTGACCCAGCTTGTGGGCCAACGTGAAAGCTGTCTGGGCCACGGCATGCACACGTGAGCTACGCACCACGTGCTCAGTCCATATGCGTGCACGCACTCTCTCAGGGCCACTCGTCCCCCTAGGTCCTCACCCAGGTCTCGAGGGAACAGCCACACCATGCAGGGCCCTGCAGACTCACCTGCACCTGGTCAGTCCAGTTCTCCCGAGACAGGCTTCTCTGCAAAAGCGAGCACCAAGGGACCTTTTCTAGCGACCACTCTAGAAGCTGGAGAGACAGCCTCACCTGGAGCACCCCTCCCCCGCCACAGCCCCGGGCTCGGGGCTCTAAGCAGGGCACACTTACCTCCACAAACCACTTACAGCACAGACAGTGCAGGGCGGCCAGGCGCTCCTGAGTGACAGCATGGGGACACAGCGCTGCTGAAAGACAGCGGAGCCCAGGGTGGGGCAAGGGCTCCACCCCACACTCTCCCCTAGCCTCGAGCCTCTCCCGGGGTCTGCTGGAGCCCCTCCCTCTGCACCGGGGACAAGGGACACCAGCCCCAGATGCCTTTCCACATTCTCCAGGGCGGGACCCCCCCGGACGGTGCGTTTGCTTCCTGTCCTTCTCCCACTGGAATGCGAATCCTTCAGGAAGAGGCCATCTTGCTCATGTTGACAGACTGATGCTTACTCATCGGCCTCGCTCCCAGGAAGGGCACCCACCCGTGCACCCGTCCAGCCATCTGGTTGCTGCCCCTCCCTCCTGGGGCCAGCTGTCCTTGAAGGCTGGCGGTGCGGCTGGGGCATTTAGGGGCCCGGGCTTCTAAGGACCTGGCCAGGACTCTGCGCTCTCCACACGGGCGGCTGCTCCTCGAGCACCCGCACCCAGCACCGGGGAGCGCACTTGTTGCAGGGCCGCTGTCCACCCACAGCGGAGGTCAGTGCTGCCCAGAGGTTGGCCAGCGACTCTGGGGCACTCTCCCTCCTCCTTCCTGCCTGGGACCTGAGGGCTCCGGACCCCAGGAGGCCGCTCAGGAATCTGGGACAACACGGCAGGCGCGGGGGACAGAGCTTGAGGAAGGGAGGGACGAACCGGCGAGCCACGCGGGGAAGAAGGAGCTCAGAGTGGCCAGCGTGTTCTTGGAGCACCATTCCCACGCAGAGCTGCAGACAGAAACCTGCTTCTCGGGTGTTTCTACACTTTGCAGCGTCACTTTGCCAGTGGGATACTTTGTCCAAAAGCCTCACCCCCACAGGTGGAGCTCAGCCCTGGTCAGACCAGAGCACAAATCCTTAAAGGAAAAGGCCCGGGTAGAGCAGGCCCGACCACCTGACACATGCTGAACATCTGGAAATGCCACACAGCCCAGTGTCCTGCAGACTCGTCTGTGCTACGAGGCCTTGGGAGGCTCTACCTGGGACCCAGGCCCGGGGGCAGGGCTTGTGGGGAGCTCGGGGTGGACAGGCAAGCAGAACTCCCCAGCCCTACTTCTGGGCCTAATGTCAGTCCGTGGAGGCCCACAGCAGGGATGGTGGATGCACAGTGAGGACTGCAGACGGGCAAAGGGACAGTGCTGTGACCCTGAGGCCTCCTGGCCAAGACACACCCCTGGAGCCAGCTGGGGAGGCTGCAGGTGGGGCCTGGCAGCACATGGCCATGCAGAGCGGGAGACCCAGCTGGGCGGCTGTCCTTCCCGCTCCCAAGCGGGGCCAATGAGCTAGGCACCCCTGGAAAGCACCTGCCTCTCCCCTCCTGTCCCACAGCCCGTCAGACTCCACATGCAGTCTGGGGGACAACCCCATTGTTCAAGGGGGTCTGGACACCAGATCTGCTCCTGCCTCACACTCAGCTGAGATCCGTGGGGTGGGGTGGACCCTCAAGGGGGACACACCCTGAACTGGGGGTGCTGGGCTAAGGCTGGCCCAACGCCCCCAAAGACTCCTCTGGCCCCAAGCCCTGGGCCCACGACCTGACCCTGAAGTGGGGACCCTGGGGGTCAACAAATGGCACGGCAGGGCTGCTGGAAGGAAAGACGGCCCCACCCAGAGCCCGCATCCTCAGACCTCCACACAGCCTGCCCCTCATGGTCCGGAGTCCTGGGTGGGGAGAGCCTCTGCCAGGGAGGCAGGTGTAGCCTCACAGTGGCCACCGTGGACTCGGTGTGTGATTCTGTGCTGAGAGCCCCCGGGGGCCTCACCTGCAGGCAGCCTGAACTGTGTGCCTGCCCCACGTTCCCACTGGGTGATGCCCCCACCCAGCACCCATGGATGGCATGCAGGTGACCTCAGAGGCCCCTGTGCCAGGGATGGGGGTCCCCATGGGGGGTCCACTCCTTAGTGTCAACCCAGTGCTCTAATTCTCCAAATGCAGGGGCAGGTGACCCACGCTCTATGCCCCCCTGTCCCTCAGACCCTGGCACCCCAGAGGTCTTTGCTGCTGGGACTCTCCTTGGAGCTTCTGCCCCTAACACTCCACTTTTGGTTTTACTCAGCAGCTGCTGGAGGCTCCTTCCTATAGCTGCTTCCCCAGGGTGTCAGGGGTCCCACCAGTCGGCCGGTCCTCTAAGACCAGGCCCACAGGCTTCATGCGGAGCCCCCAGCCACTGCGAGCAGCTCCTTGCTCCTCGCTGACCCTGACCTGCCCTGACACCAGCCTGCAGGCATCCACGTGCCTTCTTGCTTTTCCCATCTCTGCCTCCTAGTGCCGCCCGAGGGGCTATTTATAGTCATGAATCAAAGCCTCTTGGTGATGTGCTTCTGTCTTTGCAAAAGCCCCAAATATTGCCCTCCTTTCTGGAGGCAGGCACCTTCATCCAAGGGCCAGAGAATCACCCTTGAATTTCTCAAGGGTGCCAGACACAAACATGATGACAACTAAGCCTCCGAGTGACACAGAGAAACAGATGCTGACCAGAGACAGTGTGGAAATGTGGATATAAACCATAAGACCACCGTGGGCAAGACATTCAAAGAAAGAGAAGACAAAATCAGAAATACGTTCAAGCACCAAGAAGCCACACAAAGTGAGACAGCAGATCTGGAAATGACCACATTACAACTTCTAGAGCTGAAGATACAACAAGGGTAAAAACATAAATGAGATGTGTTTTGTAGTTTGCTGGACACAGACGAGGAGAGGCTTAGTGAAGTGGGAAAGAGCAGAGTCACCTGAACACACAACGAAGGGGACGCTGGAAAGGGGGGGAGGAGACCAACACACACTCAGGGGCCCAGAGAACCGCAGAAAGAAGCAGGAGAAGTGGCGTGTGAGGTCATGACTTAGGGTTTTCCAGAGCCGACTGAAGACAGCAATCCACAGATTCAAAAAGCCCAACACATACCAAGGAAGGTAAATACAAAGACATCTATAACTAGTCTCCTCCCAGGGAGACCACAGAACACCAAAGACAGAGATCATCCTAAAAAACAGCCAAAGGGAAAAAAAAAGATTGCTTTCAGAGGCAAGAAGGTAGATTTCTTCATAATACGTTTCAACCCAAAGGACTGACATTATACAAGGCATGACCTCTGATCACAATGAGATCGAGCCCACACCAGAAAAATAACTAAAAATGTCACATAGCTTGGAAATTAAGAAATACATTTCTGATTAATCCATGGGTAAAGAAAAACTTATAATAGAAATTAGAAAATACCTTGAGCTGCACAATAATAGAAATAATATATATTGAAACTTGGGGAATATTTTCAGAAGAAAGAAGGCTTAAGATTTAGTTTGGTGGGCTGGGGAGGGCAAACAACAGAGAGAACCGAAAAGCCAAACGCAGGTCACAAAAGCAAAAATCAACAAGCGTCATTCCTTCAAACTACAAATTAGTTTCTGCACAACAAAGAAACAACAAAATGAAAAGGTGACCTATGGGAGAAAACATTTGCAAACCACACATCTGATAAAGGTGAATATTCAAAATATATAAGGACTCATACAACCCCATAGCAAAAAGAATCCCAAATAACCTAATTTAAAAATGGGCAGAGGAACTGAATAGACATTTTCCAAAAAAGACATCCAAATGGGCAGCAGGTATCTGAAATGGCCCAAGGCATCACTAATGATCAGGGAGATGCAAATCAGAATGTCTATCATTCGACAAAAGACAGGAACTGAGAGAAGGGGGGGGACAGGGGGAGAGGGAGGGGGAGAGGGAGGGGGAGGGGGCGGGGGGAGGGGGGAGGGGAGGAGCACCGGCTCCTACTCCCAGGGGTCACTGCAGGTGGGCAGAGGGGCTTGCAGCCCTCAGTCCACTGCTCAGTGCCCAGGGTCCGTGGTGGTGGGCAGGTGACTCAGGAAGGGTGTCAGTGGGCCTGGCCAGCCCCGGCATCTCCGGGGCACCCAGGGTGTGGGGGCCCCGCTCACCCGTGTCCAGGGCCTGCCGACTTAGCACTCTGGGACCCAGCCTCTCCAGCCTCAAGGAGGTCACCTGTGGGTGCTGTCTGCAGGGAGAGAGGCACGTCTCCCGCCTGGTGCTGCTTTCTTTTTAAATTAATACATGTAAGACTTATTTTCGCCAAAGTCACACGCACAGAGTTGAAAACTCAGGTAATTTTACAAGCCTGTGGAAAGAGCAGCATGTCACCGTGTCCCAGCACGCTCCAGACCCTCATACATCAATTCTGTCATGGCCAGTATTTGCCTCTGTGTTTCCAAGGAACATACTTGTGCGTGACCTCTTGGTTGTTCGGTCTCAGGTGTTTGGTACGGACATCTTGCCGTGGATGGTGCGCCGCGTTCCCACTTAAGTCAGGTCACACTGTGTTCATGCTCTCAGGACCAGGCAAGCGCAGCCCGTGCAGACCACACCCCTTCTCTTCAGGGTTAGTGCTTGTCTGGTTTTATTGCCTCCTTGGTTTCCAGACCTGAGGACCCGACCAGCCTTGCCCTGAGCCAATGAGGAGGTGAGCGGGCCTCCTCGCTGCCCCCCGGCTGCCGCCCGCTCCCAGCACACCTGCAGAAGTAGGTTTGTGCTCTGCCTCACGCGGTCTTGAGGGTTCGGCTGAGCTGAGGCTTTGGGGTTGAAGTAGCTGTCCCTCAGCACGGGGCAGGCGATGCTCCCAGAATCCTGTCTGATCCCCGTGCTGCCCTGGGTCTGCAGTGTGGGTCTCATGCACTCTGGCCGCCCGCAGACCTGCTACACCCGACCCAGCCACCTCGGGATTGAGCTCTGCCGGCTTGTCTTTCTGGGGTTCCCGTTGTTTGGATGTTGGGCCTTCTTGACAGGACCTCCAATTTTTCTTTTAATCTTTTCTCTCTGATTTTCATTGTTTATGTTTTGTACTTTTTGGAAGACATCTTCAAATTTATCCTCCAAACCTCTGCTGAGCTTTTTGCTTTGCCATCATATTTTTATTGACAAGAGTCCTGTTCTGTGCTCTGAAAGCTTCCCTGACTGTGGCACAGAGCCTCAGCCCAGTCCTCAGCCAAGCCCGGACGCCATGGCCCAGGGTCCCCAGTGTCTGGCTGACCACCAAGGAGTCTGGGCCTCAGCTCCTGGGCCCTCCTCGGGCTCTGGGCTGGACCCCACATGCTCCTGGTGGCCGCGGGCTCAGCTTCCCCGCCTGCTGCCTGACCACCTGCACCCAGTCACTGCCTCTCTCTCATTCTCTTCAAGTGTCTTCTCCATTTTAAAGCAGAGACAATAATGAGTGCTTCTGTCTCTCTGCCAGAAGCACTTTTTAGAACCCAGTGTTTATCGAGGTGTAACTGACACGTGGTGAGGAGTGGGGATCATGGGTGTACTTGCACCTGAGGACATGCCACCCACAGGTCAACACGGATGTGCAGCCCTTGAGCTGCCCCTGCCCCCCTCGGCCACGCTTCGGACCAGCGGGGACCACGTGCCAGGTTTTGAACGTCCTACCGTTGGAATGATGGAGTCCGGACGCTTGGGTCTGGGCCATCTCACACAGCACGGGCTCTGGGACATTCCTCCACGTTATGTGTGTAACGTGTGTGGTCCAGCTGTGGCTGTGGACTGGCCTCTGGATCCGTCCGGTGCTTGGGGACTAGGAATAAGGCTGCTGTGAACATACTAGTCTCTTCACACACCACGCACCCATGTGTCCGGGGTTTGCTCCAACGGTGGACTGGCTGAGGCAGTCCTAGCCCATGTTTTGCTGGGGCCAGCAGTGCCGAACAGCTTCCTCGAGTGGCCGGGCTGCGTTAGCTGTCTCCAGCTGGGCACAGGAGTTCCTACCTCACTAACGTCTGGTATGCCAGACTTTTCGATGTTAGCCATGATGAAGGAAGCCACTGCATCTCTTGCAAATATTTTCTCCCATTCTAACCTGGTCTTCTTGATTTTTTACAAATATTTATTTATTTATTTATTATTTATTTGTCAGAGAGAGAGAGAGAGTGAGTGAGCACACAAGCAGGGGGAGGAGCAGACAGAGGGAGAGCCGGCTCCCCGCAAAGCAGGGAGCCTGATGCAGGGCTGGATCCCAGGACCCCGAGATCATGACCTGAGCCGAAGGCAGATGAGTAACTGACTGAGCCACCCAGGCGCCCTTGTCTTCTCACTTTTAAAAATACTTTAAATAGGGGCGCCTGGGTGGCTCAGGTGTTAAGCATCTGCCTTCGGCTCAGGTCATGATCCAGGGTCCTGGGATCCAGCCCCGCATCGGGCTCCCTGCTCAGCAGGGAGCCTGCTTCTCCCTCTGCCTCTGCTCCTTCCCCCTGCTTGTGTTCCCTCTCTTGCCATGTCTCTCTCTGTCAAATAAATAAATAAAATCTTTAAAAACAATACTTTAAGTAATCTCCACACCCAACATGGGGCTCGAACCCAAGACCCCAAGATCAATAGCCTCATGCTACCAACTGAGCCAGTCAGGTGCCGCTCTATGTCCCTCTCCAAATATATAGTAACAGTGATGACAGCCAACGCTCGGTGTGCCTGGCTGGGTGCCCCACGTGCTTTGTCTGCTTCGTAGCATGTTAAGTCACACAACCCTTTGAGACAGGCAAAATTAGCCCCATGTTAGGGCTGAGGAAATAAACTAGGAAGTGAAAGTGACTTGCTCCAGAGGAGGTGGGTCCAGGGAGGTCAGCCCCAGAGCCCAAGGTCTGCATCTCAAGGGGGGTGGTCTCAGGCCTGGGTGGCTCATGGCGCTGGATCAAGCCCCCAGGGCCTGCAGATGGACAGGAGGCTCGAGGAGCCTCCACAGACAGCCAAGTGCTGCTTCACCCCGTGGCCGCCCCAGATATGTGACCAGCAGATGCTACCCCCACGCCCCACACTTGGGCAACACCCTCGCATCATGTGCGTGTGCAGCTTAAATGAACCCACATGGGCTCCACGGGTGTCACAGATGAGATTTATGAGGTGAAGGGATGAGTGAATGGACAGGTGCTGTGACTTCCAGCGGGTAGTAAACTGTTCACGCAACCTGGAGAATTATTTTTGTTCGTTTAAGAGACTCAACTGTGTCTCGTCTGGTTCCTGCCAGGTGCAGCCTCTGGGCTCCAGAAGCAGGTCCCTCTCTGGCTGACCGAGCCGCGGTGTGTGCGGGCCACTCACGTGGCTTTCCCGAGTGCGTGCCGCCCCCTGCCCCACCCTGGGCCCCCATGGGGCTTACCTGGCCACGACTCTGACGTCAAAGCCAGGCTGGCACCAGGAGTCCAGGAGGGCCAGCAATCTCCTTTGGAAGTCCGGGAAGCTGGCTACATAACGCTCTACGAGGGTCACCTTGTCCTGGAGGAGCAGTGGGGTGCTCATCTATGGGGAGCACATCCTCAGGTCACAGCCTTGCAGGCGCCTGGCACCTCCACCCCCGGCCAAGACCCCAGACTCACCTCCAACCCAGAGGAGGCGTGGCCAGAGCCTCCGGACTGAGAGGACCGGAGGCCCCTCCATGTGACCTGGTTCCCTCAGGGAGTGCAGAGGCCCAGCCAAGTGTCTGACTACATCCGTGAAACACCCGCAGACCAGCTCCCAGGGCATGGTGCACTCATTCCAGCCTATGCCCTGTGCTTGCACGCCTACACACACACACACACAAACACATGCAGGCCCCACTGCTCCCTGGGCCTGGTCCCGGGGCTCTGTGGTCATCCCCATCTTCATTACAAAGGACTGGAGGCTCCCAGAGGCAAGGGGAGTCCTGGGGAAGATCAGCTGTCCCCTTGTCTTCACTGAGCTGTGGTGGGAGGCAGGACGAAGATCAACTATGGGCAGCAACCCCAATGGCCCAAATGCCTCCTCATTGGCACAGGTGGCATGCCTGTACATGGTGCCCACAAGAGCCCCGAGCTGCCCAAGTCCGCCAGGAAGCTCTAAGGAGGCCCCTGGCCGTGGCCCTGGGCCTTGGGACACTCAGGCCATTTCCACCGCAAGAGCTCAGACCTCAACAAAGCCCCCTGCCAGTGGTCCCAACGATAGACACCTCCTCACCTTTCCATGTGACCACATAGGGTCAGGCTGCCTGGAGCCCAGACTGAACAGGGACCCATCTGCCAGGTTGGGACCTCAAGGGGTGGACATCACGGGGAGCCCCATTCCTCAGAGACCCCCTGGCCACTGCCTTCTGAGCACGTTACACCTAAGTCCAGGGACTGCCCTCCTGGGCCCCACCCCCTCGGGCCCACCTTGCAGGGTCGGGTGCTCACACGTGACCCCTGCCCTCCAGCACCCCCAGCCCCACCCAGTGAGGAGCAAAGCCAGGGCTCAGTGGTAGAAGAACCCCCCCCTCCCCAAATCGTGTTTCTGGAGACTCAGGCTTTATCCAAGTCGGAACCTAAATGATTTTCGTGAAAAGATACTTACCTTTTCTTTCTTTCTTTCTTTCTTTTTTTTAAGATTTTATTTATTTGACACAGAGAGAGAGAGAGAGAGAGAGAGAGAACACAAGCAGGGGGAGCGGGAGAGGGAGAAGCAGGCTTCCCGCTGAGCAAGGAGCCCGATGCGGGGCTGGATCCCAGGACCCTGGGATCATGACCTGAGCTGAAGCAGATGCTTAACGACTGAGCCACCCAGGCGCCTGACACTTACCTTTTTGACATCAAGTTCGAGCTGCAGCTTCATCTTCAAGCCCAGCATAAGGGCCTGCCCATCACAAGTGCAGCAGGTTACACCCAGCCTGGTGGGGAGCAGGCAGCCCATCGGGGGCGCTCCTACCCCTCTACACCTCCCAGTCACTGAAGGCACAGGTCCAGTGGCCTGGGATCCAGAAGCCTCCAGGCGGACGAGCCAGGCTCCACAGGAGGCGGGGCAGCTGGGAGTGCCCCGGGCAGGTGGGTCTTGCCAGGCTGGGGTGTGGCCTGGATGGGCATCAGGGTGGGTGCTGGGCCCAGGTGGCTCTGGTCAGGGGTTGCCGATGAGTGGACAGAGGACCAAGAAGGGGGCAGACAAGAGGCAGGAGCTCTGTCACCTACCCCCAGACAATGGCACACTGTGCTTTCCCCACACCTGCTCTCACCTGCCGCATTCCACCCAGAAGTGTGCCCTCCACCTGCAAGTGCCAGGCATGGCCAGTCATGGTGCTCACAGCCAGGGGCCAGGGCTATGCACCCTGGGGGCCTGCAGGACCATGGCTCTGAGGTGCAGGGGCCTCTGAGCACTTTCCACAAGGCATGCTCTGTGTGCACCCCAAAACCACTAATGAGTGCATAGCTGTCTGTCCAAAAGGGTGGGCTGGCCCCAGGGGGAGTGTGGTGGGGTCTGTATGTTGGGGGATGCCCCTTTGGTGCACAGAGGAAGAGGCTCTGAACCCAGTTGCGTGCTGGTGGGGCGGGGAGCGCAGCGGTCCTAGGAGTGGGGAAGTGGGCACGGCCGAGAACCCTGACCCCCACACGGCCCTTGCTCACGGCCGCAGGGACCCTCCTGCGACTCAGCATAGAGAGCGCCCGGGGCCCTGAGTGCCCGCACGTAGCGCAGGCCCAGCTACTATTAATAATTTCCATACATCGCGCTCCCATTATGAACAAAAATAACCGGGGGAGCAGCCGGGCGCCCCGCCCCACGCAGCTCACACAAAGGACCAAAATAGAGGCCTGGGAAAGGCTCGCTCAGGCCTCCGGGCCTGGATCGCGCGGGGCGGGGGCGCAGGGCCAGGGGCCTTTCCCTGCGCGGCGCTGACCCGGCGCCTCCACAGCCTGGCCGAGGTCCAGGAGCTCGGCCGCTGCCAGGCCCCGCGGGGGCCCGGGGGAGGGTGCAGAGGGGCAGGGCCTGGGGAGGGGCCGGGGCTGGAGGAGGGAGGACCTTATCGTTTCAGGCTGGGGGACCCCCTGAGAAGCCAAGGGAGCACCAGGCCCCCATCCAGGAAGGGCCCCCATCCAGGAAGGGAGACTGGGGTGGGTGAACCGTACTGCTTGTGTCCTGCATCTGCCATGTCCGGTTAGCTTCCTGGCTCCTCCGGGGTCAACACCCGGAGCTGGGGCTTGGTCAGGCCAGGCCAGCATTGGGAAGGGGCTGTGGCAGGGATACCTGGGGGCTCGGGACCCTCCCACCTTTCAGACCAGGCCGTGGGCCAGTGACCTGGGGAGAGATGAAGCGGGGGGAGCCAGAAGGCAAGGGGGGGAGGAGGAGGGGGCAGAGAGGCCCCGGGGGGCTGGGCCTCCCCCTCCCCTCACCACCTCTGCTGGGGTATCAGCCTCTACCAGCTGCTACCTCTGCCCCCCTAAGGACAAGACTTCATCTGTGCTTTAGGCCCCAGCCCTCAGTGGGCTGTGGGGGAATCTTGGCCCCCCACCCACCCAACAACCCCTCTGAATCCTGGGGTGTGGGGTAGTCTGCAATGGTGGCCTGGGTGGAAGGGTGCACGGTGGGCACTGCCCCTCACAGCAGCAGGAGAGGCTCTGCCACAGAGGGCAGCCTGCACCCCAGTCAGCAGCCTCCCCGAGGGTTCTGTCCCTCTGCCTACGGGGACTGCCTCTCCCTTGAGGAGCTACTGAGGCCCAGGGTAGTCCTCAGTGCCAATCCCAGCCCTCAGGGCTCTGGTCAGTCAGTGGTGCCCACTGGCTGAGGGGAGCTGGGGGCTGGTGTGGAGGCACCGGCCGTGCTTGGGGCCAGCCCTACCTACCCCAGGCGGGCAGCTTGGGCCTCAGCACACCCCACCTGGCCACACAATGACTGTCGTAACAGGGGTCAGCATGCTCAGCATGGCCCTTCTCTTCTCCCTGGTCCCTCCAGAGCAACCGGCTTTCCATCCAGCCAGCACTCAGGGTGACCTCTCTCAGTCCTGCGGCCTGCATGCGTGGCCAGTGTGCCCAGAGCTGGATGACCACAGGCACCCCTGGGGACAGTTCGGGAGGTGCCTTCATTCGGCATCTATAGCCCAGGGGTGTGGTGGGCAGGAAGGGGGCAGCCAGAGAGGGTGCCCTGGGGGGATGGCTGACAGCAGAATCCTTGGCTTGGCTTCTATCCTGGGTGGGGGGAGCTCCATGTAGTTCTACCCCTGTTATCAGGCCTGGCTTAGGATCTGTCTCTGGTCCTTTTTCTGCCTGAGCTTCTGCTGAGGTGACAGCAGACCAAGCTGCCCGCTGCCTGGTCACATGAGGGACCCAGCAGGTGTAGGAAGATCACCTGCCGACTCAGGCATCTGTGATGGGCAGGGAAGGTGGGAGGGGCTCAGACCCCACAAAAGGACATTGCCGAGGAATGGGCCTCCCTGGCACCTCCCTGGCCTTCCTGGCCTCTGCATGGAGGCCACTGAGAAGGGAGGCGCTGGGCTGCCCAGCAGCTGGGTCAGAGCGAGGCTGGGGACCCCTCTGGCCAGACAGGTGCCAGAGCTGCTGCCTTTGGGGAGGGGCCGGGTGGCCACCGTGGGAAGACCATCCATGGACCCCCGGGCTACCCACTCCGCTGGGCAGGAGCGCCAGGCAGGTGCCCAGGCAGCCAAGCCCAGACTCAGCAGCTTCAGACCCAGGACCGGCCTGCCTCCCACCTCCACAGCTCAGCTCGGGCCTGGAGCCAAGGGGCCTTCCCCCCCACCCCCCCGAAGCAAAGCTATCTTTTTACCTTGATAAGCTGTTTAAAAAATGTAAATAAAATAACTCAGTAGACAAAAGCGGGCATTCATCCTGCCCGGAGCCAGCCGCCGCCCTCGACATGAAATATCGGCGCACATTAAGTCGTGAGTCCCTGCTAATCCGAGCGGACAGGCCTGAATGCGGTCCCTTTCGCCGGGCGCGGCGGTGGGCACTGGAGCGTGCATTGCCTGCCGGGCCGCCCCGCTTGGGGACAATGGCTTTTCTTCGCAGAAGGGGCCTGTGCGGGACAAGAGCCCCCTTTGTGTTGGGATTCCTGCCTTGGAGCGCGAGGGAGGTGCATTCAGCCGGCCCTAGACACTCTTTGAAAGGCTCGGGTGTAACAGAAGACGCGGAAACACTAGCCCGCCTTCTGCCTCCCGCATTCTTGCAAGCCCAGCCGCTCATTCAGCCTGCGGAGAATGGCCCTGCGCCACAGGAGCGGAGCCCCGGCCACATTGTCGCTGGCTTGGTCACCTTGGTTTCTCAGCACCTTCACCAGCCTCGAGACAAGAGCCTGGGCCGGGGCATGACAGCCACCAACCCAGGGCCCACACTGCCAAGGACCGAGGACTGGCAGTCCAGGCGAGGCCTACCTTGCAGTGAGCCTCCAGGCTGGGATTGGCCCCCCGGGGAAGGAGGCCCCCCCCGTGGGGTGGGCCTGGGATCCTGCCTCGGTGACCGCCGCGCCCTGAGCCACCACAGGTGTGGGGAGCAGGGTCCATGAGCCCCGCTGTCCCTCGGTGAGGCTCGACTTTGGGCCCGATGAGGCAGTGGGTGGAGGTGAGCCAGGAGCGAGCCTCTGGATACCCCCGGAACACTGGACCTGTGACTCGGTGAGAGCGTGCCCCTGAGCTGGGCGCCCCAGGACCTTTCTGCCGCCTGCCTCCCCACGTGGTGATCGTCACATCTCAGGGCCCAGAGGTGCCGCGGGGACCCCTGTGCCTGCAGCAACCGCCCAGAGCCACCCCACACGGAGCCACCCCTCCCTACTCACCACAGACCCCTGTTCCCTTCTGCCTCACGCAGAGCCAAGCCACTCCCGGTGCTGCTGGCCCGCTTCCATCTTCTCTTGGAAAATTCTGGACTTAAGTGAGAGCCAGTGCTACTCACAGCAGAGACTCAACAAACCCACTGAGCCCTCCAGAGCCCCACCAGCTCTAACCCAAAGACTTGTAGCTACTACACCCACATTTCCACATTTGCCCCTTCTGACCTAGGCCTTCCCAGGACAAGGGAGCCAAATGACCTGCCCCCGGCATGGCCCCAAGTCCAAAAGCATTGCACACACTGGAGAACTCTGCCGTCATGACCAGTAATCTGTGCCCTACACTGAACTTTTGCAAACAAACATGGGCATCATTTCCGAGGGGCTGGTCCTGGGGACCACTTGACCCTCACAGGGGCACCCCCACTGGCCGGGCCTGATCCAAGTGAGGCACCAAATAGCAGGAGTTGGGTCACCCCAAGTGAGGCCCCCTCACTCCAGGGCAGGGCCTCATGATGGGTCCAGGGAGGTGGCAGGCATAGCATTCAGGGCTATGGAGGGGCTATTTCTGTAGGCCAGACCCTGCTGTTGGAACAGGAGCAAAGTAGCCAGTCCCCAGGCCTGGTGTGGGTGTGACCGCAGGGCCCCCCACGAGGACACAAGGGGACGGTGGTGTCCTCAGCCAGCAGCAGCTAGAAGCAGCTGGGCCCAGAGGGAGCTGGGCTGCTCATCCCCAGGCCATGCCAACACAGAGGCCGAGTGACCTTGTGAGTGAGTGGGCCTGGGCAGAGGCAGAAGGAGGGGGAAGGGGACCTCCAACTCCATAGGGTCGTGAGGGAGCTCCCTGGCCAAAGCTCCCCTGGCCTGGGAGGCTCTGGGCTGGGAGGGCTTGGAGGTCCAGCTGTCTGATCTAGGCCCGAGGGGTGGCAGCTGTGGGCAGAGGGACCTCCACACCCCTGACTCTCTTAGCCCCCCACAAGTGTTTCGGGGAACTGATGAATGAGTTTGGACAGCAGCATCTCAGGTGAGCGGCTCGGCCACAGGGCTTCCAGGCCAGAGCCAGCGTGTCCTTGGGCCTCTGACCCCACCTGAGGACCCAGTGGGCACCTCAAGAGGAAGGACCCCAGGTCCTGGGGTGGGGGCTGCTCGCATGACTCTTTTTCAGCTTGGTGAGTATGAGAGTCTCCCAGGACCCCAACATCTGGCACAGCCCTGAGCTGGGCCCCTGGGGTGGCTGGTCCCTGAAGCCCTCTGCGCCAGACCTGAAGCCCCCCACCCCTGGGGAGCCCCCCACAGTGGAGGGACAGGGAGGACACTGCCAGGGTGGACACTGTGAGCCCCCTCAGCCCAGCCCTTGCCTGACCCCACATGCAGACCCGGCCCACGGCCCAAGAATCAGAAGGTGTGTCCCCGAGCCCCTCCCTCCCAGCCCTGACCCACGACCCACGTGGGGGTCACACTCACTTCTTTGGACTTGCCTTCCTGGTGAAGCTGGTGGATGTGAGTCAGCAGGGGCTCTGGTCGGCATCCTGCAGCTGGAGGATGCTGACCAGCGGCTCCACGAGACTAGGGGGCTCTCAGCGAGGACCCTGACCACATGGGCCTGCAGCTGCTTCAGCCTCAAACTGCACTGGGAGACCAGAGAGCCAGCCTCAGCTGGGGCCTGGGGGGCGGGGGCTGCAGCTGGGGTCATGGTACCAGGGCAGACCTGGCCGAGGAGTCCTGTGCCCATGGTGGACATGCCTGGCGGGCAAGGCCTAGAGGGCAGAGGCACAGGTGAGGGAGATGTGTGGTTGTGGGGAGGCCGAGGGTCAAGCCCACAGACCGAGGAGCACAGTCAATGCTGAGGCGCCAGTCCCCGCCCAGCCAGGGCTACAGAGGCCAGCTCGGGCAGGCGTGGAGCCCACGGTGCTGGGAGGGACATGGCCGGTGGGGCTGGGGCCAGGGCGGCGAACCCCCACTGGGCCTCCCCTGGGGCTGTGGAGACAGAACCGCATCGTCGTTCTGTCATGCTCGAATCCTCCAGCAAAGCCTCCCGCACCTGTGCGTCCAGAGTGCGGTCAGCTCAGAGAGGGAGCTGGGGCTAGTCAGCGCTGTCCGCCCCCAGACCAGGCTCCGGTCTGGTCTGACCCGCCGTGCCCTGCATCCCGGGCGGCAGCCGCTGTCCACAGTCGTGGTCCCGTGAAGATGGGGGGCTCGTCCCCAAGGCTGACCAAGGGCAGGAGCCCTCGGATAGGCTCCAGTCACTGTGCCTCGCCCCACAACCTGTGTGGCGCCCAGGACACGCGCGGTCCTTCAGATGCAGTGATGTGGTCGCGGGGCCCAGCAAGCAACGAGAAACAGAAAAAAGAGGGAAAACCGCCTCTGACTGACTTTTCCACCTCTTGCACTACAGAGGATTTGGAAACGGGTGGGAGCGAAAAGGAGAAAGAGCCCTACCTGGAGGGAGTGGGGTGTCGTCCGAGTGCCACTCCCCGTGTGTGGCCGGCCCTGGCTGCCCTCTGCCTGACTCTGCTGTTCCCCAAAACACCCTGCAGTTACGGACCCGCTTGGAGCCCCAGACGCTCTTCCCTCAGGGCAGAGCTGCAGGGTCTGGGCTGTGAGCTCAGGAAACAGACACCCTGACGCCCAAGGCCACCCTGTGGGGAGCGATGGGAGCACCCCGAGCCTCCGACACTGCGAGGCTGCCACCCCCTGGGACAGGTGGGCAGAGGCCACACGGGTGTCTCGGGGCCACCGGGCCGCTGTCCCATCTCCACCAGCTGCCCCGCGCCTTCCAGGAACGTGTGAAAAGACACCTGAGGCTGAACGACCACCACCTTCTTGCTCGTGAAAGGAAAGATCTAGAAAGAGGCTGCTCTCGTCTGGTCCTGACGTGTGCATGTACAGTTCCCATTCAGGGCTCCGAAGAGCAGCTCTGAGACGCTCACCGAGCAGAGTGCGGAGCCCGCATGGCTGGGACCTGCAGCTCCTACACACCGGCCAGCCGGCCCTTCCCGTTGGAAGGTGAGCTCAGGTAAACACCTGTCTCCTTTCTCCCCTGGGCAGTCCCCACCTGCCCGGCCCCCGGCCATCAGCCGGGCAGAGGGTGTGCACCCAGCCATGGCCCAGGGCAGGGGGCTGGAAGGAGGAATCCCGCCCAAGAGAGACCCTCCAGCCCTGGGCTGAGTGCCCACTGACCAGCGGCCACGGAGAACGAAGGCTTTTCCAAAAGAGTCACCATCCTTCCTGCGATGGGGTGATGGGAGGCCAGGTCTGGCTGCACTGCCAGACAGAAGGATGCCCAAGAGGGCCCCAGGAGGCCACACAGTCCCCTTCTCAGCAGGATGGCCCCTGGAGCCCCCAGATCCACCCCATGGTCAACTGTGGGGCCAGCTCCTTCCACTGGGGTCATCCAGCTGCCCTTCACAGTGGGAACCTTCTGTGGTGGCCAGCAGAAGGGGAGCGAGTGGGCATGTCCTTCTGAGATGGCCACTGCCCATTGCTGGTGCAGCGGCAGCTGGGGGCTGGCTCTGTCCCCTCCCATGAGAAGGCTCAGAAGAGCGGCTGAAGGGACCAGTAGTGCAGCTGGAGGGCTGTCAGCTTCCGGGGGCCCCCAGGAAGCTGGACGGTCATGCGGGGGGCTTGCCTGACCTACCCAACACAGCCAAGCCTCCCCCGCTCCCGCCGCTGGGAGTCTCTCAGCCCATGGCTTGGAGTGGGGCTTGAAGCGGAGATGGCCCTGCACCATCCCTGGGACCGCCATGGAGGCGACGCTCACCTGGCCCAGGTGCCAAGGTAGGTGCAGCCCTGAAGAAGCCAAGGCCCCAACGGGGTCCGCAGGCCTTGCGGATGGCAGCTTCACCACTGAGGGCCAGGCAGGTCCTTGCTCTGCTCTGGCATCTTCTCTGGAGAGAGGGGGCCTTCCAGCAGCCCCCGGGGACCTCCCCAGGGTTCTGCTGACCAAACCTGGGTCACACGCTACCCCCTGCCAGTGACTAAGCAACAGCGGAGGGGAAGTCAGCAGGGAGGCGCAGACCCTCTCTGCTGTTGGCCCCATGGCCCTTCCCACGTCTCTGCCCTGAGAGCAGCCTGGGGCCGGCCTGGGCCAGAACTCTCTCCTTGGAAAGCATTGCTCAGGTCTGGAGCTCGGAGAGTCACCCGCGTCCTGTCTGCGTGCCCTCTCCCATACAGATGCCTCTGCTGAGCTCAGCAGCCCCCAGCAGCCCCCAGCAGCCCCCAGGCCAGGGGGTCCATCCACAGAGCCGTGGGCAGGAAGCAGGGTGCAGAACCGGGACATGGGCCTCGGTCCTTGCATCACTGTGTGGACGATGCTTCCCCAGGACACGCAGAGCAAACGTCTACTTAGTCTGAACCTAATTTTAAAACCACCATACTTGAGCAAGTTGGCATGCTCACCAAACGTGAAATGCACTTTCCCCTCAAACGTGTGTGGGAACTCAGGAGACCGGGCAAGTCTCCCTCTACAAACACCCGGGAAAGGAGGGGGGTCTGTGAGAAAGGAGGCCTCCGAGGGCCCAGGGCTACCATCGGCACCCTCCCGCACCTGGGCTGGGGTATCACGTGCCTCCGCATCTGCTGGTGGGTCCTGGCGACACCCTCGCGGGAGAAGCACCATTGCTCTGTGACCGCTCGGCAGGCACGCGGGGGGCCGCCACCGGTGGGAAAGAGCTTCACTAATAGGCGCTCGGTGAGAACCCACAGAACACACAGGGACGATGCACCTTGAGTGATGACCACAACAGCACAGGAAAAGTGCTGAGACAGGACTCTGGTCTGGGAAGCAGACAAGAAACACTCCTAAATGGTGGCGGAAGAAAAATTCAGGGAAGAACGCAAGGGGCCCCGAGGGGTAGCGTCTGCTTCTCCTGCCACAGGGTGGACCTCTCACACGATCCAGCACCCACGGGCCACTTGCCGCCCCTCGTCCTCGAAGGCTTCAGTCCAGGCCCCACGGCCCCCTCTCCGGTGCCCATCCACTCCTCAGCTTTTGGTGGTCCCGGTGTCTACACCGACAATCCCGTGGACCCCGGCTCCGGAACCCTGGCTGCCGCCCCCTCCCTCCTGCCCTCCGCCCGCTCCTCCAGCCCCCCTCTGCCATGCACTGGGGCCCGTGTCTTGTCACCCCCAGCTCACACTGCAGAGGTGAGCTTGCTGCCCCACAGAGCTCGCCCCACCCTGGACCTCATGGACTCGGTGCTGCCGAAGTCACCCCCGTGGGCTTGGGCCAGAGCCCCACGGACCTGTCCTCAGCCGGGCGGGGGCCTGCCCGGGAGAGCCAGTGTTTCAGACGAGCTCCCGGGGTTTGCCCCGTGGGCCCCGCCTTGGGGAACACCGTCCTTCCCGTTTGCTCACCTCTCCTGCGCCCATCATCTCTCCCATTGTCCCCACCCAGGGGGCTCCGAGGACACCCCAAACCCACTGCCCGTCTCTGCCCCAGGCCCCACAGCACACCAGCCCGCCTCCCCCACCTGCAGCCTCTGTCCTGGCCACTCACATGCCCCACCGCCTAGTGGCTCCTGCGGGGACCCTCCGCCCCTGGGGCATCACCAGGGTCCGACCTCAGATACTGAGCGGCACGGTGCTTGCCCACCCACCCCGGACCAGTTCTGGCAAGTGAACCCAGGGGAGACAGCACGTGTCCCTCCGGGCAGAAGCTTGGCTCCCAGGTGGAGAACACAGCTGCCCAGGTCACTCACAAGACGCACACAGGCCTCTCTAGCACCAAAAAGGAGAACACACGGACGTGCTCCTTCATAGACAGAAACAAGTCACGAAAGAGCTCAAAACAACCCCGCATGTGCTTGGAAATTGGTAACACATCAGTCTAAGGAGACGCCCTAATGGGGATTGAGAGGACGGGTGACAGAGCCCTACCTGTGGAGACCTGTGATGGAGGGACCGTGGCGGGGGATCCACACCTGTCAGTGAGCACCTGGGAAAGAAGAGAGACCGTGGCGGGGCCAGCACCAGCCATGGGACAGCGCTGAGCCAAGGGACTGTCCTCGACCCCCACATCTGAGAGTCTTGAGAACCGCAGGGGACCGCAGGCTGGCAGCCATGATGACATGGGTGAGGTGGAAGCTTCCTAGGGCAAGAAACTAGAAGCGGAAAGCCCCCCAGAAACGGTCCCCCTACCCGGGCTCAAGCCCACCCGGGCAGGACGGTCTGTGTTCTTCCAGACCCTCCAGGAACGAGGAATTCCGGTCTTCAACCAACGGTTCCAGAGAATGGTAACAGAGAAACACTTTCAGCCCAATTTATGAGGTTAGTTCACCTCGACGCCGGGAACAGAGACAAAAGCTCACAAACACCACACACACACTATGACCGGGGGAGGTGCATCCCACACACGCAGGGCAGCCTGAGCTGGAGAATCTGTGAAGCCAGTACACCAAATAACACGGTCAGGCTGCCTCTGTATTAACGCAAAGCCACGGGATACAAAAATTAAAAAGAGCTTTTGGCTTTTGCCAAAACTTTAGCCTATCCAGCTGATGGCTAGAACTGCTCAGAGCCTCAGCGCAGGCAGTCGAGAGAAGGGTGACGGCCACCTCAGCTCAGGTGTGCGTGGAGCCCAGGCCTGTCGCCCACACACACAGGTGGTGACCCCAGAAGTCTGGCTGATCTGTTAGCCAGGCGCTGGTCCCCCCGCGCCACAAAGCCAGCCGTGGGCCTGGCAGGAGCACCCTCAGCCTCCATAGCTCATGGACACCCCTCCTCCACAAGCCCACAGCCCCTTCCCGGAGGGCACCTGCGCTGGACGCCTGCCCCAGTGAGCTTGGTCCGGGTCTGGGCACTCTGCCCACCCTCAGCTGGGAGCAGGAGGTAAGACACGAGACATGGGCCTTATCCCTCCAGCCACGCATGGGCCCTGCAGCCTTCACCACGGCGACTTGTACGTCCTCCCCGGGAACCAGGGCCACCTATCCTTCTGCTGCTTCTGGGAGCAAAGTGCAGGGCAGGGGTGCCCATGGGTCAGGCAGTACCTTCACCACCCGCACGGGCAAAGCCACCCTCCAGGCCCAGGCCACACGCATCTCCCAGTGGCCAGACAGCCTGTCCCTGGGGCAGGAGGCCATGAGCAAAGCCAGTGAGAACTGATGAGCACTCGGGCCCCACGCGGCACACAGGCGGTCATGGCCCACTGGGTCCCCTGTGCTGTGCAGAAGCTGGGTGGTGGCCACAGGCCCTTGCCTCCTGGTCTCAGCCTCAGGGGCCTGTGTCTACCAGTGTCCAGTGGGTGTCAGCCCAGGGCTCCAGCCCCCATGCGTCTGCCAGAACTTTCAGACAGGGTGGCCCACTGAGGCCAGAGGAGGGCCCACACCCACATGCTCACTCACCTGCCGCAGCTCCCGCGTGGACCACAGCGTCTGCAGGGCCTGCAGGAACAGGAGCAGGTCCTGGCCTGGGGGGAGAACACGGGGCTATGCAGAGCCCACCAACCCCACCCTGACCAACGCCTGGGGGCTCCCCACAGATGCCACCCGGTGTCCATGGTCTCTTGTGCCCTCTCTGGCCAGAGCACCCCCTGCCCCTTCCCTGGGACCTGTGGCCTGGCCATCCGCAGTGCTCACTGGGACGGGCTTCTGTCCACAGCTTGGGGGAAGCCCAGGCCTCATGTTCCAGTGGTGGTGAGCGGCAGGTCTCAGAGCCGCTACACTGTGAGCGGGAAAGGGGCAGCGGACGCCAGGGCCAAGCCTGCAGCCCTGACCGTCACGCCCTCCGTGTCACGTCACGGCCCACCCCCACCCACGGCCCACCAAGTCTGGCCTCCAGCCCCTGGCGAGGCCCCAGAGTGGTCCTGGCTTCTGCCTCCCGATCCCCACTCTCCTGGCCCCAGCTGCACCCCCCACAGGCTGGCCGCTCCCTAAAGCGTCCCCCCCCCCATAGCCCTGGTCCTCTCTTGCTTGCCCAAGTCCCCAGCCCCACCGCGGGTCAGGATGGGGACCCCACTGGGACACCAGGCCCAGGGGAGGTTGGGGTCACCCTCATGCTGGAAAAGGAACTGTGCCCTCAGACCAGGTTTAAGGTCAATGCCCGGGAAGGTGGGCTGGCCTGCTCTCCACTTTGGGAAAGAAAGCGGTCTCTGAGTCACCCACAGCCACCAGCGCCCCCTGGCTGCCTCAGGAGGGCCCGCCCCACCCCTGCGGCCACCTGCCCCCCGCCCTCAGGGCAGGACCACCCTGCTAGGCCCTTCCAGGATTCCCCCTGCCTCACTGCACCACCCCCAGGGCTGTAGAAGCCCCTCTTCACTAAGCAAGTCCTGCTGCAAATGCCAGGCCGCTGTCCGACCCTAGGCCTTCACAGCCCCACGAGGACATCACAGAGCCCAGCGCGGATGCCAGGTGACATCAGGGGCCATGGGGCTCAGAGCCTGTGTCCAGCCGTGGGCCGGGAGGTGGAGGAAGCCCTGCATTTACTCAGGACCCCGGCCATGCCCCTCACATGGTGGTGGTCATAGGCAGGACCTGAGCACACACGTAGGGGGAGGGGAGGTCACCAACAGATGCCCTAGGTCAAATCGGGGCTCACCCAAGGGACTTCACCTGCAAATCTACCCAAGAATTGAGGGGACAACAGCAACCCCCTGGGCTCCCACGGAAGACCAGACTCAGGGAAAGGTGGGGACACCTGGACCAAAGCCTGGAGGGCCGGCCGTCCCCCTGAGGACACAGACTCAGGGACCCAGACAGACAGCAGTGGGTGGATGGACCACCGCACGGGAGGGGGCGTGACACGCTGGGTGCGTTCCAGAAGCAAGGCTCCTTGACGGGAAGGGCGTCTACCACTGCGCTTTGAGGAATAAAGGGGAAATCATATGCACCTCTCAGTAGAT
Organism: Eumetopias jubatus; assembly: GCF_037043125.1. Lineage (NCBI taxonomy): Eukaryota > Metazoa > Chordata > Mammalia > Carnivora > Otariidae > Eumetopias > Eumetopias jubatus. The sequence goes on from NW_028274821.1 coordinate 94,638,889, forward strand.
GCAGAATGAGCATTTCATAAACGCAATTTCTATTCATGATTTAAGAAACAACCCAGCAAACTGGGAATAGAGGCAACTCCATCACCCAGAAAAAAGATGTTTGTAAGAAACACCCTCGGCAAACACAGGACTTAATGCTGAAGACTGACAGCACCCTGGGGGCCAGGCCAGCAGGACAGCCCTGACTGCACGGTCAGCTTTGGGTGCCGGCGTGTCAGGAGGGGGCCGTGATGCATGCACGCTGCAGGGGCGCGGGTGGTGGGGACACGGGAAATCCTGTGCCTCTGGATTCTGCTGTCAACCTAAAACCGCTCTAGAAAATACAAGTCTTTAAAAATTAAAACAGGGGCGCCTGGGTGGCTCAGTCGGTTAAGCGTCTGCCTTCGGCTCAGGTCATGATCTCCGGGTCCTGGGATCGAGCCCCGCGTCGGGCTCCCTGCTCGGCGGGGAGCCTGCTTCTCCCTCTCCGTCTCTCCCGCTGCTTGTGCTCTCTCTCTCTCGCTGTCAAATAAATAAAATCTTTAAAAAAAATTAAAACATTACTGTTCACTGAAAACATAATTTTGTGGAAAGTCATAAAGAATCTAAAGAGAAGATATTAGGGGCACCTGGATGGTTCAGTTGATTTCAGCTCAGGTCATGGTCTTGGGGTCGCAAGAACAAACCCTGAGTTGAGCTCCATGCTCAGCACGGAGCCTGCTTGAGATTCTGTCTCTCCCTCTCTGCCCCCACCCAATGAAAGAAAGAGAAGAAAGAAAAGAAAGAAAGAAAGAAAAAAGAAAGAAAGAAAGAGAGAAAGAAAGAAAGAGAGAAGGTATTAGGATTACTTAGCAGGCTGCTTGTAGCTTGGACACTCAACACAAGGCCAATACTAAAAATCCATTATTTCCATATAAACAAGTAACAAACAGAAATGAACATTAAAAACAAAACAGCACAAAAAAATTCAAATATCTTTGGATAAATCTAACAAAAGAAATTCATGCAAAAAAACCCATAAAATATTGAGAAAAAATTTAAAAGACCTAATGAAGAAAGGGCCATCCCATACAATAAAAAAGAAAAGTTGCTGCTTGTCCCACAATTAGTAGATGCCATACTGTTCCAACCCCAGCGGCGGGGCTGGGAGGGTATGCATATGTGTCCACCTGTCTTAACAATATGCCCAAAATCACAGTGGCGCAAGACTACCCCACCCAGCGCCAAGCACCACCCTAGCACCACCCTAGCTAAGGCTGAGCGGCACCGGCATGGAGAGGGCAGCCACGGACCCGTGCAAAGACCCGGAGCCAGAGCTGGGCACGCGCGGGACCCTGATGCATGACCAGGGCGGCCCCGGAGCCCAGGAACTCTGTGTCCTTATTGAGGATGCTGGAGCATCACTGGCCTCACACCTACATCCCCTCACCCCCCCCACCCCCAGAAGATCTAAACATGGAAGACAGATAAATAGAGCCTCTGGGAGAATATTTTGATGACCTTGGGGCAGAGAGGTCTCCCAAAAAATACAACTACGGACAAGATTCCCACTAATCAAAAGGATCCTGCAGGAACCCAGCAGGGCAGGTCCTGGCCCCGCCTCACCTAGAGCCATCCAGCTGTCTAAGGGGACAGCCCTGCTTTCAGCTGCTTCCTTGGCGCGGCCAAGACCTGGGCCCCACCCGACAGTTCCGCCCTGGTCGTGCCCCTGACCCAGCCCCCACAGCTGGGCGCTGCACATGGCGGAGAGCCGGCCATCTGTCCCTCCTGGGCAGTGCCCACATCGGCCTTGTTCGAGGCTGTGGTCCAGGCCCTGGTGGGTGCTCCACAGTGAGCTGGGGACGGTGCCAGGGCCCGGTGTGCACACACATGGTCACCAGCCCAGTAGCCTCGGGCAGACCCCTGGAAGCCCCAGGTGCAGCAGGAGGGGACCTGAGGCAGGTCTGAGTGGGGTGGGGCATGGCAAGGACATGGCCCAGTGGGTAGTGAGGTGTGTGTGGGGTGCAGGCGGTGGGGCAGGGAGGTCCCCTAGGCTGAGGGGGGCTCCCAGGCTGACACCCATCCAAAGACACACAAAGGAGGGCATTGGGAGATGTTTGTCTGAAGGAACAGATAAGCAAACTAAATGTCGCTTTGCAGAGCCCAAGGCAGGGACCTGGAGGGCCTGGAGGGCCTGGGTCCCTGCTGCCCTGACTTAGGGGACAGGAGGCTGGGCCTAGGAGGGCAGGTGGGAGCCTGGTGCCAAGGGGTCTCTGTCCACAGGATGGACATCAGCCATGCCCGCCACCTGGCATGGCCCCCACGTCCCCATCCCAGGCCTGGAGCTGGGCCAGGCCCAAGTTCACAGCTAACCCGCCCTGACGACGTGGACCTGCAGGCAGAGGGCCAGACAGCAGGTCGGGGGCCTGAGACAGATGGCCTCTGGCCTGTGCCTGACCCCTGACCCCATCCCTGGACCACGCGGCGGGGGGGCGGGGGGGAGGCTCTGTGCAGGGAGGCACTGAGAAGCAACTCATTTCAGGAGTCAACCCTCCACACCCACAGCCGGGGCTGTTCCTCTCTGTCCAGCGTGCGGGCCTCACGGCTGTCCCTGCCAACAGCCCTCCCGCACACGCACCAGGGAGCCTCAGGCTCCAGCCGCACCAGGAGGTACGGGGGTGGCTCACCCTCTGCCCCGTCCCCCCGCTTCCCCGGTGCCCGCTGGACACTGAGAGCGGCGAGCTGCCCAGCGGCGCCCCCGAGGTCGCTGACAGGAGGAAGAGAAATGCAGGGCCAGGGAGGGGCAGGACAGAGAGACAGCCCTTCATCCAAAACGCCACCGAGCTAACTCAGTGCCTTCACTTTAAGAAACAGATGCGTTCTAGAAAACAGCTCAGTGGCCACGTGAACACGACGGCCTGCTATTTCCTGTCATGAAGCTGGGTGAGACAGAAATAAAACGGGCGCTTTCTACGGGGGGAGTAGGAGCAGAGAAGTCTCAGAAACCGTGGCCGGGCCTGGCTGAGCTGGGTGGTGCTCACTGGGCCTCCCCCCGCCCCGTGGTCTCCGTGAAGCCCCCTCTCCTGCGCCACCAGCCGTCCTCCGAGACCCAGGTCAGGACCCGCAGAGGCTCCCGCGGTTGGTCCGGGATCCCACTCGGCACCAGCGGGAGGCAGTGCTGGGCGCGCTGAACCCCGGCTGCCCCGGCCAGACCCGCCCGCTCTGCAGGTCACCCCAGTGTCCACCTCTGCCCCCGGGGCGGCTGTCCTGACCCTGCCCGTCCTTGGGCAGCTGCAGAGCGCAGGCATCCAGCCTGGCTGTCGGCCTGAGCAAGGGCTGCGGCACCAGCCCCGTCGCATCCGCAGACCTGGCTGCAGTGTCCCGAAGGCCACCAGTCTCCAGCCCTGCCCTCCGCACCGCCTGGCGCAGGAACCCATCCCCTCTGCGGTGATGTCCACGTGAGCTGTGGCGGCCGGTGATGTCCTGCCTCCCAGGACGGGGACACGCGGTTCCTCGGCAAAGGTGGGGGCCGTCACTCTCCAGCCCACTTGTCTGCCCCACTCGGTCCCTGGTCCCAGGTTTCACCCTCGTTTGGGTGGCGCTGGGACAGGACAGGGGGCGCTCAGCCCTTCCCGAGCGGGACACGTGAGGACCGAAGAGAAAGGGCATTCCTCAAAGCCCCCGTATCCAAACCCTCCTGCTTGGAAACCCCTCAGAGGCCTCCCAACAGCACCGAAAGCCAACAGGCAGGGCAAGGTCTCCCATGGTGGCGGCCCCCCTCCGGGAAGCGGGATGAGAAGGCCTTGCTGTCCTGCTTCCTCCAACAAATCATGAGCTTCCAAGACAGGACACCCCCAGCCCTGGCCTCAGCACAGGTGCCCCGAAGCATCAGGCTAGCATTGGGCCGGCTGTGGGGAGTCATGACGAGATGCGACGTCCGCACAGAGGTGAGCTCCTGCTGTTGGCGACATCAGCACACACCTGAGGATCCGGGTGAAGCACCTGGAGAGTTCCTCCAGCAACCGGGATCCACTTAGGTGAACGCACCCCATTGACACACAGAAACCACCAGATTTCAAGGGCAAGTTAGACAATCTGCTGGAAGAAAGAATCCTACTAACAACAGGAATTTAAAAAAATGAAACACTTAGGTGTTTAAAAAAATGTGGAATAAACAATGTGGAAGATCTAGTTTTTTCATCTAAGAACAAAAGAACAAACAGGAAGGCAAACCCTGTCCTTGAGGGTTGTTCCGGTTTTTACCCCAAACATGCACTGTCGTTTGTTAGGGTCACGGTCCTGCAGGTCAGGGGCGGGGCACGGCTGGCACCTGGGCTCAGGGAAGGGTCACGGCGACTCAACAGAATTAGCCACCAAGGCCAAGCCACGCTCAAGGGCGGGAAGCAGAGCCCACCTTGGTGGGAGGGTGTCAGGGGGCTGCAGGTGTGCCTACACCATCGATGAGCCGCCAGGCACCCGCGGGGCCAACCGCCAGGGTAACACAATTCAGTAAGAATACAGGATTTCTGTGGAACCAAACAAGCCCATTCTGATGTCGAAAGAAAGAAAGAGAGAGAGAAAAGAAAACAAAAACAGAAACAAAAAGCAGCGAGGGTTGTTAGTCCCGCCGGAGAGTGAATCACCATAAAACCGTGGTCACTAGAACAGTGTGCTGTGGCTCACGAGTGGACAAAGACCAGAGCAGAAAGCTGGGGACAAACCCAAAGACACGGGGGAACCAGCATGTGGTCGCTGGGGGGAAGTGGACAGTTCACCGAGTGTGGTTGGGACACCCGAATGTCTTCTAGAAGTAGAAGCGAGTCGGGCCCATACCTCCTATCTCACAGCAGAATAAATCCCATCTGGATCCCAGACTAAACGCGATCAAGGCTGACCCCTCACAGCTCTGTCCCGGGCAGGTTTGCGTTCGGCACTCACAGATGGAGGGGAGCACTGGCTTACGACCGTTTCTCTCAGACAAGGAAACACAGAGAGGTTAAGTAACGTTTCCACAGTCACACAGCAAGGAAAGTGTGTGTGTGCCACCTGGGTTCATGGCCTCTCTCATGTCACAGCCCCAGGGGCCAGGGGAGACCCTCAGCCCAACGCTTGATGCCGGGAGTGGCCAGCCTTGCAGTGCTGACTGCGTGCCCCGGGAGGGCCCCGTGTTTCGGGGGTCCGAGGGAGGGAAATGGGCTTCCTGGAGCTGTGGCACTTGTCCCTTCCTCTGTGCTGGGAAGTAACTTCTGAACCCCCAAGGACGGGGAGTCCAGCGCTGCCTGAAAACCCCAGCCACCCAACTTCTGATTCAGCTCCATCTGCTCCTACAAAGGCCACGTTTTCTTGGGGAAACAATCTTTGAGCCCAGTTGATGTTTCAGTTGGAGAATGTTTTCTTGGCCCCAGGGCAGCAGAGGTCTGCAGAAAAAGGCCACTGTCCTCACTGGTCCCTCTTTCCCCTCACGGTGCCTCAACACCAGCCGCAGAACCGGCCAGAGGAACCACGTGGATGCCCTCCGGCCTCAGGGCTATCACTCTCCCAGGGACCACAGAAGAGGAAGGTCCTCAGTGGCAAAACCGGCAGAGGGGCCAGAAGCGTCCTGGAGGTGCTCAGCCAGACCCCGGGGAGAGACAGATGCCCTGGCCTGAGGCCGCCCATGGAGGCCTTCCTAAGGCCTCATCAGCAGAGCTGGACGGCAGCACAGGCCCAGACCCAGCCACACCAGGCCAGACGAGGCTGTGTCTGATCGGGGGGGGCTGTCTGATCCGGGGGGGCTGTCTGATCCAGGGGGGCTGTGTCTGATAGGGGGGCTGCGTCTGATTCGGGGGGGCTGTGTCTGATCCGGGGGGCTGCGTCTGATCCGGGGGGGCTGTGTCTGATCCGGGGGGCTGTGTCTGATCCGGGGGGGCTGTGTCTGATCTGGGGAGGGGCTGTGTCTGATCTGGGGGGCTGTGTCTGATCGGGGGGGGCTGTGTCTGATCCGGGGGGGCTGTCTCTGATAGGGGGGCTGTGTCTGATCTGGGGGGGCTGCGTCTGATTGGGGGGGCTGCGTCTGATCCGGGGGGCTGTGTCTGATCCGGAGGGGCTGTGTCTGATCCGGGGGGCTGTGTCTGATCCGGGGGGGCTGTGTCTGATCTGGGGGGGCTGTGTCTGATAGGGGGGCTGTGTCTGATCCGGGGGGTCTGTCTCTGATAGGGGGGCTGTGTCTGATCTGGGGAGGGGCTGTGTCTGATCTGGGGGGGCTGTCTGATCCAGGGGGGCTGTGTCTGATCTGGGGAGGGGCTGTGTCTGATCCGGGGGGCTGTGTCTGATCGGGGGGGGCTGTGTCTGATCCGGGGGGGCTGTCTCTGATAGGGGGGCTGTGTCTGATCTGGGGGGGCTGCGTCTGATTGGGGGGGCTGCGTCTGATCCGGGGGGGCTGTGTCTGATCCGGAGGGGCTGTCTGATCCGGGGGGGGCTGTCTCTGATAGGGGGGCTGTGTCTGATCTGGGGGGGCTCCGTCTGATTGGGGGGGCTGCGTCTGATCCGGGGGGGCTGTGTCTGATCTGGGGAGGGGCTGTGTCTGATAGGGGGGCTGTGTCTGATCCGGGGGGTCTGTCTCTGATAGGGGGGCTGTGTCTGATCTGGGGGGGCTGTGTCTGATCCGGGGGGGCTGTGTCTGATCCGGGGGGCTGTGTCTGATCCGGGGGGGCTGTGTCTGATCTGGGGAGGGGCTGTGTCTGATCTGGGGGGGCTGTCTGATCCAGGGGGGCTGTGTCTGATCTGGGGAGGGGCTGTGTCTGATCCGGGGGGCTGTGTCTGATCGGGGGGGGCTGTGTCTGATCCGGGGGGGCTGTCTCTGATAGGGGGGCTGTGTCTGATCTGGGGGGGCTGCGTCTGATTGGGGGGGCTGCGTCTGATCCGGGGGGGCTGTGTCTGATCCGGAGGGGCTGTCTGATCCGGGGGGGGCTGTCTCTGATAGGGGGGCTGTGTCTGATCTGGGGGGGCTCCGTCTGATTGGGGGGGCTGCGTCTGATCCGGGGGGGCTGTGTCTGATCTGGGGAGGGGCTGTGTCTGATAGGGGGGCTGTGTCTGATCCGGGGGGTCTGTCTCTGATAGGGGGGCTGTGTCTGATCTGGGGGGGCTGTGTCTGATCCGGGGGGGCTGTGTCTGATCTGGGGGGCTGTGTCTGATCCGGGGGGGCTGTGTCTGATCTGGGGAGGGGCTGTGTCTGATCTGGGGGGGCTGTCTGATCCAGGGGGGCTGTGTCTGATCTGGGGAGGGGCTGTGTCTGATCCGGGGGGCTGTGTCTGATCGGGGGGGGCTGTGTCTGATCCGGGGGGGCTGTCTCTGATAGGGGGGCTATGTCTGATCTGGGGGGGCTGCGTCTGATTGGGGGGGCTGCGTCTGATCCGGGGGGGCTGTGTCTGATCCGGAGGGGCTGTCTGATCCGGGGGGGGCTGTCTCTGATAGGGGGGCTGTGTCTGATCTGGGGGGGCTCCGTCTGATTGGGGGGGCTGCGTCTGATCCGGGGGGGCTGTGTCTGATCTGGGGAGGGGCTGTGTCTGATAGGGGGGCTGTGTCTGATCCGGGGGGGGCTGTCTCTGATAGGGGGGCTGTGTCTGATCTGGGGGGGCTGCGTCTGATCCGGGGGGGCTGTGTCTGATCCGGGGGGCTGTGTCTGATCCGGGGGGGCTGTGTCTGATCTGGGGAGGGGCTGTGTCTGATCCGGGGGGGCTGTGTCTGATCTGGGGAGGGGCTGTGTCTGATCCGGGGGGGCTGTGTCTGATCCAGGGGGGCTGTGTCTGATCCGGGGGGGCTGTGTCTGATCTGGGGGGGCTGTGTCTGATCTGGGGGGGCTGTGTCTGATCTGGGGAGGGGCTGTGTCTGATCTGGGGGGGCTGTGTCTGATCCGGGGGGGCTGTGTCTGATCTGGGGAGGGGCTGTGTCTGATCTGGGGGGGCTGTGTCTGATCCGGGGGGGCTGTGTCTGATCTGGGGAGGGGCTGTGTCTGATCTGGGGGGGCTGTGTCTGATCCGGGGGGCTGTGTCTGATCCGGGGGGGCTGTGTCCGATCCGGGGGGCTGTGTCCGATCCGGGGGCGCTGTGTCTGATCTGGGGAGGGGCTGTGTCTGATCCGGGGGGGCTGTGTCTGATCCAGGGGGGCTGCGTCTGATCCGGGGGGGCTGCGTCTGATCCGGGGGGGCTGTGTCTGATCCGGGGGGGCTGTGTCTGATGGGGGCCTGTGTCTGATCCGGGGGGGGCTGTGTCTGATCCGGGGGGGCTGTGTCTGATCCGGGGGGCTGTGTCTGATCCGGGGGGGCTGTGTCTGTTCTCAGGGTGGCCTGCCCCTCTGCTAGCTCCAGCAGGGCATAGGTGAGGCCCTGCATACCCTCAGGCCGAGGCCCAGCTGTGATGGGCAGGTGTGACATCATCGTGAGCCCCACCCAACATGCAGCCCCATGGGGATGGGCAGACAGATGCCTGGGTAAGGCCCTGAGAGAGGGAGGGGCCTGAAGATTCCCTGTGCACCTATGAGCCCTGTGGGCACCAGCTGCACCCCCAGGACCTGGGTCCCTGCCCTCCAGACCCTAGATCCCCACTCCTGTCTCTGGTTGCTGGTTGGCTCAATGGCCAGAGCTGACCCCGAAGTGATGACCCAGGAGGCCCCTGGGGGGATGCGTGGAGACCACAGCCATCCAGGACAAAAGAGGCATGCTGGGATTTGGGGACCAGTTCTTAGGGTCTAAATGAGAAGACAGCTCTTTGCTGACCACATCCCCGGCCACCAAAGCGAAAATGCCTCCCTTCCCCACCGAGGGGGTCTCTGCGCCCAAACAGGCCCCTCATCTCTGGTCAGGACCCCGGGCCTGGGCACAGGGCAGGAGTGCCACGGGGGGCTTTGGGCTCCCATGTTTGCAGTCTGGCCCAGCCCTGCTTTTCAGACACACCCCACTTCCCTCCTTGCTGCTTCTTGGCAAGATGAATAAATGCCTGTGTCAAGCCCAGAGACTCAGAGAAACACCTGTCCTTCCCCCCATCCCCACACACGCCTGCTTCCCCCACTTCTGTGTGGGGCTCGGTCCTCCCCTGTGGAGTTGGTCCAGCCACAGAGTCCTCCGGCAGCCATCGAGCCAGTGGCCAGCAGGCAGCCCGCCTTGGGACGTAGCTACGTGGTGTAGCTCGCCCCTCGGGAGCTGGAGGCTCCCCTCCCAGGGCACACGGAAGCGCTGACCCACTGCTCTCAGGCCAGGAAGGCTGTGCGGGCAGCCACCTGCATGCTCGTGTCCACTCGCAGCAGAGGCCCACGTGCCCCAGCCCCACACGAGGCTGGAGCACTGGGATGCCTTCCCCCGGGGGTGCCTCCTGTGCACACACGTGTAGCCTATCCACAGACAGCCCCACGTGCACACAATCTGTATACACAGCCAGCACACACCACACTCCTCACACATCCCCCATACCGGGCCCTGCCAGAGGCAGCCCATCGGGGGCGCGGACTCACCTGCAGAATGGCCCTCGCTCCCAGCAGTGGGGTCACCAGCTGCGTCGCCCACAGTGGGGTCCATCCTCAAGGTGAGGCCAGGGAAGGCAACAGGCAGCTCGAGGTGTGAGGACCTGGTGGAGAGCGATAGACTATTCTCCCCACACTGACCGGCAGCCCACCAAGGGCCCACCTCTGTCCCGGTGCAGGGACCCAGGCGGCCTCGGCTGCCCCTGCCGGCTGGGGAAGCTTAGAGCTGGCTTCAGGAGCGGGCTTGCAGTGAGGACCCACGAGCTAACCCACACAAGCACGCCCACCTCTAAATAATCCAGTCTGGCAGCAAGCGGTTATGCCCCGTGGTCAGCAGGGTGCCTGTGAATGTTTATTGCCTACAACACACTTCTCTACACTGACGGGGACTATTCTGTTTCTCCTCCTTTATTCTGCGTACTTGAGGCCTTGCAAAGACTATTCCCATATGCAGCCTTCCTCTGCATTGCAGTGAGACATGCAGAGCCTCCCGTGTACCCCAAACCTCACACAGGTACAGAAGGGAAGAGCCTCTTGGCTTCCTTCCCTGAAACTCCCCCTCAGAGGCAACCACTCTCAGGAACTCTTTCAGCTGTCCCCTTAGATATGTACATTCATATTTCTTTTTCTTTTTCTAGATTGTATTTACTTATTTATTTATTTATTAGAGAGAGAGAGAGAGAGCGCGCGCACAACAAGCTGGGGGAGGGGCAGAGGGAGAAGCAGACTCCCCGTGGAGCAGGGAGCCCCATGTGGGACTCGATCCTGGGACCCCGGGATCCTGACCTGGGCCGAAGGCAGACGCTTCACTGACTGAGCCACCTGGGTGCGCTACATTCATATTTCTAAATAATATGTTGATGTGGTTCCTCCTTCAGTTTCCAGTCTTACATGTGACTGACCAACTTCAAGCTAGAATTCACTGTCATACCCCAGCGGCACCCACACATCCCGCAACCTCCTCAGACAGTTCTGTGAGAGTCTCCCTTTAGCTCACTATTTATAGAAGACATGAGCACAACTGTGTAAACACTACACACAGCTGAGCCATGTGTGGACTGCGGTTATTTTTCCGTTCGCGCTCGGTTTGCGCCAGCCTTCTGCTCTGGCCCCGCGGGAGGACCAGTGCTGCGCAGGCCCTCTCGCTGCAAACAGCATCAACTGGACAATGTATTTGTGGACAACAGGCAACACACAACCATGCCGCTGACAGCAGGACAGTGCCCCAGGGGGCCCCCAGGATGACGGGCTCCCAAGACCACGGATCTGGAGTCCAGACAGCACAGCGCTCTGCCAGGTACAGGAAACAGCACTACATCTGTGGGACAGGGCACTGCAAGAGGGGCGACGGAGCAGCCAGAAGTGCCCAAGCACAGTGCAGGAGCCCCAGGCTCTCAGAAACAGGTGCCTCGGGCCTGAGACGGTAACAGACACTAGCAGTCAGTCTGTGCTGGACATACTGACTCCAGCCCAGCTGACACCAGCCGAGACTCCAGAAAGGCTTAGGACGATGCCTAGAGTGAGCCCCACTCTTGCCCTGCCAACATCTAAAACCAAGCCCCAATAAAATCAACATCGGTCGATGTACAATGGTTGAGTTGTAGGTTGAGTCCCACCAAGACAAAGACCACCCTAACAAAATGTCAAGCCATGTTCACCTGTTCAAGGTAATCAGCTAGAAATTAACTGCCTACTAGAACAAAAATCAACATTCTTCATAGGAAGATAACAGAATCCAGAATCCGGAGCTGCTACAATGTATCATTCACAATGTTCAGTACATAATATAAAAATCACAAGATCTACCAAGAAATAGGAAAAAATGACTCCATAATCAAGGAGAAAAAATTAAAAAAAAAAAAAACAAAAACCAGATAATAGAAACCAACTCCAAGTGGCTCAGATTTTGGATTTACCAAAGATAAACACAGCCATTATAAGTGTGTGTGAAGGGACGCCTGGGTGGCTCAGTCGTTGAGCATCTGCCTTCGGCTCAGGTCATGATCCCAGGGTCCTGGGATGGAGCCCCACGTCCGGCTCCCTGCTCAGCGGGAAGCCTGCTTCTCCCTCTCCCACTCCCCCTGCTTGTGTGCTCTCGCTCTCTCTCTGTCAAAGAAATAAATAAGATCTTTAAAAACAAAAAAGTGTGAAGACTGGATGGAAAACATGTCCAAAAAATTAAAGGAAAACATCGTCTTAATGAGTAAACAGACAAGGGAAAATGGAAATTATTTGAAACTCCATAAAAGAACTAAATGGTATTTCTCCAATAAAAAGTATAATAACTGAAATGAAAAATTCACTGATTGGGCTTGACAGTGCATTGGAGATGGCAGATGAATCAGTGAATTTGAAGACAGATCAGTAGAAATGATCCTATCTACGGGATGGGGGAGGGGAGTAGATTACAGAACAAAGTACATCACTTCTTGCCTGCTGGTTGTTATTTACCGCCATCACCGACGGGACTCTGACAGCGCTGCAGTACCTTCCTCCGTGTGTTTCAACAAGCCTGGAAGTCGATCACCTGTTTTTAAAGTCTCTGTCCCCCTGTGTCAGTCCGGACAGCCGCTCTCCAGCCCGGTGGTACAGCTCTCACCCTGGGATTCCTGTTCTCTCTTCTCTTGGTGCGCCCTGCACTCCTTGACTTCCAAGTCCTCACCTTTCTGTTTTCCTCCTGTTTCCAGAGGACCACATTCTCCAGAATCGTCCTGAGAAGAGCTGCAAAGGAAGAACATTTAATAAGCCTTTGGTTGTCCGGAAGTGTCTTCACTGGGCACTAGCTCCTGGCTGGCGGTTTGGCTGTGCGTGGGCCGTAGGTGAGAAGTCATCCCCCAGATACGTGATGTTGATGGTCCCCCATGGTCTTCTAACCCCCTCGTGTTGGTGCCCAGAGGTCTGAAGCCACCTGACTCCCAACATCATGTAGGATGCTTGTCTTTTCCTTCTGAAGGGCCTTCCCTTAACAGCATGTCAGGAGGATGGATGGGGTGGGGTCCACCAGGTGCTCTCATGTTCTTCAGTTCTGGGACATGTCTTTTATTTTTCCTTGATAATGCCCTGGCCTCCCTGTTCTCCACCCTGTGGTGTAAGTACTCTTTTTTTTTTTTTTTTAAGATTTTATTTATTTATTTGACAGAGACACAGTGAGAGAGGGAACACAAGCAGGGGGAGTGGGAGAGGGAGAAGCAGGCTTCCCGCTGAGCCAGGAGCCCGACGCGGGGCTGGATCCCAGGACCTGGGACCATGACCTGAGCCGAAGGCAGACGCTTCACGGCTGAGCCACCCAGGCGCCCCATGGTGTAAGTACTCCGATTTTGGGCTCCCTGGAAGAACCTCAAATTTTCTGATCTTTCCCCTTCTCTGCCTTCAGGGGAGATTTCCTGAACTTTATTTTGCAAAATGATCTTGAATTATTCATTTCTGCTATCAAAATTTTATTAATCAAGCGTTCCTTCTCCTGTCACCCCGGAGGACCCCATGACTCAGCCTTTGTTTTCCTACAGTCTTCCGCATCAGCGCTCTTTCCTGCTCACCCAGTGCCTTTCCTCTCAGAAGCTTTGCTCAGGTGTCTGGGGACTGCCGCTCATATTTAAGAGTGAGGCACTGAATGGCTGCCTGGGAACCGAGCAGGGGGCAGTCCTGGGAACCGTGGGCCTCACTGTGGGTACCCAGGGCCCGGGAGGCCTCTCCTCTTGGCCCGTCTGTCAGGAAGAAATGCCCCCATCCTCACCTGCAGGAGGGCGCTGGGCTGCCACAGCCCAGGTCCCTGGAGGGTCGGAGTCTGGCCCCTGCCCTTGAAAACATCCCAAGACCCTGTTTCCAGTCTGGAGCCTCCCGGGGTGCTGTGGCCAGGCTGGGGGCCAGCCCTCTGCCTCGGGCTCTTGCTTTCTCAGGCGGTTAAACAGAGACACGCAGCAGTGGTCCTCCGTCTCCATGGGGCTTTTCACCTCTTCCCTTCTCTTTGCCTTTATTAAAAAGGCAAAACTGTCTTTTTTTTTTAAATGTTTTATTTATTTATTCATGAGAGTCAGAGAGAGAGAGAGAGAGAGACAGAGGCAGAGGGAGAAGCAGGCTGCCCACCGAGCAGGGAGCCTGATGAGGGACTCAATCCCAGGACCCTGGGATCATGACCTGAGCCGAAGGCAGACGCTTAACCATCTGAGCCACCCAGGCGCCCAAAACTGTCTTTTTAAAATGCATCTGCTGTCATTTTAATGGGCCTCACGTGAGGCCTCGGCGGCTCTGGGCCCATGCTGCGCATCCTTGCAATAAGCTCACCTCATGCGGAGCACACACTCTGCTCACCATAATTACTCATCTCTTAAGGACGGCTGCACCCACGTCCATAAGTGATGTCGGCCTGCACTGTTCTCTTCTTGGAAATCACTCCCCACCCGCCCCGGAGGTGTGCACACCTCCACCCACTGCAGCTCAGACGAATGGACACCCAGCCGGCACTTCTCAGCAGGAAAGAAAGGAAGACATGGGACTGTGTGCACGTACAGCCCCACCCCGTCCGGAGATGGGGCCCCTGGAGGTGAGGTAGGAGTTTCCTGCGGTGGCCAAAGCGAAGCACCACAGAAGGAGGCTTCAACAACAGAAATTCAATGTCTCACAGTTCTGGAGACTGGAAGTCAAATATCAAGGTGTTGGCAGGGTCGGTTCTTGCTGAGGCCTCTCTCCTTCGTGTGCAGACGGCTGTCTTCTGTGCCTGGGTCCCACACTCCTCTTCTCAGAAGGGACACCAACCTGATGACCTCATTTTATCTTAATTACCTCTGGAAAGACCCCATCTCCAAATACATTCTGAGGTGCTGGGGGCTTTTCACCCAAAATTCAACATGTGAATTTTTAGGGAGACACAACTCAACCATGACAGGGGGGCTGGACACCCACCTGGTGCTCTGGTTCCATGGGGAAGGGTCAGGGTGCCTTCACAGATGGGAAAATGGGCTTAGCGGGGACCAAACCCCAGTTTTCTCCCAGCTCTTCCCTTACACCACTGTTCACTTTTATTTGCTTTTAATTGACTTTTTACTATTTACAAAGGCAATTATACCTATAGTAGAATATTTGGAAAATGAAATACATTTGCAAATTTGGAAAAATTGATGCAAAAGAAAGACACCCTGTCCCTCTGGGTGTCTGTCTCTCTGCAGAGACACCTGGTCAGGGTCAGCCCTGGGACTTTGTGGAGCGCCTCTCCCCTCCCAGTGCCCGCCGGAGGGACAGGCGCCCTTGGGCACGTCAATGCTCCGAGTCCAGTGCGCTCCTGACAACAGACTCCTGTCTGCTAACTCAAGCCACGGAAGGCTACTGGGCAGAAAGGAGATGCTTTAGGCACAGCTCCCGCTTTAACACAGCAAAATTATAATTTCTCTTCATCGCGGGTCTCCTCCGGGATCTTGTTCTGAAATCACGAGTGTTTTCTTACATCACATTAAAGGAGCCCGAGTCCCTGATAAACACCAAACGTGGCCACAGCCGAGAACCAGGGTGCTCCAGCTGGCGCGACCAAAGCGTCCCCGGGGCGCCCGGCCCACCCCGGTACGTGTCCCACCCCGACCGTGGCCCCCTCTGGGCCCCACCCGCCCCCACGCCAACCCGCTGCCCAGACGCCTCCTCCCCGCGGCCCCTCCCACCGGAAGCAAGCTGGCCCCTGGGGGGCCCGAGGGAGTGCCACTCCAAGCAGCGGGGGTCTCTAAGCCGAGGAGACAGAGACTGGTCCCCACAGCACACCCTCTTTGGGGGTCTCGGGCCCCTGGTCCTGCACGTAGCAGGGGTGCCACTCACACCCCTCATGGTTGCCCTCCCCTGACGCCCACCGAGTCAGTCTCAATCCTGTCCACCTGTTTGTCTGTTTACTGCTGGCCCTTCCCTGGGGGTCCTCACAGAACTGGGCACCGAGGGGGAGGCCCAGTGCCACAGGCCCCCCGGTGGGCCGTGCCAAGGAGACCTCTGAGGCCCCTTTGGCTCCAGGTCGGAGGATGACCTTGGGCCCACCAGAGGGTCCCCAACAGGGGATGCTGGGCACACTCCAGGTCCCACGGGCCCCTCTCTGAGGAGCCACCAGGAGCCCCGCCCGTTCCTTCCTCCGGTCATTCCCTCACCCCAACAGACATGCCTCACCCAGACCCCAGTTCCTTGTAGGGTCAACTCATAGCTGCCTGCAAGCCGCAGCAAGGCCGAGGTCCTGGCCTGCATGCTCCAAGGTGTCAACACCATTGTTGAATGCTTCTGGAGCCCTTGACACTTCACAGTGCGTGCAGCCGATGCCCGAACGGCATCTCAGGCAGGTCCACCCACAGCACCCGCCGTGGGCAGTGAGCCCCTGGCTGGGGCGGGGAAAGGCCGGTGCATGCTGGGGCCTGCATTCCCTGGACAGAAGGCTGTGGGGGAGGGGGGAGAGTAAAGAGCGTGATGGGGGGGCGGGAGCTCTCCCCGGGGTGCAGCATTCTGGCTCAGCACACTTTTATGTCTCCCCTCCAAAAACACAGGGCCAAGCATCCAGCTCCAGCAGGACTGACTGAGAGCCACTTGGGTGGTTTCCATAAGCCCCACAGGGTGGCTCCTCCTCGGGCCTCTATCTCGGGTCCCACTGTAGGCAGGTTCCCTACGCTACCGTCCCAGCGGCAGGCCACTCTGGGGGAGGCAGTGGGCTGGCAGACATGCCCTGTCTATAGCCCTCTTTCAAGCAGAGCCAGACCCCCAGGCCACCCCCATCTCCTTGGCCGTCCCCACACTAATGTGAGCCTGCAGGCTCCTCTTTAAAAAGGTGGAGACTCACTCTGATCAGAATTATAATAAAGACCAGCATCAGTGCAGGGCAAAGGTCCCTCTGACCGCTTCCAGTCAGGTCACCCCAGGAGGAACGCTGCCCTGCGGTCCATTCACCTCCGGCGGTCAGGCCCTGTCCACGCTGCCATGACCCTGACAACCTTCTCTGCATGGCAGCCACCTGCTCTGCTGGTCAGTCCAGGAAGGGGGCAGAGGACCAAATGGCTCTTTTGTGGGAGAGGGGCTTTTTCTAATCTCAGGGGAGAAACGCCCACAATTCCAAGACCTGCTCCAGGCTACCTTCCCCTTTCCTCTGAGGAGTGTGGCAGCCAGAGGTGGGTGGTGGGCTCTGCCCTCAGGCGAGCCCCAGGGCAGGTAGACAGACCCACGCCCTCCTCCTTGGGAAAGGGTGAGGCCACGGAAAACCCAGCTCAGCTCTCGTTACACAGCCTTTGTTCTGTTCCCGAGCCTGGAATCCGAACTCCACAACCAGCAGCAGCGCAGTGAAGCCCAAGTGCTTCTGAGAATGAAAACAGTGGCAAAGACCAAGGTCAAGTTCACCCCAGGCCGACTGTTTTAATTGACCTCATTTTAAAGTGAAAAAAATCCTCTTGGAGTCCAAATTGTCTTGAACTGAAAATGTGGTTCAGGGTTTGCAAGCTACACCAAGACCAGCAGGCCTTCCCAGGGACGGCCTTCCAGAGCCCACGGGGGTGAGCGCCTCCCGGCGGTTTTGGAACTTCCATTTAAAATGAACCGTCACCATGTGCAACTCATTGAGGCATCACGATTTTTTCTCGCTGGGAACCGTGCCACACATCAGAACATCTGCCTCAGAGAGCCCACCCGCAGCAGAGGCTCCCGCGCCCCTGGCCCCTGCTCGGCACCTGAGTGGGGGGGCCCCGGCCCAGTGGCACACTCACCGGCAGGAGGGCGCAGCCCGGGCGAGCTGAACCCGGCGCCCACCTGGGAGCCGCGCAGTCCAGCCAGACGCAGGCTGGCGGCCCCACGTTCCATGGAGCCAGGCGGCCAGCAGGGGGAGCTCCCAGCCCGAGCATCCGGCGGGACGACGAGCCGGAGATGCGCGTCCACACCACCGTGACCCTCAGCAGGAGGAAGGACGGCTCCGCCTTCGCCCTGCAGCTCAGCCTCAGAAGCTGTCTGTTTACTGCTGGCCCTTCCCTGGGGGTCCTCACAGAACTGGGCACCGAGGGGGAGGCCCAGTGCCACAGGCCCCCCGGTGGGCCGTGCCAAGGAGACCTCTGAGGCCCCTTTGGCTCAGTTCCTTGTAGGGTCAACTCATAGCTGCCTGCACGCCGCAGCAAGGCCGAGGTCCCGGCCCGCATGCTCCAAGGTGTCAACACCATTGTTGAATGCTTCTGGAGCCCCTGACACTTCACAGTGTGTGCAGCCGATGCCCGAACGGCATCTCAGGCAGGTCCACCCACAGCACCCTGCGCCCTCACCTTCCTCTGCAGAACTTCCATTTGAAGCAGTCCCTGGCAACATGCTCTGTGTTCCCCAGACTTGCCTGTGCTTTCACCATGGCTTGCTTGTCCTGAATCCCAATTCCTGTGCCATTCCCCAGTAAACCCATTTTGCTGGTAAAATAACTGGCTGTTTTATTTCCACGCATTTGCTGTAGGTTTGGGATGCTCCAGGGCCCCCAGATGTGCCAGCCCCGTGCCCACCAGGCCTCCCGCTCTGCGCCCTGACCTAGCCGGATCCAAGGCCTCCTGAAACCCAGCCCCTCAACCAGGCCTGGCTGGGGGGAAAGAGGGTCAGAGTCCCCTGGCATCAGCACCACCCAGGCTGGGGCCCTGTGGGGGTACGTGAAGGCATGAGAACCACAGAGCGAGGGCTCACGACACCTGCCCAGCCCTGGCAGTGACCTGGCTGTCCCCTGAGGGGAAGCAGCGTGGGGCCCGGCTTCCTCTGAGATGGGTGGGGAGGCACATCCTTCAGGCCCGGGCTCTCCCCACTGCAGGCTTCGCCCGTGGGAGGAAGCCCAGAGGACCAGCCTCCTGGCTTGGAAGGGGCAGCATGGAGCTGACACTTCAGGGTGTCTCCTGACCTAAAGCTGCCCTTCAAATAACCCAGAAAGGTGGAAATTAAAGGAAAAGGGCAGAGATTAAAGGTCCCCAAAAGAAGCTACATGGCTGGCTGAGGGTCCAATGCAGCCATGTGGGGCCAGGGTCAGCCTTCCACCTGTCTGTCCATCCATCCCAGGAGAACAGGCCGCAGCACACAGTGGAGTTTCCTCCGCACTGTGGTTAACTGAGGTGACCTTTAAGTAGGTTGTCAGAGCATTCTCGTTTGGGCGCCACTGTCCTATGTTGTTTTCTGCACATGTGGAGGCGCCAGCTGTGACCACCCCTGCAGGTGGTTCCTGTGCCCTTCATCACAGGGCAGCCGAGGCCCAGGAGGGGGTGACAGTGGACTGCCGCCTCACCGTGTGCCAGAGCCCTTCTGAGTGTGTGGCTCCTCCCCGGGCCGCCACACGCAGCACCCAGCCCTCCTGGGCCCTGTGGATGGCAGCCACCCCATGTGACCGACAGGATGTGCGGGAGGAAGACGGCGCAGCAGGTTGGAGGGCAAGGGGTCAGCGCCAGCCTCAGACTGCAGAAGCTGGCGTCCCCATGGGGCGGCCCCATTCCCTCCTGGGCCTGCACTGCCCGGCCCCCCGCCATCCCACAGTCAGCCACGTCCTGGTTTAAGTGCAAAATACACCTGGGATAATAGCATAAAATGTCTCAGGATTGATTTTTTATATCAATTACAGGTGGGAATGGTGATGTTCAGGGAATACTGGAGTTGGAATATATTATCAAAATTCTTTTTTTTTTTTTATTTTTTTTTTTACAAGTAAGCTCTATGCCTACCCGGGGCTTGACCTCATGACCCTGAGATCGAGAGACACAAGCTCCACCAACAGAGCCAGCCAGGAGCACCTCACCTTCTCCTTTTATATTTTTAGTGTTTAGAAAATTTAAAATCACATGTGTGGTTCACATATTTCTGCTGTGCACATTGGTGTCGACTGAGAAAGCAGCTGGCCAGACCAAAGGGCAGCCCCGGAGGTGCCTGGCTGCACCCCCAGCAGAGACACTGCGCCCGGACCCAACACCCAACTGGGGGCTCCCTCTGCTGTCCCCAAATTCCAAATGTAGGTGGGGCTAGGGTCACCACCCCAGACACATGGGGAGCATGCAGCAGGAGGAAGGACGGCTCCGCCCTCGCCCTGCAGCTCAGCCTCAGAAGCTGTCTGTTTACTGCTGGCCCTTCCCTGGGGGTCCTCACAGAACTGGGCACCGAGGGGGAGGCCCAGTGCCACAGGCATGTCTCTTTGGTTCAACAAGAAGATTAATTTGAAAGCTGTTTCAACTGGTTTTCAAACTGAATTAAATGTCTGGGCACACATCTCAGTGATTTTTTTTAAAGCTTTATTGATATAATACACACACCATAAAATCTACCCTTTTAAAGTGCACAACTCAGTGTTTTAGTATATTTAGGTATGAGAAAACATCACCACTGCCTAATTCCAGTACACGTCCATCACCCCAAGATGACTCGTACCCGTTAGCTGTTGCTCCCCACCCCCTTTGGCAACCACAAACCCACTTCGTCCCTTGGGGCTCGCCTGTGGTAGACATTCACACACATGGAATCCTACAATATGTGGTCTGCCTCCGGCTTCTCTTACCCAGCATGTTGTTTTCACACTCCGTCCACGTTGTAGCACCTGCTAGCACCTATTCTTTCTGTGGCTGAACAATGTTCCGTGGTACAAATGGGCCACACCCATCTGGGTTATTTCCACCTTGTGGCCGCTGTGGACAGTTGCACACAGGTGTTTCTGTGGATACATGCCGCCTTTTCTCCGGGGAATGGGCTGAGCTGGGCCAAGCCGAGCCGGGGAGCCGCCACACTGCATCCCGCGACAGCGCACGAAGGTCCCGATTTCCGCACATCCTTGCCAACACTGACCTGTTGGTGGCTGTCCCTGTTATTCTATCCGGCCCAGTGGGAGTGATTTTTAACTTACTCATTTAACTTAAGACTTGTTCCTTTCTTTAAAAATTAAGATCACCAATCTAAAACACAAGAAAGTAACTTTCCAGAGATACCGCGTGGGGGGGTGGGCCTCTCTGGAGCAGCTGCGGGGGTTTCCGGGCTGGCAGTGGTGGTTTTCTGCACACTCGCCACTGTGTGCACGCTGTCAAGGGTCACTCTGGTTAAGCTAGTCGGCTTCGGCCCTGCATCACAGCTCAGGCAGGACAGCCCCTCCTGAGTCCTGCCTCCAGGATCCTTTCCCACAGGGTCCGGGCTGCAGCAGGGGAGGGGGGCGGAGGGCAGAAGTCACTGGCCCCACCGTTCAGCTGGGCTTTCCAGCTCCCTGCCCGCTCTTGTGAGGGCCTCCCACTATCCAGAAATGGGGTAGAAATCATGTGAATGACGCATGGCTACTTAAAAACAACATAATGTCCCGGAGAAAAAGGACCTCACAATGTGGCATAAAGTTGCGTTTAACGAAAGCAGTCCTGCTACTGTGTGGGCCACAGGGCACCCCCAGCCCCGCCAGCACTGGGCGGGACACAGAGGACACACAGGCACCGGGGGGGCGGCAGGGGGTGCAGACCACCACTTCTACTTCCCATTTTATTTTTTTGTATTTGCTAAATATTATACAAGGAACACACTCCACTTAGAATTCACGAAGAAAAGAAAATCACAAATGATATTTTAAAAGTTAAAATTGGGGCGCCTGGGTGGCGCAGTCAGTTGAGCGTGGGACTTGTGGCTTCAGCTCAGGTCGTGACCTCCGGGTGGTGGGACCAAGCCCCACGTGGGGCTCTGCGGTGAGCACACAGTCGACGTGAGCTTCTCTCTCCCTCTGTCCCTTCCACTTGTGCTCAGGCCCTTTCTCTCTCAAATAAAGGAATTTTAAAAATCTTTTTAAAAGATGTTAAAATAAGCTATGAGGAAACCTCAGCTTCGGAAAGGAGATGGGGCCGCCTGCTCCGTGAGCCCCACATGGGAAGCGACCCCTTCCCACTGGACACCAGGCACTCTGCTGTACAGCGGTCTCCCCAGAGCTCCCCACGGCTCCAGCTCTGCCCTCGTGATCAAGCCTGACCGCATTGACCTCTCATCAGTTACGTACTGCTGCCAAACGAATGTGGCCCCAAACTCAGTGGCCTAGAGCAGAACAATCTTTTATTGTCCTGTGCAGGGTCAGGGGTCAGGAACTGGAAGCGGCTTGACCGTGCGGTCCTGCCCAGGGTCTCTGGGGGTCGCAGCCAGAACGAGGCAGGGGCTGCATTGTCTCAAGGTTCTGCTGGGGCTGGGGGCCCGTGTTGGAGCCGGAGCGCTGGCCGGGCCGTGGGCCCAAGCAGGGCTGGGAGCAGCCCACCCACTGCATGGCTGGAACCCTACAGCCTGTTGGGTCTCTGATGCTCACGGCCTGCTCCAGTTCCCTGTTTCTTCTCAGGTCTGTTCAGATAGATTGGATTGCCAGGAAGTCATCCGATTTCTTGAGGAGGTTTTCCCATTTATGACCACAGTATCGGTGTGGACGTGGCAAATGTGTGGTTCTCTGCTCTTTAACACTGAATGTTGTTTACTTCTCTCTTGTTTTTCCTTAGTCTTGTCAGAAGTTTATTTCACTGATCTTTTTAAGAACTAGTTTTTGGTGTTACTAATTTTATACTTCCTGATTTAATTACCTAATTCATTAAGCTTTTCTCTTTATTAACTTCCTCTTCCTCCTTTTGGTTTCTTCCATTTGTTTTTTACTTTCTTGGGCACGATTTCCTTCCTTTTTGGCTAAATCCAGGCTTCCTTGGATTTGTGTGCTCCTTGTAGATATTCTGCTTCCTTCTGACCTCCAGAGCTGTTGTGCTGGTCTGGCAGTAGAGTAAATGACCTGTTATTTCTCTCCGGAATCCCCTTAGCATCCAGGACTCACCCCTGCATGTTTCAAGGTGTCACCCACTTGCTCATTCATTCATTTCAGCAATGTACACTCTTCCCTTTTGCACTGGCTGTTTCATTAGATTCATCGGACGTAACATGATGCTGTGGGTCTGCTCTAAGGTTCTAAGCCTGGCCCCCCTTCCCACTTTCCCCTGCAGACAGCAGCACACGCTGCAGAGAGCGCTCGGAGCGGCCACGGTGCAGGGCCAGACAGCTGTGGGACTGTCCTGTATCTGAATTTCCAATCCTGGCCCAGACAGACACCTGCTCGGAAGGGACCGCATGTAGAAATGAGCTCAGAGAGCAGTGGCAACACGTTCCTCCGTTTGAAACTGCAAGGCCAAGTAAGAGGGGCTGGCTTAGGTCTGCAAAGGCAGACTGGGTGGTGCCGCTCCAGTGCCCATGGATCAGGACTCCCATTTGCCCGGAGGATGAAGCCCTTGACCACCATGAAGTCCTGCAGGAGTGCGCTAAAATTTTCCCAGTTTTACAGTCTCAACTCTGAACCTTAAAGGAGATGAATCCTGAGCCGCTTCCTGTCTGCATGGCTGCCTTCCATGTCCTTCTGGTTTTCCTCTTCAAGATTTCCTGGGGTGGCAGAAGGTGAGGTCCTCAGTGCCCATGTCAACGGTCAGGAGCCTATGAAAGGCTGAAGTGGTGGGTTTCAGAGACATGGCCGACGGTGGGCGCCTCCTCAGTGAGCCCTCCACGGAGGGGCTCCGTGACCCTGAATTAGACGCAGCCCCGGTTGGGGCCAGGTCTCAGGAAGCTGGTCTCCAACACCAAGCATTTCGATCACACCAAGGCTATTTTTATTTCCTGAGAGAAAAATCTTATTTTTATTTTATTTTTTCTTGGAAAGTTCCCATTGTTTAGAAAGGGGGAAAAAACCTAACTTTTTGTATTGGGCTAAACCCAATTCCTGCCCATTTCTTTGACACCTGTGCTCCAGAACTAACCACGATTATTGCATTCCTTTAAAAATAAGTTCCAGCACTACGCTGACCGCTATCTGAGGCATGTTCTTACCTTAGGAAATGGTTCCCTTTTCTGGACTCTTCCACCGATGTAGGAACGGTGTGATCCACACAGTCTTCGCGGGCCTCCCCGGAATACCGACGTGGAGGAGGGTGACCGTGGCAGGAGCCTGGGAGGCCTCCCTCAGGACAGCAGGTCACCCGTCTGCGAAGGCCGGCTTTAGATCGGCCACTCCAGATGCCTCAACACCTGCTTGGGAATAGATTTTAGCTCAGACAGAAGGAAGTCTTCTACGTTAACATTTAAGCAGTTGAATTTCAGAGCTGGACGAATCTTAGGCTCATTAATCATTTCAACCTTCAGGATATCTGTAAAACAGAAAAACCTGTAATTGAGGGCGTCTGGGTGGCTCAGATGGTTAAGCGTCTGCCTTCGGCTCAGGTCATGATCCCAGAGTCCTGGGATCGAGTCCCGCATCAGGCTCCCTGCTCCTTGGGAGCCTGCTTCTCCCTCTGCCTCTCTCTCTCTCTCTCTCTCTCTCTCTCTCTGTCTTTCATGAATAAATAAAGAAAGAAAAACCTGTAATTGAAACCTTCTTTAAAAATTGTTTTAAACATTTGAGATAATTGGAGATACACATGCACTTCTAAGAGAAAACAGCTACGCCATATATGCTGCATCCAGTCCTCCAGACGTTACCGTAGTCAACATCACAACCGGGGCCTGACACGGATTCAGTCAAGACACCGGACAGTCTGCCCCACAGGACGCTTCGGTGTTGTCCTTTTGAGCATAATCTGTTAGTGGCCCCAAACAACCGCTAATCTGCTCTCCATTTATATAATTTTCAGATAGATGGATCAAAGTGTGCGACCTTTTCTCGCTCGGCATGCTCCATGAGGCCCACAAGCTGCTGCATCCCTTGTTCCGTGGAGTGTCTTGCACGGGCGGGCGCAGCCTGCTTACCCATTCCGCCACTGCAGGACGTCTGGGGGTGTCTAGTTTAGGGCTATGAGTAAGAGAGCTGCAGCACACAGAGTATACAGTGACTGGGACGGGGCTGCTTTCATCTTTTTATTATGGAAATAAAAAAGTTGGTACGAGAGCAGATGCTGCAGACGTCCCAGTGGTAATAAACAACAGGAGCCCAGGGCAGGCAGAGGGGACCCGGGGGAGGCCATGACCTGGAGGTCAGGCGCTAAATGGGGAGGACAGGCCATGCCCAGGGCCCCCATGGCTCAGGAGGAGGTTGCTGGTGACCCCGACAAGCCTTTGGGTAAAGTGATGGCGGGAAGGCCGCCTAGAGCCGGTTCAGGAGCAGCATGGCGGAAATGTGAAACAGGACAGCCACCTGGAACAAAGTTCAGTGGAGTGACCCCATGAGCCAGCGACTCCACTCCTAGGTGTGTATGCAAGAGAACCGAAAACACGTCCACACAGAACTTGTAACAAATGTTCACGGAAGCATTTTTCGTGATAGCCAGGAAGTGGGAACTGCCCAAATGCCCATGAGTGGAGGAATGGATGAACAAAACAGGGTCCATCCAGACAACGGAATGTTAGTCTCAAAAAGGAGCAAAACTCTGATATAGGCTACAACATGAATGTACCTCAAAAAAATGACGCTGAGTGAGAGAAGCCAGACACAAAGTGCACAGGCTGTGTGGTTCCATTTATATGCAACGTCCAGAAGGGGCAAATCTGTAGAGACGGGGATCAGTGGTTGGCAGGGGCTGGGACGGGGTGATGGGGCACGACAGCAACGGCAGCAAGCACCCTAGAGTTATCGGGGTTGGCTGTATATTACTGTGAATAGGACAAAAACAGTGATCGGCACACTCTAAAAGTGAATTTGCTGCTACATGAATTACATCTCAATTTCTAAAAAGTACACAGCAAAAGTACTGGACACACTGAGAATTCTTTGAGGGAGTTTTGCTGCAAAGGGGAGTAAAGAAATGGAGGATGTGACCTTGGGGAGGGGGTTAAGATGGAAAGAATCACAGTATGTTGATGGGCTGACCCTAGAGGGGAAATGATGATGGGGTGGGAGAGGGGACAGGCAAGGTCCTGTCTGTGGGAGCAGGGGCGGTCTCAGGGAGGAGGCAGGTCTGTGGGTGCAGACACTGGGGGGGTCCCTTCCAGCTGCTTCCATTTGATCTGGAAGCAGGTAGCCAGGTCCTGGACTGGGAGGCAGGACAGGGCGGAGTCGGGCTGAGGACAGAGGAGGAGGAAGCCCACCATAGGAGTGAGGGAGCGGACCCACCTGAGGCTTGTGTTCAGGATGGAAAGACTGGGCGCTTCGGCCGGGCTCCTGCAGCCCAGGTGCAGGGAACGGGACCGGAGGTGTGAGTGGTGAGGGGTGTCAGGTCGAAGGTTTGAGCTTCAAGGATGGGCAGGGTGTGGGGGGCTGCAGCTGTCGGCACTGAGGAGCCCGAGGTGGGACCTAGGTGGGCCGGTGGGAGAGGCACTGAGGCGGTGGCCCCAGGGGCTGTGAAGGGCAGAGCAGAGCTGCAGGAACGACTCCGAGCAAACGCTGTAGGCAGGACGGGGAGTGGGAGGGCTGTCCGCATGGCGGATTCAGGAAGGACAGGGTCCCGCCGCGGCTACCCACCCACCTCCAGGCCAGGAGACCAGGAAACCCTGCCCCCACCGGTGAGGAAGCAGGTCCTCAGGGGCGGAGGCTCACGGACATTTACTGAGGAAGCTGCCGGTGCCCTCCCAGGCGTGCCACAGGCGTGGGCCCTCCCAGGTCCACCAGGCCGGGACTCAGCTCTCCTGTTCCTCAGGTAAGGAAGCCTGCAGGGTCAGAGAGCTGGCCCAGGCCACACAGGGAGGAGACAGAGGCCCCAAGTGAGCAGGCTGGCTCCCAGGTCCCAGGACCCACAGGCCCAACCGGGGAAGGAGCATGGCCGACACGGAAGGCAAGCCAAGTCGCGAGTCACAGCTGAGCTCGGGCTCCGAGAGCCATCGAGGAACAAGCCTCCCTGGGTGTTCTCCCATGTAAACAGAGGAGCAGAGCCTGTCTGCAGGAGCACTTCCGGGGCTGCGTGCTGTGAGGGTTCATTTCATGGTGCCCACAGAGTTGGTCAAATAGTCACAGGTTGCTGGGAAAGCATTATTTATTTATTTATGGGGGGAAGGGAGAACAGAGGGGCAGAGGGAGAGGAAGGGGGACTCCCGCCCAGCACGGACCCCAGGGTGGGGCTCCATCCCGCGACCCTGATCACCACCTGAGCGGAAACCAAGAGCTGGAGGCTTGACCAACTGAGCCACCCAGGCGCCGGGGAAGTACTTTTTATGAGATAACACTGGCAACAGTAGACTCGTCTGAAGCGCATGACCCTTCCTAACATGGGAAGGGGACTGGAGGTGTGGGTGGTGAGGGGGCGTGGAAGGCCTGCCAGTCCAAGGGGAGGGGAATGTGCCCCCAGACGCAAGCGGCCGCGGGAGCTCTTCCCCGGGTCCCGTCCCGTCGGACCACCCTGCAGATTCCGGATTTGCCCGCCCCCACGACTGCTCGCAACCAGTCTCCCCCTCGCTGTGCACCCGTTGGCGCTGTTTCTCCGGAGAACCTGGACTGGCCCGAGTGCTAAGGGCGTGACAGCAAGTAAGACATACACGGGGTGTCAGCAGGGACGTGGGCTGAGGGGGCAGGGGCCCCCGCAGCGACTCCGCACTTCCCCGAGGGGCTCCGGGCACCGGGGGGAGGGGTGGGCAGACGCCACCCGGGGCTCCAGGGGCTTCTACTTTCTCGGCGGAGGAGGTCCTCAGGGTCACCGAGGTGTGCAGGGCACAGGGCGGGGCCTGCTTGCCCCAGGGGCGGGCCGGGGGCCGGGTTAGTCCCGCGCGCCGAGCCCCCACCGGCGGCCGACAGCGGGACGGCCGACAGGCACAAGAGACGGACGGTCCCCACGAGTGTCACCAGCACCGCCCCACGTCCCGCCGTCCCGCGGGTGGGGCCCGGACCCCTCCCCCCCCCACCGCTGGGCCCCTGCTAGCCCCGCGGAGGTGGAGCGCGGGCCCGCCGGCCGCTGGGTGCGGACCCCAGGACGCGCTCCGCGGTCCCAGCAGAGCCGGGCTGGCGGGGCCGGGGCGCCGGCGGGGGCCCTCGGGGCCGGCCAGGCCGCCAGCTCGCCACTGCCCTGCCCGGCTCCGCCCTACCCCCTGGTGTCCCCGGGGGGACCCCAAGCCCGCCCCACCTCGGCCCGCGCCCCGGCGGTCGCTCACCTGGGCCAGCGGGGCCCGCCCGGAACCCTGGCCCGGCCGCCGCAGCGGCGGGCCCGGACGGCTTTCCCTGGAGCACCGAGAGCCACACGGCCCGGGGCGAGGCGAGCCGGGAAACGCGAGCTCCGGGAGCTCCCGGCGGAAGTCGGGATGGGCGCGGCAGAAGCGCGGGGAGGGGCGGGGTCGGATGTAGAGGGGCGGCCCCTGTGGGGGGCGGGGCCGTGTGGACGGAGCGGGGGCCGACTCGGGGAGGGGCGGGGTCGCCCGGCCGCCAGGGGGCGCCGTGGGCAGCAGGAGGCGTGGCGCACCTGCGGCTGGCGGACTCCGCGCGCTCCGAGGGCCAAGCGCCCCTTCGGTCTGGAGCCCGGTGCCGGCCTCTAAGGGGGGCCCCCCCATCCCCACGCCGGCCTCCGGACCCTGAAGCTCCTGCTCCGCGGCCCTCGCCCCCAGTCGTCCCGCCGGATCCCTCACGGGACCCCCGCCGCCGCCGGCCTCGCCCGCCGCGCTCCGGCCCGGAAGCCCGACTCGCGCCGCAGTCTGGCGGGTGTCCACGCCGCCATGCCCTCTCGGGGAGACCTGGTGCGCGACTGGCACCGGGCCGTGCAGGCTGTGGCGCGCGGGGACTGGGGCTGCGCCCTCCGCCTCTTCTCGGGCGACCCCGAGCCGCCCGCCAGGATGTGCTTCAACGTGGGCTGCGTGCACCTGCTGGCCGGGGACCCGGAGGCCGCGCTGCGGGTGAGCCAGGGGCCCGACAGCCCGGCGCCCAGGGTTGGTCGCAGAGACCCCACCCCTTGGGAAGGCTGTTCTCTGAGCCTGGGGCATCTTACCGTGCGATAAAGACCCAGCTGCAGGGGTGAGCCCGGGGTCCCCGTCCTTCTTCCTGAGGGTCATCTGGAGATGTCCCCCCAGTGTTCTCCCTCAGTGAACACCGAAGGCAGGTGGGAGCTGTGTGGTCGGGGGACGCCACCCTGAACTCAGGGCATGATGGGGGGGGCGGCCTCCCTCGCCCTCTCCTCGAGGTGATGACCATGTGCCAGACTCTGTGGTCACAGGGAAGGACTGGGGTGCTGCTGGCTCAAGTGCTCATCGTGCTAATACCTAGAAATAGGCTGGGCGCTGGGTCCTGCTTGCAAGGGGCTTGCCTGCCCCCCAAGGCGTAGAGTTTAGAGAGGGGACTTCATCAAGCAGCTGTGGCGATGGGAAGGAGATGAGGTCTGTCTTGTTGGTACCAGACCCCAGATCTAAGTACTCATCTTTTCCCCAATCTATTCCCCAAAACAGAACCAAGAGCTCAAGACTGCACACCGGCTAGCGCACACAGCCCCTCTGCTGACAGAACCACTCTCTCCCCTTTAAACACTTTGTGTTCTTTAAAGTGATGCATGTTCCCCAGGTGCATACAAAATCCAGCAGCACCCTACTCATTTCTCCGGTCCCCAAATCTCTCCAACAGAAAGAACCAGGATCCGGCAGTTTTTGAGGCAATCAGTGGCAGCTACCTGGAAAATGACACAAGTGAAAAGAGAATTAGATGTAGGAGAGCATCAATGTCATTGTCTTGTAAAACTTGTAAAACCACGGGACTTGGGGGGGGAGACTGGGCAAAGGGTACAAGGGATCTCCTCTGTCATTTCTTGCATCTGCATATGAATCTACAATTCTTAGTAACAATTTCAGTTTTAAAGTGTTATCCAAGAAAGGGAATATAATCACCAGACACTAGGTAGCTCAGTCAATAGTAGATATAAGGCCAATCCATTTATCACTTATTCATAGACTGTGATTTAACTAGAGAAGGGACAGAGGTGGTGAGCAGAAGAATATGGTATTGAATTCTTTACCCTGAGAGAAGAGGGGGGACTGTCCAAAGTCAATAAAGTTAAGTAATAATAGCATGGGCACATTAGTTGGAAATACGGGGATTTTTTAAAGCAGACGGAAGGGCAACAATTACCGGAACTGTCTCTGAGGAGCAGGGCAGGGTGGGGGGGCGTAGGCAGGGAAGCAGTCTGTTGACAGGGACCCTACGTGACCTTGACATGGCTGCTCTGGGTGGCCGGGTAGCAGACGGGTGGATTTCTCTGGCACTGAGGGCCCCCTCATCAATGCCTCCGTGTGTACCTTCAACCTTAGGTCGATCCCAGTTCTGCAATAAGCCCCCCAGTTTGGCCAGACTTGTAAGACCATGACGCCCCTCCTATTACCCATGTTTAACTGATGGTTGCTGTCCTCATTAGGAGTAGTCGACCTCGTCTGAATGAAGTTTAGGGAAGAGCTGTACCTTACACACATACTAAGACTTTTGTGTTCTTGTTCTTTCTAATACTTTTTTAAAGATTTTATTTATTTATTTGAGAGAGAGAGAGAGAGAGAGAGCGCACGAGCAGGGGGGATGAGACAGAGGGAGAGGGAGAAGCAGGCTCCCCGCTGAGCAGGGAGCCCGATGCGGGACTCGGTCCCAGGACGCCGGGATCATGACCTGAGCTCAAGGCAGATGCTTAACTGAGTGAGCCACCCAGGCGCCCGTCTTTCTGATTCTAATAGATAAGAAGTGTCATTTTGTATGAACTATCAGAAATAGGATTTTAAAAAGACAAAAATCTCGTATAACTCCATGCCCCAGAGGTAACTATTATTAACGTGCTGGAGTGTTCCCTTCTGTTGTTTCCCCTGTCCTCACGGCAGACAGATTGGTTTATGACAACACCTTGCTGTGCTCCTTGCGCTTCGGGAGCTCAGGCTGATTCTGGTCGTGGCACCAAGGAAAACTGAATGGTGATGCAGGTACCCAGGCGTGAGCTCTGGAGGCCCCTGGACTGGTGCGGGAAACTTCTCTCTGCCGGTGGCTGTCCTGGGGTCCAGTGGAATTCCTTGGCCCCCTGCCACTGGTCATCTGCCTGGACTGTGTCTGTGACACAGGGGTGATAGAATTGCAGACCTTGGCGATCCATGGGCATTTCTGTCCCCAGGCATTTGACCAAGCAGTGACCAAGGACACCTGCATGGCTGTTGGCTTCTTCCAGCGAGGAGTGGCCAACTTCCAGCTGGAGAGGTGAGCACAGGGATGCCTTGTTTCTTCTCTGACGGCTTTTTCTCTGCAAAGTCCATTCTTATGCTCCCCGCTCCCCCTCTCTTCCTATGGGTCACCTCCTCTTGCCAACCCCTCCTCTACAGCCCCAGGGAGGCCTGGAGAGGATACTGTGCTCATGCTGGAGCGGGACACAGAAGTGGTTGGGGTCCTCAGTGCTCACCTGGGCTCTTTGCACTGTGGTCCTTCCCAGAGAAGGAAACATTCTGCAGGACAAGCTCATCTTCCCCCTGCCCCACCTAGCCCCCAGGACAAGCCCAGCAGATGGCCCCATGCCAAGCAGGCAGACTCTGGGGGCAACCTCCTCCTCACATGGGTCCAGAAGCCTGCCTGGGGGAGATGGGGATTCCAGTGGAGGCTGAGGAGCTTCCAGCAGGTCTCTGCAGAGGGAGGCCCACAGGCGATGGGGGTCCTGAGAAGCAGGAGGGAAATGCTCAGGGTACTCCACACAGCCAGGGGTGGAAGAGGGCCTGGGGTGCAGACAGGGGCCCCAGTCAGGGGAGTGAGATTTCCAGAAGGCAGAGCTGGATCAGAGCTGACATCACCTCACACCCCAGGCGTGGTACCCCCTCTACCTCCCACAGCCACGTCTGTATGTCAATCCCTTGACCCATTGGTTGGTACTTGAGTGCCTACCATGTGCTAGGACCTGGGTGGCCACCACTGCTCCCTAGCAGGTGTCCCTGGAGATGGGGGCAGGGGAGGCTGGGGCAGGGCTTGGAGCCTTTCCCTAAAGCCACTGAGAACACCCCCCTAATCCCCCACTGCCCACAGGTTCCAGGAGGCCCTGTCCGACTTCTGGCTGGCCCTGGCACAGCTAAGGGATAACACCACCATTGACTATACGCAGCTGGGCCTGCGGTTCAAGCTGAAGGCCTGGGAGGTGAGCTTGCACCAGACTTGTACGGGGAGCTGGCCTCCAAGAGGGGGGCCAGCTGGGGGCCCTGGAGGTGCTGTCTGTGGGTGGATGGCCCGGGAGCCCCTTCAGGCCCCGTCCTCTGGGGCCCGCTGTCTTGTTACTGCCCCAGGTGGGGTCATGTTGACTGATATGCTCCCTCACGCCTGAGACGCCCTGCTACCCCTCCTGGCCACACTTTCACCCCAAGGAAGCTTAGGGGCAGAAGAGGTGGAAGGCCACCAGGAGAAGGGCGGGGGAGGGTCAGAGTCAGCAGAGAGAGGCAGGTGGGGTCAGAAGGAATACAGCTTGGCTGTGAGCCCCCCCCCCCCAGCCTCTCCTTGTGGCTGACACCAAGGGGAATCGAGAGGACACCCCCAGCACTCCCGGAAACATGCCGCCTGGAGCCTTCTCCAAGCAGCCTGTGTTGCAGTCAACAAATCATGGGAAAGTCCCACCGGGTGGGCTCCACAGCCCGCCTGGGTCCCCTGGCCCAGGGCACCCAACAGTGCAGGGCGGGGCATGGGGCGTTGGCCTGGCAGTGACCCCTACCCAGCCGTGTAACAGCATCTCCAGAGGGTGGCCAGCTGGCTCTAGGAGTGTGGGGTCACCTGGCAGGCCATGGGGACGGAGGGCCGCGGGAAGAACGGGTTGGTTTCTCTTGACATAGGGCCAAGCTGGGCAAGCACTTGCTGCCTTTGCAGCAGCCGAGGGGTCAGCGGGCAGTGTCGGCTCCCAGGAGCACCGGGCCACTTCGCTTCTGCCCTCAGCACGTCCCTCTGGCGACAGCCTTAACCCGACCCAACCTGTCTGTCCAAACGTCTTTTCACACGGGGTTGGGCGTGAGGAAGGGGACAGGACAGAGGAAGGGGTTCCTTGGACAGCACCCCAGAGCAGGGCACTGAGCAGGGCAGCACACAGTCGAAGGGGCTGCAAAAGGGGCCAGGCCAGATGCAGAATGGGCGGAGAGGATGCTCCCAGAGCTCGGCAATCTGCCCCTGATGTTCGGAGCAGAGAAGCGCCAGAGCGATGAACCGGTGCAGCTGCGGGGTCTGGAGAGTGAGGCCTGCCCGGCAGAGCCACTGAGCCAGGCAGGCTCCGCTTCAGGCTGGGCACCCAGAAGAGCCCTCGGGGGCTGTGCCTGAGGCGCGACGTGTTCGGGGTCGGGGCTGGGGGCGGGGCCAGGAGAGGCGCCAGGGGCGGGGCCGGGAGGGGGGTAAGAGAAGGGACTGGAGGTGGGGCCAGGAGAGGGGTCGGGGCGGGACTGGAGGTGGGGCCAGGAGATGGGACTGGCGGTGGGACCAGGAGAAGGGTTGGAGGCGGGGCCGGAGACGGGCCGGGGGCGGGACTAGAGGCGGGGCCAGGAGAGTGGTCCAGGAAGGTACCGGAGGTGGGGCCAGGAGAGGTGCCAGGGGCGGGACTGGGGGCGGGGCCAGGAGAGGGACCTGGTGCGGGCCTGGGGTGGAATCCGGATCAGAGGCAGGGGAGGCGTGGGGAGCAAAGGGGGAGGTTGAGGCCTGAAGGGCTGCTCTGGGGATGGGACCAGGGGTGAGGCCAGAGGAGGGGAGATAAGTGAGGTAGTAGGCTGTCATCTCTCACCTCGCTCCCAGGTGCTCTTCAACGTGGGGGCAGCACAGTGCCGGCTAGGACTCTGGGCTGAGGCCACCCGCAGCCTAGAGGAGGCCCTCTCGAAGGGGCCGGAAGGGGCCGGCGACCTGCACGCCGCCCTGGACCAACTGCAGGTGAGGGGTGGGCAGGTGGAGAGCAGGCCGGCCCCACCCCCGGGTGCTGTTGGGCCCATGGCCCACAGTCCAGGCCCCCCAAGACCAACTCTGTGAGATGAAGAAATTTCTAGAGGGAGGTGGCCGGTGTGCCCTGGTGTCGGGCTGGGAAAGGACTTCCCAGGGCCTGTGAGAAGTGGGCGGAGGGTCCCTGAGGCCACAGCCCTGGTTAGATGCTCAGGTCTGCTTTGGCCGGACCCCCTCCAGAAACAGGCCCACCTGCAGCCTCGGCAGGTCCCCAGGGGTGAGGTCTTCCGGCCCCACAGGCGGCACCTGGAGCATCTGGAACCAGTGGATTTCCTAGGCAAGGCCACGGTAAGGGGGCAGCGGCTCACTTCCTGTGGCCCCCGGGCTCGGGGGCCTTCAGCAGCCGCAGGTGCGGAGCTCACAGGGGCCCCTGTCGTTAGAAAGGCTTCGGTAGGTGGGTGGAGAGTGGGCACAAGGCCACCCCCAAACTGCAGAGTGCCTGAGCTTCCTGGGTCAGGGGCAGGGTCTCCAAGTGGAGTTCACAGATTCTGGGCTCTTGGAACCAGGAGGCAGAACCCGCCAGAAGCTGGCTGAGGAGGAGGGGTCTCATGACTTTTTGGCAGGGATCAGGGCAGTGCTGTCCCCGCCCGCCTCTGCCTCAGCCATGCTCTTCTGGCCTCAGCACCTCCCTGTATTTTTCTGTCTCTTTATCTCCCTGCATCTCTGCCCCAGAGAGTGAGATCCCAAGGAGGCCCCGGGGTAGGCTGGCCTGGGCCATGCAGCATCACCAAAGCCCCAGAACACTGGGGAGCGGGGGTGGAATGCAGAGAAGTAACTCCTCTGTGCACAAAGGAAAATTTGCTTGGGTTTCAAGCTGGTGGCCCTTGGGTTAACCCCAGCACCCACCAAGGTCACTGAGGGCCGGCACGCTGTGTGTGACCAGGTACAGGGCTGGTGAGGTCACATGCCCCAAACACCTCATCTTTGCAAACATCTGCTGGCAGGGGCCAGGCGGCTCTGAGCTGCATTAAACTGAATTTAGAGTTTGTTTATCACAGTATAAGACTTCTAAGAAATAAAAATATTTCAAAAGTTGTATTAAAAATAATTTAGAACTGTCAACACAGATGTTTTCCTTTATCAGACATATTTTTTCCTACCTTTTAGCCCCCACCATGGCGCTTTTGCAGCCTTGGGTCAGGCGTGGGCAGCCCCCACATGGCAGATGGGACACTCAGGCGTGTGGGGTGGGCAGCAGGGGCTGGGAGCGGACATCACAGGGTCCCTGACTCTGCTGTCTCCTGCTGTCCCTCACCAGGTGGTAGCCTCTGCCATCCCCGAAGACCAGCACGAGGGCACCCAGCCTCAGCAGCCCCAGGTGTGTGGGTAGCCTTCCAGCCAGCCCAGACTTCTGTGATTTTGCAGGCCTGAGCATTTCAGACCTTTTTACTGTGAAGGGAGGAAAGTGCTCTGAACCCTCCCTCGGGGCTCCCCAACCTTGCTCTGATCTGAACTTGGGAGTGGCAGGCCTATTCTGTGTGAGAGTCTTGCCTGGGGTAGCAGGGGGCGGGGACAATGCTGGGCCTCCCTGCCCTGACACTCACCCACAGGGATCCTGACAGAAGATGTCATTCTGTACCCATAGGTTCGGGATGCCGATGGTGAAGGCAGACCTGGAGCTGCCCCACGGTAGGAAGGAGTGGGTCTCCCCTCTGCATGCTGGTTTCTCCTCTTGGGGCAGAGGCCTTGGTGTGAGGCCTGCATCGCAGCCCCTGAGGCCAGGGAAGAGGTGTCTAGCCTCTCTCAGCCCTGCCCATGCCCCCTTTGTCCAGATGCCCAGGGCTTACGCTGTCCTGAGCCCATCCTGCTCGTGAGGAAGAGCCCTGTGCCCCGTTCTCATAGACGCAGCATCCAAGCCTCAGTGGGCACCAGAGGGGAGTTGAGACTTCAGGTCACCATGACTCCAAGTAGCACCGAGGCTCGGAGCCAAGGTGCCCAAGGAGGGTGCTGACTGGGTTGTGGGCTGACGTGATTACTCCTCTGGCATTGCCAGACTGGACCCTCACTGGTGGGGCTGTTCCAACTCGAGAGAGGGGATGCTGCTCAAGGTTGCACAGGGTGTAGGGACATAGAGCAGTTCCCCGCCCGGGGCCTGCTCTGCGCTGCCCCTCTTCTCCACACTTGGTGTTCCTCTCAGGCTGTGTTGGGAGGGGAACAAGTTGGGCAAGTCCTGGGAATGAGGGCTCCCCCCCGCCCCCCAGGTCTGGAGACTCAGGCCCCTGCAGCACTGCCACCCCCTGTGGTCCCAGGATGCCCCTTGAGGCAGAGACAGAGGTTGGCTCTGGACAGGTGGCGCAGGTCATCTATGATGAGCGGGTGAGTGAGCCCGGGCTGGGGTTGGGGGGACAGGAGCCACAGTGCTGGGAGGACACCCCCCACCAGGCTGAGCATGGGGACCAGCAGCCACAGCCAGGCACTGTGAGGGTCTCAGGGCAGGGCAGGTGGCTTCCTCTGTCAGGGCAGAGACAGAGCTGGAGCCAGCCACCGTGGCTGGACGCCAGGGTTGGGGAGCTTGCTGGTGCTCACTGGTGCACAGACAGGAGTCCAGTGGTCCTCCCCACGCCCCTGGACTGCAGCCTGGGCTTCTGTACCATTCAGCCACCTAGCCTGCCTTCCTGGATACAGGCTTCTCCCGGGCAGAGGCCCCCAGGAGGGTGTGGCTGGCCACCACCCAGGGCCAGCGCCCGGAGAGGGGTCGCCCATGCACAGAGAAGGTGGTTGAACTTAACATGCAGTTTATCCAAGGACTTGATAAGAAAACACAGTCCCTCCCCTTTCATAGATGTTCCATTAACTCAAGGTAAACAAACCTGTGCCCTGAAAAGCAATTGTTCTCTGTCATGACTGAGCTTCATTAAATCCCCACAGGTTAAGGATGCCTTTACTAGGTTCGTACATTGAGGGTTTAGGTCCTTGACCCTCCTGACATAATAGCAAACAACTTCTGAAGGGCTTTAACCAGCTGGAAAATCTGATACGGTCCAAACACTTCATCTATAACCAAACTTACCGACCACCACCCCCCCCCCCCCCGCCCCTTGAAGCCAGAATCTGAGTCAGGATCGTCTGGATCCCGGGGCCCCTCTGGGAGGTTCCGCTGCCCCTCTCGCACCTCCTACATGGGGTGAAGTCCAGCTGGCCCCTGGCCTGGGTCCTCAGCCTCCAGGGTCACCGGGGACCCCCAGCTGGAGCTCCCGTCTCATAGTGCTTGGTGGTGGCAGTCGGGGGCATGACAGATTCTTCCCCACCGATGTAAGGCAGGCTGAGTATGGTCTCCAGGCCCACAGGGACCTGGTTCATGCCCTGAATACACCCCACACGGGTTGTATTTATGGCTTCCTGCTGATCAGCTGGCTCCCTGGCCATAAACCTCACCACTGGGTCTGCTGCAACAAGCCCCAGGCCAGGGAAAGCTGCCCCATCCTCAGGGCCCCCCTCCCTGGCCCTTGCTC
The DNA here is from genome assembly GCF_037043125.1 of Eumetopias jubatus. Classification (NCBI taxonomy): domain Eukaryota; kingdom Metazoa; phylum Chordata; class Mammalia; order Carnivora; family Otariidae; genus Eumetopias; species Eumetopias jubatus. Next base: position 94,675,546 of record NW_028274821.1, read on the forward strand.
CCAGCCTGTGGCTTTTCCTGCAGAGGCCCCGTGTGGAGCAAGTTGGCAAACAGGTTCCTCCAGGTAAGGACATACTGAGCTACAGGTGGTGGGCAGAGGCTCTCGGTGGTGGGAGTCCTGGGCAGGCGTCTGGGGGTGCTGGGAGCGGCCTCTTTGCCCCCGAGGGAGGCGGCTGGCTACCTTGGGCCTCCCAGCGGGCATGTGGTGCCAACGGCTACTCTACCCCAAAATGTCCCAGTTTGGGGCTGGTGGCCACCTGAGTCTCTGCTCTGTCACCCTCCACAGGGCCGCTCGTGGCAGGGGGGCCGGACCCCAGCCCTTTGGAGGATCCCTTGGGTGCTGGGGTAAGAGGCACTGGCCTGCATGTCACCCCCACTCTTCAGGGATTTGGGGCCCTCCTGGGGACCCCAGCTGATAGAGCCTTCCAAGCCTGGAGCCCCAGCCCCTCCCACCCTCTTTGCTCGAAGGCCACCCCAGCCGGGCCCTGGGCATACAGATTGTGGGGCTTCATGACTGACCACTGCCTTTCTGCCCTGACCCAGGGAGTGGCTGTGGGGGACCCTGCGTCCTCGGTGACCGTCACAGTGCAGTGTGCCTTCACCCTGGCCCTGAAGGTCCCGAGAGGAGCTGACCTGTCCAGCCTGCGGAGCCTGCTGAGCCAAGCACTGCCTCGCCAGGCCCAGTGTGGGCAGCTCAGGTGAGTGGGTGGGAGGTGGGGCAGGACTGCAGAGGGCAGAGGGCAGTGCCCCGCCAGAAGCACCCCCTGCCCCCTCGACACCACTCTGAGGAGTCTCTTTGCAGTTACCGAGACCCCAGCAACAAGGGGCGCTGGGTCCCCCTCCCCGGGGAGGAGGCACTGCAGAGGGCCTGGCGGGACGCGGCAGCCAGCCCGGGGGTCCTGCAGCTCCAGTGCCGGGTGAGCCTCAGGATTGCATGGGTGTGGGTCTCAGTGTGGAGCACGGGGGACCCTGGGGCCCTTCTCCAGCCCTGCAGCCCCCCTTCCCGCCATAGGGAGCAGGTGGCCGGCCTGCCCTCTGCCAGGTGGTGGCCCAGCACAGCTACTCTGCCCGGGGGCCTGAGGACCTGGCCTTGCAGCAGGGGGATGTCGTGGACGTCCTGTGTGAAGGTCAGTGGGCCTCTGGGGCACAAGGGGCTTCTGTGAGCAGACCTTGCTTGGTGTGCTCTGAGGAACCCTGACTCCCCTTGCATGCAGTGGACCAGGCATGGCTGGAGGGTCACTGTGATGGCCGCATCGGCATTTTCCCCAAGTGCTTTGTGGTCCCAGCTGGACAGTATGTGTGAGGAGCCTGAGACCCCCACCCGGCGCCCCGCCCAGCCCAAACCCAGTGAAGAAATCAGACCTAAGACGTCCCGTGGCAAGGAGGGTGTTAATAAAGCAGTCTTCCCCCCACGAAGGTGTGGTCTGTATTCTGGGCTTGTACACTTAGAGGGCCTGGCGAAGGCTTCGAGGGTGGGGGTGGGGCTGCCACTCCAGGGGAAGCCCAGAGCCCGGATCCTGGATCCCGACGCCCGGGGACCAGCTGGGCCTCTGCCCAGCCTTCTCCTAGAGACCCCCAGGGCCCCAATGCCAGCGTCTCCCAGGGAGCCACAGCCCCTCTTGCTTGGGCGGTCACTCCCACTTCCAGGCTGGACCGGGCCCCACGTCCCACAGCACCTCGGTCACACAGCCCTGGAGTGGTGCAGGGAGTGAGTCACCCGCCCCCCTGGGAAGCGTGGTGGAGAAGGGGACCCGGAGGGCCTGGGATGAGGAGAGCCACCCCGAGGGCCGAGTGGGGCCATCTGCCCACGGGGCCGGAGCCCTCAGGACAGGGAGCCCCGACAGGGCTCAGGAGCTCAGGAAGGCTCTGGCCGGCACAGCCGTCCAGCCTGGGGCAGCCCAGCTTAGCCCCGGGGCCGCAGGAGGTGGACTGCCACAGCCCCAAGGGTAGCCAAGAGAGTCAGCCCCGCAAAGACGACCCCAGCCGCCCAGATGCCATAGCTCTCCGCCCGCCACCGGGCGGGCACCTCGGCCGGGATCACGCCGGTCAGGTTCAGCATGTAGCCCAGCGTCCAGCCAATGTCAGTGCCACCGGCCTGTGGGACACGCGGCCTGGTCAGGGCTATGGGCAGCTGCCGCGGGGCCACTGACCCCCCCATTGCCCCAGGCCAGATGGCCAGGCCCTGGGAGGTGGTCACCTGCTTGTGGAACTCGATGTCGGGCCAGGTCTCCTCCCTGAACCCGTAGCCCTCGCGCAGCAGTGTGAGTATATACAGGCCTGAGGCACAGTAGTCCTGCAGCCAGCGGTCCTGCCCTGGCGAGCTCGCCTCCACCTGGGGGCCCGGGAGGTGAGGAGCCAGGTGACGCCCCCTCTCCTGGCCCCCCGGAGGCTGCTCCCACCCACGGATGCGGCCCTGGGTCTCCTGCCTGGAGCGGGATGGCCAAGGGGCTGTCTTCCCTTCCCTCGGCAGCCCCCCAGCCCTGCTGGCCACACGGCCCAGGATGCGGGCCCCCCAAGTGCCTGCTTGCTGCAGCCCAGAGAGCTGGGGAAGCTCTGGTGGGGAAAGGTGGCCCCAGGATCCACGCACCTGCTTCCAGGGTCTCTGGCAGAACTCCCAGATAGTGGCGTTGACGGTGGCTAGCGGCTGCTTGGAGGTGAGGTTCAGGAAGTAGAAGGTGTAGTAGAAGTTGGAGAAGGCCTGGGGGGGGGGAAGTAAGGTGGGCGTGCCTGCACTGGGGCGATGCCCAGGTGGGCCCGGGTCAGAGTAGCTCCAGCACGGACCAGGCAAAGGCCTCCCCCCGACACACACGCACGGGGACCCAGAGTCCCCAAGACACCACGTGTCCAGGGCTCATCCTGGGCCCACCTGGCATCAGGCCCTTGGGGCTCCAGAAGGAGGCTGGGCCCCCGGGGAGGGCAGTGTAGAGTGCTCACATAGAACCGGCCCCGCACGGGGGGCTGGTAGACCCCGTCGAAGGCACAGTGTCTTCGGCCCTCACAGCTGGAGAAGTTGAAGAGGCCCCGGATGGCAGAGACGCAGGCCCCAGGGTTCCCTGTTCCTTCTACCGTGAGATTCCAGGCCAGGTCTGGAGGGGGTGTGGTGTGGACACAGGGTGACTCATACAGGGTGGCCGGGGACAGCCTGGTCCAGTAGCCGCTGTGGTAGCATGGGTGGCGGACCAGGGGGCCGGGGCTGCTCTGCAAGAGGACAGGGAGGTGGCCTTGCGTCCAGCACAGGGCCGCAGGCCATCCCATTGCACCTCGGCCTCCTCTGCGGGCAAGCCAACCTCCACCAGCCGAGCCAGGAGTCTGGTCAGCATCTGGTCACGCCCGAAACAGAGGTAGCTGTGGGTGTAGACCCTGTGCTCAGAGCCGTAGAGGCGGAAGGTGGCCTGAGTGCTCTTGTCCAGTATGGGGCCTCCAGGCACAAAGGTGATCTGGGTGGAGGCTCCACCCATGTCCAGGGCACCCACCAGGGTCCCCTCCAGAGGCCGGATCCATTCTCCAGAGAAGGAGTACTGAGGACAGACAGGCAGCACTGAGTCCTGGAACCAGCCACATGGACCCACAGCCCCTGGTCATCCAACCCCCACCCTGGGGCTGCCCGTGGCACCTTGATCAGCATGCCCAGGACATAGTTGATGGTAATCCAACCCAAGGCACCTTCATCCTGCCCAGCCAGGAGCTCAGCACCCCAAAAGTCCAGGGGAGCCTGGCCCAGGACCCGGCTGACTGCCGCAAAGATGTCTCCTGCCTGAGAGCTGTTCTTCTGGCTGGGCAGAAAGGACCAGCAGCCAAAGCTGGTAGGAAACCCACAGCCACCCCACCCTGCCCACCTGCCCAAGGCGTCCATGCCGCGGTTCTCAGGGCTGCTCCTCGCAGACATGCCTCAGGGCCCAAGCTAGCCCACCTCACCTGAGCAGCCTCATGCCGGCCGTGGCCCCCAGGAACATGGGGGTTTCCTGATGCCGTGCCTCCGGGATCAGGGCCAGCGCCTCCTCCAGGCAGCCCTGCAGGCTCTCACCAGCCTGTGCAGGATTGGAGGCATAGGAGGAGATTCCAGGCCCTGAAACACAGCACCCAGGACAAGGCTGCAGGCCGGAAGGCCGGCAGGGCTGGGAGGGCCTGCGGTGGCTTGGATAGAGTCGCCCCAGGAGATACGTCCACGTCCTCACCACTGGGATCTTTGAGTGGGATCTTATTTGGAAAAAGGTTCTCTGCAGATGTAATTAAGGTAAGGATCTTAAGATGAGATCATCCTGGATTCCCCGGGCGGGCCCTACGTTCCATGGCCCATTTCCTTTAAGGGAGAAGAGAGGAGGGGGGAGGGGTTGAGAGGCAGGAGGAAGAAGGGCCACGTGACGCTGGAGGAAGCGGTTGGACCGATGGGACCGCAAGCCCGGGAAGGCCGGGAGCCTCCGGAAGATGGAAGAGGCAGGCAGGGCCGGGCGGGGCTGTCCCAGTCTCTGCAGACGAACCTGGGCCCTGGTCCAACCGCCCTGGTTGGCTGTGCCACCGTGCGTCATTCATTCAACCTCTCTGAGCCACCTTTCCTTTCGGATCATTTGCTGATTTGCTGAAGGAAATCCCACCTCGCCCCCGCTGCGCCACCTCCCTAACCTCCACCCAGCCGGGAACCCCCGCCCGACAGCCGACCGCGGCAGCCACGCCCGCCCACCGTTGGCGGACTGACCTCTCACCCGGCAGGCCAGGGCCTGGCTGACCACACCTGTGCTGTTCTCCTTGCCTGCCGGCCACCGGTACACGAAGAGGGATGTGTGGGAGGACCCGGCGTCAAACACAATCCCAAACTGAGAGTGACAGCAGCGTCAGGAGGACGGGGGCCCGCACATCATCGGCCTGGCCCAACCGCCCGGGGCTAGGGGCCTACCTTGGTGTCTGCAGGCAGCAGGACACTGGTGGCCTCCGCCAGGAGGAGAATGAGCGTGGTGAGGCCTGAGGCCGCTGCGGCCCCTAGCAGGGCCGTGAGGACCCAATTCTTCCAGGTCAGCCCCATGAGGGCAGGGCAGGGCTGGCAGCTGCAGGGGGGCAGCGGTGGGCACCCAGACTCCCTTTGCTGCAGACACTGCCGCCCTGGAGAGTCACCCCGTCCTCCCTGGGGCGCAGCACACCCCGGCTGGGTCAGTGGGCAGGGCCACAGACCCTGCCATGGGGAGCCAGGCCTGCCCAGGGTGTCGTGGGCATCGGAGGGGCCCGTGGGGCCCCAGGGCCCAGGAGGGCTCGTTGCAACAGGGCTAGCCTGAGACACACAGTGCTGACAGCGACGGGGTCCAGAAGAGCCCCACCCTCATGCCGCGTCGGGGACCAGCTGTGCCCCACCATGCTATCCAGGCCGCCCTGCTTCCCCCACCCTCCCAGGAAAAGGAGCCCTGGCCCTGCAGGTCAGCTCCAGGCTGAGGTCGGGGGACCCAGGACCCTACCTCTGCTGCCAGCCTGCCTCCCGCACCCCAGGCGCCTCCCAGGGCCGTGTTTCCTCTCTGGGAGCCCTGAGGTCAGGCCCGAGCCAGGTGGGGACAGGTGACCAGCTGGCTATCTAGTTCCTGCCAGGCAGCCTCACGTGTACTCTAATGAGTGAGGTCAGCAGGGCCCCGAGAAGCACGTTTTCTTGATGAAAGGACCTTGCGGTCAGGGAGTTCTTAACAAAGACGTTGGTTTCTATTTGAAAACCCAACCTCTGGTTTCTCTGATCTGATTTTGAAACTTTTTGCTGGCTCCAGACAGCCCCTGGGCATCTGGCCGAGGCTGAGCCAGGAATGCAATCTGCACAGGGCCCAGGTGCCCAGCTCCGTGGCCTCAGTCCCTGCAGGGCCTGCTCCAGGCCCCAAACAGCCCCGAACCAGGCCATGCGCAGAGCACCGCCAGGAGTCTCGGCCCGGCTGGCGCCACCGCCCAAAGGAGACTGCGATTCCTGTGATTTTGTATCGCACCGTGAACCTCACAAAAATGCAACAAATGCAGGCAATTTCCCACTGAGTGATGACACAACTATCCCACGGGGGGTATGGGACAGGCTGTACCCAGAGGATTGCTGACCTGTTTGAGCCAGTCAGTCCAGGCCCACAGGGGACCCAGCCTGTGCCCCCAACCAGCACCCAGGTCACAGGCAGGGCCCAGGGACACTGGAACCCCACCTCATAACCCCACCCCTAAGCAATATAGCATTCTGAGACCCCCCAGCCTGGGCCCCCAGTAGGTGGGCAAAAGGATGGGCAGACTCTCCCATGGTCAGAACACCCCCTTCAGAACTGGTCAGCACCCCCAGACCAGGACAGCCCCCAGACCAGGACAGTCCCCAGACCAGGACAGTCCCCCAAGACCCAGACAGCCCTCAGACCAGGACAGCCCCCAGACCAGGACAGCCCCCCAAGGCCCAGACAGCCCTCAGACCAGGACAGTCCCCAGACCAGGACAGCCCCCAGACCAGGACAGCCCCCCTCAGACCAGAACAGCCCCTCTTAGACCAGGACAGTCCCCCAAGACCCAGACAGCCCTCAGACCAGGACAGCCCCCAGACCAGGACAGCCCCCCAAGGCCCAGACAGCCCCCAGACCAGGACAGTCCCCCAGACCAGGACAGTCCCCCAAGACCCAGACAGCCCTCAGACCAGGACAGCCCCCAGACCAGGACAGCCCCCCAAGGCCCAGACAGCCCCCAGACCAGGACAGCCCCCCTCAGACCAGGACAGCCCCCCTCAGACCAGAACAGCCCCTCTTAGACCAGGACAGTCCCCCAAGACCCAGACAGCCCCCCAAGGCCCAGACAGCCCTCAGACCAGGACAGCCTCCAGACCAGGACAGCCCCCCTCAGACCAGGACAGCCCCTCTTAGACCAGGACAGTCCCCAGACCAGGACAGTCCCCCAAGACCCAGACAGCCCTCAGACCAGGACAGCCCCCAGACCAGGACAGCCCCCAGACCAGGACAGCCCCCCTCAGACCAGGACAGCCCCCAGACCAGGACAGCCCCTCAAGGCCCAGACAGCCCTCAGACCAGGACAGCCTCCAGACCAGGACAGCCCCCAGACCAGGACAGCCCCCCTCAGACCAGGACAGCCCCCAGACCAGGACAGTTCCCCAAGACCCAGACAGCCCCCCAAGGCCCGGACAGCCCCCAGACCAGGACAGCGCCCCTCAGGCTAGGAGAGGCCCCTCACCTGGGCTGCTGGATAGCTGCAACCAGGAGAAAGCTAGACTGCGGTCCCTCAGGCACCCGGCAAGTGCTTTCCTGCCTCTCCCTCAGCTAGTCACCACCCACCTCTGCCTGGGCCTCACCAGGCAGGTGGCAGAGCCTGGGAAAATGATCCCCTGTGAGCTGGTACTGCCCACCCCTAGTTCACAGACTGGCCAACAGAGGTTTAGGGGGGTTGAGCTCAGGCCCCTGCCGGGGGGTCATCCCCCACTACCTAGGGTCACACTCAACCCCCCCCCACCACCAGCCAGGGTCATCCCCTCATCTGCTGCCTGGGGTTGCCCCTGCCCCACCTGCTCCACTCGCTGACTGCCCAGGTGGGCCGCCACCACTCCCTGGAGGCTAAGCAGACTTTGCCCTCCAACCCCACCCTCCCCCAGCGGGAAGCCGGGCGCCGGGCTCAGGTTCCGGGCAGGTCAGAGTCTGGTGACCCAGGGCTTGGCTAGAGCAGAGGCCAGAGGAGGCCCGACTAGCCTGTGGTCCAGGGAGAAGGGTGAGTTCAGCACCTTAGTGCAGCTGTGTTTGGTTGTTGTGAGCGTACAATGAAATCGCCCCGTTTGTGTGCACATGTCGAAACTCACAAGAACACCCCCACAGTCAGAATCACTCGGCACCCTCCTGTGCCCCCTGGGGTCGCGCCCTGCCCCCACCAGCCCCACCACCAAAGGCCTCTGGGAGAAGGCCCCAGGGATGGGTGGAGCCTGGCTTCCTCCGCGCAGGGCGGAGCGCGAGGCCCAGCAGCCACCACAGACGCCCCAGTCCCTCCTCGGGGCCTGAGTCAGGCCGTACAGACAGGCCGCCGTTTGCGCGGCCTGCCCCTGTCGAAGGCATCTGGGGGCTTCCCGCTGAGGACCTCGGTGCCCAACTCACCCAGGGACACACGGCTGAGCGCGTGGCCAAGTCATGTGTAACTGGATTCCAACTGCCTGTTTGAGTGAGGTCCAGCTTCTCTGCAGCATCCCCGGCCTTTGATGTCATGATTTTTAATTTTAGCCAATCTGATGGGTGCACAGTGAAACCTCATTATGGTTTTAACACCCACCCATGGCCGGGGTGCTGGACACCCTTCCACATGCTGATTTGTACACGTATATCCTCCTTGACGAAGTGTCACATTTTGCCCATTTTAAAATTGGATTGTTCAATTGCTTCCTTTAAGTTTAGGGAGTTCTGTAGAGGCGGCTTTCAGGCAAATAGGCTGAGCGACCCCCTGGCTGAACACAGACAAGCACATCAGGAGACCCACCTCAAAATGTCCAAAATATCTGCTGACCAATGGGCTACTTACAACCAGGCACAGTTACCGAACAAGGGAAAATCCCATACGTGGCCATACCTCCTCGGCCTCCCTCTTTAAAGACAGCCCTCAGCCACGGCCCCGTGGCACACAGGCTCTCCTCTGTGGTCCTGCCCACAGCCCCCTGGCCGTGGATTCAAGAAACTCTTATCTCCTTTGTTCTGCTCGAGTGAATTCTTTCCCTTCCTGCTCCACCGGCTTCTGCCCTATCGGGTGGCCCCACATTTGGGGGGGGTGCCATCCGATCGGAAGAGACACCACGTTTAGATACCAAAAGTTCCTTATATATTCTAGCTCTATCCCTCTGTCATGTATGTGGTTTGCAAATTTTTTCTCCAGGTCTGTAGCTTGTCTTTTCATTTTGTTAATGATGCATTTCACAGAGCAAAATTTTAAATTCCTGCTGAAATCCAGTGTATGTTCTCCTGTGGACGGCACCTTTCATGTCACTGCTGGGAACTTTTCTCTAAACACCAGGTCTTGAAGATTCCTTTTTCCTAAAAGCTGTAGTTCCATGATGTGTGTTTAGAGCTCCGGTCCGTCTGATCTTTGGTGAGACGCGCGGCTTAGGTCAAGGCTCACTTCTCATGCAGTACCGTTGGTGAAAAGGCGTCCTTTCTGTATGAACTCTCGTGCACCTGGGCATGATGGCCACTCGTGTGGGCCTGTCTCTGGGCCCTTCTGCGTCCACCTCCCCTGTGTCTGTGCTGACCGCTGCCGCCGTGTGAGCCTCCCACCCACCCCACCTCATTCTTTCTAAAAGTTGTTTAGCTCTTCTAGTTCCTCTGTGCCGGCCCCTCTCTGGCTACAAAACATTCTCTTGAAATTTCTGTGATCGTGTTGGGGAGAATTGACATCTTCACAAGTTTCAGCCTTCTAGTCCATGAACACAGTTCTCTTCTCTCCCTTTATTTAGGATTTAGGGCTTTTAAACATTCTCTTTTCCTAGAATTTCTAGTTTTCAAAACAATGATCCAGTACGTGTGTTTTTAAATTCAACTTATTTAAGCAAAACAAGACAGTTGACCCATTTCTCCCGCTCTATACCCGCATCGTTTGCAGCCACCAACCTGTTGTCCGCATCCACAAGTTCGGCTCTGTTGTTGCTGTTGTTAGAGCTCACGTCCACGTGTAAGAGACCACATGGCGTCTGTCATTCTCTGCCTTATCTCACTGAGCATAATGCCCTCGACATCCATCCACATCATTGCAAATGGTAAGATTTCATTCTTTTTATGGCTGAGTAATACTCCATTACTTACACACACACACACACACACACACACACACACACACCACGTTTTTCTATACCCATTCATCCACTGGTGGACACAAAAAGTTTCCATATCTTGGCTGTTGTGAGTAATGTTGCAATGAAGGGTGCATATATCTTTTCGAATTAGTATTTTTGTCCTCTTCAGATAAATATCTAGTAGCGCAATTGCGGGTTCTAGGGTAGTTCTATTTTTAACTTTCTGAGGAAGCTCCACACTGTTTTCCAGAGTGGCTGCACCAGCTTGCATTCGCACCAGCCGTGTAAGAGGGGTCCCCTTTCTCCGCATCCCCGCCAACAGCTTCCCCTTCCTGTCTGGTTAATTTCAGCCATCCTCACCAGTGTGAGGTGGTATCTCATTGTGGTTTTGATTTGCATTTCCCTGATGATGAGTGATGTGGAGCGTCTTTTCATGTGTCTCTTGGCCATCTGGAGATCTTCTTGGGAAAAGTATCTGTTCAGGTGCTCTGCCCATGATGTAATCAGCTTCTCTGTCTTTTCACTGTTGGCTCTGTGAGTTCTGGGCACAAGCCCCTTGCAGATACATGATTTGCAATTACGTTCTCTCATTCAGCAGGTTGCCTTTTCATTTTGTGGATCATTTCCTTTGTTGTGCAGATTTTTAGTTTGGTGTTGTACCACTTGTTTATTTTTGCTTTTGTTCTGTTGCTTTTGGTGTCAGATTCAAACAATCATTACCAAGACTGATGTCAAGGAACCTCTTCTAGGAGTTTCATGGTTTCAGATCTTACATTCCAGTCTGTAATCCACTGCCAGTTCGTTTTTGTGTGTGGTGAAAGGTAGTGCCCAGCTTCATTCTTGTGCACGTAGCTGTCCAGTTTTCCCGACACCATTTATTGAAGTAGGCATATTCTTGCCTACTCAGTTGTAAATTAATTGACCATACATGCGTGCGTTTATTTCTGAGCTCTCTGTTCTGTTCCATTCATCTATGTATCTCTTTTTAGGCCAGTACCATAATGTTTTAATTACTCTAACTTTGTAAAATAGTCTGAAATCAAGGAGCATGATGTCTCCAGCTTCGTTCCTTCTCAAGATTGCTTTGGCTCTTCAGGATCTTCTATGGTTCCATAAAAATTTTAGGATTGTTTGTTCTATTTCTTGTGAAAAATACCATTGGAATTTTGATAGGGATTGCATTGAATCTGTAGATTGTCTTGGGCAATATGGACATTTTAACAATATTAGTTCGTTCAAACCAGGGGCATGAAATATCTTTTATTTGTGTCTTCTTCAATTTCTTTCACTGATGTCTTGTAGTTTTCAATAGGCAAGTCTTTCATCTTCTTGGTTAAATTTATCCATAGGTATTTTATTCTTTTTTAAATAAGATTTTGTTTATTTATTTTTAAGCTCTCATTTACCTTAGAGAGAAAGAGAGAGAGCGCACACAAGCAGATGGAGGGGTGGCGGGACAGTGGGAGGGGGGAAGCAGACTCCCCACTGAGCATGGAGCTAGACACAGGGCTCCATCCCAGGACCCTGAGATCATGACCTGAGCCGAAGTCAGACGCTTAACCCACTGAGCCACCCAGGAGCCCCAAGAGTGTATTTTTTAACTAATCTCTATACCCAGTGTGGGCCTCAAACCTACAACCTTGAGATCAAGGGTCACACACTCCACCAACTAAACCAGCCAGGTGCCCCTCATTCTTTTTGATGCAATTGTAATTGGGATTGTTTTCTTAATTTCTCTTTCTGATGGTTCATTATTAGTGTAAAGAAATGCAATAGATTTTTGTGTATTGATTTTGTATCCTGCAAGTTTACTGAATTTGTTCTGTTTTTTGATAGAGTCTTTAAGATTTTCTATACATATCATGTCCTCTGCAGATAGTGATAGTTTTACTTTTTCCTTTCCAATTTGGAAGTCTTTTATTTCTTTTTCTTGCCTAATTGCTCTTTTTTTTTTAAGATTTTATTTATTTATTTGACAGAGAGAGAGACAGCGAGAGAGGGAACACAAGCAGGGGGAGTGGGAGAGGGAGAGGCAGACTCCCCGCTGAGCAGGGAGCCGGATGCGGGGCTCGATGCCAGGACCCTGGGACCATGACCCGAGCTGAAGGCAGCCGCTTGACGACTGAGCCACCCGGGTGCCCCTTGTCTTTGCTCTTGTTAAGACCCCCAATTCTCTGTTGAATACAAGTGGCAACAGTAGACATTCTTGTCTTATTCCTGAATTAGAGGAAAGCTTTCAGCTTTCACCATTGTGACATTGGCTGTGGGCTTGTCATGTACAGCCTTTGTTATGTTAAGGTATGTTCTCTCTAGACCTGCTTTATTGAGTTTTTATCATAAGTGGATGTTAAACTTTGTCAAATCCTTTTTATGCACCTATTGAGATAAACACATGATTTTTATTCTTCATTTTATTAATGTGGTGTATCACACGGACTGATTTGTGGATGTTGAACCACCCTGCATCTCTGGAGTAAATCCCACTCGATCACAGTATATGATCTTTTTTAATGTATTGTTGAATTTGGATTGTTAAAATTTGTTTGAGGATTTTTGCATCTATGTTCATCAGGGATATTGTTTTTGTTGTTGTTTTGTTTTGAGTTTTTTTGGTGGCATCCTTACCTGGTTTTGGTGTCAGGGTAATGATGGCCTCATAAAACGTTTGGAAGTGCTCCCCCCTCTTCTATTTTTTAAAGGGTTTGAAAAGGATTGGTATTGATTCTTCTTTAGATGTTTGGTAGAGTTCACCAGTAAAGCCATCTGGTCTTGGACTTCCGTTTGCTGGGATGTTTTCGATGACTGATTCATTTTCCTTGCTGGTAATCGGTCTGTTCAGATTTTCCATTAATTTTCCATTGAATTCCATGATTCAGGCTTGGTAGGTTGTATGTTTCTAGGAATTTATTCATTTCTTCTGGTTGTCCAATTTATTGGTGTATAATTGTTCATAGTAGTCTCTCACGATCCTTTGTATTTCTGCAGTATCTGTTGTAACTTCTCTTTCATTTCTCATTTTATTTGAGTTCTCTCTCTTTTTTTCTTGGTAAATCTAGCTAAACGTTGTTAATTTTGTTTATCTTTTAAAAAAACCAGCTCTTAGTTTCGTTGATCTTTTCTATTATCTTTTTGGTCTCTATTTCATTTATTTCTGCTCTGATCCTTGTTATTTCTTTCCTTTTAACTTTGGGTTTCATTTGTTCTTTTTCCTAGTTCCTTGAGGTATAAAGTTAGGTTGTTTATTTGAAACTTTTCTTGTTTTTTTGAGGTAGTATTTACCACTATGAACTTCCCTCTTGGAACTGCTTTTGCTGCATCCCACAAATTTTGGTATGTTGTATTTCCATTTTTATTTGTCTCAAGGTATTTTTTTTTAAGTTTTCCTTTGATTTCTTTGACCCATTAGTTGTTCAGTAGCATGTTGTTTAATCTCTACATATTTTTGGATTTTCCAGTTTTCTTTGTGTAATTAATCTCTCGTTTCATACCATTGTGGTCAGAAAAGATTCTTGGTATGATTTCAATCCTCTTAAATTTATTAGGACTTGGAGTGCCTGGGTGGCTCAGTTGTTAAGTGTCTGCCTTTGGCTCAGGTCGTGATCCCAGGGTCCTGGGATCAAGTCCCACATCGAGCCCCCTCCTCCGCGGGAAGCCTGCTTCTCCCTCTCCCACTCTCCCTGCTTGTGTTCCCTCTCTCGCTGGGTCTCTCTCTGTCAAATAAATAAATAAAATCTTAAAAAAAAAAAATTATTAGGACTTGTTTTGTGGCCTAACATGTGATCTGTCCGGGAGAGTATTCCGTGTGCGCTTGAGAAGAGTTTGTGGGTCTGCTGCTGGTGGCATGTTCTGTGTGCATCTGTTGAGTCCGTTGGGTCTAAGGTGTTTACAGCCCATGTTTCCTTATTGATTTTCTGTCTGGATGATCTACCCGTTGATGAAAGTGGGCTGTGAAAGTCCCCTACTATTTCTATATTGCTGTTTATTTCTCTCTTTAGGTCTGTTAATATTTGCTTTATATATTTAGGTGCTCCTACATTGGGTGCATAAATATCTATGATCATTATATCCTCTTATTGGATTGATCCCTTTATCTAATGTTATCACTTCTTTGTCTCTTACTACAGTCTGTCTTATAGTTTACAGTGTATGTTTTGTAAGATTTATACCTAAGTATTTCATTTTTGTGGGAGCTATTATAAATTGTATTATTTTTAAATTCCATATTCAATTGTTCATTAATAGTAAATAGAAATACAGTTGGTTTTTGTGTGTTGACCTTGTACCCTAATACTCACTTATTAGTTCTAGGAATTTGTGTATAGATTCCCTGGAATTTTTTAAAATTAACATATAATGTATTATTTGTTTCAGGGGTACAGGTCTGTGATTCATCAGTCTTACACAATTCACAGCGCTCACCATAGCACATACCCTCCTCAGTGTCCATCACCCAGCCACCCCATCCCTCCCACCCCCCTCCACTCCAACAACCCTCAGTTGGTTTCCTGAGATTAAGAGTCTCTCATGGTTTGTCTCCCTCTCTGGTTTCATCTTGTTTCATTTTTCCCTCCCTTCCCCTATGATCCTCTATCTTGTTTCTCAAATTCCTCATATCACTGAGATCATATGATACTTGTCTTTCTCTGATTGACTTATTTTGCTCAGCATAATACCCTCTAGTTCCAACCACATCATTGCAAATGGCAAGATTTCATTTTTTGATGGCTACATAATATTCCATTGTATATACATACCACATCTTCTTTACCCATTCATCTGTCAATGGACATCTGGGCTCTTTCCATAGTTTGGCTATTGTGAACATTGCTGCTATAAACATTGGGGTGCACATGCCCCTTCAGATCACTACATTTTTATCTTTGGGGTAAATACCCAGTAGTGTGATTGCTGGATCATAGGGTAGCTCTATTTTTAACGTCTTGAGGAACCTCCATACTATTTTCCAGAGTGGCTGCACCAGCTTGCATCCCCACCAACAGTGTAGGAGGGTTCCCCTGGAATTTTTGACAGTCATGTTGTCCGTAAATAGGAATAGCTTCATTTCCTCCTCTCCAATATGCATGCGTTTTATTTCCCTTTCTTGCCTTATTGCACGGGCTAAGACTTCCAGTTGTACGTTGAGGAGGCTTGGGGAGGGTAAACATCTTTCCCTTGTTCCCAACCTTGTGGAAAAAGCATTCAGTCGTTCACCACTGAGCATGGTGTTAGTTGTAGGTGTGACCTACATTGTTAGGTAGATGCCCTTCTTCAGGTTGAGGAAGTTCCCTTCTAGTTTGCTAGAGAAGTTTTCTTCACAAACAAATGTATTTTGTCAAGTGCTTTTTCCTCCTCCATTAACACGTTCATGTGATTTTTCTTTAGACTCTCAATGTAGTGCTTTACATTGGTTGATTTTCTTGAATACTAAACCAGCCTTACAGTCTCAGGAGAGACTCTACTTGGTTCTATTCTTTATATATTACTGGATTTTATTTGTTATCACAGTCCTCATTATTTGTGGATTTTGTGTTTGCAATTTTGCCTACTAACCAAAAATTATTTATAATCCCCAAATCAATACTTGCATGGTCATTTATGGACGTATGCAGGGGCAGCAAAACACATGAGTGCCAGATGTGAGTTTTCTCAGCTGAGGGTGAACAAGGCAGCATCTGCCTTCTTGTTTCAGCCCATACTGGGAAGAGTCCTTTTCATGGCCTGTGTAGTGCTGTGTTTTTGCACTTTTGTGCTTTGTCTTGGTGGTTTGTTTGGAACGACCCTGAGTGTGGTGCCAAAGTGCTGCCCAGGCTTGCCAGTGCTGGAGGCCTTCTCTCTGCTGGCTAGCCTTCTCAGGGTTCTTCAGGTGTCACCACTTCTGGGTGCAATATTTTGAATGCCATTCTGTTGAGACTGGGGTCTTGCTTCCATCCTGTGGAGAATGCTGGGGTTTTAGCGGCAGCCTCAGGGCCTCTAGTCCCAGGTCATCCCCTTTTCCTTCACCACATTTTCTGTTTGGCTTTGCTGAGCCTCCTGTCTGGGAGTGGGCCAGTCTGCTGCACGGGGCATGGGTTAGGGTTGCTTCTACATGGGCCTGAGTGCAGGGCTAAGGGTTCATAAACGCCTTTGCAGGTGGCTTCCCAGTACTTTCTATCTCCCTCCCTCCTGGCTCCCTCCTGGGTCCCTCCTTCCATACCCAGCCTGCATGGTTGCCTTCCTTGAGCCCTCCAACAGACCCTGGCCCTGTTCAGCTGACCCCTGCATAGGGGTGGGACCAGCAGGGGCAACTCCCACAGGGGCTTTGACACCACCCCCCAAATCGACCCTGGTTTCCAGAGACTACTCCATGGGAACTGCCGGTGGAAACCTCTCTCCCTAGCGTGCAGACTTAGTAAGAGGAGCTGTTAGTACAATGTGTCCCTTCTGGAAGCGGGAGGCAAGTGCCAAGTGTGAGTTTCATTCTAGGAGTGAGGGAGCCTTGGAAGCTTCTAGATGAGGCAGATTGTACCCATGTTGCTGGGCAGAGAAGCAGCTCAAGGGGCTGTAAGTGGAGGCGGGGCTGGAGGACACCCATGGGGGAGGTGTGGGAGGTGGCTTCCTGGCCCATCCTGCCGTTGGCAGGGGCAGGTTTCATGTCTTCTCTCCTCTGCCCCCAGCAACACTAACTGCCGGGAGTGAGCGGCCACACCTCCTGTCACAGCCTATAATTACATATGTGGATTTATCCCCATGTAGAGAGGCTGTTTTCCTCTACTTTACAGGTTGGGAATCATACCTCGGTGTGACTGGAGACACTCCCCCACCCTGCTGGGGCACCATGCCCCAGCTCTGTCTTAGCGAGGCACACATCTGGGGCCAAGGAGGGCCCACAGCAGGTGAGCGAGGCACAGAGAGGGCAGCGTGGGGGAGATGGGCAGGCTGGCACCACCTGTGCCCATGCTGTTTGGAGAGACAAGGATTGTGCTCAGGCCTGGCCTTCTGGGTAATTATGAATTATGAAGGTATACGTGTCACAGCGGGTGGCCAGACTCCTCTCATCACTGTTCACCTACCTACTCACGTTAAACAGAGGCCTGACCATATTTCCCCCTTAACAATGAGCCTTTTGAACCATCTGCTCCTTCTGGGATAGCCGGCCCTGTGATCTGGCCTTGCCCCAATCAATGGCATGAACGAGCTGCCCCAGAGGGAGGGAGGTGTTGGCTCGACAGACCTGCCGGCTTATCAGCTATATATATATATATATATATAGCATTATACATATAATACACACACACAATTTCAAGATTTATTTGTTTGAGAGAGTGAGCTGGGGAGGGGCAGAGGGAGAGAATCTCACACTCCCTGCTGAGCGCAGAGCTCCATGCAGGGCTCTATCTGGATCATGACCTGAGCTGAAATCAAGAGTCAGATGCTCAACTGAGCCACCCAGGCGCCCCGTAGGTTATATTTTAAGAGCTGTGGCCAGATTATCTTCCTGAAAGGCTGTATCAACTCACGTTACCTTTTTCCCCACACATTCACCAGCATAGGCCACTAATGCCCTAATGTTTGTGCCAAACCAACCGGCAAGAAGTAATCACCTCGTCCCTTTTGTTGGCTGTCACTGGGTCCCTAACAGGCTAAGGAGACCGTGCCTTCATTAGCCCCTTGACTTCTTTTTCTGTGTTCTCCCTCGAGATCTTTACTCATTGCCCCTCCCGACTGCTGTCCTTTACTTAATACGTAAGAACTTCTTGCGCGTCAAGGACGCTTCTGCCTCCCTCACCACCTCTAGCTGCTGGGGCCGGTGGGTGGGTCAGCGCTGCGGTGGCCCCGGCCAGCCTCGGCCCTCACGTCTGCCACACTTTCCCCACTTGTACTTCTCCAAAATGCTTGTCCACGTTGTACTGGGCTTGTTCCTGGGTAGTGTTTCTCCCACTGTGACATCTGTCTCTCCACCCTGCTTCTCTTCAGTGGTTACGGGGCAAGGAACGGAACCTTGTGAGCCAGACCTAAGACCTCGAACTTCGTGCTGGCAGACCTCCCAGGCCTTCTCCACCGCAGCCGTCCCGAAGGACCACGTGGGCTGAACAGTCCTGCTGAAGCAGCCCCAGACCTGCAGCTACAGGGCCCCACGAGGTGAGGGGAAGTGAGGGGAAGGGGCGTAGGACACAGTTTCCAGCTGGTCCGGGATGAGGGTTGCAGACAGCACAGGAAATGTGCCTTCTAAGTGCACAGTGTGCAGGTAGCTGGGTCATCTTGGGGAGAGCTAGCCTCCTCGCCTGCACGTTTAAGACAAAAGCCTACAGACAGAAATTCTGGCAGCACCAGGCAGCCTGCAGGTGTGAGGAGCAGGGGCGATACGTCATGGCTCAGGCACTGAGAGTGCTAAAAACTCCCAAATAACACAACTTCATATGTGAGAGCATGTAGACGGGCATCTGGCATCTACGTACCTACAAGCTTACCTATTCCCGTAGATACCGACCGCTCGGCCGCCTGCCCCAGCCCTGTGTGGGATGCCCTGGAAGCATCTGGAGGCTGCAGGGCTGTGTGCCCCTGGAGCTGGCATGCCCACCCCAGGAAGGGCCGCCTGCCTCCAGGATCCCAGCACCCAAGGCCTCAAGCTTCCTAGACTCTACCCACGCTGTCCACTGGTGGCCTCCCATCCTGCCCAGCCCTTGGTGGCCTCATGTGTGCACATCTGGCACCTGTTGCCCCATCCCTGGACCACTAGAGACCCAAGAGCCACCCAGGTAGCCAGGCCCAGCGACGGCAGCAGCAGCTTTGCTACTGGGCCCATCTGGAAAAGGGTGGCCAGCTAGTCCCACGGTCACTTCCTGGCACCCTGCGGCAGCCATACTGCTGACCAGATGCGGAGAGCGGCCTGAGGGGTGGGTGGCCCTCTGCTTGGTGCCCGGGGGTCTCTGCTCTCGCCGCCCGATCCTTCCCGACCCTCTTCCGGCAGCACCCCCCTCTGCCCCCTGCAGCTATCTCAAGAACCTGCTTTTCTTCATCCCCACCGCTGCCAGGTCCTCTCATGGAGCCTGCCCTTGGCAGGGGAGGTCTAGAGGCCCCACCCAGCCCTCTCTGTCCAGGCAACCGTGCGCAGCAACCTTGGACCAGCAGGCCCCGAAGTTTCTGGGCCCAGGGAGGTAGTGGACGGTGCTGAGAGGAGAGCCAGGCGGTGGCCGCAGCGGAGGGTCAGGTTTAATGGTCACTCTAAGGGATATCGTACATCATTCAGAGCCCAGCACATGCCCCTGCTCCTCCCTTAGCTGAGGGCAGAGCCAGGGTGTCCTCACTCCCAGGCTCTGCAGAAGGGGGCCTGCCCCCGAGCCCCAGCTATGTACAAGAACCAGCCCCACTGGGCCCTAGAGTCCACCACTGCTCAGCGCCGCCGTGAGGTCCAGGTACCCACTGCTGTGTGCGGCGGGGTTCCCACCCACCGGGGCCCAGCCCCGGCCTGCCCCTGCTGTACCCTTTGCACTGGGAGAGGACTCCAGACCAAGGCTGGCAAAAGCTGAACTGCACTGCAGCATCAGGGGGCTGAGCGGCTGCTGGAGGACGGGGAACGGGCAGGGCCCTGCTCAACCCAGAGCCTCCTGAGAGAAGGGGAGGCATGTCCCCTCCACGGCTGCCCAGACACCCCTGCTGGGCCGGTGAGGCTGAGGTCAGAGGAAGCAGGGGTGGCAAGAAGGTACAAGCGCAGACCATCAGGGCCTCGGCCAGGGCCAGAGCCAGGCCGGACAGCCGGGCAACACTGTCTGCCCCACAGACAGGCCGCCCTGGTGCTGGTGATCAAATAGGGCAGGGCTGGGGGGCTGGGGGCAGAGAAGATCCTGAACACACACTGGGCTGGGTTGTCTACACCGTAACTGGTAACATAGCACTTAACTATTCAACTAATAATGCTGCTTCCCTTTGAACTGTTTCGGGGCTATGAAAATTGCACTTATTTCTAGGAACCCGCAGAAAGGAGCCTCCCCAGTGCTGCAGCCTCTGGGCAGGGCCTAGGCCCCATCAGCGCCAGGCCGCCGAGCACCCCCTGGCCACGCGGGGGTGAGGCTCGTCCCGGGCCACAGGGGCTACGACCTCAGTGGCCTGGGGTGCAGGGAGGGCCAGACCCCCAGGAGGGAACCTGAGCAACACCTGAGGGTGCCCTGAAGCGGCTGTGAAGACTGGGACCACGCGGTCCTGGGCCACACACAAGCGGCCCAGCCCTAGCCGCTGGTCCACGGAAGCAGCTGGGTGGCACGGCCCTCAGAGAACATCCTCAAAGTCCAGCAGCTTCGAGTGCTGACGGCTTTTCCACAGGCGGTACAGCCGGAAGTCAAAATAGGTCTCAATCATCTGCTTCCCTGGGGCACAAGAAGAAAGGCCAGGGTTCAGGCCTCACCCCCTGGACCCCACCCCTTGAGCTGGGAACCAGCCTGGCGAGCTCACCTTGGGCCGACAGCTCCAGCGGGGACTCAAAGGTGACCCTGTAAGGGGTCATGAGGGTCCTGAGGTTCTGGAACAGCTGAAAGGGCAGGGCGGGGCCGTGAGTTCAGGGCAGGGGAAGGGAGGGGGTGGGGGGGTTCGGGGGGTAGCAGGAACCCCCCATCACTGACTGGGTTCAAGCACAGGGAGCTTCTGAGGAGCTAAAGGAAGAAAGGACAATAGAAGAAAAATGAGAGCTTTTCAACTCTTTTAGTGGGTCTGGGGTTTCCAGAAACCTGGGGCAGGGTTTGGGGGTCCCTGTACCTTCTCCCCGTTGGGGTTCCCCAGAATGTAGCAGCCCATGATGTGGATGACGTTTGGCTCTGGGTTCACTTTGCTCATCAAGCGGCTCAAGCGCTTCCAGAAGCTGGTGGGGGAGGGCTGGGTCACCGGTAGCCTCTGGCCCAGGCCCCCACGTGTGAGGAGGGGTGGGCCAGGGTCCAGGACCCGGCTCCAGAGACAGGGGCATGACGGGGAGGGGCTGCAGGGATGGGGTGTGCAGATGGACGCTGCCTCGAACTCCCCTGCCCGGCCCTCCACAGGCAGCCCGGCTCACTCACTGGATCATGTCCTCCTCTTTCTCCACTTTGGCAAAGGTGGCCACCTTGTTCTTGAGCAGGTACAGGTGTCCTGGGCCACCCTGTCGGAGACTATAGTTGGCCACGTGGGGCGAACACAGAGGGCGTCCATTCACTGCCCCCCCATCACACAGACACGTGGTCGTTCACGCATGCGCAGGAGGCTGCACTCTCAACTGATACCCCCACTCCACCCCCCCAGCAGGAAGGGGCCGAGCCCTACCTGGCAAAAAATCAGCATCTTCCAGATCTTGGCCCCCTTGTGGTAGATGTTCAGCTTTTTCTCTATTTCCTCTAGGGAGGAAGGAGTGTGAGCTGTCTCCTGGTGCCCCCCCACCCCCACCATGGCCTGCAGATAAACCCCCACACCCAGGATCAGAAGACAGTGGGGCTGGAGGGCACATACCCAGAATGTCCTCAAAAGTCGCGTGCTCGTGATCCTGAAACAGACACAGGCCACACTCTGGTCAGAGCCCCTCTCAGGCAGGCAGCCCCACCCAGCACCGGGGGCTGGGGGAGAGACACTCACATAGAGAATGGGGATGATGGACGGGTCGTCCCTGCGGATGATAGTCGGGATGTACTCAGCTTTGGGCACCTTGGAGGAGATGAGCTGCCGACAGCACAGGATGCTGCTCAGGGCCCAGCTGCCCTTGGAGCCCATGGGCAGTGGGAGGCCCCACGAGGTTGCCCCCCACTGCTGGGCAGCCTGTGATGGCTGCATCATTTCCAGGTAGAGCCAGTTGGGCTCCTGGAGGAAAAAGGACCCCGCCCCCGCCAGCCCAGGACCGGCTAGAACAGGAATAGCATAAAGACACCCAACCTCACCATGACCTTGGGGGGCACAAAGCCCACGGTGTCGCAGGCCACTGCCTCCAGCCCCTTCTCGGTCTCCCAGTCCAGATCCTCGAAGGCCTCGCCCAGGGTGCAGTGTGAGCTCTGCAGGTCACTACCTGAGGGGCAGGATGGGTCACCAGGGCCGCGGGCCTCCGGCGTCACCTCCAGTCCCAGCTGTAACCCGCAGACACGAGCGGTAGACAGAACCCGCAGTAAAGACTCCCGGAAGGTCCTCCAGGCCAGGGAGAAACCCAGGGTGGGGGACAGCGACCAACAGAGGCCACCACCACACTGGTGAGACCGGCCGCTTTCCCCCACCCCCACGAGGCTGCACTGTGGACCCCCGCACAATGCCAGGAGTGCCAGGCCAGCCGGGCCCCTGGAGCCAGCAGCGGGGCAGGGCAGCCCCCGGCCCCTCAGGCCTCCCGGAGCTGCAGCAGCACACAACACCCTGCCCACGAGGTGCCCCCACCTCACAGATGGGTAAACTGAGGCTCAGAGAGCGGAAGCGCAGAAGCCTAGCTGCCCGGGCAGGAGGCCCGCCCTGCGGAGCGCGGGAGCTGGGGGCCTAGGGGAGCCTCTCGGGGCAGGTGGGCCGGCCTGCGCCGGGCACCTACTGTCTCGGGAGTCGTGGGAAGTGTCGGCTTTCATGGGGGTGGGGTCGCTCCAGGACCGGCTGAAGCTCCGCTCGCGCCGCTCGGCGAACGCTGCAGTGAGAGCAAAGCGGCGTCAGCGGCCGGAGCGGGGGCGGGAGGGGCAGAGCCTGAGCGGACTCCGAGCCGCGGGGCCCCATGGCCGGGCTGGACCCGCGGCAGGGCTGGCTCCGGGCCGCGCTCGTGGCTGGGCCGTCGGAGGACGTCAGTCGGGGGTGCCGGGGCCGGGTTTGGCGTGCGGGGGCAGGGGCTGGGGATCCGGCCCGGTGGCGCGGGGCTAGCTGGGGCGCCCGAAGGCGCCAGGGCGGGTGGCTGAGTGAGCGTCGGGGCCAGAGGCCGGGCGCGTGCGGAGGGGCCGGGGCGGCAGGAAGTTGTGGGCGGGGCTGTGGGTGGGGCCTGGAGCCCGGGGCGGCGCCTGAGGCGGGGGTTCCGTTGCAGGGCTAGGGGCGGGGCCAGAGTCCAGGGTTCCCGGGTGGAGCTGGGGAGGGGGTTCGGGAACGCGGGTCTTTCCGGCGCAGCTAGCAGCCCGCGAAGCCCCAGCCGGCCGAGAGCAGCGCCGCCCACCTGCCCACCCTCCTGCCCTGGGCCTTACTCTGGGCCTTCACCCTCCGGCTGCCGACCATGCGCAGGTGTTTGCGGAAGTTCCTGGGGAAGAAACACGGGGCCTGGTGAGGATCGCCAGAGTGGGTGGGCGGCGGACCGGTCCCCCATGCTCCCTGCTCTTGGCGCTACTGCCCCGCAGCCGCACCTGACGTTGCCTGAGGCTCTGCCTTCGCCTCTTTAGGGAAGAAATGGCTCGCGCCCCTGCGCTCCCCCGCGCGCTCCCCGCCCACTCAGGCGCCAATCCCACCCAGTCCCTATGTCATGCTGACACCTTTCCAGGGCTCCCCTTTGCTGCCAGGACAGAGGCACAGTGGTCAAGACTTCTCTTGCCGTCGCCCCCATCGCAGGACCACTCCCCTGGTGACTTCCCCCGCCTTCAGGCCCCCACCTCCACTGCCCACCCTTCCATTCCCTCCGGGCCCAGGCACACTCTGAACCCCACCAGCCTCCCTCTCCAAGTGGTCCAGGGCTCCCGCTTCCTGTGCTCGGGGACCAGGGCAGCACGACTGTCTGCACCAGCCTCAGGTAGGTTTGGGGCCTGCAGACACTCCTTCCCCTGCTCTCATGTCCCTGGGCCACCTCAGAGACAGGTCTTCTTCACCCCCAAATGTGTGCCCTACCCAGGTTCAGCGTCCAAGATGGACAAGGTTTCTGGCCACATCTCTGAGGTGGGGCTTGGGAAGGATAAGCCTTGTTGCTGACCCCACAGCTCTGGGGTTCAAGGGGCAGGGAGAGACATGGGTGGGCTAGCTGGCTGGAGTCCCACTGTCAACATACCCCCAAAACACAGGCCTAGGGGGCCCAGGTTCCATGGTCTCTCCTGCCTGCTGCGTCCCCAGAGCAGGGCCAGGCCAGTGGTCGCCACCGCCCTTCCCCCATCAGGTCTACCAGGGCCCAGTGGGTCCAGGCCAGACCAGCACAGACAAGAGACGGACCCTGGTGGCGAGTGGCTGGCAGGCCCTACCTCTGGATTACAGACGCGGAATCATTCTCCCGTTTCCGGCGCTTCCTCTCCGCGTAGCCCCTGAACACCCTGGGAAACCACCACGAGTCAGCACTGCCCTTGGCCGCAGGTAGGAGGGACCGAGACGTGGGGACAGAGGCGTGAGCACAGGGCCTGGAGGGGCATCCAGGGCGCCGGGCCAGGCAGAAGGGTCCTGGCCTGTCTCGCCCTGTCCTCCGCCCTGCTCCTGGCAGGCCCTGCTGTAGCCTTGGTGCGTGCGGGGATGCAGCACTCCCTCACAGTCAAGGCCCAGGTCCCTGGCCTGCCCAAGCCTATCTGGGGGTAGGAGGGTCCCCCAGGGACAACCACCGTGCTCTTAAGCTCCAGGTCCCACAGGGTACTTACGAGATGCTGGAGGTACAGCGGGACGGGGCAGCGTGAGAAAGAAGACATAGTGAGCTACGACCCCGGCAGCCCCGAGTTCCCTGTTACGGCCCTTGTGATTGACTCCGGGGGCCCCTCGCTCATACTCCGGGCACTAGCTATGTTGTGGGAAGCCCATGAGAGGGCCATGGCCGCAGAGGTCACGGGCTCATGCTACCAGGTGCTGTGATGTGGTCATTTCTGCTGGGTCTGGGCCTGGTGGCAAAGGTGGCAGCCCCCAGCCAGCCTGGGGGCAGTGCTGGGCTCTCCAGAGCAGCATCGGGGTGGGGAGCTTCCTCAGTGTGGGGGACACTGCAGCGAAGGGTGCCTATCTGAAAGGAACTCCGTGTCCGAAAACCCAGGTACATGTCCCAGACAGAAAAGAGCCGGCCCCGCAGGGGACTCCTGAGGTGTGATCCCTCAAGGTGCCTACAGGGTACAAGTCCACTACTGTCTGGGAGCCGAGATGAGGCAGTGGCCTGGGAGAACCACCCCCACCAGTGACTGTGTCAGCTGCAGCCCTGGGCTGGGTCCCCAGAGGACCATCAAAGGGGAGGGCCGGGAGAGCAGAGGGCAGGGCAGAGTGCGGAAGGGAGGGGTGGTAAAGGGATGGGGCTTGGGAGGAGAGCAGCCAGCCCTGCCTTCCCTGAGACTGATGTCACATCTGGCAGCCATGGTGGGACATGGGCACGTGGGGCTGCTCGGAAACAGTCAGGCAGGTGGGCCCAGCAGGCAGGAGAGGGTCCAGCAGTACTTCCTGAGCACCAAGAAGAGCCCCTGGCCCAGGCCCCACGCCGTGGGCACATATCAGGTACACGACTCACGCTTGCATAGTTGTGGTTGCTGTCTGGAAACTGAAGAGGTTTTCCTTGGGGAACCAGGTACGGATGGGGGTGTCATCTGCAAGACAAAAGAAGTGGCAAGGGTGGCTTGGGGGTTCCTAAAGCCTTTACTTCCACCTGCCAGGGAAGGTGATGCTTCTGCCAAAGCCAGTGGAGGAAAAGCTCCAGGGTCCCCTAACCCTCTCCCAGGTGGGCGGACCCTGGCATGGGGCTCTAAGGGAGCATGTGCCTGCTCAGCTGTTCACGCTGAGACAACTCAGCAGCTTCGTGACAGTCGGTCTTTGCCCAGCTCTCCCTGAGGCTGCCTACAACGGAAGAGCATTCCTTTGAAAGCACAGTCTGTGTCCAGGGGGCCCAGAGAAAGGATTCACTGTTTCTCTTTGCAGAGGAGGAACAGGGCAGGGACAATGGCTGCAGCCTTTCCTGGGGGCTCTGGGGCCTTCTCTGCTGCCTGCACACTCCATTCCCTTGGACCATTCCAGGAGGGTGAGGTAGAGGCCCTCCTCCAGTGTGGAGACTGTCTTGCTGAGGGCTGCCCCTTCTCAGGACCCTACAGGGTCTGACCCTACAGGACTCTACAGCTCCTAGATGAGGTGGATGAAAGTTTGCTCTACTTTCTCACCCTGACCCCTGCCCCAACCCCTAGGCGGTGTCCGTCAGAGAAGCACAAGGTCATGGAGGTGAACTGCCCACACCCCCAGCCTGTGCCCTGGTGCCTAGGCAGGTGGCGGACTGGGAAGCCCAGGAGGTATCCTGGGATGATGTGGGGGCTCAGCTAGTTAGCACTCTGCTTTTCAGGATGTGACCTCAGAGCCAGGAGGCATGGGGCTGCTCAAGTGTCTTCTAGACACAGTAAGTCTCCAGGGCTCACCAGCCACCCACAGAGCTCAGCAATCCTGGGGAGGCACCCAATACCTGGCCAGGCCCCAGACAGCTTCCTGAGGTTCCTGGGAACTTCATTTGTTGGGACCCAGGGCAGGGACTATTCCCCAGGACTCCCCAAAGGCAGCCTCATTTTCTAATTAAGCCACGTTTTCTGTGTGCTCAATCAAGACTCTCCTAATCCCTCCTCCAGGAAGTACTCCTTGACTGACTCGGTGCTGCGGGGCACCTACACGCCCTCCACCTGTCCAAGCCTCGTAGTGGTGGTTGCCAGCAAACCCCAGCATCAGCTCCCTGCCCCCGAGCCTGCCCTCACCAGACACACGGTCAACACTGTACATCCTCTCCAGCTTCTTGCGGCGGCTCGTGGCCTCAGGCAGAGGTGGCTGGTCCAGCCCAAAGGCCCGAGGGGAGGGGCTGGGACCAGGGGCCAGCTGGGCGCATCCCGGACATTCCTTGGAGCCCTGGCGGCTGCCTGCCCAGCTCTGGCAGGGCCTGCTGACGTCCTCACGGCTGCCCCCCGGGCTGGCACGCAGGGGCTGACTGTGGTGGTGGGGGTGCCGTTCCCGCTGCCGCCGCCCCTTCACCACGGCCAGCTCAATGGCCTCGGCCTCTGGGCTGGGCAGCAGGGCTGGCTCCCCGGAGATGGTGTACACACGGGGCTGGGGGCCCTCACAGGCTGGCTTCCCGCCGACAGCCTCCTCTGAGAGGCTGCCCTCGTAGCGGCCATTGGAGACGAGGGAGAGGCGACGCTTGTTCTGGGGGGCTGGCTGCATCTCGGGGGACCCGTCGTGGCCAGAGTAGGCATCAGCCAGCAGGTGGTCTGGGGGAGAGGCACCAGGTGAACTGCAGCCCTCTGGCCCTGCCCTCCCATTCTCCTGGTGCGGTGAGGGCAGAGAACACCCAGTGAGTGCCTAACCCCGGATGGGGGAGACCGGAGCTGCCCTCCAGCCCCAGTGCCCAAACGCTAAGCCCCTGCTATCTTCAGAAAAGGTGTTTGCGAGCTGCGCACTCCTCTTAGAGGCTCCCACCCTCCTCCTACCTGGGCCCCAAGCTCTGGGTGTGCGCGTGGGGGTGACAGGCTATACTACCTGCGGTTGATGGTGGGGGATGGACGGGAATAAACAGGCCACCTCCCAGCCTGCCACTGCACCCGTGTGCCCAGTGCCAACTTCTCCCTTCCCCCCCACCAGCTGGCCCCCAGAGACAGCGGTGCCAACCCTGGGGGTGCCAGGAGGCCTGTTGCCATGCCAACGGCCCAGGCTGGGTGGGTGCCATGGTGATGAGTGACTCTGAGCTCCTCCTGGGGCTCTGGGCCAGGGAGGGCAGGGGGCGTGAGGAAGCCAGCCCAGCAGCTCACAGCCCACCAGCCGGGCCAGGCCTGGGGCAGGGGACAGCAGCCCTACGTCGTGGGGGTGGGGTGGGGCTGCGGACTAACCCGGTCCTGGCACCTTTTCGAATGCCCCTACCTGCACCGTTCCGATTCTCAGGGTGACTCTGGGACAGGTACTCGCCAAATGCTCGGGCTGCTCTGAAGGGTGGACAGCAGGGTGCTCTTTCAGTGCACCCAGGGCACAGGCACTCTGGACTCTCCCCAAAAGGGAGCCTGGGGTCCCCACCCCCACCCAGGCCTCGAGCACCAGCAAGGGGAGGGTCGGGGTCACTCACGGCAGACCGTGCCGTCCCACCCCCAGAAAACCCAGGGCTGACAGGTCGCAGTTCCAGGGGCCCTTGGGTCTCAGTGCAACGTGGCCGGGACCCGGGTCAGCTTTCGGTCCAGCCCCCGTCACTGTGTGTGTGTGTGTGTGGGGGGGGGGGAGGTCGTGAGGTCGGGCATCTCACCCACAGCTGTCTCCGGGAGGGGAGCCGCGCCGAGGCGGGGGTGCGAGTGGGGGAGGGAGGCGCGGCGAGAAGCCCCGCCACGGGGGAGGGGGCCGGGCGCGGGGGAGACGCCGCGGGGGCCGGGGGCGGGCGTTGAGCCCCGGCCGACCCGCCGCACTCACCGCACTTTGGCCGCCACCGAGGACATGGCCTCGCTCCTCAGCGCCCTCCTCCGGGAGGCGGCGGCGCCCATGGTCGCGGCGGCGGCGGCGCATCCCCCGGCCTCAGAGCGCGCCCCGCGCCCGCCGCCTCCGCCGGGGTAGCCGCACCGCTCCGGGGCTCCGGCTCGGGCCCGGGCCCCGCATGGCCGCGCTGAGCAGTCCGCGAGTCCCGCCGCACCGGGAGAGCACTGCCGGGGCCGGGGGCGGTGGCTCCGCCCACCGCGACATCATGGACGGGGCGGGGCCGGGGCTCCGCCTACCTCTACGTCACGCCTGGAGGTGGCCGCCCCTGACGTCGGGGCCTGGCGGGGTCGTCCGGAGGGGACTGGGGCGGTGGCTCCGCCCACCGTGCAGGCGCTGGGGAGGGGGACGCCGAGAAGCAGGCTGGCGGTCACTTGACTCCAAGGTCCTGGGCCCTCGGGTCAGGGGTCTCCCTGCCCCTTGGAGACCTGCAGGGGCTGCGGGCCCCAAAGACGCAGGGCCGGAGTTGTCCCTCCTTTTATACAAAAGGGCTCCCTGGCGCTGTTTAATGATCCGAGACAGCGTGGGCGGCAGACGACCTAGGAGAGCAGCCCGTGTCCTGCGGGGTAAGATGCCTGACAGGCCAGCAGCGGGCTCCTTCTTGGTTCGGGGGGCACCCCAGCTGCATGCGGACCCTGGGTGTCCGGCCTGCCTGCTCAGTTGTTGCACCGGGGTGCCTGCGGCCCCCACATGGTGACTTCGGAGGACAGCAGGTGATGCCACACCCAGTCCGGACTCAGGGATGCGCCCCCCCCCCCCCCCCCCCCCGAGCCCACGGTGGACCGGTGATGGGGGCCGCGGCTGTTCCCTGGCTCTGGTCAGGCCCATCGTGTTGCTCTCGGCCACAGGGACCTTGGCAAGGGACACGTCCACACAGTCAGATCTACCTTTATTGACACATCAAGCAGGTGTACCAGGGGCTCCGATATCTCTCCGAGACCTCCCGGAGCCCCGCAGGGGCAGACACAGCCCCTGGGATTGCTGTGTGCACAGGGGGTGCCAGGACGGAGAGCCCCACCAGAAGCTGCCAGTGCAGATGGGCCAGAGGCACCCAGTGCAGCTTGGGTTCCAGCACAAGAGAAGCTGGACTCAGCGGCTCACGGGGCCTAGGCCCCGGCCGGTCCGGTCTTCGTGGCAGGCTGGGAAGAGCCCCAGGGGCTGTAGGAGCCAGGGTCTCTGAGGGAGGCCCATAGCAGATGCTGCTCTAGGGTGCGTCTGAGTGGAGACCTCTACCCATCCTGGTCAGAGCGCTAGGGGTAGGAGTCCGGGGGGCAGTCCTGGGAAGCCAGACTGGGGCTCCGACGCCGAAGTGAGGACTCGTCGTCCTGGAAGCAAACAGCACAACATCATGGTGGGGGTGAGCCTGGAGGGCTGACGCTGGGCCAGGTTTCTCTGGCTCTGTGCTGCAGGGCAGCAGGGAGGGAGCCAGCTGGCCTGCTTGGAGCCCTCAGAGCTGACTCAGCCCAGGGGCACAGGCAGGTCCAGGCAGCTCACCGAGTCTGAGCCCACGTGGGCCGGGGCACTCTGGAAGTCAGCATATGCATCCTTGGGACCGTCTGGCAGTTCCTCCTCATACTCAGTCTGGTAGTCAGACTCATCTGGACAGAGCGGAGGGCTGTGTTGGTCCCCTCCTGAGGGCAGGGGCCTCGGCATGGTGGTCATCAGGCCCCAGGGCTGCTAGAGGGAGCCTGGTGGCCAGGGCGGCTTGTTGGGCATGCCAAGGGTCAGAAGGAGACGCTGCCACCACCACCCTCAGCTATGCGGGTGTGTGTCCTGAGCATCCAACTCACCGTCCACTGTGGCTACCTTGGCGGGCTCAATGCGTGACACAATCTCGGCAAGGTCAGTGAAGGAGGCGTTGGGGCAGGTGAGGACCTGGAGGGCCGAGATGGAAAAGACATGTGGCCAAGGCCACAGCTCCTCTGGTCCCCAGACCACAGCCCTTGGCTGCCTGGCCAGGCCCCCAGCGCCTCTCTGCAACCCTCTGTGGTCCTAGCCTGCTGAGGTGCCCAGGCCCCTGGAGTTGGGGCAGGGGCGTGGAAGATGAACAGAGGCCAGCGCAGGCCCCCACCCTCTCCTACCACGAGCAGCAGAGAGCCAAAGTGGGGCAAGAAGAGGGGGCGTCGGGGCAGAGGCCAAGAGATAGCTACCACAGGGCCGCACCCCTGCCCTTGTCTTCTGGCCCCTGGGGGAGTACCAGAGGCCTGAGCAGCTTGGTGGGGGGGAGGGTGGTGCCAAAGTACTGCAGGCTGCAGGGAGCCCTGCACCTCTCAGGCCTGCTGTGGCAGGCAGAGGACTGGTCACAGGAGGAAGGGAGGAGGGGCGCTAGCTCGGGCACTCACATCACACGCCTTCATCTTGCTTGTTCCCTGTCGGTCCTGTAGCATCTTTTCCAGCACACCACTCCGACCCCAGATGTCAAACACTGTCCGCCCATGCTGGTACCCCACTTCCTGCACACACACCACGAACCCCGGGACCAGGTGTCAGGAGGCCCCACTTCCGAGCTCAGAAGTGAGGGCAGGCAGGCACCGCACCCTGCAGGCCCTCTGCACCCCAGCTGCACTCACGCAAATCTCGTTGAACTTGCCGAAGTCCAGAGTGCTGTAGCTATCGATGGGGGGGCGCAGGTACTCACAGTACTCACTGTTCTTCACCATCTCTAGCTGCCGGACGCAGCACACATAGGCCAGGCGTGTCTGGATCTCCGCCATGTTCAACACCTGCTGCCGTCGAAGCATCTGAGCGAGGCTCTGCGGGCCCCCCACGGCTCCAGGGACCCCGTATGGGCACAGCTGCCTGCGCCTCACACCCTGGCCCTTTCCCTCCCCTCTCCCAAGGGGAGACACATCTCTGCTAGTCCTGGGAGAAGGGTAGGTGCCCAGCCAGGGATCCTGGAGATGGATCCTGGTGGGTGGTGGGCCTATCCCCTTTCCCTAGAGCTGGTCCAGGCAGGATCCTGGCAAGGACAGTGAGCAAGTGACTGCAGCCCCGTTGGCCTTGGAGCCTGGAATGCGCTACAACCCTCCTCTGCCCACAGAGGCATTTGGGCTGCACCATGTTGCCCATCTTGGGGACAGAAGCCTCAGGGGAGCACCTGGCCACCTGGCACTGTGCAGAGCTATGCCCCCACCTTGACTTTTGAGGCCAAGGGGTTCCAGCGCTTCCAGAGCAGCCACCACCCAGACAGGGCGTCGCCATAGTTGGTGAGGTCCGTCTCGTCCTGGCTGCCCACGTCAATGGCAATCACCACCTTTGCTCCCATAGACCTGGCCACATCCGCTGGGGAGAAAACAGCCTAGGTCGCCACCCAGGACAGGCATGCAGAGCCCCGGGTGGGAGCAGGGCTGGGGGCGGGGCAGGGATAAGAGCCTGCAAGGGCCAGAGGGTCTCCTGTCCAGTGTCACTCCTGGGCCTGTAGAGGGGCAGCCTAATGCACAGAACTGTCCAACAGGTGACAGGTGTGCCCGAGGGAGGGGCCTCGCCCACAACCCTGGCACTTTCTGGCTGTTAGTTCCAACTGTGGGCACAGATGGGACATAATTGCTCTCAGCTCCTCTGCTTGGCCCTTGTTCTGAGTGCTGCTGAGCTGACAAACAGGGCCATATGCTGGGAGCACACGATGCCCAAGTGTGTGTGTACAAGGGCATGTGTCTGCATGTGCCTGTGTGTGCTCTCTGGGCTCCGTGAGCACACTCTGAGGACAACGAGTGCCACCGGCCTTCCTGGGAGTGGAGGTGGGTGCGGCAGGGTGGGGGCGGTACCTGGCAGGTTGTTGATGTACCCCCCGTCCATCAGCAGGTGTCCGTCTTTGGGGTCACAGAGGGGAGGCATGTAGCCTGACAGAGACATGCTGGCACGCACGTACCTCCACAGGGAGCCTGGGAGAGAGTTGCAGGGGGGTGGTTGTCACCAGAGCCTGCCAAGGGGCAGGAGGGAAGCCTTTCGCTGCACAGTGGGTTCCTGCCCTGGACCCTTGGCTCAGAGCCCTGCCAGCATGGGCTCCTTAAGTCTGCACATCTGGACAGACAGACAACACCTCCTGTTCTTCCTCCTTCACAAGGGAGGCTCTCTCCATAGAGGGAGCATGGGGAGGGCCAGAGGCCCAAGGGAGGCCTGGCTGGTTCTGCAGTCTCCCCACATTCTGCTGTGAGCCCCACCATCCCACTCACCTCCAAAGAGACACACGCACTCAGCTCACAAACCACTTTGCCCTGGAGAAGGGCCCTCAGCTGCCACCCACGTACTGGCCTTCTCACGGTCCCCAGCCCAGCAGTCTCCCACCAACTGCTGATCTGAGCCCAAAAAACACATGCCCTGCATGTGCCCTTCACCCTGCGCCCCCCGGCCTGAGTGTGCCCTTTGCCCCCTGCATCCCCCGGCCCAAGCGTGCCCTTTGTCCCCCACCCCAACCCGAGTGTGCTCTTCGCCCCCACCCCCCTGCCCGAGCATGCCCTTTGCCCCCCACATCCCCCAGACGTGAGTGTGCCCTTCGCCTTACTCCTCTCCGCTCTCAGTTCACATTGTTATCTCCACCTTTCGGTGTCCAGTTTGGGCTTGTGGGTGCTTCCAGACTCTTGGTTCTGTCCCTACCCGTTTCCCTCATGCTCACGGCAGGATCCTCTCTGGGTTCAGACCTCCCTGAGCTCCCTGCCTCCTTCGGGTCATCTCGGTGCTTCCTCTGGTTCATGGAGCTTCCAGGTTCCCTGCTTGCCTGCCCCCTGCACCCCCCCGCCCCCGCCGAGCTGGTCCTTCAGTACCCTTCCCCTGAGCCACGCGGCCCCGAGTGGGAGTGGAGGTGGGGAGCGCTGTGCCCTGGGCATGTCTGAGCCCGTATTAAGGGGAACCCAAGGAGGAGGTGCTCACCGTCCGTGTGGACCCGCATAGCGGAGGCCGTGATGTCTGTGGTGATGGCGAAGTAGGGGATCCACAGGTCCTGCAAGGGAACAGCAGGACTCAGAAGGGCCATCGTCCCCCACCACCAGCCCTCGACCCTGTAGGCCTGGAGGCTCAAGGGGATGGGGGAGGTCCCTGCTTGGGGGGGGCACCTCGATCTGCTGGTCCTTGAAGACACTACAGATGCTGCTGTTCAGGCCGGCCCCCGAGAACATGGACGTGATAGGGTAGGTCAGGTCCAGCACAGTCTTCACCATCGATGTCATGTCCTGAGTGGGCAGGGCACACATGAGACCCCGGCAGAGGATGATCCCATGGGACTCAGCCAGGAGCCCAAGTCTGAGAAGGGAGCAGGGACAGAACACACACATGTGCTTCCTAAAAACACAACAAGGGTGTCTGGGAAGCATCCTGAAGGGTCTCTGGGGGGAGCGGATGCCAGGGCGTGAGCAGGAGGGCGGGGAGGTCCCATGAGGGTGCCCGCTGCGCTGGCTCTCACTCAGGACGAAGCTCAGTCAACACCGGTAGGTGAGTGGTCCAGATAGCTCCCTGCTGAGGTCCCCAGCATGCTTGGGGTTGACCCCCATATTCTACCACGGCAGACACTCCATCGGGGCCCGGGAGGGAGTGGGCCTGTTGAGGGCCCTTTCTGCCAAAGCCCCCCAACCCTCTGCCTCTGGAGGGACTGAGGCCCACCCTTCCTCAGTGAAGACGGGGGCCAGGAGCAGGACTTGTGACTGGGCAGGCAACCCCGAGAATGCCCGGGTTCAAGGCTGCCTGACTTCTTGAGGGCCAGGGATGGAGACGAAAGATCCTCCCTGCCTCTGTGCAGACAGAAGCTGAGATGGAAAAGCGCAGAGCACAGGCCATACAGGAGGTGGGCCCCCAGCGGAGGGTGAGTTGCCCCTCAGCGTGCTCACACTGAGATGAACAGAATGAAGACCCCGCCTTGGGACAAGCAGAGAGAAGAAGTGCACTGCTGGGAAAGGGACTCAGGACAGTGTGGCACCCAGGGTCCTCACTCCCGAAGACGCCCCTGTCTAGCACCAGGGCCTGCAGAGCCAAGCCTGGCAGCCCCCACAACCACCACCTCCCTCAGTGTGGCAGGAGGCCAAAGGCTCCCCGGGAAAGGCAGGGAAAGAGAACACCCTAGGCAGGACCCAGCCCACCGCGCCTTGCAGAGTAGCCTCTCAGCAGACTCCCATGACCCAACGCACACTGAGGACAATGAGGGCATCAGCCCAGTGTTCCGTGGCCATTCCCACATCTGCACCAGACCAGCAGAGATGGAGAAGGGAAATGTCTGCCTGGCCTGTGACTGGACCCTCAGTTGAACTACAGGTAACTAACCTTCCTTCCAGTGGCACTGACCTCTCCATGTTGTCCTCAGTCACCTTTATAAATTAAGACCAGGCACCAACCAGAGCCCATCCCCCAATACTGACACCCTTACTTGCTCTGTGCTCCTCATTCCCCCACCACCCCACAAACCCTGCTCTCAGTCCAGAGCCCTGCAGAGCCACGAGCAAGGGCCAAAGGTCCCAATGTCCTCCTGCTCCCACAGCACCCCAGGGACCTGGTGCTAAGCTCCAGGGAGGGCAGAGGCCCCTCACCTCAGCCCACTGCTTAGCCCGGATCCGTATCTGGCTGTAGTTCCGCTCCTCGGAGTACAGGGCCCCCATGAAGGCCCCGATGGACGTCCCTCCAACCATGTCCACAGGGATGCCACACTCCGTCAGCGCCCGGATGATGCCGACCTGGGCACAGCCTCTACACCAAGCAGGAGCACAGAACAGGAATAAGCATGGTTGCCAGGGACAGGAACCTGCTGTGCGTCAGCAAAAGGCACCAGAGATGGTCCTCCCAAGCCACCCCTCCTCCTCAGCGCCTGCCTCTCGCATAAGTCACAGAAAACGGGATGCGAAGCTGAACAGGCTTTGCACAGATTCAGGAGGGTGGGAGACACACAGAAGGGGGTCCTGATAAACGCCCTGAAGGCAACACTGCAGGGGGTGGGGGGGACATGGACGAGCTCCCACAGGGACAGGAGAGCCAGGGTCTGACTAAAGCCGTCGCCCTGAGCCTCAAACCACTGCTACTGTTTCTCATCTGTGATGCCCATCGGAAGTCTCCGGTCACAGAGAACAGGCCACGTGACCACAGCCAGGAGGAAACGAGCAAGAGAGGCTTGAGGAGCCAGGCAACAGGGACATGACACAGGCTCCCAATGACCGCTCCCAGGAAGTCCCAGGGGCTAGAAGGGGTAAGCAGCCTGCAGGCCTGATGGGTGAATGAGTAAGCAAAGCACCGCACACGCATACGAGGGACGTGGCTTAGCTTGGAAAGGAACGGAATTCTGACACAGGCTACCACGTGGATGAACGTGAGCCCCTTCTGCTGAGTGACAGAAGCCTGACGTAGAAGGACAACGACTCCCCTCACTTGAGGGACCTGGAGGGGTCAAGCCCACAGACACAGACAGTGGAGAACAGGGCCGGGGGGTGGGGGTGGGGGCAGAGGTTCAGTTTGGGAAGATGGAACGTTCTGGTGATGAACAGTGATGTTTGCACAACACCATGAACGCACTTAATGCTACCAAATTTTACAGTCAAAAATATTTAAAATGGTAAATTTTATGGCATGCATATTTTAACACTATTAAAAAAGTATTTAATATCACCACAAAAAAACTGAATACTCAGGTATAAGCTTTAAAAACAATTTCCAGAAATTAAAGACAAGATTGATAATTTGGCACAGAACTGAAAAACTGTAAGACAGGGCCAAACAGCAACTTTAGAAGGTGAGATACGGTATCCGACGCGAAGAATGCAATTGGCGGGTTAGGCAGCAGGCCAGGCACACTGAAGAGAGCCGCCTGAACACAGGCCAGAAGAAGATGCTGAGTCGCAGGACACCCCAGGATGGCAGCCACGGAGACCGCTCCCCAGGACAGACGTCCGAGTGCTTAGAGAATGTGTGGGATCCGGCAGAAGAGCCCAGAAAGAGAAGAAGGGGAGGGGGCAGAGGCAGTATCTGGACAGACAGACGGTGGTCTGGACGGAACTGACCGTCAACTTCAAGCCTCAGATTAAAGGAGCATCATGAACTCCAAGCATCGATCAAAAGAAAGCCATTCCCACATTGCTGGAGACCCGAGACAGAAAGAAACCCAAGCAGCCTGAGAACAGAAGGCACACTGCGCCCACAGTGCAGGAGGGCTGGCCTCTCTGTCCTCTGAGGTCACGACACAACATCTACTACCCACAACTTAGGACAAAAAGAAGAGTTTAAATCAAACAAGTCAAATAACAGAAATAACACAGATAAGAGCAGAAATTAAGGAACCAGCAAACAAACACACAGGAAAGAGGGCCATCTCGGAGGGAGGGGTGCCGGGGTGAGCAAGGGCACATCCGCACAGACGCTCTGGTGAGAACAGTGGGAAGTAGGCGTGAACCTCATGCGCAGGCAGGAAAAATTCAGGTAAGATGGACATGTTCCTAGAACAACGTAACTTGCCAAACCTGACACGAGAAAATCTGAATCGTACTATAACCATCAACATAACTGAGCCTTTAGTTTTTAAATCTTCACAAAGAAAACTGTGTGTCCAGATGGTTTTACTAGTGAACGCTGCTGAACATATAAGGAAGAGTAGCACAGATCTTACATAAAAATCTCAGAAAATAGGAAAAGAAGAAGCACTTCCCAACTCAATCTTGAAGCTAGCAAACAAACCTACACGCGTTTCAAGGAAGGACAAGCACACTCAGATTCAAAGGGAGTCTATCTAGCAATATACAAACAGGACAACACATCGTGGGCAAATGAGTCTATCTCCAGAATACGGTGTTCGTTTTTGTTTAAAAATCAGTGTAATTCAGCACCTTAACAGACATACAAAAACCATTCATGATGCGCCCTCAGCGAGCTGAGGGTAGAGGGGCACGTCCTCCACTGGACAGAGGCTGCAAACACCTGCCGCCGAGATCACGCTCAGTGACAGGGGCAAATGCCGTCCCTCTCATGGCAACAAGGCAAGAAGAAGAAACAAAAGACATAAATATATTTTGGAAAGAAAGAGAAAAACTGCCTTTATTCCCCAAAGACGTAACTTGTATATAGGAAATGCAAAAAAAAAAAAAAAAAAAAACCCTATAAAAAAGTCGCTATAATAAGTGAATTTAGCACGGTTGTAAGATACAGCATCAAGGTACAAATACCAATTGTATTTCTATGCACTGGCAACGACACTCTGAAACTGAAATTTAAAAGATGACATTTACAACAGGAAAAAAAAATCCCATGAGATACTTAGCTGATTCTAAAAAATTTATATGGAAGTGCAAAGCACCTAGAGCAGCCAAAGACAATTTTGAAAAAAACAAAAACAAAACGGAAGGATGTGCGGTGCCTGAAGTCAAGCTTTACCACAAGGTGGTTGAGACAGTGTGGCGGCGTCCTGAAGGACACAACGCGACAGAGCCCAGGCAGGGTCACACCTGGAGCCATGTGGGTGACATGGCGACCTCAGCGACCTCAGGGGAAGGAAAGTCTTCAGCCAGAGGTGTGGCTACAAAACAGAGTCACAAGAAACATTAGGTGGGTCACAGACCTGAATGTACACAGAGCTTCCAGAAGAAGACAGAATGCCTTTGTGACCTTGGGACAGGCAAGGGTGCTCAGAACACCAGAAGCAATAACCATAAAAACAGAAAATCACACTTCATCGAAGTTAAAAACTGCTCATCAAAGAAATACCATTGAGAAAATGAAAAGTCAAAGATTGAGAGACAAAATTAGCAATAAATATATCTGGCAAAAGACTTGTGTTCAGACTATATAAATAATCCCTCTGAATCAACAATAAAAGACAAACCACTAGCTAAACATGAGCGAGGAACGTAAATGCTACGAAACAAAATAAGAGACACAAATGGCCAGGAAGCACATGACATCATTAGGCCCCAGGGAGAGGACCCCCTGCACACACATTACAGCAATTCAAAATCCTGATAAAATGTGGGAGCCTGAATGTCAGATATCGTTGGTGGGGGGCACAGAGTGTGAAATGAGCCCCACAAGCAGGTATTTGCCCGAGAGGAAAGAACATCACACACAGAGAGATTTGTGCAAGGACAGTTACAGCCATTTTCCCCATAGTGACTCAAGTGGCCATGGCCAGGAGCAGGGTAAGCAGAGTGCGGCAGACGGCGGGACACGCTCCCCAGTACTGCTGACGTGGCCTAGCGCACGCAGACCGCCTCACTCGGAGGGCTGAGCAGCCAGACGCGAGCCCACAAGGAGAAGAGTGAGGCAAGCGAGCAAGACACCTGCGTGAATATTCTCAGAGAAAGTCAGC
The DNA here is from genome assembly GCF_037043125.1 of Eumetopias jubatus. Classification (NCBI taxonomy): domain Eukaryota; kingdom Metazoa; phylum Chordata; class Mammalia; order Carnivora; family Otariidae; genus Eumetopias; species Eumetopias jubatus. Next base: position 94,713,848 of record NW_028274821.1, read on the forward strand.
GTTGCACTTGAGGAACAAAGATAGAGAACCATGGAAAAAGCATTCAGACATTAGAAATATTTTTTAAAGTTTTTTTTTTTTTTTTTAAAGACTTCATTTATTTATTTGTCAGAGGGGACGAGCGAGCACAAGCAGAGGGAGCGGCAGGGAGAGGGAGAAGCAGACTCCCCGCTGAGCAGAGAGCCCCACGTAGGACTCGATCCTGGGACCCCAAGATCCTGACCTGAGCCGAAGGCAGACGCTTAACCAACTGAGCCACCCAGGCACCCTAGACATTAGAAATATTTTAGCAGAAGATCTATTTGGGAAAAATCACCTGGAAAGCAGAACAAAAAGAGAGATGGAAAACAAGGGAGAGGAAAGACAGGAGAGCTTGGGGGCCCATCTCGGAGGCCTGACCGAGCATCAGAAGCTCCAGGAACAGAGGACAGAGCCCAGGGTGGGGGAACATCATAGAACATTCCCCAGGGCCGAAGCTCATGATTTCCAAATTTGGAAGAGCCCCTGGAGCCCACCCAGTGTAGTGGATGGATGAACTGTTCCCAAGGCACATGGCCAAGTCCCTGCAGGCACAGGAACTAAGAGACCCTCCCACAGCTTTCAGAGGGAAAACAGGCCCCACTGGGCGTCCCAACAGGGACCCTGGAAGCTCCAAAGACAACGGCAGCAACATCGCTTAGAAATTCTCAGGGAAAATTACTTCCAGCTTGGATTCCACACCCAAATCGTCACTGAGGACATTTTCTGCTATGCAGCCTTTTAAAACTTTTACTTCCAAGGGGCGCCTGGGTGGCTCAGTCATTGAGTGTCTGCCTTCGGCTCAGGTCGTGATCCCAGGGTCCTGGGATCGAGCCCCGCATCGGGCTCCCTGCTCCGCGGGGAGCCTGCTTCTCCCTCTCCCACTCCCCCTGCTTGTGTTCCCTCTCTCGCTGTGTCTCTCTCTGTCAAATAAATGAATAAAATCTTAAGACAAAAACAAAAACAAAAACTATTACTTCCCAAACATCTTCTCTTAAGGAAGTGCGTAGAGCAGGAACGCTACCCAAATCAGGAATGTGTCAGGAAGGAGGGAGTTGTGGAATCCAGAAAACGAGCTGCACTTGGGAGGGACAAAGGCAGGTCCCAGGATGACAGTGAAGGGAAACTCCAAGACCGTGTCCTCGCAGCCAGACTGGGAAGCAACCAGCAGAGCCCAGAGGCGGTGGGATGCCTGGGGGGGGTGCCTCCCACACATGGGGAAGCCGAAGCCGCCCGGGATGGCGGCGAGCACAGACGGAGGCGGGTGCTCCAGGGGCGGTCTGGGCACCAATCTGTGACACCAGGAAACAGCAAATGGCAGCTGCGAGGAAGGACGCACAGCCACACGTGTGCAATGAGCCACGCTGTCAGAGGAAGGGACCCGGGGACAACCAGTGAGGCCAGTGTGGGGACTGTAGCAGGACTGCGAGTGGCGAGGAGGGGGATGGACTCTGACAGGAGACGGAGGGCGGACGGACGACACAGGAGAGTAGATGCAGGGTGGACAGATAAAACCAGACAGAAGAGGAATGTTACTCGGAGACGCAGGCGAGCAGAGGGCTGACACCACGCTGCAGGTGACGGTCCCTGGGGGACCTCTGGACGTGGTGCCAGGGCAAGACTGGCAGAGGACTGTGAGGCGATGGCCACAGGGCTTCTAGACTAAGTATTATTTTGACGAAAACTAAATTTTCATTAAACATGCTGCTGAGCATGCCCACAAACCAGGCCCAAATCTGGGCCACCTCACAGTCCGAGTCCCACAGAAGTAGCCTGGACCTTGCCTTCAGTCGGGCGACGTCAGGCGAGTCACCTGGTTCTCGAGAGCCCCTGGCTCGGCTCTCAAGTACAGGCCAGGGCAAGGAGGGTCGCCTCAGACAAATGAGCACACAGTTCATGCCGCACCGCCAGGCCAGGCCGCGTCTGGGGGCTATCAGGGGTGGGGGCTGTGTCCACCCGCTGTCCTGTCAGTAAGGGCCTCAGGCCAGACTCCAGGCCTCCGAGGTTTCCAGGTGGGGAAGTGCGGAGAGTGGGCTCAGACATGCTCCTCTACACTCTCCTGATCCTTTCTAGACAAGAGGGTCTGGGTCCTTGGCCTCCAGGCTGGACCACATCTCTGACCATAATTCGGCAGGTGTGAGCACGGGTCTGGCTCCACAGGCAGGAGACACCTTGGAGAGTGCCCCCTCCAAATGCCATGGCACTCCCAAGGGGCTTCAGTTCTTCCGAGCCCCTCCCTCCTGCTCACTTTGAAAGCGATGTTCTTGGGACACTGGAGGTGCTGAGCCAGGCACCTGCTCCTGGGGAGAGAGGCACCAGCAGCAGGGCTGGGGGCGCGGGTGGCTGTGCAAAATGCTCAGGAGGCCCTGCCCAGGGACAGCCCTGAGCCTCACTTGACCGGGGGGGGGGGGGCGCAAGGACTCTACCCCACAGTGCACCCCCAGCCCAGAACACAGTCCAGGTGCCCCGTGCCCTTCCTCCCTCCCTCCGAGGGGCAGGGGTCCAGCACAGATGTGGCAGCTCTGCTCTGCCTTCCCACAAGCATCTGGTTTGCCAGCAGAAGGCCTGGGTCTCATCACACCTCCTCACGGTGCACTCGGGCCCCACTTCTACTCCAGGTATAGATCCCTCTTTAAGTTCAGGAGAAAGGTGGCAAACACGGGGTAGTGGTCATTTAAGGAACTCAAGAAAGCTGATGAGGCTAGCACACCATAAAGTGTGTATTAAAATGGAAAGAAACTCACCCGGAGCCCAATGGAAAGACTGGCAAAAGGTAAGAACAGAGTTTTCAGAAGAGGCACGAACGGCTAACAGACAAGCAGACACTTCTGGCAAAGGCTATTAGAACAAGACACAAATCGTCTAATGCACTGGCCACCGTTAAAACCTGGGACAGCCTATGGGGAGCACTGCTTGGCAAGGTGCACTCAGGGCAGAAAACTGCTGGGTCATGTGTGAGGCCCATCTACAGGGACTGCTCCTAGGACAAGCTCAGACGGGCACACACGCACGCACACACCAGCAGCTGCAGGTGGACAGGGTGGGGACTCACCTTGCCCCCCCTCCCCCAAGCACCAAGGCAATGGCGTTGCCAGTCAGCACCCGAGCAAGGCGGGAGAAGTCTGAGTGCCGGTCTGGGGGCCTCTGGAAGACTCGCTGGTACATTTCCACCTGAGAGAGGGACCAGGAGACAGAGAGGCTGGGCCAAGTCCCACACACTGTGGCCTGACCAGGGCGGTTTCCTCTACTCGGGACCCAGAGCCCTCTCCAGGGCACAGCAGGGTCTGACCCCGGCAGCACCTTGGTGCACAGGCTTGCCTGGGAGGAAGCTCTTACAGGGCACGTGGGTGAGGGGGCAGTGTGGGCAACTGAGCTACACACCCACAGGCCCAGAAGGAGACCCCAGAGCCCCCCAAGTGGAGGTTGCTCCAGGGCATGGGCTATCAGGAACTGTCCACTGAGCTGTGGGGCCAGGCAGGCTGTGGCATGTGGGCAGCCTCTGGGGCACCCCAGCCCCCAAGCCCCAGGGCTGAGGAGGCTCCCCTCCTGGTGACCTCCCCTGCCCCACCGTCCCCCAACTCTCCCAGGCTCCCGGAGGTACATGCATGCCAGCATGGCTCTGTCAGGCTACATGCCTCCCCTCTGCGACCCCAAAGACGGACACCTACATCAATCTCCCAGGTACCGCTCCCAAAGATCAAGCTCAAGCAAATGTGAGCTTACAGAGAGGCAAGCCCCCCTCATCAGCACCCCAAGAAGCTCAGACTACAGAGACCCGAAGAGGGAACGTGAAGGAAATGCACTACTCAATCACAAAGCAAGTCAGGAAGGCCGTGTTCCGGAGGCCAGGAGTTCCCATGGGGTCGGCCCACCGCCCAGACCTCACCAGCTTGGGCATGCTTCTCCTGGAGAAGACGCGGCGGGGGCAGCACAGGTGCAGGTGGCCAGAGCACCAGCTCCGCATGTTCAGCCACTCGACAGTGCGGGAGGGTGCCGGCCCATCCTCCCGGTGCAGCAGGATCAGCTGCTTCTGGGCACGCACGGCTGTGCTCTCCAGCATCCGCTCCAGCTGCAGGAGAGCAGAGCCTGAGGGCTCAGGCAGGACAGAGCTGAAGGCCAGGGGTGAGCTGTCACAGAGACCCCACTCTGGACATTGCCCCACTGACCCGCCCCACACAGGCAGGAGGGTCAAGGGCAGGGCCTTGGCAAGTGGCAGCCCGGTTCTGCGAGCCAGCTCAGCTGTGTGTGTTGTGCCCTTTGGCTGTCAAAGCTGTGACCCTGGGGTCTGCCTGGCCATGTGCCTGCTTCACGCTGGGCTAGGTGAGAGTGGCCTCAGGGAGCGGTGGGGGTGTACAGGAGGGGAGGGGCCTCCTCCCCATCTGCTGCCCCCCACCACCTCATGGGCACACACTGTGACCTTCTCAGTGATGTATCTGTAAACACTCTCCCTTGCAGCAGAAGAACCTGCTTCAGAGATGGGTAATTTTTAGCTGCCCCAGGGTCAGAGAGAAGGAGGTGGGGAACGTAATGTGCACGGAAGGAATGGCCAGCCTACACTTCATACCCTTGAAGCTGGAAACAAAGTGGGCCGACGATGCAACTTCACAGCTGAGAACAGACAGATGGTGGGGTACTCACAAATAGGAAACTAAACAGTCATAAAAATGAGTGGAACAATATGGATAAAGCTTAAACACCTAAGTGTTGAGGAAAAAAGGACATTTCAAAGTGATATAAAATAGGACACTATTTTTATCAAATTTAGACCTGAAAAACAGTGCTGTATACATTCATAGTAAAATAGAAAAGACGCAACTTCACAAGAGGCCCCCTGGGGGCCACTTCAGGGCACCTGCCCTGCTTTGTGCTAAAACCACCAGAGGTGAATACAGCAAAATGTTTCCAAAGCATGCAGGGCAGAGATCTGGGTGTTGGCTTTTATTATGTCTTTTCCTGCGTTCTTGAAATATTTCGTTCAAAGGAAAAGACAGAGAAACAGAGGGGTGTGAAGAGAGTGGGCCCCAACCAGGACCTGCCCAGCCTGGAGCCCTGCCACTGCTACCCCCACACCCCTGCCTTGCCCTACCCGCTGCCAGCCCCTTGCACCGAGTCCCCGCCCAACCCAGGCCCACCCCCAGGCCCTCCAGCTCACCTCGCCCACCGTGGGCTCCTGCTCGCCCAGGCCCACGATGAGGATGCAGTCCGCTTGCCGGATGCAGCGCTGGGTCCAAGGTGTTAGCGTGCTGTCTGCCTGGTAGAGCACGATCCGGTGGATGTCCTCCTGCTGCCCCAGCCAGCTGGACAGCCGATACTCATGGACGCTAGAAGACACGTGGAGGGGCACAGATGCCAGAGCATGGACCTGGGGGTGAGCAGGAAGCTGGGGTGGGCCAGGCTGCTGCCCACACAGAGGCCGCGTACCTGTCTAGAGCAGCGGAGCCAAGGCGCTGTTTTATGTTGTCACTGGTCAGCAGCAGGATGGGGCCTGAAAACACAAACACTAACTACAGAAAACGGTCCTGACAGCCCAACTCCCAGGACCAGCAGCCCCAGGGCCTGCAGACAAGACCCCAACAGGTGGTGGGGGCCTCTCTGAACCTCAGTCTCCTTGCCTGCACAGGAAGGATTCAAATTTTTGCAACACTGAGACTGTGTGTGCGTGCTGGGGGCATGGGAAGCACAGCTTGTAAAACGCAAGATAATACAGAATGCCCCGAACCCGGATGAGCACGGCTGGCCACATTCAGTCAGTGTCACTGGTGTAGTCACCACGTGGAGATGCACATCTTTTCACATCTTGTGTGTCTGAAATCAGTGTGCATCTTTCCTCTATGATGCCTAGATGGACACAGGTGCCGCGGTCTGCCCAACCAGGAGTTCCAGCAACGGAATCTGCAGAAAGGTCACCGGGGGCTCACATGCACTGGAGGCTGCAGACAAGCACCCACAACCCTGGGCTGGAGAGGACCCAGAAGTCCTGAGGGCTTTCTTCTTGTACAGGGCTCTCCAAGAGCTTCAGTGAAAACGTGAGACTAAGAAATCATTGCATTGTATTTTAACTAGCAGCATCTGCTTTCCTAGAGGCACACAAAATAGGGGTGTGTCCTATGACGACGGTCCCCCTGCTGAGACGTGGCACGGGTGTCTCGGACCTAAGTGGCAGGGGCTTGGGGTGAGGGGGCTCGTCCTGTTGGGGGTCTGCACTCCTGGCTACAAGCTCTCGCTGGTCATCAGCAGGGGTCCTATAGAGGGAGAGAGACCTCTTAGGGCTGGGCTGCATCACAGGCCTGCAAGGGTGGGCACTGCAGTGATGGGTCTTGACCACCTCTCTTGGACGTCGTACAGGATGTGATGGGACTGGCAGGCTGTGTCTGGCTGCAGGAACAGTGAGGAGTGTAGTCCTTAGGCCCGCCAGGGACCCCAGGCTGGTCTCTACCTGCCCACTGGTGCATGTGTCCCATGTAGACACCCCTGCCTAGACTCAGGGGGGCTCTGAGGCGGCCCTCAGGGAAATGTCGGGCCAGCAGAGGTGGCACTCTGGGCTTCCATAGCACAGGCTGCCGCCCCTGTGGAGACCAACCCTGTCCCTAGCAGGGTCTGCTGCTTCTGGGCACGCAAGGGGTACGCTGGTCCAGGGCAGGGAAGAGAAACAGGATGGCTCGCCCACACTTGGGGAATAGCTGAAGCAGGCATCCGCTGCTGCTCCAACCTGCTCTGGCCTGGCTGCCAGACAGTCCTTCCCAAACACTGGAAGCTGAGGAGGCAGAACACCACCTCCAAGTGCTAGGAGAAAATGGCCATCAGCCTAGAATCTCCCTCCAGAAGGGAAAGCAACCTGCACAAGCATGGGCACCTGACTTCAGGCAACTAGGTTCAGTACAGCAGTGGGCCAAGTTCAGTCTCTCGAAAGGAGGGTCTGAGTTGCTGAGGAACCCTACAGACATCATCACAAAGCAATCCCAGTGGATTGTAAACTGAAAAGGAAAGGAAAAACCGCAAAGCATTTAGAACATCTTCATGCTTGGGGGCGGCATGCAATTCCTTCAGGAAAACACAAAAGCAGCAATGATGTAAGAAAAAAATTGATAAATTGGCCTGAATTAGAATGAAGAACTTCTGTTTTCAAAAGACGTCATTAAAAGAATACAAAATCAAACCAGAGAGAGAGAAAGATACGTGTGGTCTTGGCACACAAACAAGGGACTGTGTCCAGGTCCCATAAAGAACTGTGCCCACCACCAAGGCGAAGACAGCAACCCAACAGAAAGATGCTGGGCCACCTGGCGGGCACCTACAGAGAGGGCACCCTGACGGCCAATGAACAAACTTCTTAGTCACGGGGCATACAAATTGAAGCCACAAGGAGAGGCCACTACACACTCACCTCAATGCAGAGACAAGACTAACCACCCAGAGAAGTGGACCACACACTCTTCCCAGGGGCGCCCAGCTGGCTCCATCCATGGAGCGTGCGACGCTTGATCTCAGGGTCGTAAGTTTGAGCCCCACCATGGGCACAGAACTTACTTCAACAACAACAACATAACCCAAGACATCCTCTAGGATAGATTATATGTTAGGCTACAAAACCAGTCTTAATAAAGCTTTAAGACTGAAATCATACAAAGTATCATTTCTGGCCACAATGGTGTGAAACTAGAAATCGGTAACGAGAGAACCAGAAAATTCACAAATGTGTGGAAATTAAACAACACCCTCCTGAACTACCCGCAGGTCAAAGAAGAAACCCAGAGACCAGCGGAAACACAAACAGAGCATCCCAGACGCAGGGAGGGAGCAGTTGGCTGTGGAGAGAGGAGCCCAGAGCTACCAATGTGCTTGGAAGAAAGAAGATCTCAAATCAAGGACCTAGCTTTATTTATTTATTTAAATAATTTGTAGACTTTATTTTTATTTAGGTCCACGGAAAAATTGAGCAGAAAGTATACAGAGTTCCCGTACACATCCTCCCCTCCCTCCACCAGCCCGTTCCCTGTTCCCAGCATCTTGCATTAATGCGGTACGCTGTTACAGTCCATGAGCCAATACTGACGCATTAGGATGAACTGCAGTCCAGCGTGCTTATCAGGGTTCTTTATGTCGTACACTGTATGGGTTTGGACAAACGCAGAATGACACACATCCACCACTGTGCTATCACACCGAGTATTTTCACTGCCCTAAAAATCTTCCTCCATGCGCTCCCTTTTCATGCCTCCACCCCCCGACCCCTGGAAACCACTGATCTCTTTACCGTGTCCACAGTTTTGCCTTTTCCAGAGAGTTGGAATCACACAGCGTGCAGCCTTCTCAGATCGGCTTCTCTCAGTTAGTAACATGCATTCAAGGTTCTTCCGTGTCTTCAGTTTGCTAAGACTTTAAGTTTTTTTATGAAGAACCTAACTTTATACCTTGGGTAACTAGGAAAACAACAGCAACTAAACCCAGAACAAACAGAAGAAAGGAAATAATCGAGATTAGAACAGAGATAAATAAAATGGAGAACAGAAAAACAACAGAGAAAACCAATGAAACCAAAAGTTGGGTCTTTGAAAGACTCAACAAAACTGACAAACCTTAAGCTAGATGAATAAAGAAGAGATAAGACTCAAATTATTAAAATCAGAAATGATAGTGGGACATTATTGATCTTACAGAAATAAAAAGGAGGCACCTGGCCGGCTCAGTCAGCGGAGCACACGACTCTTGATCTCAGGGTTGTGAGTTCAAGCCCTATGTGGGGTGTAGCGATTACTTAAAAATAAAATCTTAAAAAAAAACAAAACACAACTATTAATGGGAAGAAACTTCCTCAGTATATGAAAGGCCACACGTAAAAACCTGAGCGGACATCACACTCAGTGGTACAAGACTCAGAGTTCTCCCCTAGGATCAGGAACAAGGAGAGGACGGCCGCCCTTACCACTTGCATTCGACAGTGTGCTGGAAGTCCCAGCCAGAGCACTTAGGCAGAAAAAAAAGAGAGAGAGAAAGAAAAAAGAAAAGCTATAAAAGGCATCAAAACTGGAAAGGAAAAAGTAACATCTCTGCTTGCAGACAATATGATCTTATATGTAGAGAACACCAAAAAACCCATAACTAATAAATTAAGTTGCAAGATATAAAAATAACACAGAAGTCAGCTGTGTTCCTATACAATGACCATAAACCATCAGAAAAAAAAAGGGGGTTTAAGAAAAATAATTTATAATAGCATCAAAAAGAGCAAAGTATAAGGAGTAAACTTAACCAAGTACACCGAAACCCCCAAAACATTGCTGAAAGAGATGAAAGAAGACGTAAGTATGTGGAAACGCGTCCCGTGTGCATGGGTTGGGAGACTGAACATTGTTGAAGTGCCTGGACACCCAGGGCGAACCACAGAGTCAGTGCAATCCCTGTCAAAATCCCAATGCCATTTTTTACAGATAGAGAAAAACCAATCCTGAAATTCCCACGGATCTCAGGGACCCTGAACAGCAAAGCAATCTGGCAGAAGAACAGAGCTTGAGGCCTCACGCTTCCTGACTTCCAAACCTACTACAGCAATCAACACGGCGCGGTGCTGACATGAAGACAGACGTACAGACCGTGGGAGAGAAGGGCCCAGAAATGAACCCTCACCGATATAAAATGGTTCTCGGCAGGGTGCCAAGATCATTCAGTGGGGGGGGGGTCGTTTCTCAATAAACGATAGCAGGAAAACTGAATATCCATAAGCAAGAAAATAAACCTCTACTAAACTTCACACCTTTGACAAAAATTAGCCCCCAAACAGATCATTAAATGTAGACTGGAACCTCAGGGGGCGCCTGGAGGGCTCAGTCGGTCAAGTGTCCGACTCTTGGTTTCTGCTCAGGTCATGATCTCAGGGTTGTGAGATCGAGCCCCGCTGGGCGTGGAGCCTGATGCAGGTTCTCTCGCTCGCTCTTTGTCCCTCCCCACCTGCCACACACACGCATGTCCTCTCCCTCAAATAAATGAATCAATCTTAAAAAAAAAAAGTAAAACTTTAGGCCTTTTGAAAAAACATAGAAGAAAACCTAGGCCCTAGGGCTAGGTGCAGAGGTTTTGGAAAGGCTACTGAAAGCATGTTCCATAAAAGGAAAAAAACGGATAAAGTGGACTTCACCACAATTCAGAGTTCTGCCTGTGAAAGTGGACGGGGCATCAGAGGGGCGGCTGCACCCCCAGCCCAGCCAAGAGCCCATGTCTGGAGGGTTGGAGGAATTCTCAAACTCAACAGTAAGAAAACAAAAAACTCAATCAGAAAAAGAGCAAAAGCCAGGACGTCATGAACAGATATTTCGCCAGAGGGGATGCGCAGATGGTAAAAAAGTACAGGGAGAGACATTCGGCATCGTGAACCATCAGAGAAACCAAGACGGAGCCACGAGCTGCTCTCACTGCCCACCCATCAGAGCAGCAGAAACGGGGCGCCCGGGTGGTGCAGTCGGTTGAACGCCCGACTCTTGATCTTGGCTCAGGTCACGAGCTCAGGGCCATGAGTTCAAGCCCCACACTGGGTGACACACTGGGTGTGGAGCCTGCTAAAAAAAAATAACAGCAGAAATAAACACCAGTAACAGCTCTGAAGGCCGGCGAGGACAGGCAGCGGTGGGGCTGCGGCAGGAGCACGCAGGGGTGCAGCCCTCTAGAAGGGCTGCACGTACACTGACCACACTCACCGCTTGCCCAGATGTCCATCCAGACAAAGGGAAACTTAGGCGCACACAAAAGCCTTTACACAAAAAGTCACAGAGCTTCACTGCTCCACAGTGAAAGGGCATCGTCTGAGCCAACAACGCCTGTGTCCTGAGGTCATCTGTGCATGATTCCAGTTTTAGGGCATTCTCAGAACAGGCTCCGAGTTATGAGCTGCAGGGGCGGGGGCCTGCACCTGGTGGCGGTGGCAGGAACCCACCCGGGAGTCAGGGTGCCGCAGAGCGCACATCGACCCAGGTGACGTCAGCAGGCCCTCAGACCACACCAACGGCCTTCCTGACCTTGACAGGGTGCTATCGTTATGTCACCCGGGGGAAGGGTACATGATCCTCTCTTTACTGTTTTTGCAATTTCCTGTGAATCTGTAATTATTACAAAATAAAGTTTTTTTAAAAAACAGAGTAAGCTTCTATGAAAGCAGCACATCTCTGCTGCAGGACTTGGAGATGCTTTGTGTGCCCTGGACAGTGCGAGCGACGCCAACAGGAGATGAACAGGACCCCCACAGCTGGGGTGTCTGTTACAGTGAGTGCCTTCTGTGTTTTAGAGTTTTGTTTCGTTTTTTATTTTATTTATTATTATTATGTTATTTTAGTCACCATACATTACATCATTAGTTTTTGATCCATGATTCATTGTCTGCGTGTAACACCCAGTGCTCCATGCAGAACATGCCCTCTTTAATACCCATCACCGGGCTCACCCATCCCCCCTTCCCCCTAGAATTTTTTTTTTTTTTAAAGATTTTATTTATTTATTTCAGAGAGAGAGAGAATGAGAGACAGAAAGCACGAGGGGGAAGGGGGTCAGAGGGAGAAGCAGACTCCCCGCCGAGCAGGGAGCCCGACGTGGGACTCGATCCCGGGACTCCAGGATCATGACCTGAGCCGAAGGCAGTCGCCTAACCAACTGAGCCACCCAGGCGCCCTAGAATTTTGTTTTGAGATTAAGTTTTAAGGACCAGAGTAGTATCTTCCAATTTTATAAATCATTTTTATTTGGTATTTATTTAATGCTTTCTATTGTCAAATGTCTACATCAGGCAGAGTATTAAAATATACACTCTTCTCACAGACCCCATTTCAGGACAGTAATAGAACACTCACTGTATTTATTATTATGCCATTTTTAAAAATACAACCCCTGACATTTTCAGTATAACTACATCACAGAAAGTTGATCTACTATTATTATGGTCACTCACAGTTATCTAAAAACTTATAAATAAAGTATTAAGAATACAGAACACTTCAGGGCTTGTGGGCGGCTCAGGCGGTTGAGCGTCTGACTCCTGATTTCAGCTCAGGTCATGATCTCAGGGTCGTGAGACCGAGCCCTGCGTCGGGCTCCACAGTCAGCGTGCAGTCTGCTCATGATTCTCTCCCTCTGCCCCCACCCCCGCCCCCGCTCCCTCTCTCAAATAAACAAAACTTAAAAAAAAAAAAAGGAATAGAGAACACTTTATGATTTTGGCAATTCCTAAGAGCTCAGGAATTTCTATTCCTCGTTCTCGAATTCCAACGTTTAACGGCTGTCAGGAATTTGAAAATACTACCCAAGCTCCCTGACCCCAACTGAGGGCATTTTCCACACGGTCAGTCAGCTCCTGCAGCCACTGCAGTGTCCCCCCGGGGTAGAAGGCTCCCTGAGCCACAGGTGCAGGGAGGCCCAGCCAGGCCCCCACAAGACCGTGTTTGCCACCAAGACGGTCAGGACGCCGGGCAGACACTCTCCTGCCCCCAGCAGCCCTCTCCCAGCATCCATAAGGCTTCCTGTGAAGGTGACCCTGATCGCACTTGCAGAAGGACCACGAGGCAAGGGGAGGAGGGCTCCAGAGGACCCTGGTGGCCTTGGGCAGGACTTACCGATGGCACTGAGGGCGTGCTTGAGCTCCAGGGCAAAGGCGGTGAGGGGCACATCCTCGGACACAGGCATGGCAGCCACCGTGGAGAGGTTGCCGGCGGGGTTCCCCGAGTCCCACTTGCTGCCCACAGTGTGCAGCCCAAACTGGTGACCTGCGGAGCACAGGGTCCTGCGTTGGCCTAAGAGGCTGGGCCGCGGCTGACAGTCTCTAATTGTTTCTCGAGGGCACCAGGACACAAGGGCCTGGGAGAGAGGAAGGGGCCCCAGGGCTTGCTCCAGGCCTCCATAACCAAAGCGTCTCGTGCCCACCCACCGGACCACCCTGCCTTTCCCATACTGTGAGCACCTTGCAGTTCACACACTCCAGGACTCAGGCCTCACTGATGAGAGGCACAGCATACAGAAAAGACCCTGAGACCCAGAGAAACCTCAGACGTCAGGCCCGCCTCCTGCGGTGTTTCCACTACGCACTGTAGAAACAGTGAGAGCAACCCGTGGGGGGCAGCAGCCTGAACCTTTGAGCAACAAGCCAGTGCAGTGAGAGCCTCCTGTCCCTGAGACCGGCTGTGAGGCCCAGGAAACTCAGTGCCTCCCTGGGGCCCCCACGGCAGCAGAGAAGGAGGCAGCAGGCCTGCCAACCCACAGAGTTGTTGGTTAGAGGGTCCCTGAGACTTTATTTCCAACAATGGAAATTTCTTGGCCAGGAGCACCTCCTATTTTCATGGAAGAGGTGGAGGGGGGGGCAGCCTCACTCTCCTGTTGGCCACATCCCAGGCAGACTCTGGTCTCCTGCAACCTGCACACGCCAAGGGCTCTCTTCCCGGCTCCCCGACTGCCTGCTGCCCTGGCCTGCTCCATGCTGCTCGCCTGGCCCAGCCAGCCGGCTGCCAACCCCCTGACTCCCACGCAGACCCCCCCGATCTCTGCAGTGCACAGCCACGCACATGCACTGGCCACACCGGAGGGGCCCAGCTCCTCCAAGACAGCATCCATTTCTGAGTCCGCTCATCTCACCCTGGGTGAGGAACGGCAGTTTTGAGTCCCAGCTGTGTCCCTGCATGGCCTGACCCAGAAACCAGAGGGGACGCAGGACAGCAGAGAGAGGAGGCAGCTCAGAGCTGGTCCGGGGCAGGGAAAGAAAAGGCCATGAGCTGGTCGCTGGGTGCACACTGGGCGGCAGAGGGGCCTCTTTGCAGCAGTTTTCCTGCAGCTTCTCCTCTGGGAAGCCCCCTCCTTTCTGTCTTTTCTAGCGACCTCTGACGCCAGAACCCTCCGTCTGAGGCAGAACCAAAGGGGACTCTCTTGCTAGCTTTGCATGGCTCTCTCTTCGCCCTCACCAGAGGCACTGGGAGGTCCTGGTTCTGGCTAGGAGGGAGATAGGGCAGGCACGCGGCACCTAATGGCTGCTGACAATTGCTCAGAAGGGTGCACAGAGGAGGGTGGATGGGCTGTGGCCTCCACCACCACCACCCCCCCCCAGCTATAGCCAGGCAGGCTCCATCCCCCTCCCAGCCAGGTGCTGCCTCCAGGGATCTTTCCCAGGGCACCCAGCACTAAGCAAGCACTTGCCTGGGGCTGCAGACACAGTGGGGCAGAGCCCCCCAACTCTCCACACCCTGCACCAGAGCAGGGAAATCACAGAGAAAAGAGGGATGGAGAAGGAATTCTCGAAACCTAGCACGAAGTCCTGGGCTCACCCCCGCATGGCCCACGCGTGACACCAGCCGGCCTCCACACCGGCTCTGGGGAGTGCACAGTAGGGCAGACCAGAGTAATATCGCAAAGGCCTCGAGAACTAAACTAACGTTCAAACACAGTCAGGGCCAGGACATGCTCTGTGAATATGAGCACCCCGACAGTCTGTTAAAACAGGAGATTTAAAAGAGAACCAGAGTCTCATGACATCATGCCTGAAATACAGGATATAATCCAAAATTACCAGCTATACCAAAAGCCAATAAAATCTCACCTAGAACAACAGCGGAAAAATGACAACAGGTCATAGAATTTGGAACTACTTGACAAGGACAGTGAGGCAGTGACACAGTGATCATGACCAGTAAGACACCTGCACAACTACCAATGAAGACAGAGCCCAGAGCCAACGACCCTGAAGACCCACCACAAGAAACTATTCCATCTGAACACTGGGGGAAGGAGAAAACCAGCTGTGCCCCAAAGACCTCGGAGACAATAACAGGCCTGGCATCCATGTCACTGGATTTCCGGAAGAGGCTAAAGAGGACAGAGCTGAAAGAACATTTGAAGAAATAAGGGCTGAAAACTTCCAAAGTTTGGTAAAAGACATAAATCTATAGATTCAAGAAAATGAGCATTTAGTCTCTAAAAACTAAGGACAAAGACAAAGTGTTGAACGCAGCCAGAGACAAAGCATGGGAAACGGACTTGGGAACAGCCATGTGTGGGCCTCTCATCAGAAGCCGCGGAGGCCGGTGGCAGCGTGTTCCCCCGGTGCCGCGGCGAAGGGCCCCCTGGTGCAGCGGCGCATCCGCGAACAAGTCTTGGGGATGAAGTAAAACAGACAGCCTCAGATGAAGGGAACTCAGAGAATATGTAGCCAGCAGGGCCGCCGGGGTGAAGAGTGGCAGAGCGTAGGTATTCTAGATGATTCTCCGCTCGCGCTGCCACAGCAGGTTTGCTGGCTGAATGCAGACGTCCCCATGCTGCGTGAGGGGCTCACTGAGCACAGCTGCGGGGGCCACTCAGAGTGATGGGGCCGTGAGGAACGGGAGCTGCGATCCCACAGCAGCTACGGAAAGCTCCCTGCGAAGATGCACACTGGAACCTCGAGTGAGAAATACGAGCAGAATACGCAAAAAGGCTGAAGGAACTCCAGAGAGGGTGGGCAGAGGAACTGGAGAAAGAACGAGAGGGGAGGACAGGCACCAGTCCCAGCCCAGGAGGGGCTGCTCCACACAGACGGTCTGCACACAAACTACACAAGGGGCCAGGTGGGGGCGCCTGGGGAGCTCAGGTGGCGAAGCATCCACCTTCTGCTCAGGCCGTGATCCCGGGGTGCTGGGACTGGTCAGCGGGGAGCCTGCTTCTCCTCCCTCTGCCCCCCAGCTCGTGCTCTCTCTCTCTCTCAAATATATAAAATCTTAAAAAACATACAAGTTGTCAGGTAGGATGACAAAAACGCAACCCAACTGCGCCTTCCACAAGAAACCCGCTTCGAACATAACCAGTAACACCACGCGCTGGGCCGTGCTTCCCACGTCCGCCCCGGACCTCAGGGCGTGGCCTCGTTTGGAAACAGGTCTTTGCAGATGTAGTCATCGAGATGAGCTGCACCGGATTCGGGTGGTACCGGCACGCTCTGCTGCTCCATGGGGCACACCGGCCACCCCAGTGCCCAGCTCACTGCCAGGAGACACAGGGCCGCCCTCCCACAGCTCGCAAACGGGCATGGGGCACAGACTACACAGGAGGACGAGGGAGCGGCGGGACGAGCCAGGGCATTGAAATGAAGTAGAAAAGGGAAACTGAGGGGTGCAGGGCTTGGGGTGGCCAGGTGGGTGTGGGGCTCTGCTGAAGGGGTTCCGGCAGAGGGCACAGCAGGCCAAGGCAGGTGCAGGCGGTTCCCGCCGCTGCTGACCAGGACAGGGGGCCAGCAAGTATTTCACAGAGCACTTTTGCAGAATTAGAACCAGAAGAGAACACATAAGCTGACAGGGAAGGGCCCAGCACTGGAGAATCACCTGTTCAGCTCGGGTCAGACAACGGCCTCCCACCAGTACCCCCCAGTGCCAGGTTTAAATCCGCGCTCCACGGCGGACCAGGGCTTCCCTCCCGCACTGCCCACGCCCAGGCCTGTAGCAGCCACGGGGCAGGTGGGGCCTCTGAGGCAGGAGGGCGGGGCTCCCCAGGACACACCTGTTGCAGTTCCCTGCTGGAGGCTGCCCAAAATCTTCTCACCCAAGAGATGAATCAGCCGCGTCACAACCTGGGGGCAGAGAAAGAAAGGAGGCCACACATTTAAACCAAGAAGAGAAGCACCCTGGATCCACATTTTCAAAACCACCATGTCTGTAAACCCCTCTGGGCTGAGGGCAGTGGGGTGGTGGCAGGCTGGTCACTGGGAGGGGGGCCCCAACTCTATGGGATGAGGGGCTGCCCCACAGAGAGCCCACCGGGGGCCAGCAGGTGTGAGGGGCACATGTCCTGTGACCTGGCACCCGAGCCAGGGTCTCTTTTTACTTCCAGGGCAGGGAAGCACCAAGGGAAGCCACGACCACCCTACCAAACTGCCTTATCCAAATTCCGAGTTCCCCTTTCCCAAGATGCAGAGCAAGAAAGCCCTGTACTGTGGGAACCACACATCCTTGTACTTGCCCCTGCCTGTCCTGAGACTCCTCGCTGGTTTTATTATTTATTTATTTATGATTTTTATTTATTTATTTGAGATAGCGAGAGAGTGCAAGCAGGGGGAACAGCAGAGGAAGAGGGAGAAGCAGGCTTCCCGCGGAGCAGGAAGCCCGATGCGGGGCTCGATTCCAGGACCCCGGGACCATGACCCGAGCTGAAGGCAGATGCTTAACAACTGAGCCACCCAGGCGCCCTCCTCACTGGTTTTAAACACCACGTGGGGCATCGCTCGTCTTGTGGAATGGGCCAGGCAGGCTTCACTCGCTGGGTCCCCGCGACCCCCTCCTGCCTCCTGGCAGTGCCCAAGTCATCTGTCCCAAGGCCCTTATCCCCAAGTGCTGGTCCACACAGACACTTCCTTTAAAACGTGCAATCTGCCTGCTCCAGGTCACTCCAATCTGCACCTCACTCCGGTACTCAGAAGGATGCAGGCCGGTGCCTGATAATCCTGAGTTCACGGTCTGGATGTCCCGCTTCCTGAAGGCAGCCCACAACAGGAGCGCTTACCTGTGGGTACCTGCGCTTGATGGATGTCAGGGCTCCTGTCGGAAGCTTGGCCAGCTCGGAGTCCCGAACGGCATGCACTGTCGTCGCCCTGGCCTGGTGGGTGAGCGTCTCCACCTGAAGAAGAGAGGCTGGGGAAGCACAGCCATACTGCTCATGCCCTCCAGCCCTGCAGACCCAACCAGAAGGCAGAGCACATGGCCGCCCTTCTGGAACATGGTGTATGGGGCAACAGGAAAGAAAGGCGCCAATCCAGCCATGCCTGTGCTGTTGGAGGAGCATCAGTGAGGGCTTGTCAGAGGGTGTGCTGCCGGCAGCACTGGGGCCTCGGGTCAGGCACCAAGAAGACACCAGCCTAGCCGGGGCCTCGTCCTACGTAAGTCTCAGAGGAACCACCTTGGGGCATGTTTTCCTGGTAGGGGTGAAGGGGCTGCTCCAGGGTCCCCCCCAGGGAGACGCAGCCAGCCACTCTCCCTGGAGACTTTCAGAAGTCACTGTGCCACGAAAGTCAGCCCCCCAGGAAAGGTGTGCCCCAGACTAGGCGGGTAGAAGCCCTCCTCAGGCCACTTCCACGGGCCAGTAGCCACCCTGGGGCAGAGCATGGTGAGGAGGGAGCCCGGCCCTACCACACCAATGAGGTCTCCGCGGCCATACTCCCCCGCCAGTCGCTTTTTGCCGTCGTCCTTCCGGATCACCGAGCGTAGCCGGCCACTGAGGACGATGTAGGTGCAGTCTGACTTGTCCCCCTGCCTGCGCGGACAGAGGCTGTTGGGTGCGGAGGGGCAAGGCCAGGAAGCCCTCCCCCATTTGAGGTGGGGGAAAAAAAATGCAATCTTCTCACTGTATTTTTTTTTCTGTTTTGGAAAATACAGTTACTTTCCATTAAGAAATATATACGCCAGGGGCCCCTGGGTGGCTCAGTTAAACGTCTGCCTCCGGCTCAGGTCAGGATCCCGGGGTCCTGGGATCGAGCCCTGGTTCGATCGTTGGGCTCCCTGCTCAGGGGGAGTCTGCTTCTCCCTCTGCCTCTGCCCCGCCCCCCTGCTTCTGCTCATGCACTCGCAGACACGCACACTCTCTCAAACAAAATCTTTTAAAAAAATAAAGTTTTAAAATAAATAAAAATACATATGCTAATATATAAACGGCTTATTGTGATTTTTAAATAAATGATTACATATTTAAAACGTCCTTAGTTTTAATTTTCAGTACCATGAAGATCGACAGCTGTAACCGCATCTGTGTGACACGGAGCTAGGGTGCCCAGACGACACCCCAGGGGGACATTCAGCACATGAGCACCTTCATCAATGCCATTTTAACGTCACCTCTGCTGGGCCATCTCAAAGGATAGTGTGGATTTGCAGCGAATGACGTGGAAAGATGCCCATGAGAAAGCGTGTGTGTCTGAGTGTGTGTGCACGCACACGGGTGTGGTGACCTCGGGGGGCAGAGCCGCATCTGTCAGCGGCACCGTTTTCCCAGTGGAGACATGCGGAGGGCAGAGACCTGCACCCCCGTGGGCCCCACCTGTACACCGCGCGCCCAGCCTCCACCTCCATCCAGTCCAGCGCGAAGTCGATCTGCCGCACGAAGGATGACACCCGCTTCACCACGGTGTGTGCGACACCCAGGACCACAGTCGGCTGCTTCCGCATGATTCTGCCAAGCCAGCCCAGAGTCACGCCTGCCCCACCACGGCCTACAGCCGACCCCACCAGGGCCAGCCCTTCCCTCCAGGCCACAGCACTTGAGGAGTT
Source organism: Eumetopias jubatus (assembly GCF_037043125.1). Lineage (NCBI taxonomy): Eukaryota > Metazoa > Chordata > Mammalia > Carnivora > Otariidae > Eumetopias > Eumetopias jubatus. Next base: position 94,733,107 of record NW_028274821.1, read on the forward strand.
GGCAGGACCCACACCCCCATTTATCAAACGGTGATGCCACGTAGCAGGTGACAGAGACACAGGCCCAGGGCTAGGACAGAGCTCGGTGCCCACTCGGCCACCTGCTCCATCATGGCCCATGTACACCGAGCGCCCAGCAGCCCTGGGAAAGCCCACGGAGCCCCCTGCCCACTGCCATCTACCTCACAGATGTGCTCAGAGCACAGGCCTCACATGGGGTCTCGGCCCTGGGAGTGCGATGCAAAGTCCCTGCCCCCCACAATGTGCCCTGAAGTCCAGAGTGGGTGGAGAAAGTGGCCGCGGGGGGCACAAGACAGGGTGAGGCTGAGAGGTCGGAGGGCAGCAACCACACGGGGCCTCGAGCCGGGAAAGGCAGTGGGTGGACCCTGGGCACGATGGGGTCCCTGGCAGGCTCTGGCCAGCAGGAACACAATGGACCTGGTACCCTGGTTGCTGCGTGTGAACAGGCTGCTGGGGGTGAGGGCAGAAGCAGGGCGTCTCCTAGGGTGTGGAGGCTTCTGGAAGGCAGCAGCAGAGGCATGGTCAGCTCAGGGGCTGCAAGCCGGACTGGGGCCCCTCCAGGACTCGGCCCAAGCGATGGGCAGGTAAGAGTCACCAGTCACAGAGCAGACAAAAGCGGGAGCAGAAGCAAAGTGGGGGGAAATCTACGGTTCAGCTTTGAACAACAGATTAAGGAAGCCCCTGAGGCCCCCCGGGGGATGTCAGGACAGCAGGCCGACGCACAAGCCTGCACTCAGGAGGGAAGTCTGGGGGGAGACGTGAATTTGGTACATAAAGACCCAGGACTGGATGAGATTGCTCAGGACACCAGTCAGACGACGTCTACAGGGCAGGTCGGGGCCCAGCAGGGACTCACTCATAGAAGTGTGCCTTGGAGATGCAGAGGAAGCTGCAGTCCCTGTTGGCCTTGATGGTGAAGATGAGGGGCTCCCCCGTGAGCACGGCCAGCTGCCCCACCACTTCCCCAGGGCGCACCACGAACAGGCAGGTGTCCCCCTCACTGTCGACCTTCCGCTGGTACACGTGCAGCAGCCCCGAAACCACGAAGAGGATGTTCACGTCCTGACCAAACAAGGGGTGTGGGCCGGAGACCACAGGGGCTGCCCGCGCTGTCTCATGTCACTGTTCCTGGGCCCAGGCTCTCCCAGGAAACGTGTCAGCAGCATCCACGGTTTTATCGTTTGATTCTCTTGCGGCAGAGAGGCTAGCCATGGACGCATACCCCGCCCACACGTCAGCAGGTCGCCCGCACGTCAGCGGGTCTGTGCCGCCCAGGTGCTCCCTTCTCTCTCCACGCGGCCCTGCTGAGTCTCCCCGACCCCACACACGCCACATGTCTGCCAGGTGTGCCTGTGAGAGATTCCGATGCCCACCTCAACTCACCTGTGTCCATCACCTGGCCTCTCTCCAGACCTGCTCACCCTGCTCTAGTCGGGCCCCTCCGCTCTGGTCCGAGCAGGAAAGGGCCAGTGCAGGGCTCTGGGAGGCCCGAGGCCAGAGGCTTGGCCCTCAGGGTCTGGGAGGCCAGGGGCAGACAGAGGCCGGCTCTGCACCCTGTGCCCCCCACACAGCCTCCGAGGAGCCCCGGGTACTGTGCGCCACAGAAGGCAGTAGCGAGGACTGAGGCCTGCAAGTAGGTGAGGGCTTTCCTGATCTGTGGCCCAGACTGACCGGCATAAGAGAGTCAGCCAGCAGTCTGCTTCCTCTGGGGAAAAGGAAGACCCTTTCCTGGTCATGGCACACACACGAGGGAAGAAGGGGGAGGGGAGAGGCAGGGACACCGATGCCCTCGGACAGCCTCAGACAGTCCCCTCGGGGGCCTGACGCCACCTTGCCCCCCAGACTGGACCGCCTCGCCTTCCCCATCCAGGGCCCACAGGCTCCTGCTGCCTGGGCACGTCTGTCCCCCAAGTCTGCACAGCCAGCTGCCATCACCTGGACCCCTATGAGGCAGGAGTGGAGGCCCAGGCTCGGTCTGCTCTCCCAAGACAGACCCGTCTCACCAAAGCTGCTCTAAAAGCAAACTAGGCAAAACACCGTCCACCGTGCTAGTGCAGGAGCCAGAGAAAATGCAGCTCCGAGAGAGACCCCCAGACCACACCAGCACCAGGGGAGACAAGCTCCCAGGAGGGCAGAAGCTGTGGAGGTTATCTTTGCCTGCCCAGTAGAATGTGGCTTTCAGAATCAGAAATTAGGTCCATTTCATTACAAAAATATTTTTCATCTGTATTTGGATCTGAGAATTGAGGAAACAAAAGCATCTCTTCTGCACCTGACTGTGAAATCAGTGATGACTCCTATATGAATGCACATGCGCGAGTGTCCATGAGCGTGCACACGCACCCTCCCCCACGAGGACAGGCCCACAAGCCTGGGGTAAAGAGAGCATACCACAGAAATGGGGATGACAGGCCCTGCATCACGCGTCCAGCGCGTGCCCAGGCTGGGCCACAGGGAGGCTGCCTCCTCAGCGCTCCATCCAGCACTGGCCACAGCACTGGGCAGGCCTGGGGACCGCTCCCTCCCACCGCAGCCTTTTACTCACCTGGTCTCCCTGCCTCGACACCACTGTGCCCCCCGGAACATGGAGAAGTGTCACCCGGCCATCCAAGAGCGAGGGGTCCTAAAAACAGGAATGCAGGAATCAACACAAGGAGCGTGGACATGCGCTGAGGACCACCACCAAGCTGGACCCTGCACAGCCACCCATGCAGACTGAGGCCGTCGGCGCGGGACACCCAGTCAGGGGCCCCGGGGTCTTGTGAGCTCTACCTCCAGGAGCTCAAGCGGGCTCCCAGAGGAAATGGAGAAAAATGCCCTTGGGTCTCAGCGGTTGGGGGGGGCAGGGACCATTTGGGACACACCCCCCCCCCCAGAGCATTCTGTTCTCCACAGGCTTGCCCTCAGGGGAAACAATTTCAGCAGAGCCTAGCCTGCTGGTGTCCCTCGGGGCTTCGGTGACCAGAGGAAGGAGAGGCCGGGGTGAAACACAAGTACGATCGATCCTGACACACAGCCCTCGCTGAAGACAGACCAGCGCAGGGGTCATGGCGTGTCCCGCTCCCCACGCCTCACCGCCACGTCACTCCACATCTGTTGACTGCAGTGCCTTCTCTTTCTTTTCTCATCAATTTTAAGTTTAATATAACAAATGTTAAAAGCAGCAATTCAAAACCATGAATGTTTTCAAAGGCTCACGGGGTTATTACAAGGTCAGTTGGCAGTAATGCAGCTACTATCCGGCATGGATGAAATGCTGGGGTGTGGATGGAGTTAGGGTATGTTGACGTCCCACACCCAAGGGTATGCTGACGTCCCGAGGAAGACACCCCCCACCGTTCCCCCTCTTCAAGCCCAGAGCCTAGAGAGCCTGAGTGGGAGGTGCAGGTGCACCGAGGCAGGCCTTGCTCATCCTCTGCTTCCTCAGAGGCCTAGAAAGCAGGCCTGGGAGGTTGCTGTGCCCTCAGAGGTCAGGCAGGAGCCACAGACTGGATCCCAGGTTCCACACCCCTACTGGGCTGGGGCTGGCTTCTCCGCTCCCCTTCCATCTGGCCCCAGGTCGGGGCTTCTGTGGCAGCAGCCGTGGGGCTGAGAAAGAACTGGGCCCAACCCCAGCTGCTCCCTGCCTGGACCACGCTAGGGAAGCGGAGGGAGACCGCAGTTCCTCTGACCAGGGACGTCGTATCGCACTATCAAGAAACAGCCACGAGGTGCACAAAACACACACGGGCAGAAGCAGACGCAGACCGGCCAGGGGTGCTGGAATTTTCCGACCAGAATTTTAAACAACTGTGGTTAATATAGGCAAAGGGCTCTAGGATAAAATAGACAGCATGCAAGAACACACAGAGGTGGAAGTCCTGAGAACCACAGAGAAAAGCTGGAGATAAAGACAGGGTGGCAGAAATGAGCCCTCTGACGAGCTTGTTTGCAGACTGGACCCGCTGAGCAGAGTCTCGATGCTTGAGGACACAGCAACAGAAACCCTGAAATTGAAAAGCAAGCAAGCAAACAAAACTGATAAACAAAGAAGACGATACCCAAGGACTGTGCGACAATGATAAACGTGTAACATACATGTGACGGGAAGGCCAGGAGGACCCCAAGTTAATGGCCCAGGAATGTCAGAGAACACCGAGCAGGATAAACGCCAAAAACCCACACCCAGGTGTGTACAGCACCTTCAAACTACAGAAAGTCAAAGATAAAGATCCTGGAAGAAGCAGAGAGGAGAAACACCTGACCCAGAGAACAAAGATAAGAACGACATCAACTTCTTGGAAAGCACGTGAGCAAAAGGAAAAAGGCAAATATTTAAAATGTCGAGGAAAAAACACACCAACCTAGAATCCCGTACCCAGTGAAATCTTCCTTTAAAAGTGAGGGAGCAATGAAGATGTCTAACAAATGAGAACCAGAGACTTTGTTGCCAGCAGACCTGCCCCGAAAGGTGTTCCAAGGACTCGAGAGAGGAGGGGACCGAGGTCCGAGCCGCAGATCTCCACAAAGAGCCCAGGAGAATCCAGCGAAGGCAAAATCAACACTTTCATTGTCCTCCTTTTTTTTTAAAAGATTTTATTTATTTATTTGGCAGAGAGTGAGCACAGGCAGAGGGAGCAGCAGGAGAACCCACGTGCCCGTTTTTTTTTCAAGATTTTATTTTTATTTTATACCCAGCATGGGGTTTGAACTCACAACCCTGAGATTAAGAGTCACATGCTCCAGGTGCCTGGGGCGCTTAGTCAGTTAAGCATCCACCTTTGGCTCAGGTCACGATCTCGGGTCCCGGGCTTCAGTCCCGCATCGGGCTCCCTGCTCAGGGGGGAGTCTGCTTCTCCCTCGGCCCCTCCCTCCAACTCACACTCTCTCTCTCAAATAAAATATAATATCTTTAAAAAAAAAAATAAAGAGGGCGCCTGGGTGGCTCAGTTGGTTAAGCGACTGCCTTCGGCTCAGGTCATGCTCCTGGAGTCCAGGGATCGAGTCCCGCATCGGGCTCCCTGCTCAGCGGGGAGTCTGCTTCTCCCTCTGACCCTCCCCCCTCTCATGTGCTCTCTCTCTCTCTCATTCTTTCTCTCAAATAAATAAATAAAATCTTTAAAAAAATAAAAAATAAAAATAAATAAATAAATAAAAAGTCACACGCTCCCCGGGAAGAGCCAGCTGGAAGCGCCCCCCCGCCCCTGTTCTTAACTGATCCTCAATACAGCAGCAACGCTGCAGTCACGCTGCAGTGACCCAAGGGTGGCAGGTCCGGGTGGCGTGCTTCCAAGCTCTCACACTCTACAAGGCAGTACAGTGTTGAAGAGGAAGACTCCGTTTCCCTATGCACTGAATACGCCCGACCCCACGGGGTGGGCTTTCCCACGCCCGGCATGCCTCCGGCTCTCTGCGACACCTGCTGGGCAGCCTGCAAGTCAACTCAGTTTTGACCCCACAGGTTAGGGGCTCGGTCCCACCAGACTCCCCCCACTTCAGACGCCAGCCCCAAGGAGAGGGTCCCCAGGGTGCACACAACTTGCTGCACAAGGAACTGGCTATGAGTTGGAGGTTCCCACAACCCCTTCCTCGAGTTCGCAGAACTCTGGGAAACATGTATGCTCTGTCACTGGTGTGTTATAAAGGGCGTGAGTCAGGAAGAGCCCAGTGGAAGTGATGCATAGGGCCGGGTATGGGGGGGGAAGGTCACGGAGCCTCTGTGCCCTCTCTGGGTGCACCACCCTCCCCATGTGGGTGTGTTCACCCACCTGGAAGCTCTCTGAACCCCGTAGTGTAGGGATTTCTGTGGCGGCATCATCACGTAGGCGTGATGGATTACTAATTCAGTCTGCAGCCCCTCCCCTCTCTGGAGGATGGGGGTAGGGCTGAAAGGGCCCAGCTTCTGACTGTGGCTTCGTCTTTTCTGGTGACCGGCCCCATCCAGAGTCACCTCAGGAGCTGTCAGGAGCCACGGGCAGAGACCAAAACACATTATTTCTCATCATGTCAGTGTAATTTGAAAGTGAACTCGGGTTAGGTGTAAATGTATCTTGCAAATTTAGGACAACCACTAAAAAAAGTAAAAAAGGAATATAACAAACCAGCTAAAAAAGGAGAAAAAACAGATCATATAAAATGCCCAATCAAAATTAGAAAGAGCAGAAAAAGAGTGGTAGATGAAAGTAACAAAAAACAAGGGCAACAAATAGAAAACTGTAACCAATGTGGTAAAGAGTAACCCGATTCTATCAATAATCACTTAAACAACAATGGTCTGAATGCCCCAATTAAAGGACAAAGATCGTCAGACTGGCTACAACAAAGGCCTAGTCCATGAAGGAAAGAATTTATAAGCTGGAATTCATTAAAATAAACAAATTCTGCTCAGTAAAAGACACTGTCAAGAGAATAAAAAGACAAACCACAGATGGAAGAAAATATTTGCAGAAGACACATCTGATAAAGGACTGCTATCCAAAACAAACAACTTTTAAACTCAACAATAAGGACACAAACTACCCGGTTAACAAATGGGCGAAGACCTTAACAGATTCCTCACCAAAGACACACACACACACGAAAGCGTGCTCCATGTGATATGCTATCAGGGAAATGCACACTTAAACATTAACAATGACATACCACTGCACACCTACTGGAATGGACAAAATCCATTAACATACTGACAGCACCAAATGCTGGTGAGGATGTGGGGCAGCAGGAACCGTCACTCAAGGCTGGGGGACATGCAACAGGGTGCAGCCAGTCTGGAAACAATTTGGCAGTTTCTTGCAAAACTAAACCTACTTTTACCATAAAATACAGCCCTTGCACCTCTTACTATTTACCCAAATGAGTTGAAAATGTAGGCCCACACGGACATGTAGAGTAGCTTTATTTAAAGCTGCCAAAACCTAGACACAACCAAGATGTAAGTGAACGGATAAACCGTGGTTCCTTCCAGACAACAGAATGCTGTTCAGCGCTAAAAAGAAATGACCTCTCAGGCCATGAAAAGACATGAGGAACCTTAAGTGAAGGAGGCCACACACTGTATGATTCAACAACATGGTGGAAAAGGCAAAACTATGGAGACAGTAAAAAGGTGGGGGGCTGAGGGAGGGATGAACAGGTGCAGCAGGGGGTTTTTAGGGCAGTGAACCACTCTGTGTGAGGCTGTCCCCACTCGCCCACAGAGTACACACCACCGAGAGAGCCCTGAGGTAACGCTAAGGACTTTGGGGGCGATGACATGTCCGTGCAGGTTCTTCTACTGTACCAAACGCACCACTGGGCGGGGGCGTCAGTACTGGGAAAGGCTGTGCTGGGCAGGCGGAGGGGGGCAGCAGGTATACGGGAAATCTCTGTGTTCTTCTCAGTTCTGCTGTGAACCTAAAACGGCTCTAAAATATAGTCTGTTACAAAAATTGAGTAAGTAGTGAAAAAAGACATTTGTGATACAGCTGAGGAGACGTGCCAACTAGCAGCTGGGTGGACTGTGGTGCGAGGCCTTTCCCACCTGTGAGGATCACACACCACCGCTCAGTAGTGGCCACAGATAAAAAAAAAGTAGACATTCCAGATCTACAAAATGGAATAACCAAACTTGAGAACTCAACGCACAGGTTTACCAGATTAGACACTAAAAGCAGAATGTGAACTCTGATAAAAACGTGTATATCAAGTTCAAGGACTTACAGGAATATGGGAAATACAGACAAAAGGGGGAAGACAAGGCGCCTGGATGGCTCAGTCGTTAAGCGTCTGCCTTTGGCTCAGGTCGTGATCCCGGGGTCATGGGATCGAGCCCTACATCAGGCTCCCTGCTCAGCAGGAAGCCTGCTTCTCCCTCTCCCACTCCCCCTGCTTGTGTTCCCTCTCTCGCTGTGTCTCTCTCTGTCAGATAAATAAATAAAATCCTTAAAAAAAAACAAAACACCTTTTTGCACCAAAGATGTCTCAAGAATTCTTTCTTGGCCATTGGCTTCAAACCCTAATGACCTTCCTACATCAAAAACCACAATGAGATATCACCTCACATCTATCAGAATGGCTAGTATGGAAAAGACAAGAGGGGCTCAGTCAGGTAAGCGTCTGCCTTCGGCTCAGGTCATGGTCCCAGGGTCCTGGGATCGAGCCCCACATCGGGCTCCCTGCTCTGCGGGAAGCCTGCTTCTCCCTCTCCCACTCCCCCTGCTTGTGTTCCCTCTCTCGCTGTGTCTCTCTGTCAAATAAATAAAATCTTTAAAAAAAAAGGGTAAGACATAAAACATAAAGGAGAACACACATCCCACAGGAGCCTCTGAAGGAGAAGAGAGAAAATATGCAGAGGCAATATTTGAAGAGAAAATGCTGATAATTTTTCAAAAGGAATTCAGAGGTCCAGACTGAAGAAGCCCAAAGAATTTCATGTAAGATAAACAAAAAGAAATCCACGCCCAGTTCTGAAATTGCAGGAAAGCAAAGATGAGTGTCTTTTTTTTTTTCATTTTATTTATCTATTTGAGAGGGACAGTGAGCAAGAGCAGGGGGAGGGGCAGAGGGAGCAGTTGAGGCAGAGGGAGAAGCAGACTCCCCACTGAGCCGAAGGCAGACGCTTCACTGACTGAGCCACCCGGGTGCCCCAACAATGAAAATATCTTAAAAGCAGCAAGAGAAAAGTTATTTTCAAAGGAGGAAAGACCAGCACACGACTTTCTACAGTGACGCTGGGGCCGGGGACGGTACGCGGCTGCCAACATGTCACCTAGAGCTCACCTCAACCAACCGCCCTGCAAGCAGGGAGTCAGCCCACTGCAGCCTCTGTGCCGCTCAGGATGGGAGGCAGAGCCCGGCCAGAATGCTGCAGACACACAGCAACACAAGGTACAGTGGGAGGCTCTTGGCTTCTTTCCTCCTTCAGCCCCCAACTTTGGCCTGAAAGCTGACCCAGTCGGGATGCTATGCTGAGCCGTGGGCACATGTGACAAAAATGTCATGAAAAACACTCTTAGGACCAGAGGGCCAGGGAAGGCAGCTCCTGTGAGCAGGGCAGGTGTGGGAGGAAGCCTCCAGGAGGGCAGCCCCGTGGTAGAGCTATTCTGCTGTGCGTGCCCACCGAAAGCAGTGCAAGGAAACACAACAGAGGACCCCACAGACAGGTTTACGATGGGGGCAGGATGCTGGGCTAACCAGGAATCCATGAGCAAAAATATAATCAGTGCTTTCTTGCATCCTGCACAAAAATTAACTCCATCTCATTAAAACCTAAGAAAGGCAAAGCGATAAAACTTTCAAACAACAATATAGGAAACATCTTTATGAATCTGAAGTATGGAACTATTTCTTAAGCAAGGCATAAAAGCACTAACCATAAAGGAAAAGATTGGTAAGTTTACTGTGTTATAATGAAGAACTTGTGTCCACCAAACATACCATTCAGAAGGCAAAAAAGGCAAAAGCTAGAGCAGATCATGTGCAAAACCTATAATCAACAATGGACTTATTTAGAAAATATAAAGAAACCCTTAGAGTCAAAAAGGGAGACAGAACAATGGGCAGAAGTCTCAAACTGCTGCCTCCCAAGAGGCAGACAAAGTAGAAACGTGGAAGGCGCCCAGCCCTACTTGGAATCCAAAAAATGTGATTAAAACCAAAAGCTCTACTCAACACTGTGCCCGTATTTATCTGAAATGGAAAAGGCTGAAAACCCAGATCCTGTCATGCATGCAGGGCCAAGGAACCCCCGATCTAGGCGAGAGGTGACGCACAACCCCCGGGACACAGACATGTGCATGCATGTCCCTCCACAGCGTGGACACAGGATGGGCACGCACGGCGCATTCCTGTGCTGGCAGAGCCTTCAGGACTGGCGACCATGTGGGCAAGTCACAGGCACGATGCTGAGCAAGGAACAGCGGGCCCGAAGGACACACAGGATGAGTCCCACACAGAAAGTCCCCACGCAGGTGCAAGGCGGTGGTCTCCCTGGGGGCGAGGGGCTGCAGCCACGGAGGGCACACAACTGGTTTTGGGAGCAGCTAATAGTATGGTCCCTGGAATAGTGGTTCCATGGGCACCCACATTCTTCTGTAGACAAGGTATTCACAAGTCTTTAAAATGTGAGGGAGAGGGGCGCCTGCGTGGCTCAGTCGTTAAGCGTCTGCCTTCGGCTCAGGTCATGGTCCCAGGGTCCTGGGATCGAGTCCCACATCGGGCTCCCTGCTCAGCGGGGAGCCTGCCTCTCCCTCTGCCACTCCCCCTGCTTGTGTTCCCTCTCTCGCTGTCAAATAAATAAATAAAATCTTTAAAATAGATAAATACATAAACGAATGTGAGGGAAGAAGGGTCAAGAACAAACGGGCATGTGATGAAGACAGTCAGGAAAGCCAGTGCTTGTAACCCTTACAGGGCCTTCCTGGGTGGTGTCCAAAGCCTGCCAGAGCACCCAGGGTTCACAGCCCTGCCACCTCCAGGCATGCGGGGGGAGGGAGGGATGTGCTGGGAAGAAGGTGCCGGGGAGAGGGTCTGCGAAGCCACCAGCGCAAGGACACCATCCTGAGCACCCCAGAGGGAGCCCCGCCTCGGGCAGGGGCTTGTGGTGGCCCCGACCTGGGACACAATGCCCCAAAGGAGTGGGTCCTTAGCAGGACAGGCTGTGGGAGTATCACCGGCCTCTCCAGAGACCGCGCACATCTCCCAGCTCACCCCAGCCAGAGAGAGGCAGGAAGGAGGGCAGCCACTTACATCCAGCTTCATCAGGGTGAGCAGGTCCTTCTTGGCAGCCCTGAGGATGGCATCTGTCTTCCTGCTGGAGACAGTCTCATCTGAGTTAGTCTCTGCATACTGGAAGACTGCAGAGGGAGCGTCTGCAACAATCACGCTCTTCTTGGACTTGAGAAGAGCACAGGCAGATCAGAGGGACGTGGCAGGCGAAAGGCTCTCGCAGGGAGCACTAAGCCAGGGCAGGGCACAGCCTGAGAGAGCAGGGAGTGTGCCCACCTACCTTGCTGGCCACGGCGCTCCCAGGGTGTTCCTCGGCGTGGAGGAGGACCCTGGCACGGTCACATGCCATCCTCAGGTCTGAGGTGCTCCCTACAAATGGAGGGAAGACGCAGGACACTGTGCCAACCTGGCTGGACATGCGGGTCCAAACACATTCGCTGAGGGCTGGCTGAGCTCTCCCCCTGAAGGCGAAGCAGCACAGACCCTGGCAGGTGAGACTCGATCACTGGAGTGCAGCCACTGTGCTGTCATGCATGCCCTCTTGTGACCCACAACCAATTTTTATTTCTTAAATTAAAAAAGAATTGGGGCTCCTGGGGGGCTCAGTCGTTGAGCGTCTGCCTTCGGCTCAGGTCATGGTCCCAGGGTCCTGGGATCGAGTCCCACATCGGGCTCCCTGCTCGGCGGGAAGCCTGCTTCTCCCTCTGCCTCTGCCCCTCCCACTTATGCTCTCTCTCTTAAATAAACAAATCTTTAAAAAAAATAGTGTTAAAAATAAAACCGTGCCATGGTCCCTGTGATTAATCCACGCATATGGTAAAGGTTACACAATCCTATACGATGCTATTCTTATCGTCAGTTTACCCACGTCAGTTGACAAAACTTAAAATGCTGAGTCCCTCTGCTCTTTGCAGACACATGTCTCGTTAAGAGGGCATTATCTGCGGGGACCAGAGGGAAGATGGCAGTTGCTGCATATGTTTATGGAACAGGGTGATCCACAGTCAAACTTTATTACAGGTGGACCTGCTATTACTTTCCTTTATCTTCACTGAAGCTTTTTTTATTTGAAAAATTTGCTAAACACTTTTTTTTTTTAAATATAGCAGGTCAGCTGAATAGCCATATGGAAAAAAAGTGTATCGTGTCCAGTATGCACTTTAGACAAAAGAACCAATCCTAGAGGGATAAACATGAAAGGTAAAATGTTAAATCTTACAGGCAGATTTCCTAAACAGGACACAAAATGCATTAATTACAAAAGAAAAAAAATCAATAAATTGGACTCTTAAATTTAAAAACTTCTATTCATCAAAAGACACCATTAAGAGGGTGAAAAGAGTGAGCAGAAAATATCTTCAGTGCATATATCCCACAAAGGATTCATACAGAGAAGATCTAAAGAACTCCTATTAATCCATTAGGATGAATGAAGATCTAAGGGGAAAGCAGACAAAAGACCATGCAGCCCACTCCAATGGAGGTGGCAAGTCCTGGGGCTCAGGAGTAGTCAGGAAGACGGGGTGCGGCCACAGTGAGGCCTGCTGGGCCAGAGGAGCCGAGGCGAAGATGACAGGAAGCAGACAGCGGGCAGGGGCGGGGGTTCCTGGAAGACGGTGAAGCCCGTCAGCAGCACTAACACACGGGCCAAGAGCGCCTGAATGGGGCAGAGGACTGCATCGCTAGGAGCTCAATGCTGACAGCGACACGTGCTGGGGGTCCCATATTGGACAGTGCAGGCTTAGGAGGGCGGTAGAAGTACACGTCGGGACGGGCACCCAGAAAACCGTGCGCAGCATCTCCTGAGCCAACGGCGAGCACTCTATGACCCAGCAGTTCCAACGGGAACACATACACAACAGACACATAAGTGCAGTGTCTTCACACTCGCCACCCACCACCGAGCACAGGTGCTGCCGCCGCACACAACACGTACAGACCTCAGACACAAAGCCGAGTGGAAGCAACCAGACTCTGCACCAGCTCACGTTGCTGGAATTGAGGAGAGCAGGGAGCTCCGGCGGGACAGCTGGCAGAGCCCAACCTCTCTGCCGGCGGGTTTCTGCATCTGGGCACTGGCCTCACAGGCGAGTTCAGTTTATGAAAAATCATCACACTGCCCATTTACAATTTACACTTTCTGTATTCATATTATACAACCAAAAACAGTTAAGGAAAATTGAAAACAACCTGGTGTCCATGAAGAAAGAGGCAAATACCCCAACAGAACACAAAAGATGCCTAAAAAGTAGATCCAAGTAATGAAATATCCAGAACAGGCGAATCCAAGACACAGAAAGCAGGTCAGTGGGGGCTGGGGCCAGGGGTGATGGCTAATGGGGACGCGGTGTGTCTACTGGCTGACAAGATGTTCCGGATTAAATGGTAGTGATGGATACACAATTTTGCGAATACACTAATGAATTATACACTTTAAAAAGGTGAACTTAATGGTATGTGAATCACATCTCCAAAAAGCTATTACTAAAAAAAAAAGGAAAGAAAAAAAAATCCACATATATTCATAAACTTGACACCAAATGAAGACAGCACCAAAAAAGGCAACGGGAAAGGAAAGACTGTTTCGTGAATGGTGCTGTGTAAGTTATCACCACACGAAGTAAGAAAAGGCTGAATGTCTGACTTCGAACACACCCAAGCAGGAAGGGCAAACAAAGGGGAACCACTCGGCTCGCAGAAGAGGATCTGGGAGAACACGCTCACGACCCCCTGAATGAGGAAGGAAGAAGGAAGGCACCAAACACAGACCACAGGGTGTGCAACGGCTGGTTTTCCATGAAGGAGCATCACGGGTCCTGCTCCATGACAGTCCACAAGGCTGGGTCCTCTGACAGACGGAGACCAGAAAAAGGTGTCTGAACAAACACAGCTGATGAAGGGTCTCTAGCCAGAGCATGTGAAGAATTGATACAAATCAACAAAATAGATTCAGAAAACCCTGCAGAAAATGAGCAGAGAACATAAGCAGACAATTCTTTTTTTTTTTTTTTAATTTTAAGTAGGCTCCACACCACGTGGGGCTCAAACTCACAACCCTGAGATCAAAGAGTCACATGCTCTACCAACTGAGCCGGCCAGGTGCCCCTAAATAGACAATTCTTTAAAGGGTTTTTTTTTTTCAAGATTTATTTATTTGACAGAGAGACACAGCGAGAGAGGGAACACAAGCAGGGGGAGCGGGAGAGGGAGAAGCAGGCTTCCCGCCGAGCAGGGACCCCGATGCGGGGCTCGATCCCAGGACCCCGGGATCATGACCTGAGCCGAGGGCACAGCCTTCACCGACTGAGCCGCCCAGGTGCCCTGAGAACTCTGCTTTAATGAAAGCACATTCTGGTAGTAGCTCAGGGGCCAGAGGGCCTAGGAAACCCATTTCAGTGGAGGATGCCACATGGCAGTGTGCTGGTGAGCACAACCCAGCACAGGGGAGAAAGGATGGCACTGGAGGAGATGCTCCTGCAGCAGCCAGGTGCAGCCTTGGGGATGCGGACCCCTGGGACACAGAGGCGAGGCAGGGGTAAAATAGGGCAGTGTAGAGAGGAGCCCACGGGATGCTCAGGGCAGCAAGACACTTACCACTGCATCTAACAGAGCCAGAGTGTGGGCATAGGGTCCTCTGGGCCTGACAGCTTGCCCACCTGTAAATGCTCCAAGCTCAGGTGCCCAATGCCTTACCTGGTGGAGCGAAAGGGGCCTGGTCACCTGCCTGGGCCTTGCCGAACTCATCCGGGATCTCTTCGTGGACAGAAGGCAGCGGGAAGGACTGGCTCCTCTTCAGCACAGGCCCAGAGACTGCTGCACGGCTGCCCCCTCCATCTGCTGGGAGGGGACGGGTGGGAAGGAAGGCCTCTGTCCCCATGGTGGTGCACAGACCTCTTGTCTCAAGGCCCCCAGGCCACAACCTCAACACCTGCACCCAGCTGCCCAGGGCAGTGCCAACCTTGGACACGGGCCCTGCTCTGCCTCCCCCAGGTCTTCCTGAACTGACTTGCCCTTGCTGCCAGCCTCCTCCACAGGCTGAAGCCTCGCATGTCGCCCTCCCAGTGACTGTTTTAATCGAGGTGACCATCAAGCACACCTGGCATGAGCCTGGCACGCTTCCGTGCTCCCCTGGCCCCTCAGGTGAATGAACATAAAAGCCACCTTGCAGGAAGTACCCTGAGCTACGCAGCTTCATCTCACTAGCCTACCAGCCACTTGTTTATAAACACACAGGTGACCTATCCCGCATTTGTTAGCATGGCTGCGTGTTACACACTCACCCTGAAGGTGACTTGTAGCCAAGAAGCCTCAATGGACGGTTTCTCTCCCCAGATCTAGGACCCTCTCAAGAGCTCAGAGCAGCACGAAGCTTGGAATCTGCTCCCCGAATGGCTTTCCCCTGGAGCCTAGTCCTCCCAGAGAGGGGGTGACAGGAGGGGTGGCTGGGGTGGGAAGGAGGCCCGGACTCAGGCAGGAGGCCAGTTTGGGGGCAGTACCTGGGTCGCAGGACTCCTGGGGCCGCAGGGGTCTCTCAAGACGATCCTCAGAGACGCAGCACGCCTGCCTCCTGACCTTCCCAGCAGCCACACTGACCACAGACACCAGGGGAATGGCCTGGCTCTCCTGGGATGTGAGAAAGCAGCAGGTGTTCCAGGGGCACCCCTGGGCTGGTACTCCCAGCAGCCACACTTGGGAGAACAAGAGAAGTGGTGACCAGCGCAGAGACCAGCATGGGCTTAAGGCAACCAAAGCCCAGCTTGCTTTACCCTGCCAACCCTATCAAGTTTAAATGGTGGTCAACACTGTCAGAAACCTTAACGTTCTTCATTAAGAGAAAAGTAATGTAGGAAACAAAAGGACGTGCCCTAAAATACCAGTAAAGGAAGGTGATAAAACGTGAAACCCATCAGAACTAGGGAGAATCCCCAAGTGCAGTGCTGACCCCGGTAATGAGTGATCAGCATCCAGGCCCCCTCGAAGCAGGGCCCGCGAGGGTCTCCTCTACACCTACTGCTCACAGCAGCTCTGGGTGGAGCAAGCTGACCCCTCAGCCAGAGTGCCAGCAGGATGGACCCCCAAGGGACAGGAGGGGACTGCCTCTACCGGGCGGGCAGGCAGCTCTGCGGTGTGTGCCGGGTGAACAACAGGAAAGGGGCAGGCAAGCTTATGGAGCAAGGTGACTGAAGGGGCCACATTCAGGCCAAACTGCAGGCTCTCCTGGAATGGGCATCGGAGGAGTCGCATCCCCACCTCTCATGGGTGGGACAGTTTCTTAGCACAAGGCCTCAGGAGAATCAAGCTCATCCACCAGCACTGGCTTTAAGGCAGAGGAGTAAACGCGGCCCCACAAGCCCCTCTCAAAGCCCAGGGTCCCAGTGACATGGACAAGGGCAGGAGGCTGCACTTACCGGGTTGAAGAGCTCTGTGGTCAGGCCCAGGTAGTTGTGCAGAGCCAGAAAGGTGACCCTCTGCAGCCGCACCATGATGATCTGTGGGGGACAGCCAGCTGTGCCGGGCCCACTGCCCCCTGCAGAGCCCCCGAGCCCCGTCACAACACGAAGCCCCCAGTCCTGACAACTCACCGTGGTCACCTAAGATGTTAGTGTTTAGGGCATAAGGAAACTGCATTATTTGTGCAAGTTTTCAGTAAATCTAAGATTACTTCAAAACAAGAAGTTTAATAACAAAACAAGAACTCTCTGGGGGCTATAGTGGGAGTTCTGAAGACCTCTCTGAGGTCATGAACGTTAACTTTTACTGTAAAACATATACTACAAATCCCTCAGAAAACCACCTTAGTCCTTCCTGCACCCACTCTGGACACGCCTTCCTGGGTCTGCGACACTCAGGACCAACACAGCAGCCTGTGATAAACGCTCGGTGCCCCGGCCCCTGGGCCAGAAAGGGCTCCTGCAAACGGGACCCACCTGCACCACCCTCACCAGGGTTTCAGGATACTTCTCAAAAACTCCTTGAAAAGCCACCACTGGGAGCCGGAGGACGGTGGAAGGGATAGCAGCACGGGCAGACACGGTTTTGTATGGAGCGGTGTGGCCCTGCAAGGACAGCAAGGTCAGGCTGCTCCCAGCGTCCCCGTCTCCAGAAGGGACGAGACACCAGCACGTGGTTGTGCGTAGAAGCGCCCACCACAACCCCGCTGCACCTCGCCCCGCTCAAGAAGCACCTCCTAGGAGCCCGCAAAGCCTCTTTTCCAGCCAGGACACCACCCTCCGCTGTCACCGCCCTATCTGTCCACTGCTGCTTCCAGGCAGCCACCCAGGGTTCATCTGTCCTGATGGTTTTGCCTTCGGCAAAACATCACATAAATGGAATCACACAGGGCTGGCTCCCTTCTCCCTTCACTGAGACGGCAGCTTGAGGCCCGCCATGCTGTTCATGCACCAGCAGTTATGCTCTTGATGGCTGAGGAGGCTGTGTCAGCCGCTCAGCGGTTAAAGGGCACCTGGGTTGTTTCCAGTTTGGGGTAACTGTAAATAAAGCTGTCATAACTGTTCACGTACAGCTTCTGGGCCATTCAGTATATATGCATCTTTAACTTTCAGGAAACTACCATGCTGTCTCCACAGTGGCTGCACCATGTGGCCCACATGCACACCACGTCTGCACTGTCAGGGTTGAATGGTGAGGAACGTGGCCAGTCTTGGCCCCCGGTTCCTGAGGGGAGCCTCTCAACCTGTTAGCAATGTCTGTGTTCACAGGAACAGCGCTAGGAGTCTCAGGATGGGGCTGGCCACACCGGGAAGTCTGCCCACAGTGGGGGAGCTGGGGTATTCCCGACCTCCTGACCAAGCCCTGTGCGTCGGGAACCTGGGCGTGTGGTTCTCGAGATGTTCTAAGTGAGCTCTGGGACTCTGTTATATTTCTTCCCCTTTCTGCTCATTTCACATCCTTCACAGAAAGAAAACTGTCCCTGGGAGACCACAAACGGCACCACACGAAACAGGAGCACAGAGCAGTCGCCTGCCAGGAGCTAAAGGACAGAAAGTACAGGCCGGCTCTGGGGTTCCCTGCCCCTTTGTGAGGCCAAGGAGCCAGCACGCCCCCTCGTCGCTTATGCACTGCTCGGCCGCTCTGCGGAGAGCGGGCACCCCTTCTGCGGGCACACAGTGGGTATAGGGGGTATCTTCGATGTGGCCTCACCCAGTCTCCCACTCACAAGTCAGTCAAGCAGCTAAGAGATCGCAGGAGAGCCAAGGGAGGGCTGGCCCACAAACCCCATCAGATGGCAATTCTCATCCTTGTCCAAGAATCAGAGAGAAAAGCAGGTGTGTATGTTTGGGGGAAACGTGGGAAAAGGGAATGACAGTGTAGCCACTGTTGTTAAAGATGGCTCATGGGCTACTTATTTCCAAATTGACTTGTTTATTTAGAAAAACAACACCCTCAACCTCACCTAAAATCAAAAAGCTATGTGAACCACAGAGAGAGGCTGAATTGCTGACAGTGTGCACAAGACCCAGGTGTAGACCTGCAAGAAACCTTCACGCCTGCATGCCTTTCCAAACATTCCCAGCAGCAGAGGCATGACAAAAAACCAACTATACACAGGCTGAAGGTCAGTCGGCAGCCGGATGTACCAACAGTGGTGTGGATGACTGAACCAGGACACACCGTGCACGTGGGGGCCTGACGCTAATAACCCGCACAGGCCCAGCTGCGGAGGAACCACACACGGCAGAAAGCCACCACGCCATGCGCTGCAGAGGGTACAGCTGCCCTCTGAGGGAAGGAAGGGGACACTGGAAGGTGGGTTTACAGCTAGTCAGCTTGGCGATGGCTACAGGACCCGGGTGACAGCTCACTTGGTCGCTCACTATTATGCATTCCCGTATATCTGAAATATTTCCTAACATTTGTAAAAAAATTAAAGTAATAAGGGAAGGGGCAGTTGGAGTAAGGTGGTCAGAAGGTACAAAGTTCCAGTCAGAATATCAGGACGGCAAGTACCAGGGGTACAACGAGCAACCTGGGGCCCGTCGCTGCCGCAGGGCACACGGGAACGCTGCGAAGGGGGGTCCTAGGAGCGCATCACATCTCATTTAAACCTGTGTCTGAGATGATGGGTGTTAGCTGGACCTGTCGTGGCGATCGTTTCACAACAGAAGTAAACCAAAACATCCTGCTGCACACCACACACGCACAGTGACGTGTGCCAGTGATTTCTCAGTAAAATGGAAAAAAACTAAAAGAATCAAAATTGCCTAGGTATCAAAAGAATACGTTGTTAGTTCCGGAAAAAAAAATAATAAAGGCGACCTCCCATCAAAGATGGTAGTTTGAAGATGAGTGTGTATCTCCACCCACTAATCTCTGCTCTATTAAAAAGATACAAACCTCCAAGAATCAAGACAAAAGCTAAGAGCAGACGAGACATGTAAACAACATTTTGGAAGCTAGTGAAAAGTATGTGACAGAGTGGCAGCTAACAGAGCTGTCTGATGAAAGCTGAACCATTCTCTTTAAGGGTTACAGAGCCAAGATGGTGAAACCCATCCTCACGGGAGGGCCCGAGCCCCGCCTCGCCCTGCAACTGGCTGCTGGGGTCCTGCAGATGGTGAGCAGGCAGGTCAGAGCACCAGGACCTTCAGCATAGCCCAGGGCCGGGCACCATCTCACGCCTGCGCTGGAGGACAGTGTCCACCTGGATGGGACAACCCCACCCTGCTTCCCCGACTCCAAGCCAACTCCTCTATGGCAGGACATTGGCAGATTCCTCTCTGAGATTCAGCTTTTGAGAAAACCCCGCAGACGCTGACCTGCGGGTTCCCTGCCAGCCTTCCTGCAGTGAGCCCCAGGGGGACAAACCCTAAGCACACTGGGGCTCACAGACGGCTTCCAAGTAGCTCATGCTACTTTTCTTTTTATAATTAACCCATATATCCAGCACTCAAAAGAAGGTATAGGGCATTTCCAGCAACCCAGATTACCTTATGTCCCCACTGAGCCCAATCAACCTAGTCCTGACAGGTAACAGTAATTGGCCAGAACGGGCAAACCTCAGCCCAAGGGCCAAATCTCACCCACTGGCCCTTTTTTGTAAATAAGTCTTTATTGGAACACTGGGATGGCCAAGCTAGCAGTTACAGCAGAGGCCGTGCGGCCTGCCTGGCCCTCTCGTGTGCTGACTACCTCTCCGCCCTCACAGGTCAGTCTTGCCTGCGTGTAGTGCTCCTTCGGTGACTCACTCTGGCTCGTGTGGGGCTCTGCCACATTGGCGACGTAGCCAGGTCAATGTGGATGTCACTCCCACACAAATGGGAAAGACAGAAGCCAGAATAGAAAGAGAAGAGAGACCCAAAAGAGCAAGAGAGAACACAGGGAGCAAAAGAAAACCTTTCGTTAATAAAATGTTATTTAAAAAAAAAAATTTGGAGGGGGGGGGGAAGAGCTCCTAAAATAAAAAACATGATGACTAAAACCAAAAACACAAGAAACAACAGTTGTTGGTAAGGGTGTGGAAAATATTAAAAATACAGTTACCACATGACTCCAGTAATTCCACTGCTGGGTATTTATCCACAGAATATGAAAACACTAAGTAAAAAAATATACATGCAAAATGTGTGTGTATATACACACACACGTCTCCATGTCTGTTTACTGCAGCATTACTTACAACAGCCAAGATGCAGAGCAACCCCAAGGCCTGCTGTCTGACGAACGGATAAAGATGTGCTGTGTGTGTATGTACATGTGTGTAATATATATACATATACACGCACATAACGGAACGTTACCCATAAAAAAGAATGAAATCTTGCCATTTGCAACGACGCAATGGATCTAGAGAGTATTTGTTTTTTTGAGAGAGAGTGCATTCGAGCAGCAGAGAGAGAGGATCTTAAGCAGGCTCCACGCTCAGCATGGAGCCCCGTGTGGGCTTTGCTTTCACAACCCTGAGATCAGGACCTGAGCCAAAATCAAGAGTGGGGCACTTAACAGACTGAGTCACCAGGAGCCCCTAGGGTGTATTATGCTAAGTGAAATAAGTCAGCCAGAGAAAGACAAATACCATATGATTTCACTCATATGTGGAATTTTAGAAACAAAACAAATGAGCAAAGGAGAGAGTCAGAGAGAAGCCAAGAAACAGACTGTTAATTATAAGGAACACACTGATGATAACCAGAGGGGGGATGGGTGAAACAGGTGCTGGGGATGAAGGAGGGCACTTGTCGTGATGAGCACCGGGTGATGTACAGAAGTGCTCAGTCACTATATTGTACTCCTGACACTAGTGTGACACTGTGTGTGACTATACCGAAAATTTTAAAAAGTTAAAAACAAATAAAATATAATACGCGGTGACTGAAATTAGAAGTTCAGTGCAAGGTTTGGAAAATGAAGTGGAAGAAATCTGCCAGAAAGTATAACAGAAAGGTAAAGGTAGGGGCACCTGGGTGGCTCAGTCGGTTAGGCGTCTGCCTTCGGCTCAGGTCATGATCCCAGGGTCCTGGGATCGAGCCCTGCGTCGGGCTCCCTGCTCGGTGGGGAGTCTGCTTCTCCCTCTGCCCCCCCACCCCCCACCTGTGCTCGCACTCTCTCTCTCTCTCACAAATAAAGTCTTAAAAAAGAAAGAAAGGTAGAGGCAGCACAGAAGGAAGACATTCTGGATTGTAGGTTCCCAGAACTCTGTCTCCCTCACACCCTTCGGGAAGCAGACAGGAACTGCTCCACCAAAACAAGCAAGCTGGCCAAGGCAGCAGAGGTGAGGGCCCCACACAGAAGGATAGGGCCCAGATGAGGAGGAGGGGCCCCGGGAGCTCAGGTTGGACAAGAAGCTGGGGGCTCGGGGGCTGCCCAACTCACAGGGCACTGGGGCAGGGCACCAGACCATAACATACACAAAAAACTAAGCCACCCAAAAACCAAGGCCACTGTGAACTCCAGGCGAAACAAGAAAGGAACCTCACTGAGGTGAACAACATTGTTTCAGTGTGGCTTTGCTAGGGTGGGAGGGGTGGGGAGGCCGGCAGAGCCATCAGGAAAGTCTGCCCTCATTTCCAGGCCAGGAAGCCCACTTGAATCTAAAATGGAAGGGTTATAAAAGAGCAAGAAAAGCAGACTGCCCAGAAAGCCAAGAGGAGATGGAAGTGGCTTTCCTGGGGAGGGGGCAGTTGAGCAGACAACTGTGATTCACAAAACACCAAAACTGTTTTTAGAATTTGTCTATATTACTTGGATAGAAATAATTTTTTTAAATGACAAACACAAATATTTATTAGACAAAAATTCTGTCCTTCCAGATGATCAATTAATCACAATACAGAACTATTTTCTCTCAAATATCACTCTTGTTTTCTTACCCCACCCCACTGAAGGGAGATGGGCTGCCACCCCAGGGGGAGGGCAGGGATGCAGCAGGCTGGGGAGGTCTGCTCATAGCACACATCTCCTGGGGCTGCAAAAATGGTGTCCAAGCCCAAAATTACAGTGAGACCAGGACTCACTACAGACAAGAAATACCAAGAAGAGCCTCCACCAAAGCTATTTTTTGCTTAATCCTCACCAAGGAAGAGGGAGGGTACAGAGCTGCATAACTCCCTAATTTATCTCCATGTAGATAGACAATCTGTCTACACCTCCTGGGCTTCTCAGGCTCACAGTGCACCTTACAGATTGTGACACATACTAGCCAGAGTCCTACAGAGCCACTTGGGACCTGCCCTGCACCTCTGGGTGCCCTTTCCCAGCACAACGCTCTAGGTACAGGCACTGGCCTTTCAAGACAGGTCAGCCTTGCTCAGAGGAGGTGGTGTCTGTCTCAGTGCTGGCCAAGTGCCTTGTGAAGACACACCAGGTCCTGGGGGCAGACCAAGATGCCGGAGTCCTATAAAAAACAGTTCCACCCCAGGCCCCAGCACAGCTCAAAGCACGTCTGTGCCAGCCTAAAAGGGATGGGGGAACACGGTGGACACCCCCAAAGTCTTGAGTTTGTCACTCCCTTGTACACAAGAGCCCAGGGCTAGATCAGAGGATACCCACCAAGGGCCCCACCCATCGTGAGTGTCACACAAGTACCCAGACCCCTAGCCCCACGTGGACGCATCCTTGCCCAGGTCTGCTAAACCACGCTGGAGACCCCTCTGTGCACTGTCTGGGGGAAACTGAGGTACAAGCTGCCTCAATGAACAGCTAAAAGTGAAAGCAGGAGGTATAACCTCGAAGGTGACAATCAGATACACCTTCGGAGCTATACATACGTGTGCGTTATCAAAGCTCAGGTAGTGCACGTTTAAGATTTGTTTCACTGTATGAAGATTTTACTCTGAAGAAAAAGAAAATTAGACATTAAATTCTAGTTAATGAGAAGGGAACAGGTGTGCTGAGCTAAGACATTCTACAGCCAGGACACACATATGATTGATTTTACTGTTCTGTCTACTTTTGCGTATGTTTAAATGTTCCATGACGGGCGCCTGGGCGGCTCAGTCGGTTGAGCCTCTGCCTTCGGCTCAGGTCATGACCCCGGGGTCCTGGGGTTGAGCCCCGCATCGGGCTCCCTGCTCAGGGGGGAGTCGGCTTCTCCCTCTGTCCCTCCCACTGCTCATACTCTCTCAAATAAATAAAAATCTTAAAAAAACAAAAAATGTTCCATGATAGTACGTTTAAAAATTACAAGACAACCTGAGATATTTTGTAACTGACTGGACCGGCAAAGATCAAACATGAGGTAACTGCCTGGCTGGTGGGGGAGGGGCCTGGGCGCCCCCCGCGGGACTGTGGCTCGGGCGTGGGGTGGGGGCGCGCCCTCCGCGGGACTGTGGCTCGGGCCTGGGCGCCCTCCCGCGGGACTGTGGCTCGGGCCTGGGCGCCCCCCGCGGGACTGTGGCTCGGGCCTGGGCGCCCCCCGCGGGACTGTGGCTCGGGCGTGGGGTGGGGGCGCGCCCTCACACCCAGGAAGCCTCCGCTAGTCAAATACATGAAACACTGTGCACACAAGACCATCCACCACAACGCTCAACAGCAGAAAACTGCAGACAACAGAGATACCCCCTGGCACAGAATATCCGTAAGAAGGCCCCTCCTAGGGAGGAGCCTTGGGGCCCAAAGGGCGAGAGGAAATGTTTTCACTAGACAATGTTTGTCCCTTTTGAGTCTCGGATCATGTGCATATATTACTCAGTCCAAAAAATGATCATTTAAAAAACAGTCAAAACACGTAAGCAAATGCCCAGCTCTTCTTAAACACACAGTTCAGTTGCTCCCACACACACCCTTGACCTCCGGGGGGTCCCTCCCATCCTAGGCCAACCCCTCGCCACTGGGGAGAACTGGCCTTGGCGCTGAGGGGCCTGCTGTCCAGGTGACTCTGGGTGCACCCGGGGCACTCACGGTGATGACGTCCAGGATGCTGAGGAGACTGTGGACGCTGTCTCCGGCCAGAACCTCTTTGACCGCCACCTCAGCGCCGTCCTGCACTTGGGAAGCGGGGCAGAGTCATCCACTGACAGGAGGCTCAGCCCAGCCCAGGCCCGCTGGGCCACCCAGCCTCCATTGTCACCTGTCCCGAGTTAGGCCATGCCCGAGCTGACCTCCGGGAATTCAAGGTGTGATAAGCTCCAGAGCAGAGGGGACAGAGGACATGACAATGAGTAAGAGCAATCAGGAAGTCCATCTTGAGCATGGCTCTTCAACCTGTGGCTTGTCCTCACCAGGAGGACTTAGATTGAATTTCACAAAACCTAAGGACTTAGTCTGCTGACCTAAAAAGAAGGCTGTGACAGGGACACCTGGGTGGCTCAGTCAGTGAAGAGTCTGCCTTCAGCTCAGGTCATGATCCCAGGGTCCTGGGATCGAGCCCCACGTCGGGTTCCCTGCTCAGTGAGGAGCCTGCTTCTCCCTCTGCCTGCCGCTCCCCCTGCTTGTGTTCCCTCTCTCACTGTGCCTCTCTCTGTCAAATAAATAAGTAAAATCTTAAAAAAAAAAAAAAAAAAAAGAAGGCTGTGAGGGCCAAACTCAGCTGTTACTGGTATAAATCACAGCATTTTGATGTATTTTTCCACTGGATTAAAAAAGAAAGGAAACTATGGTGGTTATTTAGTATAGGAACTTCATCTCAGCTTGACCCAGGAAAATCCTTTTTGAACTTGTTCAAACTTGGCCCTGATCACCTTCCAAGAACCCTTCCTTCTGGTCCAAAGGCTCCATTCCAGGAAAGGCTCACCAGCTGGGTGGTGACAGACCTGGACACTGATGGCTCAGATGGGAGGAGGCTGGACGAAGACCATTTCCTTTCTCACCATCCCATCAAGTCCAGCATAGATGAAGTCACACACACAGACAACATCGTGTCTAGAAAGGACATGTAGGATCCATGCTGGGTCAGGGCCAACCCCCAGGGTCCAGGCAGATGGGGACTCCCTTAAGGTCAGGGGGCCACCTCGTGCAGTCTGGGGCTCCCTGGGTGGCTGCTTCAACAACACAAGAGGTGGGAAGCCTGGATCACACCACTGGGCACATCAAAGGATGCGCCCTGCTGGAAAGCAAGATCTCCACAGGCTTAGCCTGGAGGTGGCCCCCTGGCAATTCTGATTCAAGGGCGTAATTCAACAGAGGCAGAAAGTAAGTATATCTTTTCCAGCGAATTAATACCTTAATTATTTTCTTAGAGTTAAAATCATTCACAATCTGAAACTTGAACATAAGGCAAGGGTGGGTGCAACTGATGGTGGCAGATCAATACCCAACCACTGGAGGGTGTTCTAAGGAGACAGGAGAGACACCTCAAAAGGCGTAGAACAGGTAAAATGCGGAAAACCACCAAATGCCACTGAACCCACTAAGCGATGGGCACCCCCACACGTGCAAGTGAAAGGTAATGTACCAATATCAAAGGGCACGCCAACTGTGAGCCAATGCTTTTGACACAAAGTGTGCCTTTTTCCCCAAAGAACTGAAACTTAAAAATTTTACACTAACTTTTCAATAGAAAACTTTTAAAAATCTTTTAAATGGCAGACATATAAGTAAAAACACAACAGGGATGCCTGGCTGGCTCAGTCGGTAGAGTGTGCTATCTTGATTTCAGGGTCATGAGTTCAAGCCCCACGTTGGGTGTAGAGCTTACTTAAAAAACAAACACACACAACACAGCAGACCCACACCCTCCACCTCGCTCTGCACTCCCTTGGGCCACCGACACACACTTTGCCAGGCACTCTCACCGCGTCCTGGATGCAGACTTCCAGGCGCCCGTCCTGCACCACATAGATGCTGGTATCCGGCTCCCCCGGCTGGAAGACATGTTCCCCTTCGAGGAGCTGCACAAAGACCATGTGTTTGCAAAGTTCCAGGAACAGTGGCTTCTCAAAGTGGCCCAGGACCCTGAAAAACCACAGCACATGTGGGAGACCTTCCACAAAGAAGGGAAGGAGGCTGATGGAGATAGAGCCATTGCCCCCGTCACCATGGGCCAGATCACAGAACTGGGGTTCACGGAGGTGCAGACCCTGCAGCACCAGCCACCCGAGTCACTGTCAGGACTGAAGCTGAAACTTCAGGAATTCCCGTAAACTGCTTTCCCATCAGCTCAAAGAGCTCTTGAGCCATGGCTGTGAATCCGAACCAGAGGCATACACAAAAGCCCAGGACGGTGAAGCAGTGCTCGAAAGAGGAACAGGGTTTCCAGGCAGAGATGGAAGGAAGCCCAGGCTTGTAGCTTTGATCCAGCCCCACACTTCCTGCACCTGCTCTGAGTTTCCTCCTGAACATGGAAATGCTGACAGGCAAACAAATACAGCAGGAAAGAAGCACAAGAGGCTGCACTGGCGGCCAGAGGGAAGGGAGCATGGCCCCAGGCCCTCCTGCAGCAGGCCTCTGTCACCCAGCTTCTGTCTTACCGCACGTTCTTCAGCATGTACAACACTTCTGATGGCAGGTGAGAGTTCTTCACGTCAAACTCCGTGAGGTCAGCCTCCAGCAAGGAGGGTGGTGGTTCCTTTGGCTGTAGGGTTGGGTATTCCTTTTTGAAACGCAGAATCCTACAAAGCAGAGATACGTGCACCTGGAGCCCAAAGGGATTCCAAGCAGAGACAGTGTGCGCAGTGCGACCCAGGGGCAGGGCAGCAGCGATGGCCAGCAGGCTCACCCCCTGCCCTCCAGGGAGGGCAGCTGGGGCACGTGTGGCCTGAAGGACACTCTTAGTACCTCTTGGCCAAAGACAGCACCTTGGTCCTCTTCCTCACCCGCTGCCGGGGGGCTGCCGTGCTCCCCACAAGCGTGTGGGGCAGTGTGCTCACCTGCAAGGTGAAAGGAGAGACCTGATGGGCCTGGCCTCAGCCTCAGGGCTCAGCCACCACCGTCAGGACCTGCCCTGTGGGCTGCCTGCCGGCGTGGCATCAGCTCCCAGGGCCTGGCCCTGCCTGCCCGGCCTGCCCAGGACACAGGGAACCATGCCTGGTACCTGGGACTGTGAAGCACCTCAAGGCCGTATCCCCGAATACCCAGCACTCTCAGGGCACTGGGTCCTCAGACCTGTGTTCCCTCTGCCTGCAAGGCTGATGCTCAGCCTCTCCTCTCTTACGCTGACACAGCAGCCCCTCTCCACAGCCTTTTAAAAGCTGAACCTGGGGCGCCAGGCTGGCACAGTCAGTTAAGCATCTGACTCTTGGTTTTGGCTCAGGTCGTGATCTCAGGGTCGTGAGATCGAGCCCTGTGTCCGGCTCTGTGCTCATCATGGAATCTGCTTGGGATCTTCTTTCCCTCTCCCTGTCCCTCCTGCTCACGCACACTGTCTTTCTCTCTCTAAAGTAAATAAACAAATGAATATATAAATATACAAAAAAAGCTGGCCTTGTCCTGTTCTACTGCCCCACCGCCCCCCTAGAATCCGGGTCCCTGCGTGATCATCGCAGGTCTGGGAGGCTCTTTGCCCCTTCCTCACCACTGAAGCCAGCTCATCTGCCCTGTGGTGCTAACAGTGCAGAGCGACTGGTACCTGGATGTCAGCAAGCCCCCTTTGGGCAGCCACTACCCCTCTGCTCCCCGAGCAGCTCCTGTTCCAGGGTGTCAGCTGTGGGCGTGTGGTCACAACTCCTCCTTCCCTCCAGGTGACCTGGCACCACTGGGCCACGTTCCTGTCCTCCTCAGGCCAGGTCTGGTCCCCGCACAGTGCTCAGTGGGATCACTGGTTGACTGCCTTCCCCACCTGACCAGGTGCAGGCTCCTTCAGGACCTGCCTGAGGTCAGCCCATGTGGCCCCGCACGAGGCTGTGAGGCGGCAGCGTTCAGGCTTGAAGCCCGTCAGCAACCCCAGTGGACCTCCTCGTCACAGCCTGACGCTGAGAAGAACGGGAGGTCCACGCAAGGACTCACGTGCCTTCTCCTGTGGCATTTCATGTTATTAGTTGCTTATCAGAAAGAAGTGCTAAGTAGAGGCTATTCTAAAATGTCAGCAGCTATTTGAAGCAGCTATTTCTTGGAGAGCAAGCCCCTGGGTAGTGTTGAGTCCCTCCTGCCCTCGGGGGAGTGGGCGGGGCCGGGGGTGACCGGGAAGGACAAGTCAGACCAGGCTGCTTATCCTCCACGTGGGTACTGATGCTGACAAGGGAGGCCTCCCAGGGTCCAAATCTTGGCAGGACCCCCAATTTCAGCACCAAAGCCAGGACCCGCTGTGCCCCAGGACACAGGCCGACGAAGCCTCCGTCTCTCTGCACTGGCTAACAGTCTCTGAGGGCACGGAGGTGAGGGCAGCCACAGGCCGCTGGGGGCCCCACTGCACCAGGGCCTGTAGCAAGCAGGCCTCAGTCCATGTTACCTTCCTCATGATCTTCCGGCCGTAAAACATCACTTTGTCTCTCTTCCGGAACCTGTACTGAGGAGTGGGCTGTACTTGTCCTGCAAGGGGAGCAGAGGGGCCTCCTGAGCCACGGCTGGGACACGGAGAGGTGGGAGGGTTCTGCCAGGCAGCCCATAGGGTGTGCACACCGAGCCTGTCCTGTCCCAGCTCCGGCATACAGTGCGGGGCAAAGGCACGTGGCACCTTGGGCCCGGGCCGGCACCGGCCAGCTCCCAGGGAGCAGGACTCGTGTCTCCTCTTACCAAAGTTTTGCTCAGAAATGTGAGCCAAGAAAGCTGGGGACATACGTAAACTCCATGGGTCCGACATGCACAGCCTCAGCTGCAACAGGCTGGCAGTTCCCAACAAAAGCTATCATGGGCCTGAGGGCTGCTCCCAGGAGCTCAAAACATGGGCAAGTCACCCAAACCTCCCCCGCCCTCCCAAGCCCTCGTCCCTTACCCCTAGAGCTGGAGTCTGAAGTGAGATACTCACGGAATCGGTTAACCCTTCTGTACAAAAAGAAGACGGTGATGCCAACGAGGGCCAGGGCCAGGAGGGCTCCAATCACAATCCCCATCAGCTGGGCGAGGTCACAGACAGAGCACCCGTCAGCAAGACTGCCACACTGCCCCTCCCCACCCTGGCAACAGGCTGTGACAAAGGGGCCAGGAGCAGCCAGGAGTGCAACAAGCCACAAACCCCAGGGCCCACCCGTCACCAGGAAGCACTTGAGGTGGTTACCATGGTGGACTGTGAATGCTGCTCCGTCAGCTGCAGCCCCCAGGACTGCAGGGCAGCACCCAGACAGAAGTCGGCCTAGGGGAGAACACTGTGGTCAGGAAGGGCCAACACAGGCGTGGCCCTGGCTTCCCAGAGCAGCAAGAAGAGAGCTGCTAGTTAGGGAAGAAATGATCTTCTCAGCTCCTAAGGTCCTCTGAGCACACCTGCTCAGGAGACAGAGAAACCGGTCTCCCGTGGCCACCCACGGGACACGGAGTCAGGCAGCTGGGCAGGGCCAGCAGCTGTGCTGTGTTGACCACAAATACCCTAGGCATTTTTATTGCATGTGAATCCTAAATTTTCAGCTTTCCAGTCCTTCAGACGCAAGCCTAGAGGAGCAAGCCCGGCTGGCCACAGGGGGCGCGAAGGCCATCACTCGGTGCCCTCTGATCACCAACAGGACTGTGCGCTGCCAGCCTCAGGGCACATGGGAGCCTACACCACAGCAATGCAGAGAAACCCCAAAGAGCCACGGATTTGGGGATTTTCTGGATTTTGAGAACCTTGAATACCAGCTCGTAGCAGGGAAAGGTTATGTGCCTGCTCCCTACCACCTCCTAGGGAAGGATTTAGTGGGGCTTCAGAAGCTCAGACCCAAGGGAGGGAGGAGGAAGAGAAAAAACTGAGCACAGGATGGTGAACGGGCAGATGGCTGGGGCCACCCACACAGAGAATATTGGCTGATTCCTCAAAAAGACAAAAACGAGCAAGAGAAACCAGCCAAACAAGCAGCCACTCTGCATTCCCCCCAAGTAGTCAGGAACAGGATGGGGCAGGGGGCACCTGTTAATCCTTTCAAGTCACAAGTGCCAAGGACTAAAGTATCCTGTCTGATCCTTATCGAGAGAGCACCAGACACAGCATGGATGCCAGAAAACCCAACGAAATGGAAGGGCATTCAGAAAAAAGTCTTAAAAGCAGAATGTTGCCACAAGACAGGGTAAGTACGTGGCCCAGAAAAGCAGGTCTTTGAAGTTGGTTCAGCAGGCAAATGGAAGCAGTGGGAGCTTTTTGCTTCAGAGCTGAGGCATCCAGCCCCTCCTGGCCCCGAGTGCTCAGCTGTCAACATGACAGCACCCACGACCCACTCGTCACTTAGGTGTGTCCCCTGGAGCTCAGCCACGTCAAGGACAACCAAGGATAACCGAAGAAAAGGTCACAGAGGTGGCCCGTAACCGAATTATACAATCTCCTATATTGAGCATCTCAGGCTTTTCATGATTGTTTTAATGCATCCACTTTTCTGCTTTAGGAATACAGGCCTTTGTGGTATGGCTACAGATGTTCCACGGAGAAAAGACTCGCGTCGAAGGAAGCAGAAGTCCTAAGGGGAGGCGGGAACTGACAGTTGTGACCTCGGGGGAAGAAGTGGCAGGGTCTCGACTCTGACAAGGGGATGGAGGGGCCCAAGCTGCCACTCCCATTCAGCCGACTTCAAGGAGCTGCCCACAGAGCAAATCTCTTGGTCCAGAAATGCCCCTAACTGGGAATTCTGAGGCTCTGAATCATCCCTGGAACCCTCCAGTTCCATACCTCTGGGCTGGCATCCTCCTCTTGCTTCATGGCTAAAAATGAAAAAACAAACAAACAACAGTCAAGGTGAAAAGAGGAAAGACTGGTTCAAAGGAGGGCAAGGGTCCCCCCAGCTCACGCTCACGAGGCAGAGCAATGCTTTCAGCCTTTCCTCCTGGGCTCCTTTTTTCTTTAAATTATGTTTGCACTGAAAGGAAAATCCTGACGGAAAGCTGTGTTCTCCAGGAAGGGACGCACCAGAGCCACTCTCCGCTCTGTAAACAGCTCTCCCGTGGCTGCCCGGGAACCCAGAACTGCAGCCGAGTCCTGCTCCTCTCCCAGCGGGGCGAGGGCAAGCGTGGACTGCTCCGCCAAGGCCTAGTGCCGCCAGGAGCTCCCAGGGCCACAGGGAGGAGGCTGTGGCTGGGGCCGGGGTAGGGGTGCACGGGGCCCCGCAGGGCAACTGTGGGACACCCCAGTGGCCTGCCTCAGGGGGGTTCCTATCCAGTGGGGTCAGGTCCAGAGGAGGATGAACTTGGGGAGCTGGTTCACCTTGCCCCCGCCCAGTGGGGAGGGGCCAGGTCTGGGGCTTTCACCCTGTGGCTCCCGGGCCCCTTAGGAAAGCAGCAGCAAGAGAAGACTCTTCTCTCCCCAAATCCCACCCAGAGAAGTCAGGACGCAGAAGGCAGATGCAGGGTCATGGTGCATTTGCTGCTGGGTCGAATGTCCTGCGTCCTCTGCCCCCCACATGGAAAACCCTTCTTTCTCAGATGAGGCTCCTGAAGGGCCAGCAGTGCCCCTGACCCCAGCTCTGGGGCCTGCTGGTGCCCCGACCAGGCAGCCTCCCCACACGTCCCGCCCGAGCGTCCGAGGTGCGGCAGGGCTCGTGGTCCCCAGCACCTGCTGGGGGACAAGGAGCCAGTCACTGCTTCTCTGCCGGGACAGCACAGGGCCCGACGGCAGCGGGCGGCCGGGGGCTGCAAGGCTGGGAAGCGGCCGGTGAGGGAGGCACCGGGGTTAGGGGCCGTCCAGGCCGGGGGTGTCATTTTAGGGGGCCATCGGGGTTGCCGAGCGTTGCGGCTGGCCGACGCCGGGCGTCGGAGCCAAGGGGGCGGCGGAGTTGAGGGGGTTTGGGAACAGCGGGGCTGGGGGGCTGGAGGTTTTCTGGTGTCTGGGTTGGGGGCTGGGGGCTGACGGGCGTCAGGGCCGGGGAACCTCGGAGCTGGTGGCTCGGGGTCGACGGACGTCAGGGCTGGGAGGGGTGGTCCACGTCCGGGGGACCGAGAGGACACGGGATCCGCCTCCCACCACGCAGCGCGAGGCCGGGAGGACCTGTGGGGCAGGCTGCGTCCCGGCAGCGGCTGGGGGCGCCGATGGCCACCGTGCCCACAGGGCACCGCCATCCCGGGCACTCCGCGGTGACTCACCGGGACCGCGCGCTCCCGACGCCCGCGCCCCCGTCCCTACCCCCGCCGCCCGGCCGCGGACGCCGCACCTCCCAGCGCATTGGCCGGGACCCGGAGGTGCCGCCCACTCGCAGGGCCGAGGCTGTGCATTGGACGCAGCGCCGCCAACCGCAGCTGCTCTTGCTGCGGCGCGGAGGCCGGGGGGCGCGGGAAACCGCCGAGAGCCCCGGAAGCCGCGCTGACCGCCGGGAGCCGCCGAGGGCGCCGGGAGCCGCGCTGACCGCCGGGAGCCGCCGAGGGCGCCGGGAGCCGCCGAGGGCGCCGGGAGCCGCGCTGACCGCCGGGAGCCGCCGAGGGCGCCGGGAGCCGCGCTGACCGCCGGGAGCCGCCGAGGGCGCCGGGAGCCGCGCTGACCGCCGGGAGCCGCCGAGGGCGCCGGGAGCCGCGCTGACCGCCGGGAGCCGCGCTGACCGCCGGGAGCCGCCGAGGGCGCCGGGAGCCGCCGAGGGCGCCGGGAGCCGCGCTGACCGCCGGGAGCCGCCGAGGGCGGTGCGGCTGGTCGCGGCGCGTGGGCGCTGTCTGGGAGCGCGCCCGCGTGGTGCAGGCTTCGGCATGGGCCTCCTGAGCGGGGCTGCGCGCATCCTGGTGCGCGGCGCCGACCGCATGAGCCGGTGGACCAGCAAGCGGGGCCCGCGCACCTTCTACAAGAGCCGCGGCGCCAAGGGCACCGGCGTCCACGGCCGCGACGGGAAGTTTGTGCAGATCAAGGAGATGGTCCCGGAGCTGGTGGTGCCCGAGCTGGCCGGCTTCAGGCTCAAGCCCTACGTGAACTACCGCGCCCGCGCCGGCGCGGACACGCCCCTGACGGCCGAGCAGCTGTTCCGGGAGGCGGTGGCACCGGCCGTCGAGAAGGACCTCCGGGACGGCACCTTCGACCCGGAGCAGCTGGGGAAGTACGGCTTCGAGCCCACCCAGGAAGGCAAGCTCTTCCAGCTGTACCCCAAGAACTTCCCGCGCTAGGAGCGGCGGACTGCGCCCGGCCGCCACGCGGGGTCGGCTTTGGCGTCTGGTCGTTGGGAGACGAGAGGACCTAGAGGCCGAGTCCTAGAGGCCCCACGCCGGCGACGCTGGAAGCCGTCGTCTCCCGACCGCAAGGTTTCGGGGCAAGAACACATGGCTTAGCTTGTAAAAGGAAGAGAATTCACGAGGCACATCGCGCCACGTGACAGCACTGGCTGATTTATCGCCCAGATTCTCCACCCCACGAAACCCATGAGCACAGTCTTTATGGGTTCAAAAGCAGCTGCTTTGGGGTCACACCTCCAGTAGTCTCGTCTCCTTGTCCTTTGGGTGCGCCTGTTTCTGTGCATCGTCCCGCTGGTCCTCTGTATTCTGCTTAATATTTGATTCTTATGTTAAATGCCGTTAAACTCAAAGGAGGGTTCAAATTCTTCTATTGAAATAAATGCGCCATCAGCTGGGAATCGATCATTTTAGCATAGTAATTTCTTACATGTTCTCACCTATACTTTCATCGGAAGATAAAAAATAGAAGTGTGTTTTCTGGGATGTCTGGGTGGCTCAGTCCATTAAATGCCTGCCTTCAGCTCAGTTCATAATCTTGGGGTTTGGGGCTGCCTCGGGCTCCCTGCTCAGCAGGGGTGTCTGCTTCTCCCTCCGCCTGCCCCCTTTGTTCTTGCAAACACACTCTCTCAAAGAAATAAAATCTTAAAGCGTGCATGTTTTCTGACTCTGACCACCTACTTAGGATATTAGTACCTACTGAGGATTTGACAGACTCCACACTGGCCTGCACTTCAAGGTCTGTTTCTTCCAGAGAGACAAGGATGAAGTCTGTGGGCGTCAGGTGAGTCACAAATTCAGTTATGTGTCCAGGCTTTGGAAGCCACTGGGGTACTAAAGCTACAAGGGGAAGAGGGATTAATCCACCACATTAACCTGTTTCAAGTTTGTGACACCATAAGGCAACTCAATGTGTATACACTTACCTTTGCTTGTACAGCATAGGAGACTAACCTAAGCATGTCTGGTGCCAGGATGAGGTGATCTTTTTAAATGTTCATGTAAAACTGTTGTTAAGTAGCTTGAAGGAAAAGCACACTTTCAGGGCGCCTGGGGGCTCGGTCGGTGAAGCATCTGCCTTCAGCTCAGGTCATGGTCTTGGGGTCCTGGGATTGAGATCTGCGTGGGGCTCCCTGCTCAGCGGGGAGTCTGCTCCCTCTCCCTCTGACCTTCCCTGTTTGTGTTCTCTCTCTCAAATAAATGAAATCTTTAAAAAAAAACACACACACACACTTTAATTTAGCTAATTTACATAAGTACAAAGAACTGAATGTCTCAATTCACACAAGAAACTGACAAGTTTGAGCTGGGAACCAAAACCCTTCCACTCCCACAATAGCAGACTCCTTGCTATCAGGCAGAGTCACCATTTGCCCCAGCAGATAAGGTTTATTTAGGAAGCCAACAGCTTCTTTGTTCACCCTGTAGAGCCCATAAGGTGCACTGAGCCCTATACAGTCACCTGTGGCGTACAGGAAGACTCTCAAGGAGATGGTCTGAGGGCAGTTCACTCATAGAGTCACACTCTGGGTTTTATTTGTGGAAACGGTCTTTATGACCTCAACCAAACTCTTCCCTAGCTCAGCTGCTCTCCCATTTCCAGAGATGAAGAACGTGATCATAAAAGGAGCAGGTAGCTAGGAGGTCAATGTCCAAGCTCGCTGCTTCCAGAGAGAGGTCACAGTCCCAGCCCTTGTGCCCTGCAGCACGGCACCAGCCGCCGCTCTTCATCATGTCCTCTGTGAGTGGATGGAGAGGCGTCTTCGGTCCGCTGCCGCTCTCAAGTTTGGAATGACACTCTTCCTCATCCTCTGCTAGATGATGAGAACAGGCTGCTGGTGACTGATGTACAGCCTTCAGGCTGTAGAGCTGTGAGGCTTTGGCTCCTACGTTGCCGTAGGGAAAGGCCTCTAAGCAGCACGGCTGGTGGGTCTGTGACAGATTGCCAAAGTAGAGCCAGGACCAGTCAGCTCCATACACCAATGAGCTGGGCAATGTATGGGACACAGAGACTGTGCAGGCTTCCTGCTTCTCTGGAATGAGACAAAACATGTGACGTTACCCGGGGTTGATCTCATCGCTTCCAACCGATGGCCCCTGCCCACTCTTCAAAGGGAGACTCTGCTAAAAGCAGCCATTCATTTGTCAGCAACCACTGTGTATCACACAAAGGGATCCTTCAGCCGTGGACGGGTGAGGAGAAGACAGACCTTCACTTGCAGGGAGTGCACCGTGTGCGCACCTGCGGGAGAAATCAGCCTGGCTACAGAAACACAGGGGCGAGGGTGCCTTTCCAAGCTGGAGGACTTGGCAAAAGTCTCTTAGTGAAGACTTCAAAGCAAAGGACAAAGGAGGTAGCCAGATGGGAGCAACAGGGATGCATGAGAAACAGAGAACAAGCATGTGTGAAGTATAGAGATAGAACAGGACACACCTGGGCAACCACAAGTGCCCGTGGCTGAAGTGCCGTCAGGGAATGGCGACACGTGTCTGGAGGGTGACAATCGCGCAGAGTCCTGCATGCTCCATAAAGTCTGGGTGTGAGTTTGGAAAGGAGTCACTAAAGAGTTCAAGCGGTTTTCCTTATGGTGAGTTGCTGTGGCAACTCTGAGGACGGAAGGAGGTCCAGCTGGAGAAGGCTTGAAGCAGCGTTAGCACAGGAAGAAAGGGCAAGGTGTTGCCAAACCTGGGACAGTCTAGGGTCCAGGGCAAGGCCAAGGGTGGCAAGAGCAGCTACAGGACACTAGTGGCCGGTGACCAGCGGTGTGGACTTAGAAAACTGTCACCAGCTGGAAGGCCTGGTGGCCAAAAATCGAGGGAAGTACCCAAAAATCAGTAGGGACATGTGGCACACACAGGAGACGGCTTTAGGGGGTTTTCATGAGAAAGCTCTAGGATGATGTGAACATTATAATGAGTAATGACAATAACACTGTACAGCCCACTGAGTAACATAAAAGCCATGAATCTATATGGATAATTAGTAAATACAGATATAGGGGCACCTGAGTGGCTCAGTCGTTAAGCGTCTGCCTTCGGCTCAGGTCATGATCCCAGGGTCCTGGGATCGAGCCCCGCATCGGGCTCCCTGCTCAACGGGGAGCCTGCTTCTCCCTCTCCCTCTGCCCCTGCTTGTGTTCCCCCTCTCTAACAATAAATAAAATCTTAAAAAAAAAATTGTAGGGCGCCTGGGTGGCTCAGATGGTTAAGCGTCTGCCTTCGGCTCAGGTCATGATCCCAGGGTCCTCGGATCGAGTCCCGCATCGGGCTCCCTCCTCCTTGGGAGCCTGCTTCTCCCTCTGCCTCTTTCTCTCTCTGTCTCTCATGAATAAATAAATAAAATCTTTAAAAAAAAATTGTAAAAAAATAATGAACAACCAGACAAAATCAACAGAACACGTGAACAGGATCTGCAGAGCACTCTGCCCACGGTCATAGAGCAAACTCTTCTGAAGAGCACACGGAACGCTCTCTGGGACCGACCACACACGAACCCACAAAACGAGTCTCAATAACTTAAAAGGAATCCATGAAGGAATAAAATTAGAAATCAGTAACAGAAAGAAATTTAGGCCAGTCACAAAAATGTGGAATGGAACAATACACTCATAAATAACTAATGAGTCAAAGAAAAAAATCACAAGGGAAATTAGAAAGTACTGTGAGATGAATGAAAACATACCACACCCCAAAATTGATGGAATGCAGCGAAAGCAGTGCTCAGAGGACAACTTCTTACTGTAAATACCCACGTTAACATGCAAGATCTCACAAGGCTTCCAGATGAGAACTGCACGTTCGCGTCACTACCAGAACCGATGCGCGCAGTTGGGGGAACTGAAAACACAGAACAGGAAGCCCGGAGCACAGGCCCGTGCAGAGGAGACTGGGCTTCAGAGCAACACTGGCCAGGTGGTGTCTCTACTCACTTCTTTGTATGGACAAGGAGGGAGGGGGATCACAAACAGAACGAGGAGGGAAAGGGGGCACTGGCGGCTTGAGAAAAAAGAAAACGTGAAAAAGTTCTGACAGTAAAGAATGGCTGGCAGGAGAAAGGCCACAGTTCGCCTGGCAACTCCAAGGACCCACTGTAACAACAACCTAAAGTGAGACCCCACAGGGTTACTCTTTCCCTCCAGCCCCCTTGTGTGGCTCAGGCCCAAGTGGAACTGGGTCTGACCAGTGCTGGGTGCTGCCCAGAGAGAGTGAGCAAGGGAGCAAGGGGAAGGCAGCTGAAGCATATGTTGGGAACATGAGAGCACACAGACCACCACACTGTGCGCAGGCAGGAAGAACGTGGCAGGAGCTGGGCCAAGGATGGCTCTGGAATGCTCCTGGAGCAGAGTCCTAAGAGGGCAGAGAACAGCTGAACAGCAGGAGGTATCAGAAGAACTGAGCTGGCCAGGTAAGACCCACAGCTAAGGAGCAGAGTGCTGCAGACTGAGGTTCGAGGCTGGCCCAGTTACGGGCCTTGGTGAGATGGTGGTGTGAGCCTGGGGATGTGCAGAGCAAGGGGGCAGGAAAACTGGGAACCCCCACCTCAGGCCTGGCTGCCAAGGGGCCCCTACTCACCTATCGCCTTTTGGCAGTTGAAGATCTTAAAGCCACTGTGCATGCACGCTGCCAAGAGCAGGTGATGGTGGAAAGGGTGCCACTTGAGCCTCCACACTCCGCCTTGCGTGGGCATGTCTGCGAATGGCTGCTTCATGCTCCGAGTGTCCCATAGTAGAACATGCTCATCATAGCTGAAACCCACCGACCATAGGGATCACGCAGGAAAACCAATGCCCACTTTGCCCCCACGGCCCCCAGGTGGCAGGGGACACTCCTGGAGAAACCCATACTACTCATTCCTCTAGGACAAAGTCCCTTTCCCCAAGCCCCCCAGATAACTACACTCTGGTATAAGAGTTGGTCCAATTCAACAACATTGCAATGGTCAACATGAGAAAAGGGAGTGAAAGATGGAAGACAGACCCCTGTGACCCAACCCTAAGGGACTCACCTTCCTGTGGCCAAGATGTTCTCCCGATGGGGACTACTCTGGATGCTGCATACACCCATGGAGTGTCTGTGGGCAAAAGTGCAAGGCCTGAGCAAGCTCCCACGCAGGGGCACGTCTCCAGTGGAGAGTCCACGGAAGGAGGACAGGAGGGTTGGTGTCACGTGCCGAGGGCCAGCCCTTGATAATCTACCTCTCGCTAGTGAACACAGATGTGCCCGGTGTCCTGGTGTCCCAGCCTTTCAGAAGGGCGTCGTCCCCACCTGCGTGGGAACAGAAAGATCCACTGACAACAGGAGGCAGCCACTCCTCCGGGAGGGAATTTATGCCCATGGGGCAATCCCTGTGGATGACTTTTCCTGGGTGATTTCAGGTTGCCACCAGGCAGGAGAGCCCTATGCTAGAACTGTGTCTTCAGACTTGGAGAGGGCCTCCACGGGGAAGACAGGAAAGGCTGGGGGGCTCAGGCTACAGGAATAAAAGGGAAGCCCAAGAAGTCAGGGAAAGAATTTCCAGGTCACAACATGGCTAAAGTGGCTTCTCTTTAGACTCCAGCAATCGATGCTCCTGGCTGCCGCAAACCAAAGTTGCCATATCAAAGAACTCTGAACCAGAACTGCATGCAGGAGGCAGCAAACATGAGCACTTGAGTTTCTGGAACCTTCAGCACACCCCCATGTGTTTTAAAGGGAAGTGCCCTTTGTAACCTTACAGTAAAGAGGACCCCTGCTTGTCTTGGGGAACTGAAAAAATAGGAAGAAGGGGGAGCTGGCACCATAATGCACCATCTCTGAAGAAAAGCAACAACAAGACACAGGTGCTGGTGGCTATCTAGAAGGAAGGGGAGCAAGGCTGAAAAGCAGGGCCCACAGGGAGGATGAAGAGGAGCAAAAGAAAAACATCTGGGTCTGATCACTCCATCCACCCATCCACTCAACCGTCCATGCTCCCATATACCCACCTGCCCACCACCTATCCACCTTCCATTCACCTACCTGCCCATCCAACAGGCAGGCTGTACTGTAGTACACTACAGTACACTGTACTGTACTGAGCACACTACAGACCCCTGTAACAGACAGAAGGGTTACAGGGCGAACGTGACCTACAACTAAGCAGACCAAGAGAACCAGTGCACCAGCATGATGCCTGCAGGTGAGCCTCCAACACGAGCTGCAATCCTGTGGCACAGTTACAGAGAAAACTGGCAGTGGCTTCTTTACACGCAGGTCTCTCCTGTCTCACATCCGTGTTCATCCTGCACACGCACATCCGAGTCCTACCACTTTTCCCTTGTGTGCACTACTCCCAACTTGGTCTGAGGCCTTCTTGCCACCACCCGCATGGCAGGTCTCCAGGCTCTGCCCCCACCGCCTTGCAGTCTCTACTCAACACATTAGAGAAGAAAATTCCCTTCAATTCTATGATGTAAGTCAGAAAATGTCATCCCTCCGCTCAACATCCTGCTATTGTTCCTATTTCATTCTGAGCAAAAGCCAAAGTCCTTCCTGTGGCCTGCTCTCACTACTTCTGTTCTGCCACCCTCCCACCGTTCTGGTCCTGCTGCTGTCCTTGTGTAGCAGGCTCACTCCTGCCCTAGGCCTCTGCCTGCGGTGACCATGCTCTGGTCGACCTTTCTTCTTCCCAAAGCATTTATCACCTCTGAGCTACTGTGCCCTCTGTTCACTCATTGTATGCTATGCTCCATGACTGCTGCCCATCTCTCAATGTAAGCTCAGTGGAAGCAGGGACTTTTGTCTGTCTCGTTCACTCATGGATCTCAAGCACCCAGAACAGTGCATGGCACATAGTAGATGCTCCATAAACATTCACTGAATAAACGAGTTGGTGCTGAATTATTAAATCATAGCCCCCACGATACCCTTGCTCTGAATTAGCTAAGCCTCAAGGTAATACTAATCCAAGAACAAGAAGACCTAAAAAAATTAAATCTTGGGTTGCCTCACTGGCTCAGTCAGAAGAGCATATGCAACTCTCAGGGTCGTGAGTTTGAGCCCCACCCTGGGTGTATAGATCACTTAAAATACATAAGAAAAATTTCCTTAAAAGAAAGAGAAAGAAAGAAAGAAAGGGGGGGGGTCTGCTTAAGCAACCAAAATGCAGCTGTTTCTGGAAGACAAGAGACCGTAGCTGAAGTCAGGAGAGCAACAGTGCAGCGAGAAAAGGGCACCAGACAGACGCCAGAGGACACGAACACTTTCAAGCAGAGGGGAGGAGCCAGCAAAGTAGAACGAAGAGCAATCAGAAAGAAGAGGAAACGTCCAAGGTGACCCGAGGGAAAGACGGCGCCAGGACAGGGTCAGCACGGGAACGTTGCTAAGGGAGTGCTCTCTGGACCAGGCCACTGAGGAGCGGAGTGAGAGCGGTTCCGGCAGAAAGGCGGGGACCATGCAGCCCCCTACAGTCCAAGAGAACGTCCCTGGCCTCACCGCTCACTGTGGGGCTTAGCACACTACCAGCAACGGGATGCGGAAGGAAACGAGGGTCCGATCTTTTCTTTGCCTCTCTGCAGATCCAGCAGCTCCCCTTCTGCCTTTTCTCAGGGGCCGATGCCCCCACCTCCCGCCTCCCATGTCCTACAAGTCTTCCCCACTTGGTCAAGAGAGGCGGGTCACAGCTATGGCTCCTGCAACCTCTAGTTCTAGTAATTTCTCATTCTCACACCAGCACCCACAATACATACCACTCACAATGCCAGGGAATCAACCCTATCTTCTCTTCGGGAAGGTAAACTGTATCCAAAACGGAAGGAGACAATCCTACATGACAAAGTCAATACTGGACACAGAAACAGCAGTGGGAAGTGCGGGAATTCTGGATTTCTCACAGCAGGAGCAATGGACCAGGTGCCAAGAATGGCAGGAGACAGGGCTCCCACGGCTCCAACAGTGTGGTCAGTGCTACCCAAGACCCTGCAAAGCCTCAACAGCTAAGTAGCGAGTACCCACTACAGCTTTTGTCTCCACAAAGAGTCAAGATCCCGACACAACCAGAGTCCTGGCCCCGATGTGTGCCACACTTGCTCCCTCCCTCCCTCACGGGGTCGACACCCAGCGGAGAAGTACCAACCTGAATAAACGATTTCTGTCTGCCAGTAATTGAAGGCAGCAATCCAGGCCTCAAAGTGATGGGCATGCCACGTGGCCACCTCCTGCAGTGCCGGCCCCGCCTCATTCACCTTTAGCAGGTGGAGCTGCCCCTTGGAGTCGCTGCTAATGATTTTCAAGGGCTGGTCACTGGCCCTAGACACAGGGAACCAATGGAGAAACCCAGCTGAATTTATTCACTGACCCAAACTCATCACCCTCTTCTGGTTCCCAACTGGTGACACTCCCAAGACATGTCAAGGGAGAGGTTCTCCATGGACCTGGTCCATGGACTTGCCCTTTAAGATGTTTGGGCATCTGGCAGAAACCAAAACTACCACTTAGCTTATCAAAATAAACCCATGTCAACTTCTCTTGATGAAAACACCATCCCTTTTATCTGAAAAGTTGGAATGTTTTCTTTCTAGATTAGGACTGGTAAGTGATATTCCCAGACCTGGGAAGCCACAGTCAAGGCTGGTGCAAGGTTTCAATTCTCTCTTGCATAAAGAAACGAAAGATTCCTCAGAGGAAAGACTTGGGGTCCCTCACCAACACCGGCCTTTACCTTTCAGTTCTCCCGGTGGACCAATCCAGAGACAGGGCCAGACACTGCTTCTCCAGGGCAAAGCTGGAAACTGGCTGCAGTGTGTA
The DNA here is from genome assembly GCF_037043125.1 of Eumetopias jubatus. NCBI lineage: Eukaryota > Metazoa > Chordata > Mammalia > Carnivora > Otariidae > Eumetopias > Eumetopias jubatus. The sequence goes on from NW_028274821.1 coordinate 94,775,158, forward strand.
AGCATTCTACGGACGAGAAAGGAGCCCTGTCAAAGGGAAACAGCCCAGAACCCTGGAAAGACGATTCCTCTAGCTCAGGTGGCCATCATTCCTTCATCTACTACTAGATGAACAAAGTGTGTTAGTCCTTGATTCATCACAGAATGAGGACACTGGGGGCCTGGCCCCTGCTCTCCAGGAGTTCACACACCTGCAGGAGGACTTTCCCACACATGTGACCTGAGTGGAAGTGGGTCTCTCTGCTTTTCAGAACCCCTCACTGTCCATGCACCCTAGACACAATCCCACCACCTACACGGGCTCCAGGAAGCACCACTGGCGAACACTCCCCACTTCTCCCCGCCTCAAGGGATGCTGGGACACTCTGTCTTCAGGGACAGCGACAACTGGATCTTTCCTCTAGTTTCCGTTTCAGAAGCCACAACTAGCCATTAAACACTGTTTCTCTTTTCTAAGATACACGTAACTTTTTTTTATTACCTAGGCAAGCTGGACAGTGCTTAACTCCCTCAAAAGGCTCCTAGCAGGCTGCTTCCTCAGGGTCCTCTCTGCAGGCTATCTGCTCTTGCCAGAATCTCGTTCGTGGGCCCACAGTCTTCCCCAGATTATTCCCTCCCTCATTCCTCAGAGAGGGCTGCAGCAAGGCCCTTTACACACAAGCCCTCAGCTGCCATGACTCCGACAGCAAGGGGACCTGCTCCAGTCCCACACACCTGCACTAGTGTGTCCCTCCCACCAAGTGAGGGCTTGGTCTTGTGGGCTGTTTACTTCCCTCGACTACAGGACTTCCCAGTTCTCCCGATCCTCCAACAATCAGATGCAGTCATTTTGCAAACATGTGGTAATGATCAATACCAAATGCTCTGAGAAAGCCACATGGGAAACATACGCCTTCCTAATTATGGGTGACAAATACCACTTTCACATAGGGAATTCATTGCTATTCTTGGCCCCAGCATCATGACCTAAGAATGCTGGTCCAGGCTTTCCATACAGAACTTTCAGATCCAGTGACAGGTGAATGAATACCCTGTCAGTTCAGCCCTTCCACTGGTGACACATAGGTGACCTCTTCTCAGAGTTAGATGCAGAACCCAATAATTTAAAATAGACTGCATGCTAGATTAGGATGTTTTATGATAAAGTTTGCCATTGAACAGAAATCATGTTACAAAAAGGTTTGTAGCAACACAGCCTCATGCCCAAACCCTCTCCAATCAGCTTCTTTCCACCCCCCCACTAGGACAACTCCTGGTCCTAGTCACTGACCTCAGATCCCACCAAGCGGAGTAGCTCTATGGACCCACCAGCATCTGCCACACCCAAGAGGGCATGGCCGGCCACCGGGATGTGGCACCTGAGGGGGAGAATTCATATGCCAGTCAGAACATAGGATACACCCAGAGCACAGGAGAGCATTATGTATCTCAGTAACTTATTATTTAAATTTCAGCTCCAAAACCAGGTTGTAGCCTACAGTTCTGTTCCAAGATTCCCCAGCTTATCAATCAGAAAACGAGCATCACTTCCCAGACTCATACCAACCCTAGGACTTGGAAACTGACCAATGAAAGGAGCCCAAGTCCACAGTACGCTCCAAGTGCCAACAGGTGGGCAGAACAATAAAGAAATGAAAAAGTTCAGACATTTCCCCATCTTATTGAATGCTGACAGGCATCAGGCTCCCTGATTAAATGAACAGATACTCGTGGGGCGCCCGGGTGGCTCAGTCGTTAAGCGTCTGCCTTCGGCTCAGGTCATGATCCCAGGGTCCTGGGACCGAGTCCCACATCGGGCTCCCTGCTCAGTGAGGAGCCTGCTTCTCCCTCTCCCTCTACTGCTCCCCCCCTGCTTATGCTCTTTCTCTCTCTCTGATAAATAAATAAATAAAAATCTTTAAAAAAAAATAAATAATAAATAAACAAATGAACAGATACTCGTGACAAATTCCAGGCAAGAGGAATTGTTACCAACATTATACCATTTCATGTCCAGGATTGCAGAAGTCTCTCTTCTTTGGATCTCAAGCAGGGGGCAAGCAGAGCTGTCCTCATTGAAACTATACAAGTAGAGACGACCTAAACGGACTTGAGGCTCATCAACGTCCAGTCCACTCTACAAAAAATGCAGATGTATTCTCTGATTACCCTAATAGATACCGAGGGACCCAAGGGATGGAAAAAGGAATCAAGGGAAAGAAAAGGCTTGCCAAGATTCGGGGACTCTGGTGGCTCAGTAGGGGAAGCCTCTGCCTTCAGCCCGGGTCATGACCTCCGGGTCCTGGGATTGAGCACTGTGTCAGGCTCCCTGCTCAGCGGGGAGTCGGCTTCTCTCTCTGTCCTTCCCCCTGCTCGTTCTCTCTCAAATAAATAAAATCTTAAAAAACAAAACAAAACAAAGACTCTGGAACTCTACCTGGAAGCAATACTCCTGATTTTCTGAACTGGAGAAATGTCTCTTCTCTTGTTATACTATTAATGGGCAGGCAGATAAACTCTGCTGGGCTCAACATAATATGCTCCCTTTTTTTTTTTAAGTTTTATTTAAATAATCTCTACACCCAACGTGGGGCTCAAACTCACAACCCTGAGATCAAGAGTTCCGTGCTCTACCGACTGAGCCAGCCACACGCCCCTAGAATGCTCCTTCCAAGTGGGCTAACAGGGACCAGCTATGGTAGGGTCGCCTTGGGTAGGCAGACCCAGTCTGCCCTGAAAGGTCGTGACTTAGGCCTGTTGCTGGAGTGCCAGTTCTCATTCTTTTAAGTGTCCTGGTTTGCGTCTGAATAGATGCCTTCGAGAGATTAGGTATAGCTCCTTCCAATTCCCATTTTCTCTTTATTCTAGGCTTCATCCATAGACTTGAGCCACACCTGCATATAAGGTACTTTCAAGATGCCCATTCCAATCGCCTGGCTGGCTCAGTTGGTGGAGAATGGGGCTCTTGCTCTTAGGGTTGTGAGTTGCTCGCGATGTTGGGTGTAGAGATTACTTATATGAATAAACTTAGAAAAAAAAAGATGCCTATCCTAACCTACCTTCTGACCACAAGACCAATGTCACTTCTTCGTCTCCTGTGTGACTCCACACAGACTTTTCTCTTCCAGCCTTCCCCACTGCAGGCCCGACATGCCTCCACATCTGCGGGGGGCTCTGCCGGTCTCAAGTATTTTCCCGCCCTTCCTGAGACCTCGCCTCAAAGAGCAGCGGAGCTTTTGCTGCTCGAGACGCCATTTGGGGAGCGCAGACCTAGAGAGCCGCGGTCAAGACCGCCTAAGGCCAGAAGGGCACCGCACACCTTGCTCTCAGGGTCGGTGGGCTGGTCCTCCGGCTTCTGCAGCTGGTAGGTCCCGCAGGCCATCAAGTGCCGGCAGCCTTCCAGCGGGCACCACTCCACCGAGTCCGCGGTGTACTCCGTGTCCACCGCCTGCAACAGCCGGACGCGACTTCCCGTCACCCAGGAGTCAGACGGGGCCGCAGCGGAGACCCGGCGGCGAAGCGGGGGTGGCGAGGCCAGGTTGAGAGCGGGGCTCGGGGCCGGGGCTGAGGTCGGCGGTGAGGGGGGGGGCTCGGGGCCGGGGCTGAGGTCGGCGGTGAGGGGGGGGGCTCGGGGCCGGGGCTGAGGTCGGCGGTGAGGGGGGGGGCTCGGGGCCGGGGCTGAGGTCGGCGGTGAGGGGGGGGTCGGGGCCGGGGCTGAGGTCGGCGGTGAGGGGGGGCTCGGGGCCGGGGCTGAGGTCGGCGGAGAGGGGGGGCTCGGGGCCGGGGCTGAGGTCGGCGGTGAGGGGGGGGGTCGGGGCCGGGGCTGAGGTCGGCGGTGAGGGGGGGCTCGGGGCCGGGGCTGAGGTCGGCGGTGAGGGGGGGGGGGTCGGGGCCGGGGCTGAGGTCGGCGGTGAGGGGGGGCTCGGGGCCGGGGCTGAGGTCGGCGGAGAGGGGGGGCTCGGGGCCGGGGCTGAGGTCGGCGGTGAGGGGGGGGGTCGGGGCCGGGGCTGAGGTCGGCGGAGAGGGGGGGCGGTCGGGGCCGGGGCTGAGGTCGGCGGTGAGGGGGGGGGGCTCGGGGCCGGGGCTGAGGTCTGCGGTGAGGGGGGGGGGTCGGGGCCGGGGCTGAGGTCGGCGCTGAGGGGGGGGGTCGGGGCCGGGGCTGAGGTCGGCGCTGAGGGGGGGGGGGTCGGGGCCGGGGCTGAGGTCGGCGGTGGGGGGGGGGGTCGGGGCCGGGGCTGAGGTCGGCGGAGAGGGGGGGCTCGGGGCCGGGGCTGAGGTCGGCGGAGAGGGGGGGCTCGGGGCCGGGGCTGAGGTCGGCGGTGAGGGGGGGCTCGGGGCCGGGGCTGAGGTCGGCGGAGAGAGCGGGGATCCGGGTCGGAGCCGCGGTGCGGAGAGAGTCCGACTAAGTTCCAGGTCGGTCCTTTTTACTTCCGCAATCGCCTCCCACCCTTTTCCGGGGCACCGGGGGCGGGACTTCCGGCCGCCGTTGCCGCCTCGCGTGAGACCGGGCTCCTGCGCCTCCTGCCGGCCGGCGGACCTCCGCGGGCCCCACGCGGGTCTGGAGGGACGGCAGAGTATCCAGACGTAATCGCAGAAGAGCTGGGCTCTTACAAAGGGGTGCGGGGAGGAGAAAAACAGGGCACAGAAGTCGGGGTAAGCAAAGGGCCTACACCTTCAGGGAGCCAAGTCCAGGGTCGGCTCCAAAGGGGCTGGCCATGCCTGCCCTCTGTCCCTCACGTCCATCCCAGGGGGCCTGCGGGTACAGCGCAAAGACCCGCCCGCCAGGACAGCAGAGGAAGGAGCCAGGGCCCGCTGGGGGTGCCTGATGCGCCGCCGGCTGGGGTGGTGGGCCGGAAGGTGGACAGAGGGCCTGGAGAAAAGCCAGCATCTGGGCCCCAGGGGCAGGGCTCGGAGGACACCCAGCACAGCCATGATCTGATCTGAGACTGAGCAGACGCTGCTGCCATTCACGAAAATGAACATATTCTATAGAAGAGGTTTGGGGAAGGCAAGCTTTGGACACTGTTAAGGATGGATTGAATTGTGTCTCTCCAACAAGATATGTCGAAGCCCTATCCTACAGCACCACAGAATGTGACATTTGGAAACAGGGTCTTTACAGAGGTAATCCAGTTAAAATTAGGCCATTAAGGTGGGCCCTAGTCCAATATGACTGGTACCTTTATGGAGTGATTTGGTCTCTCGGGGACAGACCCATACAAGGAAGATAACATAAAAACAGAGTTTTGGGATGATGCATCCACAAGGCAAGGGACACCTGCAACTGCCAGAAGCCGGGAGAGGCCTTTCCCATGTGTCCAGAGGGAGCATGGTCCTGCAACACTTCTGACCTCCACAAATGGGATGATACATTCCTGTTTTAAGCCATCTAGTTTGTGATACTTTGTTACGATAGCCCCAGGTAAATGGACAGGCTGACGTTGAAATCTACATGGATACCTGGGTACCCAGCCTGTGGTTTTTGAAGTAGGGCTTTGGCTGGAAATACAGCTGAGTCAGCAGCTCAGAGGACAGCTGACTGATCAAGAAACAGGACCGTCCAAAATGGCGGAACCACACACCTGTGCCTGGTACAAGAAATGGTCAAGGGGAGCATGGCTGGCTCAGTTGGTAGAATATTCAACTCTTGATCTTAGGGTCATGAGTTTCAGCCCCACACTGGGTATAGAGATTACTTAAAAAAAAAAAAAAAAACTTGAAAAAAAAAAAAGGGCACCTGGGTGGCTCAGTCGGTGAAGTGTTTACCTTCGGCTCAGGTCATGCTCTCAGGGTCCTGAGATCAAGGCCCGCATGGGGCTCCCTGCTCAGCAGGGAGTCTGCTTCTCCCTCTGCCCCTCCCCCTGCCTGTGCTCTCTCTCCCTCAAATAAGTAAAATCTTAAAAAAAGAAGGGGGGAAGAATGCCTGGGTGGCTGTCAGTTAGGCGTCTGCCTTCAGCTCGGGTCGTGATCCTGGGGTCCTGGGATCGAGTCCCTCATCGGGCTCCTTGCTCAGTGGGGAGCCTGCTTCTCTCTCTACCTGCCACTCCCCCTGCTTATGCACTCTCTCTCTAACAAATAATCTTAAAAAAAAAAAAAAAAGTCAGGGGCGCCTGCGTGGCTCAGTCGTTAAGCGTCTGCCTTTGGCTTGGGTCATGATCCCAGGGTCCTGGGATCGAGCCCTGCATCAGGCTCCATACTCCACGGGGAGCCTGCTTCTCCCTCTCCCACTCCCCCTGTTTGTGTTCCCTCTCTTACTGTCTCTGTCAAATAAATAAAATCTTAAAAAAAAAAAGTCAAAGTCAAGGGGCACCCGAGGGGCTCAGTCAGTTAAGGGTCTGCCTTCGGCTCAGGTCATGATCCCGGGTTCCTGGGATGGAGATCCACATCAGGGATCTGCTTCTCCCTCTCCTTTTGCCTCCCCCCACCCACTATCATGTTCCTTCTCTCAGATAAATAAAAATCTTAAAAGTCAAGTAGCTCCACAATTACACAAGTCCCTTATTTTAACCATCTGAATGTTAGTTAACCTTACTCTCAGATGTATGGCTACAAAGATAAGAGACTGGGGGCCATCAGAGAAAAGAAACCAGGGGCTGGTATCAGAGAAGGGACAAGGGAAGCAAACAAGGATTAAGAGCTGTCTATGGATCCTATAGCACCTTCATGGCAGCGTCCACTCCAGGGGGCCACGGCAATGATGCAAGCAAAGGGAAGGAGTCACTACACAGGCAACTTTAGAACCCTTATAGCCACCTTCCAAGCTCCAGCCCACTTCCCCAGCACAGATGTGGGGGGGGGGGGTCTCTAACACACAGGACAAGGGAGAAGCCCAATTGGATAGGGAACAGTTACCAGCTGCAGCACCCGCTTGAAGCAGCCACAGTGGACAGCAACGCCCAGGCCAATGCTATTCCAGATGAGCCCCGGGACATGGAAGAAACCAACCGTGTGTCAGGACCTGGTGTGGTGTCCTATGGGTTAGCTGAGACCTTTCGATGTAATTTTCTGATGAGTAGCTGACCACAGGACAGTATGTGCGGGTCAGGGAATGCAGACAGGCTGAGGTGCCCAGACACAAAGAACACAGGCAAAACCCAGCCTGTGGTCTGGTGCCTCCTCACCCCAGGAACCTTTGTTTGAAAGCACACTGCCTGCGCACACTCAGGGCCCTGTGCCTGGAAGCCCACCCAAACCCCAACGTGCCGGCCTACAGCAGGAGTTACACCAGCCCTCGGAACGTCCCAAGAGCTCAAGCCAACGGCTGTCTGCAGGACTCTCTCTCAGGATCACACATATCCCCCTCCCCAGTAGGTTTCTGAGCCCCCATTACTACTCAACCTAGGGTCAGGAGAGACCTAGAGTAGACCTCACCTATGGAGCAAAGATGTCCCTGGCCTAGAAAATATGCTGCACCTAACCCACACACTGGCAAAGGGGAGCAGGTGGGGTTCTCTCACCTTCAGAGACCCTCCCTCGGAGTTAGGAATGAGCCCTCCTGTGCCCTGTATGTTGTCTTCACCTGATTTCCCCAGTCCTGCTCTCCAAGACATACTACCCAAGGACTGCAAAAGAACCTACCAAAAGCTCAACTCACAAACCGAAGACACCAAGAGGCTGTTCCCAGCCAGGGAAATGAGAACACACAAGGCAGATGGAACACACTGAAGACGACAGAAGAGCTGCACCACAGACAGTGCAGCAGGAACCCCTGGGACCAACATGGGGAAAGGGACGGCCCAGGACACACAGGTAGAACGGCCAGCCTTCACTCTCCCACGAAGTAAAGCCTCTAGCAGTCTGGCTGGCTGGCTGGCTGGACCTGGAGACCAGTAAGTTCCCAGGCGCAGAGGCTGGCTCATTGCCCTCAGGTGGTTCTGCGAGGTAGAGGAGACACCACCCAGCCTTTGGACACCTGTGGCTCCCTGAAGGGAGAGGGAGCCCAGTAGACAGGGAAGAAGCACTCACTCACCCTGGCTACCCCAGTGCACAGGCAGGACCTCAGGAGGTCTGCTGGGCAGAAGCTCCGCCACTCAGTGCATGAATCCAGAATTTACCTGTGCCAGGGCCAAGAACATTCCATGCCCACTAAACAGGGCTGCCTACTCCGACACCCCCAGGAACTCCTGCCACGGGACAAGCACAGTCTGGTCTCACGTTCCCTGCCCGCCTCCTCTCTCTCAACCCAGGAATAAAGGCAACCCCCACCCCCCACGCCCGGACCACCTTGATTCACTCCAAAATAAACCTCAACGGCATTAAGGGCAAAAAGGAGAGCACAGAACGGCTGAGGCACTCGATGATTCCACCCCTTTACTGTGCCTTGTAGATGCGACCCCATGCAGGCCACGCTCCTCGGGGCTGCAGCTGCCCGGGAGAAGCTTCTGCTACGTGACACTTTTTAGACTTTTTAAACATGTGGCCCGACCATTTGCCATTTGAGAATTACAGCAAATGATTCTATTTGTAATTTCTAACCCTCCCACTGCCTCCCCCCAAAAAAACTGTACATGAGTTTACAAACATATTAACATATAAATAATGAGAAGCGTCCTGGTGGGAGCCTCCCCAGCTGTCTCTGCTTGGAGCGGAACACCGCGGGGAGCACTGTGCCCACACAAAGTACCCACGATGAGGGGCCTCCGTGGCGGTGGCCATGGGTGCGCGTCACTGGCTTCTTCACACCTTCAGGTCAACCACCAGTCGTGTCTGCTGCGCCCAAGGAAGCTCGGGCAGCCCGGTCATCGCTCTGGCTCGAGCTCGTGCTGGAAGGGGCGCTTCTTCTCCCGACAGTGCTTCTTGTGAGCCGGCCAGTCCTTCTGCTGGCACTGAGAGCCGCAGTACCGGGCCACCTGGCAGCGCCCGCAGATGTTGAACTCGCGGAGCTGAAAGCACACACAGAACCACCATGGGTTCACCGTCGCACCAGGGGACCGGCTGTGGGGCAGACGCCACACCCCAACCAGAAAGGACCCGGCACCCCCATGCGCTGAAGCCGCCACAGCTGGAGAGGGGCTAGGACGGCGGGGTGTGGGCCAGCGCTCGCGGCCGCACTGGTACCTGCTTCTCGATCATCGTGCAGGGAGGGTAATGGCACTCATAGTAGGTGCAGGAGTTCTCCTCCTCTTCTACCACGTCTCCGTTGGCGTTGTAGTACCGGGTCACGTTCAGGACGGGGAACTGCTCCTCTATGGGGTCCGTGGGAAGCTGCTGGATCGCCAGCCAGTATAAGCTTTGCTCCCTCGAAAGGAAAAGCAGACAATTCGGTACACTCCAGCCAGACACAGTCAAAGCAGGGACACGACAATGACACGACTTCAGGACAAACTGTTACCCTTGCTTGGTTTTTACAACTTGGCTTTTCTTTGCACCCGCTCCCCCAAACTATGTAGTGGGGCTTATCTCTGTGTGACATCAGGTATCTACCCACTAAAAGGTACAGAGCAGGGCTATGTCTACCTCACTCCTCAATCCCACCAAATCTGGGACTCACAGGCACACGGCAGGCAGAGAGAACATGTGGTCTCAGGACAGGGACCCGGCCAAGTCTGGCCACCCGAGCAAGGCCTCGCAGCCCTTTTTCCTGCTCATGGCCCCAGAGGCACCTGCTTCTGCCCCAGCCACCTCCCCTTCGATGCTGTGAGCTGCTCTATGTCCTTAGTGGACCAGAAGCTTGCAACTCAAGAATCCTACCCGACGCTAGAACTGAGGTGCCCCAACAGGCCCCACGGGAGCACAGGTTGGGTGGGACAAGTGCAGGCAGTCAGCAGCCCGCCCTGATGCTGGGTTCCAAAGGAACAGATTAACACCCCCTTCACCCCAACACCCCCATGGGGGCCAGGCCTGGAGAGACTAGGTTATATACAAAAATTAATTCAAAATGGATCAAGGACTTTAATGTAAGACCTCAGGGCGCCTGGCTGGCTCAGTCAGTAGGGCAGAGGCCATAACTCCTTCTTTTTTTTTTAATTTTTTTATTGTTATGTTAATCACCATACATCACATAGTGATCCATAATTCATTGTTTGCATATAACACTCAGCGCTCCACACAGAACATGCCCTCTTTAATACCCATCACGAGGCTAACCCATTCCCCCACCCCCCTCCAATCTAGAACCCTCAGTTTGTTTCTCAGAGTCCATAGTCTCTCATGGTTCGTCTCCCCCTCCGATTTCCCCCACTTCATTCTTCCCTTTCTACTATCTACTCTTTTTTTTTAAAACATATAGTGTATTATTTGTTTCAGAAGTACAGGTTTGTGATTCATCAGAAGCCATAACTCTTGATGTTGGGGTCATGAGTTCAAGCCCCATGTTGGGCCTGAAGCTTACTTAGAAGAACAACAAAAAAAGGGCACTATCCACAGAGCTAAAAAGGCAACCCACAAAATGAGGGAAAATATACGCAAATCATGTATCTGATAAGAAATTAATATCCAGAATATATAAAGAGCTCCCATAACTCAACAAGAAAAAAACCAAACAACCAGATTTAAAAATAGGCAAAGGGAGCCGGGGTGGCTCAGTCGGTTAAGCGTCTGACTCTTGATTTCAGCTCAGGTCATGACCTTAGGGTCATGAGATGGGCTCCGTGCTCAGTGGGAAGTCTGTTGAGATTCGCTCTCTCCCTCCCCCACCCCCCAATAAATAAATAAATCTCTAAAAATAGGCAAAAGACCATAATACACTCCTCTAAAAGACGACGTACAAATGGCCAACAGGCACATGAAAAAATGCTCACCATCACTCATCATCAGGAAAATGCAAATCAAAACTACAATGAGATATCACCTCACAATCATTAGGATGACTATTCCTTAAAACAGAACAAAAACCAGAGTGTACTAAGTATTGGCAAGGATGTGGAGAAACTGGAACCCTTGTGCACTGTTCGCGGAATTTAAAACGGTGGACACTGTGGAAAACATTATGGTGGTTCCTCAAAAAGTTAAAAACAGAACTATCCTACAATCCTGCAAGTGCACTGCTGGGCATATACTCAAACAAACTGAAAGCAGGATCTTACAGACACATTTGCACTTTCATGTTCATGGCAGCATTACTCACAACAGATAAAACATGAAAACGACCCAAGTGTGTGTTGTCGTCAGCACACGAATAGGTAAATGTGGTGTATAAATGTAACGGATTATCATTCAATCTTTAAAAAGAACAGAGGGCGCCTGGGGGGGGGCTCAGTCATTGGGCATCGGCCTTCGGCTCGTCCCGGGGTCCTGGGGTCGGGCCCTGCATCGGGTTCCCTGCTCGGCGGGAAGCCTGCTTCTCCCTTTCCCCCTCCCCCATTCTCTCTCTCACTGTCTCTCTGATAAATAAAATCTTTAAAAAAAATAAATAAAAAATAAATAAAAAGAATGGAAATCCTAACAAAGGCAACACCACGGACAGACCTTGAGGACACTGTGCTGAGATAAGCCTGTCACAAAAAGACAAATCCTGCAGGATTCTACTCCCAGGAGGCCCTAGAGGAATCAGATCCAGAAACAGAGAACGGGAGGCTGGAGGCTTGGGGAGGGGAGGGGTCTGTGTTTGGGTGGACAATGGAAAAGTTCTGAAAAAATGGATGGATGGTGGGGATGGTTTTACAGCCATGTGGGTGTATTCAACACCACTGAACTGAACATTCAAAAATGGTTAAGATGGAGGTACTTGGGTGGCGTAGTCACTTGAGTGCCTGACTTTTGATTTCGGCTCAGGTCATGATCTTAGGATTGTGGGATGGAGCTTCCGCTCAGCCGGAGCCTGCTTGAGATTCTCTCCCTCTCCCTCTGCCCCTTCCTGCCCCACCCACCCCTGGGTACACTCTCACACATGCACACTCTCTCTCTAAAATATATAAATCTTGGGGCGCCTGGGTGGCTCAGTCATTAAGCGTCTGCCTTCGGCTCAGATCATGGTCCCAGGGTCCTGGGATCAAGCCCCGCATCGGGCTCCCTGCTTGTTGGGAAGCCTGCTTCTCCCTCTCCTGCTCCCCCTGCTTGTGTTCCCTCTCTCGCTGTGTCTCTGTCACATAAATAAGTAAAATCTTAAATATATATATATATAAATCTTTTAAGAAAAATGGTTAAGATGGTAAACATTATATACATTTTACCAGAACAAGAAAAGTTTTTCAAAGGGAAGAGTCAGGATGTAGGAGGCTGTTGGCTGCCTTCTGAGCCCTTCAATGAAGTCCTACAAGACGGAGGCAAGTTTTGGCCCCAGCTGGCTTTTAAAAGCAGCAAGGAAAGAAAACACACTTTGACAAAGAGGCCCCTCCCCCCTAACAGATGAGCCACACTTGTGGCCCCCACATGGAAGGAAAGCTAGGTGGGATGTGCAGGCCTGGGAGAATCCATGGTGCCATATTCCTGGCCTCACAGACAGGCTGATTCCCATAAGAACCAGCCATGTGGAGGCCACCAGCTGAGAAACAGAAGGACACATAATGCCCAGGCCAGCTGGGAGTTCGGGCTGCACTCAGGCTGGCTCTGACCCACAAATGGTGTGACCACCGCTGAGGGTCTAAATCCCTAGCCTTGGACAAACTAAGGATGGCACCACTAGATCGGCTCCTGGGAGGTCACAAAGGAGAGAGCCTCGAGAGCACAGCCTCAGTCCTGGGTTCCCAGGAGGAGCCTAGCGGAGAATGGGGGCAACCGGGCCATGACCCGGCAGAGACCACTGGACAGGGTAGCCTGGGGTGTGATGGATCCTTTCCCAAACAGGTGTTCTCAACTGTGGTTATCTTATAGCCATAAAGGGTGTTCAGATGAGTAAATGTAACATTCAGCCATAGGTTGGCCAAACCATGAGTCACACAAAGGCCTAAAGTGACAGACTTCATTACCCAGAGGTCCTGGAAGGAGCAGATCCACTGCTGGGTGAAGGGGTAGACAGTGCCCTCTAGGTCTGCAGTGGGGAAACCTGTGTGGTGTTGTGGGGGCAGGTCCCAGTGCTCACACTTTACAAGCGTCCATGTTGGACAACCCAGGAGAAAATCTGTGGATGCTAATATGCCTCCTGAGCTGCCCTTATCCTTCTGTTGATAACACCGCCTTCATTTTGTTTGATGAAAGAGCCTTCCCAGAGGCCCAAGGGCATGCACAAACCCCAGAGAGCCCCCGTGGGCCCAAAGATGATGTACACATGACCAAGAACATCCTGGCTCATTGCAGCTCCCAACTCCCATCCTGCTGGTTCCGCAGCTCTTCCCAAGGGCTCCATGAAGCGCATACCTGGGCTGTTCTTGGGGCCATGGGAACTGTTCTCAGCATCCTACTTGCCCAAGTGGGATACCTGTGCTATCCTGAGCAGAAGCACTGTTTTCAGGACCACACAGAGGTGGATGCTAAACAGCAGAGTCCCCAAAGCACATTGCCTTGCTTCTTTTAAAGAATTTATTTATTTGAGAAAGAGCAAGTGAGAGAGCACAAGCAGGGGGGAGGGGCAGAGGGAGAAGTAGGCTCCTGCTGAGCAGGGACCCATCGTGGGGCTCCATCCCAGGACCCTGGGGAACATGACCTGAGCCAAAGGCAGCTGCTTAACCAACTGAGCCACTCAGGTGCCCCATGTCTTGCTTCTTTTAAACTACTACTTAAGTGAAGCGTTTAGCCGAAGAGCATGACAAAAAGACGCATGTGTGTGTACAGGGGCATCCTTAAGACAAAGATGTCCGACTTTTCTCAGGGGTATGGAGCAGAAGTCCTGCTCATGTGCAAGCATCCAGCCCAGATAACCCTTCTCCCCACTAGAGCCAATCATTAGAAAACCAACCCAAAATATAACCATCAAAATGGTATCCCACCCCCATGAAGAAAACAAGGGTCCCACACTTTGAGGGAAAATAGCCAAGGTCTCCACTCTCACAGAAGCATCAGAATGCAGAGTAGAGACATGAGCCCTCTTGGTAACAGGAGCTTGGAGGATGGGGAGCCAGGGTGGTTCAGTCGGTTAAGCAGCTGCTGTCGGCTCAGGTCTCGATCCCGGGGTCCTGGGATCAGGCCCCGCGTTGGGCTCCCTGCCTCTCCCTGTGCTCCCTCTCTCTCAGATAATAAATAAAATCATTTTTTTTTTTTTTAAGATTTTATTTCTTTATTTGACAGAGAGAGACAGAGTGAGAGAGGGAACACAAGCAGGGGGAGTGGGAGAGGGAGAAGCAGGCTTCCCGCCGAGCAGGGAGCCCGATGCGGGGCTCCATCCCAGGACCCTGGGACCATGACCTGAGCTGAAGGCAGATGCTTTATGACTGAGCTACCCAGGCGCTAAATAAAATCTTTAAAAAACAAAAACAAATGAAAACACAAGAGCTTGGAGGAGGACGGCTTTCCCCCCGGAGGCACCTCTGCTGGCTTCAGCAGGCCCTGAGGAGACCCACCTTTGTTTGCTGGATGTCTCTTCAGCTTTGGGCCGCCAGCCCCACGGCACCAGCTGTAGGTTGTCCAGGCGGTTGTCCACAGTCACAGCATTGAGGTGCACCACCTGAAACCCGGGAGCAATGCCTCCCCTGTGCCGCTCCCTAGGAAACAGACAACTCTCGCGATCAGCCGCCTCCGGCCTTCCCAAACACTTCAGCCACGGGATCTGAACTGGCCCCTCGCCACACTGACAGGGACAGTCAGGAGCAAGGCTGCTGAGAGGAATCCAAGTATGTGAGTCTATGGCCAAACAAGATGGACCACGTTGACAGTTCAGCCCCTTGATTTAAGAGCTAGGCTGCAAGAAGCCAGGATGGAACCCCCAACTATCAAACACACAGCCTAGAGAATACCTCACCTGAGTTATTTTGAAGCATTTTGGAACTCCACCATGGACACCAAGGAGAGGTAGGTCGTTCCTCACATCCCACTAACAAGCTCAGCAAGAACACAGTAGAGGGACCAGACCCCAGAGGAGGCTGTGTCTGGAGCAAGTAGCTGAGCAGAAAGTGCACTTTTAGGGTGCTCCATTAGTGGTACAATACGCCAACGAGCAAACAATCCCTCTGGGTTGCGGCAATGACACAAAAGTAAGAGGGATGGTAGGGGGCGCAGGACTTGGGGAAAGCACCTTCTGTCAACAAGGGCAGGTTGCTCCACAGGCTCCATGCACCCTGTACAGGGCTCATGCAGTACCCAAATGGCAAACCAGCAGCTGGAAAATACCTACCACAGCAGCTCGTGAAGGAGCCTTCCTGACCCTCTTCCTCGGTTTTTGTCAAAAGCATATGCAAATATCTTAGCACCATTTCCATCTGCATCTACTTCCATCCGGGCCTGAGAAAGAACAAGGAAAAGGTCTGTTAAAAAGCCTCCGATTCTCAGCTACATTTTGAACCCCACTTAAAGAAATGAAGTGAAACAAACAAGCCAGGGCACATATATGAGGCCTATTTCTGGGACCCAGGGCTCTGCAGAGGCTCCCAGACATGGAAGCCAGCCCCGTATCCCAACAAGCATACACTCACAAACCACTCTGCAAAATACTGTGGACACAAAGAAATAAATTTTCCTATTCTTAGGAAAAAACCCACAATTCAGTGAGAAAAATCTTTGAACAAGTAACTAACAGTAGGCCCCTAAACATAAGGCACACTGAACCCCCACACAGTTGAAAATCCACATATGACTTTTAACTTTTGGATACTTTACTGATAGCTTGCTCTTGACTAGAAATGTTACCGATAACAGAGACAGCTAATTACACATACTTTGCACGTTACAGGTATCATATGCTATATTCTTACAAGAAGTTAAAGCTGAGAAAAGAAAACATTTTCGAGAAAGTACTGGACTATGTTTATAAAAAAAAAAAAAAAACCAAACCCACATCTAAGTTAACCTGTGCAGTTCAAACTCATGTTGTTCAAGGGTCATCTGTACTCTAAAAGCATGAGGGGCTGAGATGAGCGTGTAGCGGGTCCACGGGCTCCGGCAGGGTTTACAAAGGGGGGTGCCGGTAGGTGAGGGCTGGCCGGGGGACAGAAGCTCATCAAGCAGAGAACAGCAGAAGGCAAAGGAGCTCAGGAAGATGAGAGAATGGAGAGCACAAGGGCACAGGAGGGGTGGTGGGGCCAGGCCAGAGGAGAGGTGAGGTGGCACCGGACAGTCTCCTGGGGAGTCAGAGCTTGTCCAGTTGAACGTTCAATCACAAACATGACACGACTGATGTTTTCAGGAAGAGTCAGCCACCAGGGGGAACGTGGGGGAGGACCAACATCACGGTGGTGGGGGGGGGGCTCCACTGGACAGTGAAAGCCCGGCTGCCCTCACAGGGGCCAAATCCCATCCCTCATGACCCTCCCCGGCGCTGACTGAAAGCAGGCCGGCAGAGAAACAGCCACCCTTACCTCAAAGGAGTAGCCCTCCACCAGCGGGATATCTTGCTCATCTATCAGTGTGTACTTGGTCTGGAAATTAACCACGTTTCAAAACGTTACCTTCAGGGTCACAGCAAAGTATTAGTAACAGACAGAAATGGCCCCCTCCGGCTACACGAGGCCAGCAGGTAAGGGGCATGAGGCAGCCTACCCCAAAAAGCCGGTGGATATTTCCCACTCAAGACTGTCAGGCTTCACTTCCCATCCACATGAGCCTAAACCGTAAGTGCCACTGAGCTGGCGAACCTCTAAGCTGTGTGTTTTAACGTGCCAGTAACCCTAATCTGAGGGCCGCTTCCTCAGGAGAGAGAAAGGGGCCCTGGGTTGAGGCAGAACATCCAGAAGGTTTCAATTAACGTTTATTTATTAAGATGGGTGGCAGTACACACTGAACTGTTTGTTTCCTGTCTGAAGTGTTCCAAATAACAGTTTTAAGGGATGACACTAACACAACCAGTCACGGACTTAGAAGGGGTCTCAGAGCCGACGGGGAACCCACCCTTCATGACGTAAAAAGCCACATTCCTCTTGCAGGAAAGGCAGGAAACGGTCCCCCAAACGGACTAGTCTCATTCTTGCTTGGAAAGCCTTTTTCTAAGATCTAAGTCGGTTTTACCTTCATCTGACTGCCTCTGCTCCTCTCTCCCACCAGAAGCTTCCGCCGCTGGTGATGGGAACAGGGTTCCCATCCAGGGTAAGGTCCGTGGCTGGCGCAGCTGCACGGCCGGCCGGCTCCTGGAAACAGCCAAGCCTCAATGCCCACAGGTGCCAGGAAGCCCCAGCCTCGAACACGCGGAGGGCGGGGCCAGGTAAGGGAGAGAAGCAGAGGGAGGCCCTGCTCTGGGAGGCCCACCGAGGCTCGTCCAGACACGGCCACCGCTGGCAGCGTGAACCCTGCGCGAAGCTCCACTACGGACGGCCAGGCACTGAGACGCACGCAGACCGTCTTGCCAACGAGCGAGCGGGCCGCCTCGGAAGGGCGCTGCGCGGCCCGCGGCCGCCAGCCCCCTCCTGGCCCGCGGGCACCCGCCGCCAGCCCGCCCACCCTCTCGGCCCCGCATGCCCCCGACCCCGCGGCCCCTGCCGAGCGCTCCAGCCCCCGGCCCCCGGCCCCGCGCTCCCGCTCCGCTCACCTTCCCGGCCACCCGGCCGAGCCGCACGATGCCCAATTTGAAGTCGGTCATGGCCGGGCCTGCGCTCGGCCGGCGGCGCCGCTCCCTCGGGAGGCGCCGGGCCGGGACCGGGGCCGGGCCGGGGCGGCGCCGCGGCGCGCCGGGTGGGCCGGGCCGGCGGGCCGGGGTCGAGGCCGGGCGGGACGAGGCTGGGCCGGGCTCGGGCCACCGGCGCCTCGCGCCCGCCGGACCTGCCACGCGCCGCCGCCGCCGCCGCCGCCGCCGCCGCCGCCGCCGCCGGACCTGCCACGCGCCGCCGCCGCCGCCGCCGCCGCCGCCGCCGCCGCCGCCGCCGCCGCCACCGCCGCCGCCGCGCGCACCACCGCGAGCAGAGCTGGAGGCGGGGCGTGGCGCCGACACACCCCCGCCCGCCGCTGCCCCGCCAATCGCGGGGCGCGCACTGCGCCTGCCGGCGCGCGCCGCCACGCCGTGGCCAATGGGAGTAGGGAGAGTGCGCCGGCGTATTGAGGAGCGGAGGGAGGGCGGGGGAGGGGTCGGCCGGAGGCGGTGCCTGCGCTGCCGCCCCGCGCTACGTCAGTTTCGCGGGAAGCTTTGTGCTGGAGGCCGCACTTCTGCTCCTTGCTCCCCGCTGCCGGTTCTAGGCTCGGACCCAGCGCCGCACCCCACGCCCGGCGCCGGACCCCGCACCTAGCTTCCGACCCCGCGACGGCCCGGCTGCCCCCAGTCTCGCGCCCGGCTTCGCATCCCCACGCCGGGACTGCGACTCGGACTGTGCTCCCGACTTTCGACCCCTCGCGGAGGGGCCGGCGGGAGGGCCCTGCGGGTTGGGGTTTCTGCGGGACTCGCTGCGGCTCCCCGTAAACGGCCCCCCATCTGCAGGACAACGTGCAGGAGGCGCGAGGAGGGAGGCGCTGCGGAGTAGGGGCTGGGGAACCAAGCGCCTACAGGACCTGGGCACCTGCCCGCCCTTCTTCCTCCCTGGCCACCCACCACCTCCTCACAGGGGCCCAGCTGAGGACCACGGTGCCCCCGGGTTTCCCCACACAGCCCATCCTCAGGCTACCCCAACCTTCCCCAGGTCTCAAGCTGCTTAACTAAGGTGTGGTGATGTGCCAGTAGCTGAACAGCTTGGTCCAGCTCCTTCCTAAACAGGCACTCCGGGGCATGAGGACTTTGGGGGCTAGCACCCTTGTTTCCTGACAACCACTCTAGCTGGGCTTTCACCCTCCCTACACACACACACTGAAACTACACCAGTGCACAAAACAAAAATCCCTGATCATATATCAGGGAAGCAGAAAAGTCCCATGATAAATAAGTCCTATGCAAAAGTGATAAATGCTGTGGGGGAAACAAGTAGGTCAGCATTAGGGGTTGCAGTCCTTAGGAAGGTGGTGGGCAGGGAGTGCCCTATTGACAAGTCAATTTGAACAGTGTAAGGAGGAGAGAGAGAGCCATGTGAGCATTTGGGGGAAGAGCCAGTGCAAAGGCCCTGAGCTGGGATGTTTGAAAAAGTGGGGTGTCCACTGTGACCAGACAGGAGTGCAGGACAGAAACGGGTCAAGATCAGAGATGTGAGGGGCCAGAGGGGAGTTAGGAGGCTCTTATAAGATCTTTGACTTGTACACTTAGAAAAATGAGGCCATCAGAGGATTTGAATAGAGGAGTAGTTTTTCCATGAATCAAGCTGGCTGATGGGTACAGTAGTTTAGGGGGAAGATTGGAAGCAGGAAGGCTATTTAGCAAGTGAATACAAGTAGCTAGCTAAGAGATAATGGGTGTTCGGACACATGGGGCCAGTGTTCTGTAGAAGTCTGGTTAGCCATATTTATGCTTCAGTAACAACTCCAAATTCTCAGTGGCTTAGCAAAATAAAAATGAATTTCTTGTTCATGCTACATGTTAAGGTTGCAAAGCAATTGAATATATGAGTATAGAGTTCAGGGGAGCTGTCCAGCCTGGGGTATAAACTTGGCATTCAATAGCACATTTCTTGTATTTAAAGCCATGCAACTGGATGAGATCACATTGGAAGAAAATGCCGTGGGGCGCCTGGGGGGCTCAGTCGTTGAGCGTCTTCCTTCGGCTCAGGTCATGATCCCAGGGTCCTGAGATTGAGCCCCACGTCAGGATCCCTGCTCAGGGGGGAGCCTGCTTCTCCCTCTCCCTCTGCGCCTCTCCCTTGTCCTGCTCTGTCTCTCAAATAAATAAAATCTTAAAAAAAAAAAAAAAGAAAATGTGGCTAGCAAAGGAGAGGTCAAAGACTGAGCCTGGGTACTCCCTTATAAAGGGGGAAGAGAGGTTGAAAAGAGGAGGAGCCAGTAAAGAGAGGGAGATGTCAAGTAAGAGGAAAACCAGGAGAGGGTGGTAGCTTGGGAGCCAAGTAAAGACTATGTGAAAGAGAGGGATCAGCCATGTCAGGTGGGTGCTGCTGATAGGTCCTGTAAGGTTAGGGTCGGGAATTAATAACTGAGCGAGACAAGGACACTGGTTGCCTTGGCAAGTACAGCTCTTGAATGAGTGATGGCGGACTACGTCTGTCTGAGGGGTGAAACGGGAGTGATGAGAGAAGATTGGAGGCTGTGGGGCGCCTGGGTGGCTCATATGGTTAAGCGTCTGCCTTCGGCTCAGGTCATGATCTCCAGGTTCTGGGATAGAGCCCCATATCGGGCCCCTTGCTCAGCAGGGATCCTGCCTCTCCCCCTGCTTGTGCTCTCTCTGTCCCTCTCTGTCTCTCTCTCTCAAATAAATAAATAAAATCTTAAAAAAAAGAGAGAGAGAGAGAAGATTGGAGGCTGTGAGACAGACAACTCTTCTGAGGTGTTTTTGCTAAAAACAGGAGCAGAGGAATGGGGCCAAAACTGGAAAGAGAAGGGAAGTGGAGAGATTGTTGGTTTTATACTGGGAGAGGAGATGGCATGTTTGCTCACCAACAGGAGTGATCCCATAGAGGAGAATTGCTGGCGAGGGTAGGGCTAGGGAGTTAGATAGGAGCATGGGTGGCTCAGCTCAGTACAAAGGAGAGTCTGATCTAAAGTGGGTGTGGAGGTAGGAGTTTGGGGGAGTTCTCTGCTGTTGAGAAGTTTCTACTTTCTCATATAAGTAGAAAACAAAGTCATCAGTTGAAAGTGAGGACGGGGGAGCAAATGTTGGCAGGGCAAGGAGAGAGGTCCAGGAGTGATGTAACTGTCTAGGAGAGAAGTAGAAAAAGGCAGTAGGATGGCCCAGCAATGTTTAGGGTGCTAGTCAGTGCAACTGTGTGTTTTTCTCCAGCCTATGTAGGCTGCTGCAAAGAAGGCGGGAAGAAAGAGGAGGGTCGGGTTTAGCCAAGACTGTGGCTGTGCTGAGCAGGAACGGAGGGGTTTCTAAAAGAGAGTGGCCTAGATGCTTGCCTGTGGCGTTAGAGCTGAATGAACAAAGGAGAGAGGACAACAGAGGGGGCGGGGCCAATGGGTTGGGGTTCCCGGTGGGGGCCCAAGAATTGCAGGAGTCATGGCACTAGAGAGAGTAGGCTAGCAGGGCAGGAGGTGGTAGCCAGAGATGTGTGGACCTGAGCTCACGAGGGCTGTGGCTGTTGGTGATGACTGTACGCTTTTGTGCAAACCAACCACTCCAAAACCTAATGGCTTAGACAACATTGATGTATCATTTTTTGCAATTCTATGATTGGGGTCTTCTGTTCCACATGGTGTCAGCTGGGTCCTTCCCTTGGTTGCACTCAGCTGGGAATTCACTGGAGCACCTAATTTGTCCTCCATGTCACTTGTCTTTGTGTGATGTCTCCTCATTCAGGGTTCCCCGCATGGCCAGGCAGGATAGCTGGACTTCCTTCCAGCATGGAGGCTGTGCTTTGAGTGACAAGTCCCATTGTGCAAGCATTTATTGGGTCTCTGCTTGATCATTCTTGCTAGTATCCCACTGGCCAAAGCAAGTCACCAGGGCAAGCCCAAAATCAGTGTAGGAAGGCTGTTCACAAGTGTAGGAAGTGTGGTTCACTGCTGGGGGGACCACTAGTGGAACAGCCTGCCCCAGTCCATCCTCTGGACTCTTAACGATTCATGCTCCTCCCTCTTGAAAAGTGCATTTCCCAAGTGATCCCAGAAACACCAACTCATCAAGGCATTAGGTTTGGAGTCCAGTATATTGTAATGTGCAACAGGGCCAGATGGATAAGGCACATTGAGTTTGGCCCCTTTTGCTCCAAGGGCATATTATTTGCCCCCCAACACCCAACATTCAGGGGTGAAGCACAGTGCCAGTGAACAGACACCCTGTTCAAAAACGGCGAGTGTACCCTTAGTCACTGCTCCGCAGCAATTTTGGAATCCAGCTCCAATCCTGTACTGTCACAGTGCTCCTTGGTCGGGGCTCATCTGCTCCCTGCAAGTAGCTCCCTTGGCTACTGTTTTCAGTGTTCTTGGTCCCTCCCCCTGGGCACTGGGCCCCTGTACTTGCAGTGACCCCCTTTTCCATAGGAAATGGCCTGTGTTTGCAGCTGAGTGGCTTCATCAGTCTGCTTCCTGCCGGTAGAAAGCAGGGTCCTAGACCCCTCTTTTATTTCAAAATCTGTCCATTTTACATTTTACTTCAAGCAGATACAACCCTTAAAAAAAACAAACAAACACTGGATTTCCTATATATCAGATCGTAACTTGTTTCACTAGACAAAAGCTATACCGCAAATGTCTTTGAGAAGGCTCTTCTCTTCTGTGGCCCGTGAGTCAGGTGCTGTGGGACAATGACCTCAAGATTCTTAGAAGCCCTTTTGTATGGCTGAGGGGGTCAGCAAGGACTCCTTATCCCCCACCTAAATGCCTCGGAAGTCTTTTTTTTTAATTTTATTTTTTTTAAGTTTTTATTTATTTATTTGAGAGAGAGAGAATGAGAGATAGAGAGCACGAGAGGGAAGAGGGTCAGAGGGAGAAGCAGACTCCCCGCCGAGCAGGGAGCCCGATGTGGGACTCGATCCCAGGACTCCAGGATCATGACCTGAGCCGAAGGCAGTCGCTTAACCAACTGAGCCACCCAGGCGCCCCAATGCCTCAGAAGTCTTAAGAAGGTATCATACAACCATACCCTTGAACTTACTTTATAATTCTCATGTTTTGCTGGCCGTGCTCCAGATTTAATCTTTACCATGACACCATTTCTTACCCTCAGAACTTTTTGCTGCCTGGAAAGGCTGGAAGTGAGAGAGAGTTTTGATTTTCCAACTGAGCAAGACCTGGCTTGGAAATACTTCCTCTAACTGCTGCCGGAACATGGAACAGTTACTTCTTTAATTCATTTTTCTCTTTTATTTCACTTTAGCATAACGGAACAAAGCCAATCAGCCTTTACATTTTCTGCCAGGAGAATCATATCATTAGACGCATTTTCTATCTTCCATGTTACCACAGGCCATGGGCTCCCCATTTTCTTGCCAATTCTGGACATGGCCTCCCTCATCCAGCCTCCATCAGCAAAGTTCTCACTGCCAGTGTCCACGTGCTATTTGCTCCAAAGTCAGCACCAGATTTTAGAATTTTATTATGGCAGTATCTCACTTCTAAGTACTGGTTTCAGTCCCAGTTATCTATTGCTGCATAATAAACCGCCCCGAAATGCAGTGGTTTAAAACAACTTTATTTTCTCATGATTCTGTAATCCAGCTTGGGCTCAGCTGTTGGTTCTTCTGCAGCTGGCTGGTGTGGCAGGTTGTCTCAAATTGTCACAATCGATTCCCTCCCTGTGTGTGATGCTTCACCCACGCTGGTCCTGTGACTGTTTTAATGCACTCAATGTGGTAGAAAGTTCTGGGACTTTTGAGCCCAGGCCTGAGGACTGGCAGCTTCACCTTCCTCCCTCTAGGGTACTTGCTTCCAGGTAATCAGTCTCATTATCTGGAGACCATCATGCTGTGCAGGACCCCAAACTAGCCATGTGGAGAGGCCTCATGGAAGAGACACCTGACCAGCCTCAGTCGAGGCATCAGACATGTAAGTGAAAGAGAGATCTTGGACATTCTGTCTTCAGCACACCCCACACACCCCGCACTGAGTGGAAAAGCCTCCTGGCTGAATACAGCCTAATTTTCAGAATAAATAATAAATCAGGGTGATTTGGGTCACTCCTACAGCCACAGTCGTTGGGGTGTGTGACTGAGGCAGGCAGTCTGAGATGGTTTCATGCCCCCGTGCAGGCGTTCTCTCTTCCTCTCTCTGCGGTCTGTGCAGTAGGGTAACCAGATATTTTGAAATGGTAGCTCAGGACTCCAAGAGAATGAGAACAAGTTGCAACGCCTCCTTAGAGCCTGCAGTTTATATGGCATCTCTTTCATTGCGGTTCTGCCAGTTAAAGCAAGTCAAGGGGCCAGCCCAGATTCAATAGGAGGGGAAGGAACCTACCTTCTGATGGGAGGAACAGCGTGAATGTAAAGGGATGGGAGAAGTTGTTGCCAGACATCTTTGCAGACAAAATAAGGAAGCCAGAGGACAGAGCTGCTTAAGTCACCTGGGGAAGGTTCTTGGAGGAGAGGAGTCATGGGAACAAGAGCTTAACTGATCATGTTATTTTCTGTATCTTTTGATACTTTGATATTTTGGGGGCCTTGCTGGATGGGGAGAGGCTGCCCCTCCCAGGGTTAGCTAATTCCAAGAAATAGCAACTTACCTCCGACCACACCTTTCACATGCAAACCAATCAATCCAGAGGCCATACCCCCAAACACCTCCTTTACCAAACTCACACCAGTATTTCCCTGTCCTGAATCACTGTAGGGCCAGGTACTGGACAACTAGAGACTGCGGAATTATTCAAACTATCTGATCCTAAGCTTGCTCAAACTTGCCTACCCTGCCTCACCCATTCCTTCTCACAGAAGACACAATAAAGGCTCTGGGCCATGCCGTCTCCTAGCAAATTCGGCCTCCTGACCAACTCTGGTACTTCCCCACGTCCCCCTCCTCTTGGGAATCACAGGTACTAAACTCTTCTTTCGAGGCAGTTGTCTCTGCGCACCTGTCACCTTATCATACCTGATTAAAACAAATCCCAGGTACATTTTAAGAGAGGGCAGGGGTTGTGGAAGGATCACCCACGTGAATTCTGGAGTCACTGAGAATTCTTGCAACAGTGATATTGGAGAGAATGACAGTGAGTCAAGAGCTGAAATCACCAAAAAATAAGGGGGACTGACCTGGGCTTTGACGATGACAGTAACAATGGAGCAGGTGGGCTACCATTCTGAGAAAATGAGTTAAAGCTGGGAGCTTCTGAGGAGGGGGCAAATGGTTTGGAAGCTGTTCTGAGTCAGGGGGGCACACACTCCAGGCCCAGACATAGGCGGGTTGTGTGAAAATAAACATCTACATTTGAGAGGCTCCAGGAGGAAGCCTGGGCTGCATGAGAGCAAGAGGAAAGGAGCACTTAGGGAAGTTAGGGCCTTTGTGCTGATGGTGTAAGCGACGGTACGGGGATGGGTGGGTGATGGTACAGAGTTGTATGGGCTGTCCTTTACTTCCATTTCAGCAGCGCCAACACAATCTCTTACTCCTTCCCAAAACACTCCCTTCTGGACTTCTGTTGTGGACATTGGGCATTTATGGTTGCCCACAATCCTCCCAATTCCCACGGGGACCCTGAACTCCTAGTTCAGGAATTTCTCCATTTGCATGGTATTGACAAGGAAATGTCTTAAGTGTGGCCAATCAGACCTCTCCCCACACCCCTAACAGAGTCCCAAGCGAAGCGGGGTGGGGAGCTGGTGCTGGCTGCACACTCCTGGCCCTCCAGAGCCTCAGGCCCCTCCTTTTCCTCAGCCTGGTCCAGGGGGACCCTCCAGCCTGTAAGCCCCTCTCCTTTTGCTGGAGGACTAGATCAGGTTTCGAGGCTTTCACCCCAAAGTCTTGATGTCATCAGCGCCCTGAGTTGAGTTACCATCTTCAAACAGGGGCCTGCAAATCTGTAGTCCTTTGTCTTTCTCACACTCATGCGTCTTAGATTCTGCTTATCATAACTTTGTTCCGTCCCCCAATTTATATCTAAGCCAGTCTTCTCCATCAGAAAATGCCACACATTCACGCAGGTGTTCTGGACAAAAACCTGGGCCACTTTGACGCCCTCCTTCAGGCGTTTTCAGCATAAGGCGCCGGTGGGCGCCCTGCCACTGCTCTGCGCAGGCATCGCCCTCCCTCGCTGCGCTCCCTCTCGGGTCCCCCAGCTCCCCCCTCCTCAGTTCCTGCTCCACAGGGACCTCCTAAGAGACGGCAGGTCAGAGGGATGTCCCTCTCCCACCCCGTCCCCGGGGCGCCGTTCTCGCGGCTCCGGTGCCCGGACGGCCCCCGCACCCACACCTTCGGGGCTGAGGGGGGGGGCTCCCGTCCGCGGCCTCTGCCGGAGACTGGCTCCTCAGGGACACCGCCGCCACCCCAAGTGCGCGCGAGGCCACCGCAGGAACCCGGCCCGTCGTCAGAAAAGAGGACGCCCGGCGCTGGGGGAGGGGGGCCCGCCCCCCCATGACGTCCTTCCGCCGACCGACGCGGGGCGGCCCTCCGCAGCGAGCCTGCCGCGACCGGGCGGAGACCGGGGAGGGGGCGCCGGCCTAGCCCGCCCCCCGCCCCGGCCCGCCCCTCGACAGGTAAGCCGGCCGCACTTCCCGGGGGCAGCAGGGGGCGCCCGTGCGCCGGGGTCCCGCGCGCCGCGCGGATCTCCACCCCGCAGGCGGGCCCGGCTGGCGGGCGTCGGGGTCGGCTGCAGGGGCAGGGGCAGGGGCAGGGAGTTGTTGGTGGAGGGGCGGGAGAAGGGGCGGGGGACGGTCTCTGGCCGGGCTGGGGGCAGGGCCGAGGCTGGCTGGAGCCCGGGGGCGGGGGGCGAGCCGGGAGGAGAGGGGGGGACCCTGGAGGCGGGGGCGGGCCCGGGTGGCGCGGGGTGGGCGGGCCCAGGGGAGTGGGCGGGTCCGACGGGGCGGGCCGGGGAGAGGGGGCGGGTCCTGGAGGGTGGGGCTCGGAGCGCGGCGGCGGGAGGGGGGTGTCAGTGCGCGGCCGCCCGGGCAGGGCGGCGGCATGGGGCGGGTACAGCTCTTCGAGGTCTGCCTGAGCCACGGTCGCGTCGTCTACAGCCCGGGAGAGCCGCTGGCGGGGGCCGTGCGCGTGCGCCTAGGGGCGCCGCTGCCCTTCCGAGGTGGGCGCGGGGTCCCCTCGGGGGGGGGCAGGTCGGCGGGGCTCAGGTGGCTGCGCAGCACCTGCGGCGGGGCGGGCTCTCCCGGAAGCAGCAGCTAGTGGCGCTTGGCCTGGACCCGCGGAACTGGTGGCGCCTCTTGCCGCCCCCTCTCTTCCCCTCCCGCTGGCGCGGGGAGTCTTGGGCCCCGCCGGCTGCAGGGAGGGCTGGGGTGCGGCCGGCCGGGCGGCGCAGACCCGCCGGGGTGGGTGGCTGCTGGCAGATGGGGCGGAGCAGGGAGGCCAGGGTGGCCCAGTCCTTCCGCATGTGCCCTTCCTGTTCTCTCCTCGGGTCGCCCGGAGTCGGGGGCGGGGGTTTAGATCTTGCCCACCTTGCCGAAGGCCCCTATGACTTGGAAACGTGCCCGCCCCCGACCCTCTCTGTAGGGTCTGCAGGGTCCGCTGCACCCTGCACCTGCTGGGCCCTCACCTGGCGCCTGGCCCGCGGTGGGCTTTCTCTTCCACACGCCCAGGCCCCTGGCGCAGGCCCTCAATCCTCATGTTCCCGCGGCGCACCCGTTTCGACCCAGGCTAAGGCTTGGCCTTGCGAGCTGGGAGGGTCTTGCTCATCCCTGCGTGACCCAGGCCTCCAGCCCAGCGAGCATCTAGGAACTGAACCCGAGCCCTACTGGCTGGTCCTTCTGCTGGTGCAGACATCTGGGACTTTGGGACTGGGAGTCAGGTTGCTGGTGTGGCCCTTGCTAGGGCTCTCTGCAGGTGCGGGCCTTATCTGCCATCTGAGGTGTGGGCAGGGCCCTGAATGAGACTTCAAAGCTCAGCCCTCAGGGTGCCACCCAGGTACTCTATGCCTGATCGCTGGTTCTGAGTGTGAGGGTGCTCCTGCTGGAGTGCTTCTCCACCTTGGATGCTTGGACCAAACCACAGCCATCAGGCAGCCCTCTGGACTTTGATCCTCTGGGCCCCTGCGTGCTGGGTAGCTCAGTTCATCTGGTGCCTCTGAGGACTGAGAGCCAGTGCCCAACTTTCTGGGCCACTGCTGCCTGGGTCCTGGGTGGGTCTGACTCCTGACCTTGCCATGTTTGAGGCTGCAGGGTTTAGGAAGAAACTGAGTGGGTGAAGTTACCCCTGGTCAGGCGTCCAGCCTTGTGCGGTCTCCTCCTGATGACTCACACCTCCTTTCCCGTCTCCTCGGTTGGAGTTTGGGGTTTGGGTGGGGTAGTTATGGTGGTGGCAGGGGGCACAGCAGGAACGGTGCAGCTCTTCCTTGGGGCACAAGGAAAGATGACAGTTGAGGACTGAGGGGAGAGCCCAGGGCACAGGAAGGAGGGGTGGGCTTGTGGCTGTGGGGATGGCAGACACGAGACCCCATGCAGGAGCTCACTGCCTGGCTCATCCGCCCAGTCATGCTTCTGTAGCTGGGGCCCAGGGCAAACAGGCTGTTACTGACCACAGTGAAGCCGAGTCCCCCAGCCTCCATGTGGTGGGTGGGATGTGGGTGAATGGACAGTTGGGCCATAGGATGGTGAGGGAGCCCATGCTGATGGTCCCCACTATAAATGTGCTAGCCAATCGCCTGAATAGGGGAGGGAAGATGGGGACATAGGCTGAAGAGTAGATGGATGATGACTTTGAGCCAGAAGAGTTATTATTCAGATTGTCCCTGGGGTGTAGACAGAATGTGGTGCTGAGGCTGTTCTGGGGCCTTCTTTCAGCCCTGGTTGGGTTTGGAAAAGGAAAGGCTGTGCTTCTTTTTTTCTTTCATTCATAAGATACTTGTTGAGCTCCTGCTATCAGCCAGTGATGCAACAGGGAGGCCTTCTACTGCTCTGGGAGGACATGGAGGTGGGAAGGCCTCAGGCCTTCAGGCCCTGGGGGGCTCCTCGTCTTGCCCACTAAATGCTTGTCTGATGAAGGACAGAGATGATTTGCACTCAACCATGAGGACACTGGCTGCCCTCGGAGCAAATGCAGAAGGAGAAACCTGTGGAAGGAACTGGTTCCCTGGAGCCCAGGTCCAGCTGAGCCTGAGGCTGGGGGTCATGCGGTGGGGGTGCCCTGTGTTCTGCTCTCAAGGGTGGGCATTGGGGGCGGGGGGAGCCTAGACAACAGCAGCAGTCAGCCCCCAGCTCGCCAGCTCACTGAACTCTCACCAAGGGGCAGATGCCATTCTCCCCACCTCCCGTGGACCAACTCTGTGAACCCTCAGAGCAACCCCGGGAGGGGGGCACCATTACTCTTCTCATGCTTCAGACTTAGAAACAGGACAGATGGAAGTGCCTCATAGGCCAGAGCTTTAGTGAAAAGATGTGGCAAAGGCTGGGCTGCTCTAGGTTTGTGGGAACTGGCAGAGGTGGGCAAGACCTTTGGGACCAGGGTGAGTGAGCAGAGATCTTGGTCAGACGGCAGATAGGCAGGCAGGAGGACTGCTGGACAGGGGAGCTCCGAAGTCACTCTGGAACACAGTCCACCTGATGATGTTCCCTGGAGAACAGGAATGGCCCCAGACCTCCAGAGGGATGCTTATCAGTTTGGAGCTTGCCTTTCTTTACATACCTGAGCACTGTTGGAAGCGAAACACCTTTAAACCTAGGCGGTGCAGCAGGGCATGTTGCTGTGCACCGGGGGCCGCCCCAGGTGGTGCACTTGCTGTGAGTCTGCCGTGCACCGGAACGCACCTGCCCCTGTCCTGTGCCTGTGCCTCAGGGCACACATGCTGGTGTGATGGCTGCGCTCACCTGCAGGAGCAGACCCCCCTGCATGGGGTGGGAGGGACAAGCGTACTCTGCGTGTCCATCCCCTGTGCCTCCATTGTGCCCCTGCGGAGGGGAGTGGACAGGAACAGGCCGTTTGACTCCAAGATGGTGATGGGAAGCTGCTCGTGCAGGCAAGGTCCCCAGAGGGGCTTTAGCGTGTGAGCAAAAAGAGGCTCTTTGCCTGAGCCTTGGGAAGGTCGTAGAACTTGGGCCCCTCTGGGATATCCCAAGGGTTGGTGTGATACTGTTAAGTTTTTCTGAGGTCAGGTGACCCCGTGGCTTGTTCACCTGAATTCTGGGGGCCGCATCCAGGCTGGGTGGGTGACTGTTTTAGGCATTTTGCTGTTGGACACGTGGGCTATGCCTAGATAGTTTGCTGTTACAGTGTTGCTCATAGCTCCTGGGTAGAGAGGGTGGATTGTGAGAACCTCTGGGTCCTCGGGGATGTGCATGTAAGGTCCTAGCAGATCTTCCTGGTGCTTTGCTAGGGCCCCTGTAGCGGCCTGCAGTTTGATCACCGTAAAGGAGTTTTCCATCTCCTCTCCAACACATGTCAAAATATTTAATATTTGCCAACTGATAGGTTAAAATGGTAACTCATTTGAGTTTCTCTGATTTCTGCTGAGGCGGGATATCTGTTCCTGTCGTCTGCTGCTATGTAAAAGTCACTTCTATGTAATAAGTCACCCCTAAGCTAAGTGGTTTAAAACAACCAGTTTATTATAACTCACAGCGCTATGGATTGGGAATTTGGACAGAGGGGGGCAGGGTGATTCTTCAGCTCTATGTGCCATCCACTGAGGTCACTTGACAGTTTTCAGTGGGCACTGGGCCAATCTGGGGACCAGTTAATTCCTTCTGGCATACTCTGCTGGTCCCAGAATTCGCAGGGCAGCCATATTCAAGGAGGGATGCACCCTCTCTGTGGGGAGTGTAGAGTGGCGTGGCATCTGGAATCGTCACACTTCCCCTCCTTTATTCACTCCCCTGCCATATTTCTCTCGGGATGTGTTCATCTGTAGGAGCACCCCTGATGTCTCAGATTTCTGGGATAGGAACAATTCCAGGTCTGGCCCTAGGAGGGGATGGCTGATGGAGTGTGGATAGAAATCAGGGCTGAGGTCTGGTCACTGGCAGTGCCAACGGGGATGGAGGATAAGCTAAGGGTTCCCCGGCGGAAAGCCTGGTGGTCTGTGCGTGGCCAATAGGAGGCTTGTTTTGTCAGGGTTGGGTTGGCCTGCAGAGACCCGGACATGTCTGGTGTGGCTGGCCCCTGGCCCCGGGCACTTGGGATACCAGGTTTCTCCTGCCTGGTGCCTCTGTCAGAAGGGTGTCAGATTCTGAGTCACCTTCCCCTCACCTGACCATCAAGTCAGGGGAGGAAGGGGAGAGGCTGGGCAGGGAGGCTGACATCTTTGGCCTTATCTCATCCTTGCAGTTAAAGGAGGGGTGGAGCCTCAAGGCTACCTGTCACTGAGACCCCTCCAGCTGTGGTGTCTTCCTTGCTGGTCCAGCCGCGGCTTTCTGACCATAGCGGTCTCTGGGCAAATGCCCACTGGAGTGGGGAATTTGAGTTCCTGGCCACAGGAAGGTGGCGGTGACCTCTGCTGCAAACGGTCCTGGTCAGAGAGAGGACCAAGTCCTCTCTTGATGTAGGAAATCACCCCTCCTGGGCAGCACTGGTCCAGGAAGCTAAGGGTGTCCCCACCCTGCAGTGTGCCAGACCTTTGGGTACCTTATCTGCTCAGGCAGGTCTAACCACATTCCTGCATCATGAGGGCTAGCAGTTAGCTTCCTGGAGCATGAAGGGGCGCCTTCCAGCCTAACTGACTTGCCTGTGAACCAACACGAAGTGGGGCTGGAGGTCAGCTGCCCCATAGGTTTCCGTTCATCGCTGGTGTCCCAAGCATCCCTTGTAGGGAGCTGAGTTTACACAGGTCTGGTGGGCCCAGGGGTGACTGGGAACCAAGGTTACCAGGTTGGGGGTTGTCCAGGTGTCACCTGGGTGACCACTGGGGCCCTCCTGTTCTGGACTTTGGGACAGATTTAACTCTGTGCCTCATCACCCTGGCTCCCTGGGAGTACCCCAAAATGGGGGATGGACATGAGGTATCCTCTGAAGGGCAGCAGGTCACTTGCTGGCCCGCCTAAGGCCCAGCACCCCTTGGTGTGCCAGCTCTACCTAAATCTCTGTGATGGGGGCAGGGAGGGGCCCAGGCCAGTGGCTGGCTGGGACTCACACTGTCTCCCCACCTTGCAGCCATCCGAGTGACCTGCATGGGTTCCTGCAGGGTGTCCAACAAGGCCAATGACGCAGCATGGGTAGTGGAAGAGGGTTACTTCAACAGTGCTCTGTCGCTGGCTGACAAGGGTGAGTTTGGGGGCCTGTACTTGCCTTGTCACATGTAGTGAACCCCTCCAGGGCAGATCTTGGTTGAGAGTGGGGCCTGTCTGTCCATCCCACCTCCTCATCTGCCTCTGCTGACCCACCCTCTAGCAGGGCTTTGTACCCTGATGTGTTGCTCTCCCCAGCAGGCAATAGGCATTGCCTGATAGGGCCTGGGTGGTTGAAGGGGGCCAGCTTCTCTTTGATTTCGGTGGGCTCTGGCCCCTGGAGTAGCCCCGTCCCCCTTTCCTGTTTAAGCCAAGCTCTTGTACCCCTTCCTTTGCCCAGGCTGCAGCCCTGTACTGCTAGGGTGCCTGGAGTCAGAGGCAGGGAGACCCAGTAGCCAGACCCAGTATGAACTGGTCGGCTGCAGTGCCTGCTTCTAACCTGTGTCCCGTGGTGTCAGCTCAAGTCTCCTGAGCCCCTCTCCCCCACCCCTGCCTCCTGTCTCCGCAGGGAGCCCGCTGGCTATGGTGTCAGCTCAAGGCTCCTGAGCCCCTCTCCCCCACCCCTGCCTCCTATCTCTGCAGGGAGCCCGCTGGCTGTGGTGTCAGCTCAAGGCTCCTGAGCGCCTCCTGTCTCTGCAGGCAGCCTGCCTGCTGTGGTGTCAGCTCAAGGCTCCTGAGCTCCTCTCCCTCACCCCTGCCTCCTGTCTTCACAGGGAGCCTGCCAGCTGGTGAGCACAATTTCCCTTTCCAGTTCCTGCTTCCTGGTAAGAGCCCAGCCTGGCCTGTCCAGGCCTGCTGCTGACAGTTGGTGGACAGGAGGTGGGACAGGGGACAGTTGGGTGCCATTCCCTGCTCTCTCTCCAGCCACAGCGCCCACGTCCTTTGAGGGCCCCTTTGGGAAGATTGTGCACCAGGTGCGGGCCACCATCGACACACCACGTTTTTCCAAGGATCACCAGTGCAGCCGTGTGTTCTATATTTTGAGCCCCCTGAACCTGAACAGCATCCCAGACATTGAGGTGAGGATGGAGCAGTGGTCTCCTGGCTGATGCCCTACCCCCAGGCGAGATGAGGTGGCTGGGATCTAGAAGAGCACTGTGCGGTGTCTGGGGGGCAGGGCACAGCAGGGCTGAGTGGGCTTGTCCAGGGGCTGCAGAGATCTAGGCTGCCCATACCTGCCAAACGCCTTCATTACTGCCCTCCCCTCAAGCAACCCAACGTGGCCTCCACTACCAAGAAGTTCTCCTACAAGCTGGTGAAGACGGGCAGCGTGGTCCTCACTGCCAGCACTGACCTCCGTGGCTACGTGGTAGGGCAGGTGCTGCGGCTGCAGGCTGACATTGAGAACCAGTCAGGCAAGGACACGAGCCCTGTGGTAGCCAGTCTCCTGCAGGTCAGAGTCCTCTCTGGCTGTCAAGGCCTGTCCCCACGGGGCTGGAGGAGGGGGAGGTGACTGGCCTGCCAGGCTCACAGGCTGGCCCTTCCCCAGAAAGTGTCCTACAAGGCCAAGCGCTGGGTCCATGACGTGCGGACCATCGCAGAGGTAGAGGGTGCAGGTGTCAAGGCCTGGAGTCGGGCACAGTGGCAAGAGCAGATCCTGGTGCCTGCCCTGCCCCAGTCAGCCCTGCCAGGCTGCAGCCTCATCCACGTGGACTACTACCTGCAGGTGCTGGGGGTTGGAGGGAGTGTGGTGGGGAAAGGGGGCTGGGTAGCCTAGCCTCACTCTCCCTTCCTCCCCAGGTCTCCCTGAAGGTGCCTGAAGCCACCGTGACCCTCCCTGTCTTCATCGGCAATATCGCTGTGAACCACGCCCTGATGAGCCCCTGGCCAGGCCCAGGGCTCCCTCCTGGGGTGCCAGTCCCCGTGGTGCCCTCGGCGCCGCCCCAGGAGGAGGCCGAGGCTGCAGCCAGCAGCCCCCGCTTCACAGACATAGTCTCCCTCTCCACGGAGAGCCACTCACATGAGCAGCCGTTGCCTGCTGCCTTTGGCTCTGTGCCTGGTGCCCCTGAACCCCGTCCTCAGGATGGCAGCCCTGCTCCCCACGCATTGCCCCCTCCCTTGTGCATCTCCACAGGTGCCACTGTCCCCTAC
The DNA here is from genome assembly GCF_037043125.1 of Eumetopias jubatus. Classification (NCBI taxonomy): domain Eukaryota; kingdom Metazoa; phylum Chordata; class Mammalia; order Carnivora; family Otariidae; genus Eumetopias; species Eumetopias jubatus. The sequence continues at coordinate 94,808,954 of NW_028274821.1, forward strand.
TTTGCAGAGGGTTCTGGAGGGCCAGTGCCCACCACCAGTACCTTGATCCTGCCCCCAGAGTACAGTTCGTGGGGCTATCCCTATGGTGAGTGAGGGGCCTGGGGCCGGGTGGGGGAGAGGGCACCATGAACCCCATGCAGACCTCGTTCTCTCTCCGCAGAGGCCCCGCCATCCTATGAGCAGAGCTGTGGCGGTGCAGATCCCAGCCTGACACCCGGGAGCTGACCCTGTGCCACCTTCTCCGGGTGGGCTGACCTTTGCCCTGGGACCGGGCACCCAGGGCCTCGTGCCTTCTTCGCTCCCGGCCTGACCCGGCCCACTCAGGACCCGCTGCTGCCCGGCTGCTCCTTTCAGCCTCTGCCTAGGGACCAGCCTCTCCCCAGGGGCCTGGGGCCTGGAGAGATGCCGTGTAAATAAAGTGCTTCATTTGTAGAGCTAGGCACAGGACAGCCTCTCGGGCACCCTCTTCTCGCCCGGTGCGCGGCAGCCTAGCCCTGGGGGCCGCTCCTGGGCATGCACCCCCCTCCTGGTCCTGCTCGCCCTTCCTTCAGTCCTGGAACCCCGTCCATGGGCCGCCCCATCCTCTCCAGTGCATGTGCCCCTCTCCTTGGTTCTGGGCCCTTCCTTCCAGGTGCCTAGAGCTTAGAAGACTGGCCCCGGGGAGTGGGACCATCATGGACTGACTGGGTACCTTTAACTCAGGCCAGGGCTGGTGCTCGTTCTCATGGTTCTGCTTAAAGATATGCCCTCAGAGTGCAGCTTGCATGTCTGGAGCCTTGGTGTTAATTTTAACATGTATTTGTAACGTGGGGAGAAGACCACCCCTGTAAGGTTTTATTGACACACTTTGGGCTTGCCCATCCAGCACCCATCGTTCCAGGTGGTGGAGTTCAGATCTCCTGCACCAGAGGAAATCCTGTGGGGGGTGACCAGGTGGGCTTGCCCACGTTCCCACACCTTGTGCTGTTCCCTTATCCTTGGCCTCAAGTCTCAAGTTCCTGCTGTCACCACTGCCACCCACGTCTGGCTCTGAGGGATACTGCTGCTCATCTCCCATGAACACCCAGGCCCATGCCTGCTCCTGAGGTCCCTTTCAAATGCCTGTTGTCTAGGATTCAAGGAACCCAAGAACAAATAAAGTCAGGGTTCGGCAGAGCAACGTTTACCAAAGGGGCATCCTGCAGGTGTTCCAGTGCTGAGGGGAGGCCTGTAAATGCCCAGTGATCTGGACTGTGCTTTGGGAAATACTGGAGGTGGGATTAAGATAAGACTTTGGGTTGAAATTCTGTATCTGACATATAGTGAGGGAGTGACCTTGGCTAGGTGTCTCAGTTACCTTAATCTATAACAAATTTATGGGACTAGGAGTGGACATATTGAACCCCCCCCAACCCCTCGCCCCTGGTTTATTTCTTGTACACTTAACAGTTCAGAAGTGAAAGATTTGGGCCTGGTGACATACCTGTTATTCTCAAGTTGAGGCTTCCACCCCGGGGTCCAGGGTGGCCATTCCAGATTTCACCATCAGCCAATTTACTGGGCCTGTTCCTGTAACTTCTTGGGGGCTACAGGCTGGGAAGTAGATTGTATCACTTGTGCAAACATCCCATTGGCCACTCTTTACAAGTTGGAAATGTGCTCCTTAGCCAGACAGCCATGTACCTAGCTAAAATGTTACTATTTGTGGAACATGGAGAGGATGAACATTGGAGAAAAGCTCAAAATATGCCACAGGGAGAATAATCTGTAAAACATCCATTAGCAGCCTCATTGTTGGAAACCTGCCTGGCTTTCAACCCCATCTCAGCGTCTCAACAGTTAGGCGGTCTTGAGGGCACTCAACTCCCTTGCTTTAGTTTGTTCACTCAACCCACGTCTCGGGACTGACCTGATGGTTATACAGTTCACATGGCATGTGTCAAAAACAGCCCTTGACATAAGTGATCAGTGATCACACAAGGATAGGGTAGGTTGGGCTGACAGTGCAAAATGGGGACACATTCACTTACAGTCGGTATTTGCCTGGTAAAGGACTTTCTCTCCACATCTGATTCATTCAACAAATATTAAAAAAATTTTTTTTTTCTTAAGATTTTATTTGACAGAGAGATAGAGTGAGCACAAAGTAGGCAGAGTGGCAGGCAGAGGGGGAAGCAGGCTCCCTGCTGAGCAAGGAGCCCCATGTGGGACTCAATCCCAGGACCCTGGGATCACAACCTGAGCCGAAGGCAGCTGCTTAACCGACTGAGCCACCCGGGCGCCCCTCAACAAATCTCCTTCATGCCAAGCATTGTTATAGGCAGTAGGGCACACAAGATAAAAATCTCTGTCTGGACTTCTAAGTGGGAAAGACAACATAGCAGTGGAGTGTCATGGAGTCAAAGCAAGGAAGTTCTGGGGAGCAGTATTGTTTTCAATAGGGAGGTCAGGGAAGGCTTCCCTGAAGAGGTAGTATTTGAGACCCAAGGGTGGTAGAGACACGGCAGAGATAATGCAGGAGTGGAGATGGGGGGGATGGTGCCAGAGAGGCGTGTATGGGTGAAGGTGGGTCAGGTTGGGCTGTGCAGGCTGGGACTACTGAGCTTCCAGTCATGAGGCTCAGAGTTGAGGTCCTAAGCCTGTTAGGAGCTGACTTAGGCTGTCCCAGAGAAACCTGGGAAGATTTTCTAGGTGCTTATATTCGTCCACTTCCTCCTCTGCACCTCTGTGCACGGTCAATGCCCACCTTAGTAATTTTCCTGCAGTCCCATGAGAGTGAGCCATCATAAGCCAGGGGGAGGCAGGATTAGCCTTCGACTCAGGGCCTCCTCAGTTCTCGCTGCAAAGACTGGCCAGAGAAACCCGATTTCAGTCTATATTTCTTTCCTCAACTCCCAGAAGATGGTAAAAATAGGCCTTAGGGAGCGGGTGGGCAAAGCCAGTTTACGTGATGCTGTCCATGAAGGCTGCTTGGTGTGCAGAGATCTCTGTGCATAATTGGCTGGCAGGCTGGCGGGTAGGAGCCGATTCAAAGAGCTTGCAGTTGCTCAGGGAGGCTGCCCAGACGGGGCACACCTCCTAACTGGAGCATCTCGCACCAGCGGGGGGCAATCCTCCTCCCGGGACGTTCCCCGCCCCACCCCCAGCCTTCCCAATCAGAACACAGTCCCCGTCCAGAGCGCACTTTCCTAGCGGGACACCCTCCCTAGTCAGAGCATCGTCTCCCACAGCGGAAGTGGTCCCTGGCCAGAGCATGCCCCGAAGCCAGGGCACCTCCCCTAACCGAAGCACCCCAAACGGAGGCAACTCTCTCCTCACGGAGACATCCCCCAAAGCCGGGGCAATCCTCCCCACCGCACGTTCCCCTCCCCTTATCGGGGCAGGCTTCTCGGTCGGCACAACGCCGGCATCCAGTCTTAGCAGGACACCCCCCGCCCCCCCCGCCGGGGCACCCCCCCCCCCACCACCGGGTACGGCCCAGAAGCACCCTCCAGGTGGGCATTCCTCACAACCAAGCCCCTGCCCACCAACCCGGGAATACCCGCGAACCCGGGCACCGCCCTAGGACGCAAGTCAGGATCCGCCTTCTGCGAAGGCCGACGGAAGAAAAGTGCGTCCGGGGTTAGAGGTCAGGGATCCTTCTCCACCCCAGCCAGCCCACGAGGATGCCCACGTAGAAGGAAAAGATATTTGTGAAAACGGGAGAACGAAGCCCAGCCGCCGCGACGCCTCCGGAAGGCCGCTACGTCCAGGCCCGCCCCCCGCCCGGCCCGCGCAGCCCGGTTCCGGCCGGCGCACGCTCGCGCCGGGAGCGCCGCACGCCGGGCCGTAGTGCGCGGGCGCGGGCGCGGGCGCAGGCGCAGACGCGCGCGACCAGCCCCGCCCCGCCCTGAGCCGCGAGGCGCGGGCGGGGCGATGGCGCGCGGGAGGGGCGGGGCCACGCTGCGGGCCCGGGCCATGGCCGCCGCGGATGCCGAGGTGAGGAGCGGGGCGGTGGGCCGGCGGCGGCGGGGGCGGCGGGCGCGGAGCCGGCGGGCGCGGAGCCGGCGGGCGGGCGGGGCGCGCGGGCGCGGGCGGGGGCGCCGAGCCGGAGGGGGCCGGGCGGGCCCGCGCCTCCCCGCCGCCGCCGTCGCCGCGCCTCAGGCCGAGGCCGGGCCGAGGCCGCCGGCGTCCGGGCCGCGCCGCGCGGGGCGCGCTTTGTGCGGCGGGCGGGCGGGGGGCGGCCGGCGGGCGGGGGGCGGCGGGCGGGGCGCGGGGTGAGGGCCGGCCGCCCGCGTCCGCGCCGCCCGCCCCCGCGCGCCCCGGGCCTCAGCCGGGAGCCCCGCGGAAGGGGCGGAGGACAAAAGGGAAAGTGGGGCGAGCCGGCCAACTTCGCGGCGCGAGCCGAGGCGAGGCCGTGCGCTCCCGGCGCCTCTCCTGCGCCCCGCTGACCTTTCACTTTGTTCCGAATAGGATGGCACCGTCTTTAACGAAAAGTTGGCCGGCCCGGCGCGCTTCTCCCCAGACAATGCTGCCCGGCCCTGGCGGCTGTCAGAAGCAGGAATGCACGACTTCAGTTTATTGCTAAACAAACTGCTTAGACGGGCTTTGGATATAAAAAGTTCCCATTTTCTTGCTAATGCTGTGTAGGCTTCCCTCCTGCTGATTCTCGAGGATACTTTGTTTCCTAGCTTGTAGCAGCGCCGGAACCGAACTCTGTGAGGTGGACCCCCAGCTTCCCGCTGCCGGGAAAAGCAAGCAGGAGGCAGCGTGCCGGTGGAAATGCAGGAATAGTGCGGGCTTCGGGCTGACAGAAGGGACCAGTTTGGAAAAAAGTGACGATCTCTGAGTTTTTTCTGAAAGTACTTCGTGTGTGGTAATCAACGTGGGGATTTCGGAAAGCTAAGGTGTAGGAAGACAGGAACCGGGTGCACACACGGAGCTGTACATTTTGATCGAAATAATGTGTGGTGCTTTTATTTCTGATCTTTTTCGTGTGTTTTTGCGAGGGTTGATAATAAGTGAACGGGGAGGGTGCAGGGGATTTTCAAAGTTCAGTGCAAGGAGTACTAATTGAATTCCTACCACACACTCAAGGAACGTATGAGGCTCTGGGACAAGTAGGTAAATTAGGTAACCCTGAAAGTGACTTCCAGGTTTGTGGAGAAAAGATGTGTACTGAGTAATGGTATTTGTTGAGCCCTCGCTGTGGCTCGGGGCACTGGGATTGACTTTAGGTGAGTTCTCTCGTTTACCTTTCTCTGCTCTGGGCAGCGGGTGCTATTATTTCCTACTCAGCAGGCAAGGAAAACACGACTTGGAAGAGATTGAATGACTTGGCATAGCCTGTTGTAGGACTAGCCCTTGTTGGGTGTTTGGCACATAGTAGGTTTTTAATAAATAATTGATGAGCAGATGACCCCAGATGGCTCTCCTTCCACACTCAGCCTCGAATAGAGGGCTTAACTCAGCTGATGATAATGACAGCCTGTGTTCACGAAGCCCTTACCTGTGTCCGATCCTGTTGTAGTGCTTTGCATGAGTTCACTCATGAAAGCCTGACAGCGGTCTTCTGAGCTAGGTACTGTTCGGCTCCCCTTTGCAGATGAAGAAAGAGGCACAGTGCATTCCAGTGTCTCAGAGCTTGTGCTGGAGAAGATGTATGCAGGCAGTTTAGCTCGCTGAACATGTGCTGTGTCTGTTGTGGTCATTTTCACGAAATAAAAGCTCGGGGTTTAGATTCATGATCTTAAGTGTTTATTGTGGAGGTGCATTGATAGGGTAAGGGGCCTCCTGGACAGTGGGTGGGCATAAGATCATCTCTTGCCACTAAATCTGGGAAATGGTTACTGGATCAGGGTTCACTGATTGCCAAATGATTAAACCAGCAAAGTGAACACTTGAAACTTACCTAATTTCCTGTTTGTTCTTTTCTCTTTTCCTTGACCTAGAAAGAGAGTCACCACTTTTTCACACTAAAGAGAACTAATAAGCTAGTGGAATATATCCCATGCTCCCATTTTGTGGATTAGTAAGTGGGGGCTCCTGGGGCTTAATGTATGTTCAGGATCGCCCAGGACCAGAGCGTAGGGTAATGTACTTGATTTAAGGCTTTTGACCCAGCAAAATGTCTTCCTTTTAGCAGGAGGGCCTTCCCAGGCAGATTGTATGCTTCATATTCTAGCAGGGTGGCAACTTTGTATCTCTTTCTTAAAACTTATTTTTTTGTTAAAATAATATGAGCACATGTACATAGTTTAAAAAGTCAGATGGTGCTGGGGCACCTGGCTGGCTCATTCCGTAAGACTCTTGACCTCAGGGTGGTGAGTTCAAGCTCCACATTGGGTGTGGAACCTACTTAGCATCCCCCCAGAGTAAGTTAAAAAAAAAAAAAGTCAAATAGTTCTAAAAGACCTTTTAAAAAGGCCACCTTCCTCCTCTCTTGACTTTCTAGAGAGGCAGCAGCCACTTGGCACTCTTTAACGTTTGCTTCATGTATCTAAATAACGTTTGTGTCGCCATGTCTTCATTCACCAATTTTAGGGGTTATTTGTTGGCTTCCACTAAAGGTAGATGATGACTTCAGCTCTCTCATACTCTGTTAACCTAGAACACTCACAGTTTTGGTTAAATTCATATCCAAAATCATCAGTTCAGGTCATTATTGTGCCATGCAATTGCTTTTCTTTTCTTTCTTTTTAAGATTTTATTTTTTAAAAAGATTTTATTTATCTTAGAGAGCATGTGAGTGGAGGGAGGGGCAGAGGGGGAGGGAGAAAATCTTAAGTCGACTCTGTGCTGAGCTGTGCTGATCCCATGACCCTGAGATCATGACCTGAGCCAAAACCAAGAATGGGACGCTTAACCGACTGAGCCATCCACGCACCCCTTAAGATTTAATTTTTAAGTAATTTCTACACCCAGTGTGGGGCTCGAACTCACAACCCTGAGATCAGAGTTGCAGGCTCCACCAGCTGAGCCAGCCAGGTGCCCTGTATTTCTTTTTTCTTTTTCTTTTTTTTTTTTTTAAAGATTTTATTTATTTATTCATGAGAGACAGAGAGAGAGAGAGAGAGAGAGAGAGAAGCAGAGGGAGAAGCAGGCTCCCAAGGAGCAGGGAGCCTGATGTGGGACTCGATCCCAGGACCCTGGGATCATGACCTGAGCTGAAGGCAGACGCTTAACCATCTGAGCCACCCAGGCGCCCTGTATTTCTTTTTTCGTACAGCCTTCTTTCTTTCGTGGAGTTAATGATTGCCTCATTTTTCATTTGCCTGGTTTCCTTTGAATTTCAGAATAATGTTCTTGCAATTTCTATTCTGTGAAATGTTTCTCAATTTAAGTTTCCTCCACTTAGCCCTGTCAGCTCACCATTTGCTTCTTTGGTGCTCCTGAGTCACTCTGCCTGTCGGGATGTGCTTGTTCTCTTAGCTTGGTGCACACTGACATCCTGGGAATTGCCCCCATTATTCTCTAGTGATGAACCCCTTTCCCTGCATCTAATGGCTCCCCTCTGTGTGTTTACTCACTCGTGGTGGTAGAACACACTCTCTAATAGCTTACCAGTAGTTTTTTGGGAGGCAAACTTTTGGGACTTGCATGTCTGAAAATGTACTTATTCTCCCACCGCACTGAAAGATTATGTTTGGCTGGGCTTGGCATTCCAGGTTAGAAGTAATTTTTAAGGGCGCCTGGGTGGCTCAGTCGGTTAAGTGTCTGCCTTCACCTCAGGTCGTGACCCCAGGGTCCAGGGATTGAATCCCACATCGGGCTCCCTGCTCCGTGGGGAGCCTGCTTCTCCCTCTGCCTCTCTCTCGTTCTCTCATGAATAAATAAATAAAACCTTTAAAAAAAAAAAAAAGAAGTGATTTTTAAGTTACTGCTCCCATATCTTCTAGTTTTCATTGTTGCTGTTGAGAAGTCCATTTGATCTCAATCCTTTTAACCATGATTCCCCCAACACATTTTTAGGATCATTACATCCCACAATTTTTATGATGTGTCTTAATGGTGGCCTATTTTCATTATCATGCAGGATATTAAGTAGCCTGAAATCTGGAGATTGATGCTCTTTTGTTGGTAGGAAATTTTGTACAATATAATTGAGGTAGTTTATTTTCTACTATTTCAGTTGAATATTGTACTTCCTGTACTAAATATTCTCATTTTTATTTATTTATTTTTAAAGTTTTTGTTTATTTAGAGTGGGGGAGGGAGAGAGAGAGCACACTCAAGCAGGGGGAGGGACACAAGCAGAGGGAGAGAGAGAATCTCAAGCAGACTCTGCGCTGAGTGCAGAGCCCAGTCTTGAGATCATGACCTGAGCTGAAACCAAGAGTTGGACGCTTAACCGATTGAGCCACTCAGGCACCGCAGTATTCTAATTTTTGAAAGCCTTTTAGTCTTAAATCTTTTTGTTCTATTTTTTGGGGAGCATTTTTGACTGTTCTTTCACGAATTTTTAACTTTTCTTGTCATATTTTCATGTTCTTTATTCTCTCTTCCTTTTTTAATGCCTCCTATTCTTGTTTAATGTATACAGTGTCTGCTTGATCTCAGTTAAATTTCTTAAAATCCAGTTAAAACTTTAAAAAACTATTTTATTGGGGACCTGGGTGCTTCAGTTGGTTAGACATCCAAGTCTTTTTTTTTTTTTAAGATTTTATTTATTTATTAGGGGGAGGGAGAACACAAGCAGGGAGGAAGCACAGAGGGTGAGGGAGAAGCAGACCCCCTGCTGAGCAGGGAGCCCAATGCGATCCCAGGACCCTGAGATCATGACCTGGGCTGAAGGCAGATGCTTAACCCACAGAGCCACCCAGGCGCCCAGTGTCTGAGTCTTGATCTGGACTCAGGTCTTGATCTCAGGGTGGTGAGTTCAAGCCCCATGTTGGGCTCCACGCTGGGCCTGTGGCCTACTTAAAAAAAAAAATTACGTTAAAATTATTGTTTTTCTGATTTTTTTCTGTTTCCCCTTCTGTTTCTGTTTCTGATCTTTTTCTTTCTTTCTGGACAGCTTCTCCCAGTGTCTGGTGATGGTTGGCTCTTTATTCACCTTTAAGAATAAAGTGCTAAAAATGGAAAGCTTGAGTGTTTAGGGGTTTGTTTACTTGTTGCTTCAGTGGAGGGTGATGACTGACTTTTTGTTGGCTCTCTAAATGTTACTGTCCCCTGGTTTTGCTTCCTCAGAGAAGGCTCCTTCAGTCCCTTGCCTTGTTGGTGTTGAGCTGGACGTACTGGAGCTAGGTTACAGGGCAGGAGAGGAAGAGGAGGGTCTTCCCGTGTCTCAGTACATAGCCTTGTCCTGACTTCCCTGCTTTCATTTGTGGAGCTCACTCCTGTTCTTTGTGCCCACGGTCCCCAAGTGTGGTACACTTCTGGTAGAGTTCTTACTGAGCTAGCCCTCTGGTCTCTGCAGCTACCATAGAGGCGTGCTTGTCTGAGTGTGTGGGGCTGCCTGGGGACCTGAGAGTCCAGCGCCCTCTAGGTGGATTTTTACAGCCACACCCCTTTTTAGCTCCAGGCATTACCCCATCATCTGAGCCTCTCCATGGTTCTGTGGGATCAGTCAGCCTGCTTCTCAGCAGTAACCTCTTTTTTTAATTTTATTTTTATTATTTTTTAAAGATTTTATTTATTTTTTTGACAGAGAGAGACAGTGAGAGAGGGAACACAAGCAGGGAGAGTGGGCAAGGGAGAAGCAGGCTTCCTGCCGAGCAGGGAGCCCGATGCAGGGCTAGATCCCAGGACCCTGAGATCATGACCTGAGCCGAAGGCAGACACTTAATGACTGAGCCACTCAGGCGCCCCAGTAACCTCCTCCTTTAGGTTCCTCTTCCTCTGCTCTGTATAGTGATTTAACTCTTCTCCATCTTCCTATTTGTGTTTTGTGTAGGGGTTTCAAATGTGTCTTAGGTGGAGTTTATGTTTCTCTTTCCTGTTCTTGTCTTTGGTTGATTTTTGATAAGGGAAGGGGGTGGAAAGCGTTCTGTCACGTAGAAATCAGAAGCATTTACTGTAAATCTTGAGAAGTGAGTTTTCCGCCACACTAAAAGCATAGCTCCCCTGTGGAAAGGGCTGCCCCTCTCAGGATATATGTGGCTTGTGTTTCTGGACTCATTACTGGGGAAGGTTCTGGAGTCATAATAAAGGTAAGCAAGAGCGATGAGTATATCTTAGCCCTAATGCTCAGAAGGACACCTGGAGGTGGAGGCTTAGTTGTTGGAGATCTCATGTGTGATCAGTGCCAGAGTGGGGGCTACAGTCCTTGTTTCCTGCTTCTGCTTCCGGTCCTGTCACAAAACAGTTTTGTATTGTTTGACCACATTTTATTGAATTTGTCTTTGAAAATAATTGAACTAATAAGAGCCATGTTTTGGGCTTTTCTTTAGGAACTTCATGTTTGGCATTTCATTGGACTTACCATGTTTGATGGAAGCTTTTATCTTATAGTAAGTGGGCAGTTTGATTTCAAGTTACAGTGCTGACTGAACTAGTCACATAGGGAATAATTATTGGAGCCCAGTTACTCTGGCCTACCGTAGGTGTGGTATAGAAAGTGTCAGTTCCAGATTTTGAGAAGTCCTCCTATTTACTGTTCTGCTTTTATTTAACTTCTAGTATTTTTGCTTATTTAAAAAAAAAACTCTTCACAGGTTTTGGATTTGAAAAACAACTCTTTGAAGGTGGCATTTCCTTTGAAATTGTGTCTTCCTAGATGAGAGGTCACTTTCCCAATTGCATCACTGTTCGTATTTTACTTAGAAAAGTTTTTGGACTGCTTTTGGCACCCCAGTTTTAATAGGTTTGTTTGTAAGTTCTGATCAGAGTATTTTAAATGATCTTTTCAGGGGGTCTGTAAGCATTTATTGAGCACCTTTGATTTGTGAAATGCTAGTCTATGTCCTGTGTAAGAGGATATGCATAAAAATGTAGTAGAGCAAATGTTACCAAGCAGGAAATGAGATGGAATCAGTTAAAAGTAAACAAGAAAAGGGCTGCTCCTGCACTCGTTGCTGCAGCCAGACCTGTGTTGGGAAAGGCTCCTTGAGGAAGATGGGTTAGTCCAGGTCTTAAAGGAGGTAAGGCTTGAATTGGAACGGTGAGGTACAATATGTACATTCCTTTAAAAAAAAAATGGCACTTTAACACAATCAGAAAATTGAAACCCGATAATGCCAAATATTTGTCATCTTTTTTTTTTCCTGATCCTTATGAATGTGCATGTTCATATTTAAAAGTGGCTCTACTCAGTGAGTATGTACTGTTTGCATTCTCCTCTTTCATGTATTATTTCCTGTGCATCCACATCTTTAACATTTTTAATAGCCACATGGTGTGTTTTGTAGAGAGGTCCCAGTTTCTTCAATGATGAATTGGGTGAGTCTGTACCCTTTGGTACAGGGTGGAATTACCAGGTCAGAAGGGGCGAGTGGCACGAGGTGAGGCTGGAGAGGCAGGGCCAGGTCATATAGGGTCTTGTTGCCTTGGTAACGAGTTGGTGGTTTCCTAAGCACTGTAGACAGTCATTGAAGGATTTTAGGCACAGAATGCTATTTTAAAAAGACGACTGGCTGCTGTGTGGAGAGTGGATTCAAGGAAGGCCAGAGAAGAAGCAGGGGGACTAGTGAGTAGGCCTGGGCCTGGTGACATGGTGGAGTTGCAGAGGCCAGTGTATGGAGTCAAAGTATATATATGTGCAAATTTAATTTTTTGAGTAGGTAAGACAGTTACATGATTCAAAATTAAAAAAAAAAAAAGTATAAAGTGAAACATCTCTCTCCTTTGCTCCCTAGCACTCAATTCTCTTGGCAGGCCACCAGTATTATTATGGAGCCTATACAGGCAAGTACATAGGTAGGTATTTTAGACTTTTTGTTACAGAACTTTTCAAACCTATTTAGAAGTAGATATATGATGGAAGAATGAGTCCCTCATACCTGTCTCCTGGCATCAACGGTTACCTCCTCATGGACAGCCGCCACTCCATCTATGAATATATATTTCAGTTCATATAAATATTTCAGTCAATAAATATGTAGTTACTGTTCATATTTCTTATTTCAAATTAGGAACAAAATATGGTCTGTTCATTGTCCTTGCTAGATTTCTCTTAAATCTCAATATATTGATTGGCATGTCTTTATTTTTTTTTCACAGTTGTTTTGAAGATAATGGTTCATTTGTCCCAAAGCTTTCCATAATCTTGATTTTGCTGATTGCATTGCTATGTTAACATGTTCCTCTGTTCTCTGTGTTTACTGTCATTGCTATTTAAGATCTAGAGCTGCTGCTTTCCATTGTGCTAGCCATCATGCCACTCTTGAGCAGTTGAAACATGGTTAGTGTGAATTAAGATGTGCTGTAAGTGCAAAATACAGGATTTTGAAGACTTAGTGCGAAAAGGAGAATGTAAAGTATCACAATACTGCAAAAAATACTGATTGCATGTTGAAATACCATATTTTGGATATATTGGGTTGAATATTACTAAAAGTAGGTTGTGGTTCTAATTCCTTTTTTTGAATGTGATTACTAGAAAATTGAAAATTATAGACCCGGATCATGCTTGTGGCTCACGTTATCTTTCAGTTGGACAGCCCAGGGCTAGAGGCTGCATCAGATGTAGGTTTGTCTTTTAAAAAAAAATTTTTTTTTTTTTAAAGCCAGAATACTTTGTAACTAGTACTGAGTTGTTTTTTAATCAGGCATAATAAGTCTGGTCATCTTGCTTTGTGATGTTAACAATCATTGATATTTACTGCTCAGGATCATTAACTGCAAAATGGCAGACTTTCTTCCTTTATTATCTGGAGTATTTTTACAAAGAAAAATTGTTTGGTTACCATGAAGTACAACTCACGGGAAAGGAGACGAGAGATTTTTTTTTTTTAAAGATTTTATTTATTTGTTTGACAGAGAGAGAGAGAGAGTGAGAACAGGAACACAAGCAGGGGGAGTGGGAGAGGGAGAAGCAGGCTCCCCGCAGAGCAGGGAGCCCGATGCGGGACTTGATCCCAGGACCCTGGGATCATGACCTGAGCCGAAAGCAGACGCTTAACGACTGAGCCACCCAGGTGCCCGAGATTTTTTTTCATTGAAGTGTGTTTGACACACAATATTACATAAGTTTCAATGGAAGAAGGGAGTCTTGATACTACATGGAAAGCATCTGACACCCAGTGGCCTCCTATTAAGTGCTAGCCTGAGAAAGGCCTAGAGGGCTCTCTGTCTTGTGTAGTTTGAAAATTGTTTGCTGGGCTGGTTGTCAAACTGATTTCTGTCGTTGGAGTCTAGGTCTTCTCCCCATCAGATTCCAAGGCTAGCATGTAGGCTTAAAGAGTCTTGGTTGCTTGCTCATCCTTTCTCTTCACCTGTGTTTTGTGAACTCCATGAACGCTAGAGTGAAACAAAATGCTAGCTGTATTATGGGCTGGTGAAAGGTCAGGTGTTCTCCTACCTCTGGCCTGGCTCGTCTGCCCATCTATTTTCCTTCCCTTACAGAAGTGGTCTGTTAGAATCTGCCGTTATGGTTCTCTGGTATCTGTCCTCATACCTTAAACAGATTCAGTAACAAGACGTGTAGCCAGAACATAAATACAATTTCTGGGGAAACTTTATTAATATATGTTATATACATAGAAAAATACAAGTGTTGTGTGTACAGTTGACTCTGGAACAGTGTGGGTTTGAACTGTGAGGGTCCACTTACATGCAGAATTTTTTTGGATAAATATAGTACAGGACTCTAAAGTATTTTTCTTAACACTTTTCTCTAGTGTATTTTATTGTAAGAATACATTATATGATATACAGAATATATGTTAACTTATTGTTTATGTTATCGGTAAGGCTTCTGGTCAACGGTAGGCTCTTAGTTCAGTTTTTGGGGAGTCAAAAGTTATATGTGGATTTTCATCTGCATGGGGGTTGGCACCCTGACTTTCCGTGTTATTCAAGTTTCAGCTGTACAGATTATGTCATCTGAGACTAGAGATATAAGAATTTTACTTTTCCTTTTAAATCTGGGTGCCTTTTATTTCTTTTCCCTGCCTAATTGCTCTAACTAGAACCTCCAGTAATATGTTGAATAGAAGTGGTGAGAGCAGCCATCCCTGTCTCATTCCGGTTTTTAGGGAAAAGCTGTCAGTCTTTCACCAAGTATGATGTTAGCCTTGGGTTTTCGTAGATGCCTTTTATCAGTTTGAAGAAGTTGCGTTCTATTCCCAGTTTGTTGAGTGTTTTTCTTTTTGTTTGTTTTTGTTGTTGTTGGTTTTAATCAGAAAGGGGTATTGGGTTTTAAGTCCTTCTGCATTTGCTGAGGTGATCATATGGCTTTATCCTTTATTCTGTTAATATGGTGTATTGCATTGATTTTTCAGTGTTTCTGCAGCAAAACCACTTTGTCACGGTATCTAAGCTTTCTTACATCTTGCTGCATTTGGTTTGGTAGTGAGGACCTTTGCATCTATATTCATGAAGGATATAACATTGGTCTGTGGTTTTCTTTTTTGTTGATGTCTGAGCATTTGGTTTGAGAGTGATACTGACTTCATGAGTTGGGAAGTATATTCTATTTTTTTGGAAGTGTTTGTGAAGGACTGGTGTTGTTTGTTCTTTAGATGTTTGGTAGAATTCATCCCTGAAGCAGTTTGGTTCTGGGGTTTTCTTTGTTGGAAGTTTTTTCACGATTAATTTCCTCACTTCTTTTAAGTATTCAGGGTTTCTATTCTTAAGTCACTTTTGGTGTCTTTCTGTCTTTCTAGGAATTTGTTTATTTCCTCTACTTTGTTGGTATACAGTTGCTTATAGTATTCCCTTATAATTCTCTCTCTGTTTTTTAGAGGGTGGCTAGTAATATTCCCTCTTTCATTCCTGATTAGTAATTTGGGTCTTCTCTGTTTTTCTTGGTCAGTTTAGCCAAAGGTTTAGGAGTTATGTTGAAGTTTCAAAGAAGTAACTTCATTTTGTTGATGTTCTTTATTGTTTTTTAAATTCCCTTTTCATTTATTTTCACTCTAATCTTATCTTTATTTACTTTCTTTGGCTTGCTTTAGGTTTAATTTGCCTTTTTTCTAGTTTCTTAAGGTAGAAGCTTAGGATCTTGGTTTGAGTTCTTTTCTGATATAGGAGTTTGAGGTATACATTTCCCTCAAAGCACTTTTTTAGCTGTGTTACGGTTGATTTGTGACGCCCCAAAAAGATATGTTGAAGTCCCCTACCCACCCTATGCCTCAGGATGTGACCTTATTTGGAAATGGGGTCATTGTAGACCAATTCAGATGAGGTCCAGAATAGGGTGGCTCCTAGTACAGTGTGATTGGTGCTGGCATAAGAGAGGAAGGTACTTTGTGAGGACAGGCATGTATGGAGGGGACAATGTGAAGACGTAGAGGGAAAGGAGAGCCATATCCTGGAGTGACACCTATAAGCCACGGAATACCAAGGCTTGCCGGCAAACACCAGAAGCTGGAGAGGGAAGAAAAACCCCCTAGAGCCATCAGAGAAATTATGGCTTAGCTGGCACCTTGATTTTGGACTTCTGGCTTCCAGAATTGAGACAATGAATTTCTGTTGTTTTAATTCACCCAGTTATGA
This sequence comes from Eumetopias jubatus, assembly GCF_037043125.1. Lineage (NCBI taxonomy): Eukaryota > Metazoa > Chordata > Mammalia > Carnivora > Otariidae > Eumetopias > Eumetopias jubatus. Next base: position 94,824,509 of record NW_028274821.1, read on the forward strand.
TACTCTGTTATGGCAGCCCTAGAAAACTAAAACAAGCTGCCTCCTATAAATTTTGATATGCTGTGTTTTCATTTTTTCCAGTTCAAAATATTTTCTGTTTTCCCTTGTGATATTTTTGACCCATGGTTTGGTTGATTGATTATTTATTCATTTATTTATTTTTTTAAGTAGGCTCCACACCCAGTGTGGGGCTTGAACTGATGCTCCTGAGATTTAAGTGTCAGTGCCCTACCGACTAAGCCTGCCAGCCAGGCACCCTGACCCATGGATTATTTAGAAGTGTGTTGCTTACTTTCCATGTATTTAGGTATTTCCTAGATTTTAATTTTTTGTTAATTTTTAATATAATTCCATTACAGTCAGAGGATATACTTTAATTTCAATATTTTTTTTAAAGATTTATTTATTTGAGAGAGAGAGAGAGGGAGAGTACATGAGAGCGGGGAAGGTCAGGGGGAGAAGCAGGCTCCCCGCTGAGCAGGGAGCCTGATGCGGGACTCAGATCCCGGGACTCCAGGATCATGACCTGAGCCGAAGGCAGTCGCCCAACCAACTGAGCCACCCAGGTGCCCCAATTTCAATATGTTTTAATTAATTATAAAAAATATGGCTCAGATAATGTTCTGTCTTGAAGAGTGTTTGATGACTGCCTGAACAGACCTTAGGTAGGTTGTTCTCTGTGCGTCAGATGGAGCTGGTCTGTGGTGTGGAATCTTCCTCATCTTCTAGTGATTCTCTTTGTTACTGGCATTAGGGTTATGGAGCCTCCTGGTATTGTTGCATTTTCTTTTCCTTTCAGTTTTGTCAGTGTTTGCTTCATGTGTTTTGAGGTTCTGTTGTTAGTTGTGAGTGTATTTATAGTTGTTACATCTGCCTGTTGTTTTGACCCTTCTTTCATTATGAAGTGTCCCTCTTTGTCTCTAGCATAGTTCTTGTCTTGAAGCCCATGTTGTCTGACAGCCTGTAGCCCTTCCGCTTGTGGTTCGCGGCTTCTCTTTGTAGCTCTCTTTCCCGCTTTTACTTTTGAGCTCTTCATATCTTTACACCTAAGGTCTGTGTCTTGTAGACAGCATAGAGCTGGATCATACTTTTTTTAATCTATCAGTCTCTGCCTTTTAATTGGAATAGTTAATCCACTTACATTTAATGTAATTACTGAAAAGGTAGGATTTGTATTGTTAGTTCGGTGTTTGTTTTCTATATATGTTAGTCTTTTTGTTCCTCTGTTCCTCCGTTACTTTTTTTTTGTGTTAAATACATATTTTCCAGTGTGCCATTTTACTTCCTTCATTGTTTGGCTATACTTTTGTTTCTTTGGGGAAAGAAATTTAAATTTTTTTTTTTTAAGATTTTATTTATTTATTTGACAGAGACACAGTGAGAGAGGGAACACAAGCAGGGGGAGTGGGAGAGGGAGAAGCAGGCTTCCCGCCGAGCAGGGAGCCCGATGCAGGGCTTTATCCCAGGACCCTGGGATCATGACCTGAGCCTAAAGCAGACGCTTAATGACGGAGCCACCCAGGTGCCCCGTAAATAAAATCTTAAAAAAAAAAAATCATACAGAAGGAAACAACAGTTAAAACTAAAAGTGCATTTATACTGTCTTTTAGATTTACCTGGAGGACTTCCTTAACATTTCTTATAGAGTAGGTCTGCCAATGACAAATTCTTTTGTTAATATTAAATGCTTTAATTTCTTCTTCATTTATAAATACTTTGGTGTGTGTAGAATTCTTGGTTGACATTCTTTCAATACTTTGTGTCATCCCACTGTCTTCTGGCCTCTGTGGTTTCCTATGAGAGTCAGCTCCTAATCTTATCAAGGGTCTCTCATACGTCATTAAGTTGCATTTCTCTTGTTGTCTTCAAAATCCTTTCAGTAGTTTGAATATGATATGTCTGGGTGAGTATCTCTTTTGAGTTTATCTTATTTGGAGTTGTTGAGCTTCTTAGAATTTTCTGACTTTTCTGATTATTGCCCCCCTGTGAATTGTGAAGTCTGGGATGTGTGCTTTGTCTGTGATGCCAGTGTTTACTGTTGTCTCTTACTGTAGTTACCATGTCTGTGCATGATAACTTTGCATGGTAAGCCCAGTGCTTTGGTATTGGAGTCCGTAACATTGTAATCTGTGAATTAAAAGCATTAAAAAGACTCAAAGCCCACTATTCTTTTTTCTTCTACTTTTGATGTGATGGGTATGCACTGGTTACGACGGTGACAGAAAGGTCCAGTCACAGTATGGCTAAAAGGTAGCACTCGGTGCAGGTGCATTTGCTTGTCATTGCTGAGTTCTGCCTCGTAGCATGAAACACCGCAAACCATGTGTGGACAAGTGAGCCTGGCTGTGTGCCACTGTATGTGTGGATATTGGGATTTGAATTTGAGATGATTTTTTGAGTTAAAAACAAAAACATCTTTGGCTTTCAGGCTGTAGCGAAACAGGTGGCAGGCTCTGGTTTGCCGACCTCTGATGGAGGTACCTCTGTTGGAGGTACCTCTGATGTACTCCCTGTGCTTCCAGAGCACCCTGTCCTTTGTTAGAACACATGCTTTGTGTGTGTGTGTGTGTGTGTGTGTGTGTGTGTGTGTGTGTTTTAAGTAATCTTTCCGTCCAGCATGGGACTTGAACTCATAACCCGGAGATCAAGAGTCGCATATTTTACCAACTGAGCCAGCCAGGTGCCCCACATACTTTGTGTTTTAATTACTGGTTCCTTTATATGTTATTTCTTTGTTAATGTCTTAATGGCTAGACTGTAAACTCTTTGAAGGTAGGGCTTTAGCTTTTATTAGTTTCCAACGCGTTGAATATTACCTGGCACATTTTAGGTGATCTATAAATGTTGTAAAACTTAATGAAAAAAGGGGTGTCTGGGTGGCTCAGTTGGTGAGGCGTCTGCCTTCGGCTTGGGTCATGATCCCGGGGTCCTGGGATCGAACCCCACATCAGGCTCCCTGCTCCACGGGAAGCCTGGCTCTCCCTCTCCCACTCCCCCTGCTTGTGTTCCCTCTCTCACTGTCTCTCTGTCAAAAATAAATAAAAAATCTTTAAAAAACAAACAAACAAAAAACAATGAAAAAGAAGGAATCAAAATTGGCTTATGGATTTTTTTTTCCCTTTGGTGGTGTCCTAGGGTAAATGTTTTGGAACTAACCGTCTTCCAAATATAGGTAGGAACCATTTATTCATGCATTTGTTTCTTCATTAGTTTGTTTTTGTGACATTTAATGCCTTTTGTTTGTCAGCCACATGAAAATAAACCTGGTGCCTTGTCCTTGGGAGGTTCTTTTGTTCTAGTTTTGAGAACCACAGGCACAATTACAGTTTGATAATTGCTATTAAAAGAGAAAAATACTACAGAAGCAGCAAAGAGGAAATGCTGAACCACTTGGGTTGATTAAAGGAAGCTTCCTGTGTGTTCATGCCTGTTGCAGACTGATACCACAGGTATCTTGCTCGGGATTCCAAATGGAATCTTGGAGGAAGGTTGGCTTCTCCACTTGTACAGATTGGAGTGGAGAGGTGGCTGCCCTCTCCCAACAAGCTGGCCATAGCCTCCCGTGGTTTTTGAACACCTGAAATGTGTCCACATCAAACTGGAATGTGCTGTGTGAAATGTACACTGGATTATAGAGACTTATTGAGATATTTTGTATTTTTTAGTATTATTTTATATTGGTTGTATGTTGAAATAATATTGTCATACATGATGGTATGTATTGGGTTAAGTAAAATTTATTAAAATTACGCCTATTTCTACATTTTCAAATTTGGCTGCTGGAAAATTTAAAATTATACTTGTGGCTCATCCTGTGTTTCTCTTGGGCAGTGCTGCCCTAACATGAAGAACATTTGGAATTTGCATTAATTTTGGACCATCTAGGATGAGAATCCTGTAGTCTAGGGGAGAGGATGAGAGAGAAATTCTCCAAGAAAAGGGCTAAAGAGTAAGAGGACTTAGTGGAAGGCTGGAGGAATGCCCCCATTTTGTGGATGAGGGGAGCGAAGGTTTAGGAGAGATTAGTCAGCAGTTGGAAAGCAGGCTTGCCCCTGGCTGTTCAGCTGTGGGGCTGGAGTGCAGGTGCACATGTGTGGATCAGAGCTGCCAGAAACCAGAGCCCGGTGGGTGCGTGTTGCAGCTCTCTTGTCTTTGCATCTGGCGCCCTACAGGGTGAGTGTGGTAATGAACTCTGGCTTAGTGGGAGGTCTGGGGTTTAGTCCAGCATTGCCACAGACCTCTTGAGCACAGAGGTGGGTTGGAACTAGACTCTTAGCTGCTTTTCAGTTTGCACATCCTGTCACCCTGGCTTTACAGGCATGAGGTATTTGTGTTCATGTGCTTCTTTACTTTTCTGTAAGTTAAATCCTAGTGACTCAGACTTCATTCTTCCTTTGCTGTCCTCAGGACCTACCAGGTCTGCCCTTTGAGCATTAACCTAGGTGTTGCCAAGTCTCTTGGTTCTCAGCCTTCACCTTACTATACCCCTTTGACAGCATTTGACATAGTAGTTCAAGAAAAAAGGAGTGCTTAGTTTGCTCATTGGGCTTCTAGAACACCTCACTCTTCTGGTTTTACCTACCTTGTCGGGTCTGTTTTCAGGACTTTCCTCTGGAGCCTGACCTCTAGATACTCAAGTGCCCCAGGGCCTCATCTTGGTCCTCCTGTTCAGTGTCCTTACCCTGAGTGACCTCAGCCAGTGCTGTGTGGACCCCAGCCTCACCTTTGTCTGGTCTCCAGGTTTGGGGACGTATTGAGTGCTGGGAGGGCTGATGGGCACCTTCAACCCAGTGTGCACCTGGAACTCTCACCTGACCTCTGAGCTCATTCTGTAGTGACTGGCTTCATCTGCGGAAGCCGTTCCTCAGAAACTGCTGTTGGCTCTGCCTTTAGAGTACATCTTACACCCGCCACAGGGGCTGTTGCTGGGGTCCATGCCCACCTCTTCTTCCTGCTTCGCCATGGCCTCCACAATCTCTGCTCAGGAAGCTAGGTGTCCACGGAGTGTTTCTGCTGTGCAGGCAGCCTTCCTGTGGCTTGTGAGCTCTTCGCCAGGGCCGATAAAGCTATGTGTGGCGTCAGGCCCTGGCTACCTACTATCTTTTCTGCCACTTCCCCCAGCTCATGCTCTAGGCCTTGTGGCCCCTGGCTATTTTTAGATGAACTGGGGCCCTGTGTTCCATGTTTCTCTGCCTGGAGAGCTCTTTGTGCAGGCCTCCAGGAGCTTCTGTGGACACACCCCTCCCCTGCCTCCTCTTGGGGAAGGCACTCATTCTGTGAAAGGGCTGTAGGCTGGGAAACCCAGTCACCATTCCTAGTAAAGTTGTATGTAAACTGGGTGCTTGTGAAGACCTGGGGGCTATCCTGTGGGATTTTGTTCTAGGACCTTGCAGCTATGAGTCTTTATCAGAATCTTTGACTGTTTCTGCTTGTTGGTTAGAGGCTGTGTCCTGAAGGCTGTTTGCAGAAGTGTGACTCTAATCAAGACGTTTCCATGCTGGTACTTCTATTGCAGTAGGATTTTTTTTTTTTTAAGATTTATTTATTTATTTTAGAGAGCAAGCATGTGCGAGAGTGAGAGAGCACCTGCGTGAGCGCTCGGGATGGCAGGAAGGGCAGAGGGAGGGAGAGAGAATCTCAAGCAGACTCTGGGCTAAGTGGCGGAGCCTGATGAGGGGCTCAGTCCCACGACCCTGAGATCACAACCTGAGCCAAAACCAAGAGTCAGCGCTTAACCGCTTAACTGACTGAGTCACCCAGGTGCCCTGTAGTAGTTTTTATGATAGGATTTATTCTGGTTTTGTTTAATAGCTTTTGACCCTTTTTTTACCTGATTTGCTGAGTCTGTTGATCTTTTGTAGTGAAGTATTTCATTATTGACTTTAGCTCTTCTAACAGCAAGAAAGTAACTTAAAGTTTTGAGTGTAAACTTCGGAAATGAACAAGCTAAAATTTAAATCAGAGTAGTAATCCTAAAGATTTTTTACAACTTTTCATTTTGAAAAATTTCAAACCTTTACAAAATGTCAAAGAATATTCAGTGAGCACTCATCTACCCCTCACCTAAATTCATCAATGACTTTATCATTCTTCTCTGTGATGTGTTACTATTTTTAATGCACCATAGAGAGTAAGTTGGATGTGTTATGTTCCTTCACCCCAAGGCTTTCAGTATCTCCTAAAAACAAGGAAAGTCTCATATAATCACAGCATAGTAGTTAAATTTAGGAAATGTAATATTAATGCAATACTATGAATAATCTATACATACAGTATATTGTTCAAATTTTCCCTAATTGGTCCCCATGTATCCTTTATAGACTTAAAAAAATCACAGGTAATGCTTAGCATCTGGTTGTCTGGTTCCTTTTGTCTAGAATAGGCCCCAGCCCCAGTTCCCCTTAAATCTTTCATGATGTGTACATTTTTGAGGAGTCCAGGTCATTTGCTCTGTACAGTGACCTACAGTGTGGATATGTCTGCTTTGTTTCCTCATGATTAGATTCAGATTAAACAATTTTGATGAGAATATTGTGCAGGTAGCGTTGTGGATGTTTTCATTACATGAGGAGTCACATGTGTCCCGGTGTGTTTGGTGCTACAGTTTGATCAGTTGTTGAGGTGCTGTCTGTTGGACCTCCATGTTGTGTGGTGCCGGTCCCTCTCTTTATAGTCAGTAAATGGATTCTGACATTCCTTCTCATTTGTTACCAGACACTCTTCTTTAAAGAATGACTTTCTTTCCCCCGTTGTGCCCCTTATTTTTTGGTATTGCTATAGGATGAATCCATGTTTATCAAATGTATTGCAGTCTTTTTTTTACTGTTTTTCTTTTTGATATTCAAATTATCCCAGATTTAGCCATTTGGAGCCTTTCAAGTAAGATTCTATTTCTTTTTGACATTAGTCTTCGAGTGCCTTCTTCTTTTGCAGGATAACAGAATTGTAAGAAACTGTGATGTACAGTTGTTGGCAAATGAATGTGAAAACCTAGATGAAGTGGAGACTCTTCTAGGAAAATAAAATTAGCCAAAATGTACCCTAGTAAAGATAGTATGGTGGTTATTTATTGCTGTGTAACAGATTCCCTCAAATTTGGCAGCTTAAAACAGCAGACGTTTATTACCTCACAGTTTCTGTGGTTAGGACTTCAGACCGGGACCTCCGGGTCAGGGTCTCTTAAATAAGGCCAATCACGATGTCCGAGGGGCTGCAGTTGTGTCGGAGTTTTCAGCTGGGACAGGATCTTCTTCCAGACTTTCAGTCTGTCTTACATCATCCATCCTAACCCCTACCCATTCATGCTGTGCTTCCTCCTTCCCGCCCTCCCTCCTGTCTGTCCACCCACCGTGCATCCATTATTCACTCATCCATTTTACTTAGTGGGGAAACCCTGGAGGCATTCCCACCAAGGTCAGTAACACAGGCTGCTTATCATCTCCGTTAATCTTCAGCATTTTATTGGTGGGATTAAGCAGTGTAATCAGACAAGAACTATTAGAGGCAAAAGAATTAGAAAATAAATAGTAAACAGTAAAACTATTTGCCAGTGAGGTAACTGTACCTGGAAAATCCTGAGAGTCGGTGCTAAAATGTAGACGATGAAATCATTCAGTAAAGGGACTAGATATAGGGCGCCTGGGTGGCTCAGTTGGTTAAGCGACTGCCTTCGGCTCAGGTCATGATCCTGGAGTCCCGGGATCGAGCCCCTCATCGGGCTCCCTGCTCAGCGGGGAGTCTGCTTCTTCCTCTGACCTTCCTCCCTCTCATGCTCGCTCTCTACCATTCTCTCTCTCAATAAATAAATAAATCTTAAAAAAGGGACTAGATATAAAATTGACATCTAAAAATCAGTAGCCTTCGAATATACAAAACAGTAACTCCCCTTATACCACCACCGCGAAAGATGTCACCACTGTGCCGTTCTTGGATTATAGCAAGGTACCCCTTAACTGGTCTTCCTAGTTTTTCTGTTTCCATGCTGTACCTACCCTGTCTATTCTTTGCCCCAAAGCCAGACTGATCCTTTAAACAGTAGGTTATGGAACTGTTCAATATCTTGACTGTGGAGGTAGATAGGTGAACCAGAACAGGTGACAAAATTCTGTAGAATGGAACACAGACACTTTATATATGGAGTACAAGTAAAGGTGAGGAAATCTGAATAAGATTGGGGGGTTGTGTCAATGTCAGTTCAGTATCCTGGTTACGATAGTATACTATAGTTTTGCAAAATATTATAGTGGGGGAAACTGGATATTAGTAGGTTGAATAGTCTCCTCTCAAATTCACGTTCATCTGGAACCCCAGAATGTAACCTTATTTGGACACAGGTTTGCCATTGTAATTTATTAAGGATCTCATGATCAAATCATCCTGGATTTAAGTGTGCCCTGTGTTCAATGACTGATATTCTCTTAAGAGGAGGACAGACACAGGAAAGAAGCTTGCCATGTGCACACAGAGGCAGAGATTGGAGTGGCACATCTGTGAACCAGGGAAGACCAAGGATTGCCATAGCCACCAGAAGCTAGAAGAAGCAAGAAAGGATTCTTCCTTAGAGGCTTCAGAGGGAGCACGGCCCTGCCATCACCTTGATGTTGGACTTCTGACCTCCAGGACTATGAAAAGATAAAAACAAATTTGTTTTGTTTTAAGCCACCCAGTTTGTGGTACTTTGTTACAGCAACCCTGGGAAACTAATACACTGGGCAGTGTAAGGTGGTCTATTATTTCTCATGCTTCACGTGAATCTACAATTATCTTGGTTGGAGATAACCATTTGAGGGACGGCCACAGTGTTTCCTGCAGGGACTGTACAATTTTGTAACCCCATCAGCAGTCTATGAGGGTTCCCATTTCTCTATAGAAGCATCAGCACTTGCTATGGTCCATCTTTTTGATTACAGTTTTCCTTGTGGGTGTGAAGTTGGCGTCTCATTGTAGTGCTGATTTGCATTTCCCTAATGACTGATGGTGTTGAACATGTTTTCTTGTCCTTATTGGTCATCTGTATATGTTGATTGGAGAAATTTCTATTCAGATCCTTTTCCTATTTTTAAATTTGATTTTCTTTTTGTTATCAAATTGTATGTTGTCTTTATGTGCTGTAAATGTAGGTTCCTTATCAGTTATATGACTTGCAGATATTTTTCTTTTTGTGGGTTGTGTTTACACTTTTTTGATGGTGTTCTTTGAAGCACATTTTTAATTTTGACTATGTCTAATTTGTTTCTTTTGTTGCACGAGCTTTGGGGGAGTCATATAAAAAAATAGCCAAGGGGGGGCACCTGGGTGGCTCAGTCGTTAAGTGTCTGCCTTCAGCTCAGGTCATGACCCCAGGGTTGTGGAATCGGCCTCCTGTTGGGCTTTGCGCTGAGCATGGAGCCTGCTTGAGATTCTCCCTCTCCCTCTGCCCCCCCCCCCGCACTGTGCGTGCACGCTCTCTCAAATAAATAAAATTTTTTTAAAAAAACTGCCAAATCCTAGGTCATGAAGGTTTATGCCTATGTTTTCTTTTTTTTTTTTTTTTTTTTTTTTAGAGAGAGCATGCAGGCAAGTCGGGGTGGGGAGGGACAGAGGGAGAGGGAGAGAGAGATTCTTAAGCAGGCTCCATGCTCAGCATGGAGCCCGATGAGGGTCTCGATCTCACAGCCCTGAGATCATGACCTGAGCTGAAATCAAACTGGACACTTAATGGACTAAGTGTTTTATAGTTTTAGCTCACATTCATTCTTTTGCATGTGGATATCCACTTGTCCCAGCACCATTTGTTGAAAAGACTGTTCTTTCACCATTGAATGGTCATGGTATCTTTATTGAAAATCAGTTGACCATAGATATATGGGTTTATTCCTGGACTTCCAATTCTATTCCAGTGATGACATGTCTGTCTTTATGCTAGTATGACACTGTCTTGATTACTATAGCTTTAGAGTAAGTTTTGTAGTGGGGAATATATGAATTCTCCAACTTTGTTCTTTTTCAAGATTCTTTTGGCTATTCTGGGACTCTTCAGTTTCCATGTGAATTTTAGGGTTGCCTGTCAATTTCTTCTTCTTCTTCTTTTTTTTTTTTGCCTGTCAGTTTCTACAAAGAAGTCATGAGATTCTGATAGGGATTGTGCTAAGTTTTCTTTTAAATATAATGATCTCTTCTTAGTATCCAAAATATATAAAGAACTTATAAAACTCAACATCCAAAAAATGAATAATCCAATTAAAAAACAGAAGACATGAATAGACGTTTTTCCGAAGAAGACATCCAGATGGCCAACAGACTCATTAAATGATGCTTGGGGCACCTGGCTGGCTCAGTCGGTAGAGCATGCAACTCTTGATCTTGGGGTTGTGAGTTTGAGCCCCATGTTGGGTGTAGAGATTACCTAGAAATAGTCTTTAAAAAAAAAGATATCATCAGGGAAATGCAAACCAAAATGACAATGAGATATTACCTCACACCTGTGAGAATGGCTAAAATCAACAACACAAGAAACAACAGGTGTTGGTGAGGATGTGGGGAAAGGGGAACCTGCTTGCACTGTTGGTACAAACACAAACTGGTGCGGCTGCTCTGGAAAACAGTATGGAGGTTCCTCAGAAAGTTAAAAATAGAGCTAGCCTATGATCCAGCAATTGCATTGCTAGGTGTTTACCCAAAGAATACAAGAATACTAATTCAAAGGGATATATTCACCCCAATGTTTATAGCAGCATTATTTACAATAGCCAAACTATGGAAACAGTCCAAGTGTCCATCAATGGACGAATGGATGAAGAAGATATGGAATGTATATATACAATGGAATATTATCCATAAAAAAGAATAAAATCTTGCCATTTGCAACAACATGGATGGAGCAAGAGTATCATGCTAAGTGAAATAAGTCAGTCAGAGAAAGACAGATACCATATGACTTCATTCATATGTGGAATTTAAAAAAAAACAAGCAAAGTGGAAAAAAAGAGAGGTAACCAAGAAGTAGACTAGGGGATTAAGGAGTGCAGTTGTGATGAGCACCAGGTGATATATGGAAGTACTGAGTCACTGTATTGTACACCAGAATCTACTACAGTATGTTAACTAACTGGAACTAAAATAAAAACTTTAAAAATAGACATATAGGATCCCTGAGTGGAGTCATATGTATACCTATTGCCAAGAAGCATGAACAAATATTTGTTGACATCCAAACTGAGTAGCAGACTAACAGATATAATTGGGTCCTAATGGCGTGGGACAGATTGGGGACTGTGGACACGGGGGCAGCACAGACCTGAAGACTTGTATAAAGGCTGGGCCTGCCCACGGCCAAAACGTGCTACTGGGTGGACAGACACTGGGAGATGTCTTTGTAGTTGGAAGGTGCAGGCACTGTGCACATGGGTCAGAGTCTGAGCTGGGTGGTGGTGATGATGGTCATACAAGGCAGTGGGGAGTGGGAGCAGAGGCAGGTGTCAGGGACTCTCTGTGTCAGGGGGGCACCACAGGAAGGAATCTACTGTTGATTGTTTTAGAGTGCTGGGCTGGTCACAAAGAACAGAGCTGTAGTGACCCACGGACCTTATCTTTGGGACTTTAGCTGAAGAGAGGAGAGTGCTTTGCATGTATTAGATGCTCACAGAATACCACTGAATAATTAATGGATAAGATCATAGTAATGATCACTTATGAAGACATTAACAGTATTTTTCAAAGTAAAGAGAAATGGAAAAAAATCACAGATGAGCAGTGAATAGAAAAATGCTGAAATACTTTATGTCAGCTTGATGAAATATCACACTAGTATTAATGCGACGATTTTGAAGACTGGAGACACGGAATGTTTAAGGGAATGTTACACAATCATGTAAAATGTGTATATATGAAGAGAAACTGGAAGGAAATGAAAACTTTGAGTTAAGGTGGTGATACTTGTTTCAGAATTGCCTTTTACTGTTACCTTCCTGATAAACAAAGACTATTGTCTGTGATTGCTTTGGAGATAGGCTGGGCCCAGAGTATGGGCTAGAACCATACCCAGGAGGGCAGAGGGTTGTGGACATGTCCTGCTGGGTCTCCATTTGCTGTGCATATGTGGTCTGTACCTCTGTCTCCTCAGTCAGCAGGTGCTTATGGGATACCTGTCCCATACCAGGCCCAGGGATGTAGCAGCAAGCCAGATGGACAGGAGCTTGTACCCCAGCAGATAACATAGATGAGGGAAGAGCAAATGAGGAGGGGTGTGGGAAGGCAGGTGGAATTGCAGTCTGGGGGGGTCAGCAAGGAGGCCAGCGTCACTGCCATGGTGTGAGGTGGGGACCTCCTGTTTAGAGACTGTAGCCTGGAGTCTAACCACTTCTCTGAGCTTGGTGTTGGTCACACGCTCAGTCTCTAGGACCATTGCAGGATTCTGGTTACTCTTGCCCACATGATTCATTCTCTACCAGGAATCCACAGGGGTCCTTAAACACTAGAGCAAAACCACTCTCAGATTGCTCCCCTCCCTCCCTTAAAATCACTGCTGTAATCAGAAAGTGTAGACCCTTGCAGACCTTTGCTTGTCAAGGGCCAGTTGACTAGGCTGGCCTGGTATGCATGGAGCTCCTCCCTGTCTGGTCTGAGCCCTTGATGTCCTTGTGCTCAGAATGTTCTTGTTCAGTCTTCATCATACCTAAAGTAGCTTCCCTGTGTTTCTCTGTTTCTTTACCTTGGTTTATTTATCTAAAGTTGTCTTTTGTTTTTTTTCATGTTTTTTTAAGGGGTGTGATGTCTCTCCTCTGTTAGCCTCTGCCTGTCCTCGGCAGGGATTCAGCTGCTTCTAGACTGTTCTGTAGATATATATTATGAATTTTACATATAAATGTAAGTGCACATATTTGTAAGTGATTTTTTATCATGGTGTATATTGTCTAAAAATTGTTTATTTTTCTTCTGGGGGTTCTACCAAGTCCAACATACAAAGCATTCCTAATTGTGCTTTTTAGTATTTACAGATTTTAATGTCATATTAAATGTCATATTAATGTCACTTTCTTGACAATTGAGGCCTAAGAAATTTGTTCTTGAATTGCAACAAAGTATATAAAATTTTTTTCCTGAAACATTTTCATTGTAAATATTTGGATGAATACTCAGGAATTGACAGGTAGATTTTTGTAAGATTGCATAAGGGAAATCTTAAAGTGATACAAAAGTATAGACTTTTTTATGTTAATGCACAGAAAATTGCTCATAATTTCATAACCCAGGTAATCTTTATTGACACATTTAAAAAATACGTACTCACGCACACGCACACACATCTGTTTGGAAAACTGTCATCGTTCTGAATTTTGTGCCCATCATTCCCTTGTTTTCTTTTTTACACAGTTTCATTGTAGTTATTTGTATTTCTAAAAAGTAGATATTTTAATTTTAATAGTTTTTAATTTTTTTTAAGATTTTATTTATTTGACAGAGAGAGACACAGTGAGAGAGGTAACACAAGCAGGGGGAGTGGGAGAGGGAGAAGCAGGCTTCCCTGCCGAGCAGGGAGCCTGATGTGGGGCTCGATCCCAGGACCCTGGGATCATGACCTGAGCCGAAGGCAGACGCTTAATGACTGAGCCGCCCAGGTGCCCCAATAGTTTTTTAATTTTATAGGGTATCATGCTATGTGTAATTTTCTGGGATTTCCTTTTTCACTTAATATTGCTAAGGTTCATTTATATCGCCTGTTGCCAATACTTTATTTTGTCTGCTTTCCAATTTTTGAAATCTGTGAAATCTCCAATCTGTGAAAACACCCGAATTTTTTCATCCACTCTCCCATTGAGGGACATTTCAGTTTCCAGGGTTTTTTTTCTCTTTTCGCCTTCACCTTTTAAAAAATTGTGTCCTGTGCTGCCCGGAACATTTCCATGCTCTTCTCTTTTCCTGTTGTGAGTGGCATTGCCAGGTTACTGGGTGTGTAAATGTTCAATTTTGGGAGAGACTGCACTGCCGCTTCCAAGGACCATGGCAGAAGGCCAAGCTGGTGACACTCCTCCCAGCAGAGCTCAGAGTGGCTGGGCCCCATCCCCTTCCAAGGCCAGCCTTGTCACGTGGTTTGGTGTGGGTCCTTTGAGTGTGAAATGGCATCTCATCTTAAGTGGTCTTTCCTTGATCGCTAATAACATTGAACATCTCGTGTTTATTGACTGAATGTATATCCTTTTTTGTGAAATGTCTGTAGATGCCATTTGTCCATTTTGGGGGCTTTGTACTTTTATGATTTTGCAGTTCTTTGTTTTTTTTTTTTTTTTTTTTTTAAGATTTTATTTTTAAGTAATCTCTACATTCAGTGTGGGGCCTGACCTCACGACTCTAGATCAAAGAGTCAAGTGCTCCTCTGACCGAGCCAGCCAGGCACCCCTCTTGGTTTAGGTTTTGGTATTTAATTTCTCTTTCTTCTAGAGTTGTCCTTTTTCTTGTGTTTAAAAAAATTTATTTAACATTTTCTTTTTTTTAAGACTTATTTATTTTGGTGGGGAGGGGCAGAGGGGGGTGGAGAGATTGTCTCAAGCAGACTCCATGCTGAGCACTGATCCCAAGGCAGGTCTCCATCTCATGACCCTGAGATCACGACTTGAGCCCAAACCAAGAGTCAGATGCTTAACCAACTGTGCCACCCAAGTGCTCCTAAAAAGTTTTTTAAATAAATGGTGTGAGGGGCGCTTGGGTGGCTCAGTTGGTTAAGCGACTGCCTTCAGCTCAGGTCATGATCCTGGAGTCCTGGGATCGAGTGCCGCATCGGGCTCCCTGCTCAGCAGGGAGTCTGCTTCTCCCTCTGACCCTCCCCCCTCTTAAGTGCTCTCTCTCTCTCTCTCATTCTCACTCTCTCAAATGAATAAATAAAATCTTGAAAAAAAAATAAATGGTGTGAGTAGGGAGGGATTCAGTGTCCTGTTTTTTTCATGTGCTGCATCATTTCTTCCCAGCTCTAGGTTATCAGGCAGGCCTTCCTCTCTGCATCAGTCTGATGCCGCACACCCCAGAGTCACACGTGTGTGATCTCTTCTGGGTTTGTGCCCTTGGCCATCTTGGCTCTCGTATGCTGCTCAGTTACATGGTTTCATTATAAGTCCTGGAGACCAGTTGGGCTAGTCACTCCTCCATGCGTCTACTTCAAAAGCATTCTGGATAATTTTGGCCATTTATTCTTTAATATAAACTTCAGAATCATCAAATTTCATGAAAAATACTGTTGGGATATTCATTGCACTTGCATTGAATCTGTAGATCAATTTGATGAGAATGGACATCTTTCCAGTATTGTGCCTTCTTATTTGTGAATATAGTATAGCTCTCTGTTCGTTTAGTTTTTTAATAAAATGTCTCAGTGAAACTGTATTTTTTGTGTAGAGGTCTTGCCCATGTTTTGTAGGTTTATTCCTAGGTCACTGATGACACTCTGATGCCATTGTCAGCGATGTTCTCTTTGTAATTGCCATGTCTAATTGCGCACTGGTGGTGTGCAGCAAGGCAACTAAGTGACTGAGTATCTGCCCTTACATACGGCCACCTTGCTGAGCTCTGCTGTCATCCTAGTAATTTGTGAGTCATGTGACCTGCACGCAATAACAGTTTTATCTTTCCTTGCTGACCCTGCTGACCCTCAGACCGCAGTTCTTGTGTGATTGTACCAGTTGGCACTCCCAGTATAGTGTGGAGTTGAGACAGTGCTGGTAGATGTCCTTATTCTTGGTTTTGTTGATTTATTTTTATTATTTTATGAACTTTCCAGTGTCCAGGTAATTTCAGATGTACAGAATCTTGCAAAAATAATAAACAGGATTTCCACATGCCCTCCATCCAGATGCCCCAGTTGTTAACATTTGACTACATTTGCTCTGTCAGTCTCTGTATCTATTCCTCTGTCTAGTTTTTATTTGTTTTCCATGATCATTCTTGATTTTATAGGAAACGCATTTACAATGTCTTTGAGGGTTCTTTAGTTCCAGTGTGGGCAGGGGCAATGCCACACATAGTACCAAGCAACTCTCTAATACCAGCAGGGTATCCATGAATTCAACTCAGTTCTGGAACTACCTGGAGAAAGTATCACGTTCCACGGGTTGTGCTGAGTCCTACAAGACTGTACCCACTCTGGTTTTAGACATCAGTTGTGAGTCCGGGTTGTCACCTGTGCTTCTGACTGACTGGCTACAGGTTGGAGGTTCCGACGACCCTTAGGTTCGATTAATTTTCTAGAATGCTCACAGAACCCAGAGAAACATCTCACTGGATTACTGGTTTATTATAAACAGAACTCAGGAACAGCCCAATGGAAGAGATGCTCAGGGGCGAGGTGTGTGGGAAGGGCAGGTAGCTTCCATGCCCTCACAAGGTGTGCCGTTTTTCCTGAAAGTTTCCACATGTTCACCAACCTGGAGACTCTCCCTGAACCCTGTCCTTTTGGCTTTTTATGGAGACTTCATTACATAGGCATGCTTGATTAACTCATTGGCCATTGGCAATTCATTCAGCCTCCAGCTCCTCTATCCTCCAGAGGTGTGGGTGGGACTGGAAGTTCCGTCCCCTGATCCTGTGGTTTGCTTCTTTGGCAGCCAGCCCCATTCTTCCGTGCTTCCCAAAAGTCAAGTTACTAACATAATAAAAGATACGACATCAGTGTTTTGGGGCTGTGAGCCAGAAATGGGAGGAAGACCAAATTTATATTTCCTATGATAAAGTACAGTATCACAGGATGGGGTTTACTTTATTAGTTTTTTTTTTTTTTTTAAACTTTTTATTTATTTATTCATGAGAGACAGAGAGAGAGAGAGGCAGAGGGAGAAGCAGGCTCCCAAGGAGCAGGGAGCCTGATGCGGGACTCGATCCCAGGACCCTGGGATCATGACCTGAGCCGAAGGCAGACGCTTACCCATCTGAGCCACCCAGGCGCCCTACTTTATTAGTTTTTTAATACTCTATCAGAGGGCGCCTGGGTGGCTCAGTTGGTTAAGCGACTGCCTTCGGCTCAGGTCACGATCCTGGAGACCCGGGATCGAGTCCCGCATCGGGCTCCCTGCTCAGCAGGGAGTCTGCTTCTTCCCCTGAACCTCTTCCCCCTCATGCTGTCTATCTCTCATTCTCTCTCTCTCAAATAAATAAATAAAAAATCTTAAAAAAAAAAATACTCTATCAGAATAAGGAAAATTCTCTTCCTAATTTACTGAGTTTTTAAAATCATACTCAGGTATTGAATTTTACCAGATACTTTTTCTACATTTAAAAAAAATCTGTTAATGTGGTGAATTACATTTATGAATCTTATAAAGTTAAATTATGCTTGTATACCTGGGATACACCCAGTAATGCCTTGTGGTGTTTTATATGCTTTTGAATTCAAGTTGCTGATATTTTGCTTAGAAGTTTTCATCTATATTTGTAGTAGAAATTTACACTCGTTTTATTGTCTCCTCCTCCTCTTTGGGTTCATTTTCTTGTTCATTTATACCTTTTTTCTTTATTTATTTTAGAGAGGGAGAGAGATGGGGGGAGGGGTAGAGAGAGACAGAGAATCTCAAGCAGAGTCCACACTCAGCACGGAGCCCGATGTGCGCTTGATCCTAAGACCCTGAAATCATGACCTGAGCAGAAGCCCAGAATCAGATGGTTAACCGACTGAGCCACCCAGGTGCCCCATTTATACCTTCTTTAGACGGATTTGTTGCCCAATTAAAAAAAAGTATTGGGGACCTTTTTTCATGAAGCTGCAGCCCACAGGTACTGTTTTTATAGTTACTTTGGGTATGAGTAAGTAGGGGTAGTGGCCTGGGGAAACCATGTGGCTCGTGGTTAGTGAGTCCTTAGTACATGATTAAAGAGCTGAGTAAGTGAAGAAAAGCATGGCCCAGTGGTCCCAGTGTACCATGTACAAAGCTGGATGGATCAGAATTCTTAGTATACTCAAGGCCTGAAAGAAGAGAGAAGGAGGGCGCTTGGGTGGCTCAGTTGGTTAAGCAACTGCCTTCGGCTCAGGTCATGATCCTGGAGTCTTGGGATTGAGTCCCACATCAGGCTTCCGGCTTGGCAGGAAGTCTGCTTCTACCTCTGACTCTCTCCCCTCTCATGCTGTTTCTCTCTCTCTCTCTCTCTCTCTCTCTCTCTCAAATAAATAAAATCTTAAAAAAAAAAGAAAAAAGGAGAGAAGGAAAAAGAAAAAAGTTAAAGAGTGAGAAAAGATGCATGTTGCAAGGTAACTTTCTGCCTCCCTTTTTGCTCTTAATCTTACAAAGATCACATGCTATTAATAATTTCTTATAATTCCTTCCCAAAGGATTTTTGTGCACATGCCAGCGTCTCTGTTCTTACAGGGATCTCACAGACACACTCTTCTGTACCCTACCTTGTGTTGTCTCCACGGCTTTCCCCAGTAGCACACCAGCTTTTTAGTATTTACTTGTTGGGCTGTAACAGTTTCTGTATGTAGTTGGTGGATTTTTAGATGGTCTCATCTAGAAAGAAGACTGAGTGAATGTCCTTGTTAGGTATGACTTGGAGAGCTTTTGCAGGGGTATCGTAGAGTAAACTAAAAGGTGCAGTTGTATGTGTTAATTTTATAGATGTGGCCAGGTTGCCCCCAAAGAGGTTTCATTAATTTTTTCATACCAGCAGTATATGGGAATTGCCTGTTTATCCACACTCTCATATTAATAGACTTTAACATTTAATAGACTTTAACATAGCTGGAAAATGGTATCTTCCTTGCTTTAAATGCATTTTCTTTCTTTCTTTCTTTCCTTTCTTTCCTTTCCTTCCTTCCTTCCTTTCTTTCTTTCTTTTTCTTTCTTTTTCTTTCTCTGTGATTTTTTATTTATTTATTTGACAGAGTGAGAGTACAAGCAGGGGGAGTGGCGGGGAGAGGGAGAAACAGGCTCCCCGCTGAGCAGGGAGCCTGGCATGGGGCTCGATCCCAGGACCCTGGCATCATGACCTGAGCCGAAGGCAGATGCTTAATGACTGAGCCACCCAGGCGCCCCTAAATGCATTTTCTTAATAATGAGTGAACAGTTACATTTATTTTCATTAGCATGTGCATTTATTTTTCTTTGGTCTGCCTGCCTTTTCTGTCCTTTGTCAGTTTGGGGAGTGGGAGCTGAGGGTGGGGTAGGATTGTCGTCTGCTCCATGTGAGCTGCAGGTAGGTTTGTGAAGGACCATGGCTCCGTTGATACTGTGTTCTGCATCTGAACTTCCAGTCTTTGTCTGAGTCTGGTGCCTTCATTGTCCACTCTTGGCTGAGTGGAACCGGATACTTAACGAAGAATGACTTGTCATTCATTTTTCTGGCTTGTCGGCCATGGTCTTTGACTTGACCCCCTCCCCATAATGGTTCTGGGGTTCAGCCACAGCCTGCAGGCCCCAGTCAATACCAGCAGCAGAAATACAGAAAGTGGGTAGGGAGTTTATGGAAGAGCATGTGTATAGGAAGGTTAGTATTACTTATTTTCATATAACCTCAAAAATAGGAAGTAATATTTGTGGTTTTATTTTACAGTTTGCTTGAAACCTGAATATATTACTTTTAAAATATTGCCTCCTTAAAAAAAAAGGGCTTCAAATATTTAATTTTGTATTAGGAGTCACAGCTTGGACTTGATTGGAGGGCTGGCACAGCAGGGTCTCTTCCCTAAAGGGGAGGTTTGGGAGTGAAGGATGGGTGATATTTGGGAGGAGACCGGCTGTTCTCACCGCATGTCAGTGTTGGGGCACTGAGACACACCCCACGCTTTTCCTAGGAGGACAGAAGCACTTCGGCGGGGTGTCTCATGTGCATGGCAAGCTTCAGGTTTTCTTCCCTGTGATTCGAGCATCTCTAAGGTGAGTTCTTTATGACAGGGCTGGTAAAATGACTTTTGTTCCCTTAGACTTGATGTCAGATTCCTATCCTAGGTTTTTGTTAGTATCTTTTATACAAAGCTGATCCCAAGAAACCCTAAGAGCAGTGACTATTATTATTATCATTATTATTTGTGCATGTGTGTGTGGGATGAGCTGTATTGATGGTTTCTATAGAAAGACCTTTCTGGGTTTTTAGGGTGAAGACATAAATGTGTAGTCAAATGGTTTCCTCCTGGGAAAACTCAAGTTACTTAAAAATGTTTGTTATAACCGTCTTGAGGGGTTTCAGGTGCACTGTGGGCCCACACCTCTGGACTGCTCCCTGCCTGGAGCTCCCTCCATTTCAGGAGGTGGTTGCAGATGCTGGGAAAGGGCCGCTGAGGTGCCAGAGGAGGAGCCAGAGTGGAGCTTCTGTAACTTCTCTGCAGTTGGCTGTAGTAAATGACTGCACTAAAGCAGGAGGAAGAAGTGACAGAGGGACATGCAAGGAACATGGTGTTTCCTATTTGTCTTCCCTTTCTTTACACAGCTGCCCCTAAGCTGGGGACAGGGCCTAGGAGGTAGGGTGCCGGTGGGGTCACCTCCTTGCCCCACCCCCTGCAGAATACCCCTGTTTTGGTGTCTTGTCACCGGATGTGTGCATTTTCTTGGGAGTGGGGGTGGGCAGTCCCTCCAGAGCTTTGAGTATTGAAAAGCAGGTGAGGCCTGTTCTCTATTGCAGGAGAAAGCTCCTACCTTTTTCACTTGCGCTGATGATAAACCAGTGTTTTTTCTCTTGCTTGAACTTTTATAAAGAAAGTACAGGAAGTTTTTGCTTTAACCCTAACCCTAATGATGTTGCCGTATTGTGTCCTTCCCTGCCTCACAGTGGCCTTACTGGTGGTGAGGAGCAAGGAAGGCATGAGTGAGAGAGTCTGGGGGCCAGGGACGGGCTAGGCTGTGTATGGAGGATGTGGCCATGTTATTTTGCAGTTGGCTCATTTTCGGTGCAGGCTTCGGAGAAAGAAGTCTTGTCAGCTCTGGGCGTGAGACTGGCACCCACCACTCCCCATGAGGCCGTGCATTGCCTCATGGGAGCCTTTGGGCACGTGTTAAGGTTGCAGGATGGCCCGTCTGCCTTGGTGATGGGGAGACTCCATTTTCCTTGGAATGACAGAAAGGGGGCCGTGGAGACGTGCAGAGAACCAAGGAAGCAGAGCTCCCACATGGGTGTTCGAAGCTTTTCCATAGAAAAGCAAGACTGTGCATGAACACACGCAGGACACGTCTTAGGGGAGCGACCTGGTGAGGGCTCTGGTTTTACTTACTGGGAATGGCAGGGTGGAGCGGATTGGTTCTTGGGCTGCCTGTTCTAGAGCTGTATTCTTGGAACAAAAGGGTGGGGGAGGGTAGGCTACTCTCCCGGGTCTGAGGAAACTCCAGCTCAGCCAGCGGAATGAGGAAGAGGGAACACTAGGGACGGCTCCTTTGTGCCCTTGGACACGGGGACCACTGTGAACCCAGGCCCTGTGTGCTGGGGAATGGTGCTGCTGTGGGTGGTGGTTGCAAGAGGGACCGCTGAACCAGGTATGCAGGCCGATTGAACACCTGTGAGGACAGTTTCACTGGTGGGTCATGTTAGCAGTTCAGCCCAGGAGGGAGTGTTTGTCTCCTTTGGAAAGTGTGCTTTTAGAGGAACTGTTTCCCCAGGCCATGTTGAGGTTGTACCCTGTGCACAGGCAGGTTCTGACCTCTCCTCCCTCCTCCCCTCCCTCTTTCCCCCTCCTCCCCCTCCCCCCTCTTCTTCCTCCCTCTCTCCCTCTCCCTTAGGTGAAGGGTCCCTGCTTCTGTGGGAAGGGTGGAATCGAGACTATCGGCTTGTGAGGCCTGCAGCCCCAAGGTGGGGGCAGAGCCTAAGCACAGGGGGGTAGGCAGGGCCAGGGGGATGCCTCACTAAGGTAGACATTTGCTTTTCATTTTGTTTTGTTTTGTTTTTAAAGATACTATTATTTATTAGAGAGAGAGTGTGTGAGCAAGAGCGCACAAGCAGGGGGAGTGGCAGGGAGAGGGAGAAGCAGACTCCTCACTGAGCAGGGAGCCCGATGTGGGGCTCAGTCCCAGGACCCTGGGATCATGACTTGAGCCGAAGGCAGACGCTTAACCGACTGAGTCTCCCAGGCGCCCCAACATTTGCTTTTCATTTTAAGAGGATTCTAGAGATTGAGGTTTTTTTTTTTTTTTTAAGTGTTAGAAGATTTTTATCTCCTTGAAGCAGCATGAATCATCTGTGGACCATGGCATTAAGAGAAAACAACATAACCAAAGTGAAAAAGTTTAAGTGAAGTAAAAAGTTATGGTGGATTTTTAAAATTAAACATATATTCAGTAAAGTATTTTGTCTTCTCCTTAGAGAACTAGGGGAGGAAGGATGTGCTGTGACACTGTTCATCACAGTGGTCTGGGTTGTTTGGCATCTGAAGTCATGTAGGAATTCATCTTATGTAGGAAGCATGCTGCTTGGTGGGCTTCATAGAATCCGGAAAGAGCCTGTCCAAACTGACTCACCTTCGGGTTAAACCACTCTTTAGAATTGTGACAGATGGCATGAGGGACTTCCTGGAGGTCCATTTCTCCTGACACATTTCCATTTCACAGACTTTCCTTTAAAAAAGAAAAGTGAGACATTGCTGTGAAGGAGAGCTCATAGCATAGCCTTTTAAGAACACAGTCCTTCTTTTCTGCCTTGGGACGCGGTGGGACCAGTTGGGGTGCAGGCACGCAGGAGGAGGACCAGGGAGAAGGGGTGCCGAGGGGGAGATGGCTTTGGGCACTTGGCTGTCCACCTCCAGGAGCCTAACATGGGACTTCAGGCTCTTTCTTTCTAGAAGAGGACTATCCCTCCCTCCCACTCTCCCCATCTCCCCACCCTCCCTGGACCCCCCATCCACTTTCTACCCATCCCCACCCTCCCTCACCTCCATCCATTTTCCCACCCACTCACTCCCCCCACCATCCATCCTGGCATCCACCAACTCCTGCTCCTGTCCATCCATCTTATATTCACTGCTTACTATATATCAGAATGAAAACTTGGGCCTGTCAGTGAACAGAGCACAAAAAAATCCAGAACATTTTCATCATCCGAGAAAGAAACCTTATACTGTCAGCAGTCACTCCCATCTTCTCCTGTCCCTAACCCCTGGCAGCTGATCATCTGTGTTCTGTCTCTGTAGACTTGCGTACTCTGGACTTTTCATATAAGTGGAGTCTGTAGTATGTGGTCCTCTGTGACTGGTTTCTTTCACTTTTGCTGTGTTCAAGGTCTGTCTAGTTTCGTATGTATCTATATCCCCTTCCTTTTCATAGTCGGCTCACTGTTCAGAGTGTGCCAGACCACACTGCGTTTACCAACTGATGGACATTTGGATTATTGCCATTCTTTGCTATTATGAATAACCCTAGTATTTTCATAATATTGATATGAAGAAATATTTTCCCATTTTGTAGGTTGACTTTTTACTTTCTTGATAGTACCCTTTGAAGAAGCACACATATTTTTAGTTTTGATGAAAGTCTAGTTTATCTACTTTTTTTTTTTTTAAGATTTTATTTATTTATTTGACAGACAGAGACAGGGAACACAAGCAGGGGGAGTGGGAGAGGGAGAAGCAGGCTTCCCGCGGAGCAGGGAGCCCGATGCGGGGCTGGATCCCAGGACCCTGGGATCATGACCTGAGCCGAAGGCAGACGCTTAACGACTGAGCCACCCAGGCGCCACTAAGCAAACTCTTGTACCCCATGTAGGGCTTGAACTCAACAGGCCCAACATCAAGGGCCGCATGTTCTACCAACACAGCCAGCCAGGCGCTCCCAGTTTATCTACTCTTTGTTCCTTATGTGAAAGTGCTATTTGATCAAACACTTAAAGGAGGTAAGGGAGTGAGTTCTGGCAAGAGAGAGAAGCCCGGGCCGAGGCCCTGAGGTGGGACCTGCCTGGTGTGCCTAAGGGGTCCTGAGTGCGCTGGGCTCGGCTCAGCTGTCAGACCAGGGTTGACAGGGTAACGGGTCCCCAGGCTTTGCTCTTGGAGTGAGGGTTTGAGCAGGGCAGCTGGAGTAAGGAGAAAGGTTCACAGGAACGAGGGAGACCGGTGGGCTGTGAGGAGCCAAAGCAAGGGATGCTGGGATTGGGGTTGGGTGGGCGGGCGTAGGTTCCTGTGTCCTTCACACCTTGTCTTCTCTGGCCACACTCTCACCATGCCCCCCCAGGGACCTTGCTTCTTGCTTCACCAAGAAGGTGGGGGTTGGGGCCATCAGGAACAAAGCATACCCCCCACCCCTCAGCCACGTGTGCACTTGCCCACTCTGCCCCTTCCCTGCTGAGACTCAGCCCAAGGTGTCTTTGTGCTTGGTGCTGGAGCACATCTCTGTCCCCTGCAATCCTCCCCACCCCTTCTCCCCCCACACCTTCACTTTTTCGCTCTCTTTGTTATGCTTCCATCAGCATACAAACTTATGAACCCCCATCATTAAAGATTTTGCTTACCCTACTTCCCCACCAGCCCCCATCCTGTATCTCTGCTCTTCTTGCACCAAACCCCTCCGAAGATTTGCCTGTGTTCATAGTGTGCAAGTGCCCTCTCCTGCTGTCTCTTATGTCCTCCAGCCAGACATTGCACCCCCCCACCCCCCAGTGTCTAATAGAACCCTTGTTGAGGCCCCCCCCAGTCCTTCCTGTGCGGCCCCCTGCTGGCTTTCCCTATCCCCAGTCTTGGGGCTCTGAGTACTGCCCAGTATCTGCTAACAGCTTGCATGCTCACCACCCCTTCATGGACGTTCTCTCTCCACAGAGAAACCTCACACCCTGTGACCTCTCCCTCCTTCCAGGTGCACCCGCCCCTTTTGACTGGTTTCTGCTTATTGACCATGTGCCCACACGGCTGGTGTGCTAGGAGGGCAGGCACAGTCCTGGGGCTGCTGGCCCAGCTCTTCCGCCTGTTTGCCTACCAGGGCCCAGGAAGGGGGCGTTATCCTTCCACCGCTTACTTGCTGCCATCTGCCTTCTGAGGGCTGCCTGTCTAGGGTACAGGCAGGGCACTCTGATGCTTCTTGGCGTGGGCAGGGCTGGGCTGTGGCGTGCACTGCAGCCAAGAGGCACCGGTGCTCCTGTGTTTTTCGGCCATCACCGCTGCCACATCTCTCGCAGACCCAGAGCTGCTGCATGGAGCCGAGTGAACTGGGCTGCTCACTCAGCCAGTAGCTCTTCCAGGGCCCACTGTGTATTTGCCGCAGTGGGACCCTTGAGTTTAAATAATGGGTTACTGAGGCTTTCCTGTCTATAGTTACTTTGTTAGCACTTGTATACTTTACAGTTGAACATCAATTTAAAAAACTTCATACCAAGTTTAGGAAAGAAACGTTAATTATACCAGTAGTTTGAGTTGCTGGATTGACAGTTTTTTTTTATTTTTTGTTTTTAAGTAGGGGGTTTTTTTGTTTGTTTTAAGATTTTATTTATTTATTTGAGAGAGGGAGCACGAGTCGGGGAGAGGAACAGAGGGAGAGGGAGAGAATCAGATTCCCTGCTAAACGAAGCCCAATGTGGGGCTCAATCCCAGGACCCTGGATCATGACCTGAGCCAAAGGCAGACTCTTAACTGACTGAGCCACCCAGGCGCCCATGGATTGACAGTGGTTTTGTTATATTTTTTGGAATATAGTAAGTTTTTAAAAATGAGCATGTATTAATTTTACAGTAAATTAATAGAAATCCTCATTTATCTGCAATTCAGTTCATGTGATTCATGCTCCTTATTTTTTTAAAAATTTAGTAAAAACATGAAGGGAGGATGACCCTGAGTTTAGATAACACTCTATCAAAACAGAGCTACCCCAAATAGTTACATCATAAACTTGTTATCGCTATAAAATAAGGGGCTGGCCTCACCCCCCTGTGCTCGGCTACCCTGGGTCCTTCTCTTAAGGGGCTGGGCCTCACCCCCCCTGTGCTCGGCTACACTGGGTCCTTCTCTTAAGGGGCTGGGCCTCACCCCCCCTGTGCTCGGCTACCCTGGGTCCTTCTCTTTTCCCTTATCCTTTACCAGCGCCTCAGCCCTGTCCTTCGCTCTGTTCCTTGTCCCTCCCACCAGCAAAGCTCCATGAGCACCTACCGCACCCTAGACACCGTAGCACGACCCCATGCTCCTCCAGGCCTGTGAGGTCAAACTGTTTTCATACTGATATTAAGACATTGGCCTTTCCCACTCTGGTCTGCCAGGGGTCAAGAGTGCACACTTCTAGAGCATGTCTGCATGATGCAGGGCATGTGAGAATCCAGCTCTTAAGCCAGAAGAGAGATTCGCAAACTTGTAAAACAATGACAACACACTCTTTCTTCTTTGAAAATTACTTATAAAAATACTTTACATTAACA
The DNA here is from genome assembly GCF_037043125.1 of Eumetopias jubatus. Classification (NCBI taxonomy): domain Eukaryota; kingdom Metazoa; phylum Chordata; class Mammalia; order Carnivora; family Otariidae; genus Eumetopias; species Eumetopias jubatus. The sequence continues at coordinate 94,850,765 of NW_028274821.1, forward strand.
TGTAATGTGTTATTTTTATTTATTTATTTATTTTTAAAGATTTTTAAAATTTATTTATTTGACAGAGATAGTGAGAGCAGGAACACAAGCAGGGGGAGTGGGAGAGGGAGAAGCAAGCTTCCCGCCGAGCAGGGAGCCCGATGTGGGGCTCGATCCCAGGACCCTGGGATCATGACCTGAGCCGAAGGCAGTCGCCCAACCAACTGAGCCACCCAGGCGCCCCAGTGTGTTATCTTTTTAAATGAAGTGACAGTGATTTTAAGATTTTCTCAGATTTGATTTCTGACCTGGTAAATATCAACAGCCATGACCTGTAGGAGCAGAATCTTTTTGGGGTGCTCATTACTCTCTAGAATATAACATGGTCTTGGGACTGGAAGGTTTGAGAACTACTGTTTTATGGTAAACTGAAGGGCTTAGTAGTCCAGCAGTGAAAAAAACCCAACACTATTCTTGTTTCTCATAGAGATTACATTCTGATGGGGAATAAATTCTACACTGTTGTGTCATATGCTTCAAAATACTCAACTCTTGGTTTACTTTCTTTACCATACTCAGTCTTTCTGTCAAAATAGGGATTTTGAATGAAATTCAGCTATAAATGTCTTTTTCTCATGTTGTTTCAATCCTGTTTCAGAGCAGTATTGTGGAAAGAATTTTTTTAAATCTCCAATATGATTAGGAATATGGTCTTTTTCCAAGAAGCATTCTGATTATACGGGAAGTTTAATAATACATTTCTGTGGCTTTCTGCCTGTAGCCTGCACTTAATTCTTTTGACCACCAGATGGTGCCTTTGTTCTAATAAGCCAGAATGCTGTCTCCATTGGGGATTTTTCTAAGCATTTTTACAGGGACTGTGCATCGCAAAGGCCACATCTTCCTTTCAGGCCAGCACAGTCCCACTTTGTAGAATGATGTCCTTGAGAATGGAAGAACTCATTTCCCAGCAGATATTTATTTATTGAGCACCTGTTGTATATGTGCTCATACGGGGACATTCTTTGGTGACCTTCCTGGGGTTTAGAGTCTCCCACCTTTGTCTTCTACTTTTATATTCATGGTATTTCACCTAGGATCGTTGCTTGAGTTCCTCTTCTGCTCTGAAGAAAAGGACTAGGCTTCTTCCTTTTCTTGGTGTATAGACTCTGTTCCAGTAAGCCGCACTTTAATTGGCGGGAGGGCTGGAGCCAGTGTTGAGCTCGGGCTCTGAGGATGTGCCCAGAGGTCGTGATCAGTTATTGTCAGCCCTCGTCAGGCCAGTGCTCTGACATTGTGCTGAGAAGTTGGACATGAAGAGACTCAAAATTGAACTGGGTGGCTGCTCTGCCAAGGGCTGTGTGCTGGTGAGTTTCAGAACCTGCCCTCAGGGAGTCTGTATCAGAGATGGCCAGTTTTTCTCAGTATATTAAAAACTTTTTTCTCACATCAGAAAAATTTTAAGGCTGTTGTCATGGTAGTAATTGTGAAAAGTATGTATTGATTGAGAGGGTAGAAAATGACAAAATTACTGTGAATATAGTAATACTGCTTACAGGAAAAAATAGCTTGTATATGTGGTAACATATTATTTATTTAGCCCACAGCCAGTACTGGGAGGGCCTGCAAATTTATGGGTCCTTTCTGGTGACTCCACTGTTCTCAGGAGCCTACAGCTGAAGCCAGTGATCTAGGGTAGACCAATCTTTTGTTCTGGAATAGAGCACACAGTCTGACTCACCCAGGGGTCTGAGATGGGTGGTCACCAGTTAGAGCTGCTCTGTCTCCTCTCTGATGTACAGTGTGAGAGGAAACGGGTGATAGAGAGGGGTGGTGGCCTGGCACCTGGAGCACAGTGAGCACCGAGGAACAGCAGTACTTGCCGTTCGTTAGATGGGTACTCGATGAAAGCTGTACACCTGTAACCTGGGTAAACCCCAGGGCTTCGTGAGGACCCGTCTCTTCATGCAGCCATATATATATATTTTTAAAGGTTTTATTTATTTATTTGACAGAGAGAGACACAACGAGAGAGGGAACACAAGCAGGGGGAGTGGGAGAGGGAGAAGCAGGCTCCTCACTGAGCAGGGAGCCTGATGCGGGGCTCGATCCCAGGACCCCCGGGATCATGACCTCAGCCGAAGGCAGACGCTTAACGACTGAGCCACCCAGGCGCCCCTCATGCAGCCATATTTTAAGAAGCAAATTCTAGGAGCCAAAAGAAATTTTGGCTGGATTTACTGACATATATGAAGGAATGGTAAGATGGTAGAAATCAAAGCCCACCGTGGACTCTCTAGGCGCCCCTCCTCTCCCAGCCCTCCGCACTGCGGTCCATCCAGCTCGCTCACGCCCAGCACAGGGACCACAGCACTCAGCTCACAGCTCTGGAGCTTCCTTTTGTGCTCTTTGTTCTTGTGTCCAGTCTGAAGGAGTAAGTTCAGATCGCCGAGGGTGCTCATCGTGCATGACTTTGTGCAATCTTCCTGCTACTGCATGACTGGTCTCTTGATGTCAGAGGCCTGCATTTTATATTTAATCATTATTTTTAAATGTATTCTTCAAAAAGTCCTGGAATATGTGTTATGTACCTGTATTATGCCAGATGCTGGGTTGCACAGATGAATGCATCAAAGTCCGTGATTCTTAGGGGCTCCCCTTCTGATGAGGAGACACAGATGTGTAGGCAGTCTTAGTGTAGCATGTGATAAGCCAGAAGAACCATGGGGGCCTTGCAAGGCTGAGTGGCAGAATTGGATCTTTGAGGATGGAAGCTGGGCAATGGACGCAGCCAGTGGCCAGAGACTCAGAGGCTCTGTTCAAGCCATTCTTGGTGGCCTGATGCAGTCTGCACTTATGGATGTTTGACAGGCTATTTGGGGGCTTAAAAATTGTTGAGCTAGGTCAGGGGTCAGACTTTTCCTGGAAAGGGCCAACTGTGCAGCCCACATTCAGTTTTTAATGCATTAAAAAAAATTTATAATGAGGGCGCCTGGGTGGCTCACTTGGTTGAGCATCTCTCTTGGTTTTGGCTCAGGTTGTGATCTCAGGGTCCTGAGATTGAGCCCCTGTCAGGCTCTGCGCTCATCAGGGAGTCTGCTTGAGATTCTCTCGCCGCCCCCCCCCCTGCCCCTCCCCTTGCTCGTGCTCACCTTCTCTCTTTTTCTCTCTCAAATAAATTTTAATAAAAATTTTTATAACTAAAAAAATGTACAAAAACCATTTTTAGTTTATGGGAAATACAGAAACGGGCCTGGGCTTGATTTGGCCAGTGGACTCCTGGCCTCGAGTGCCAAAGTGCCCTCTGCTGTGCTGGGAGGTGTGAGCCAGAGCCCATGTGCAGTGGGAAGCCCTGGGTGATTTGAAGTTGTGGTGAGGTCATGGCTCTAAAAGGGTAACTTTAACCATAGAATAGATATTAAATGGGAAAGGACAGAGATTGGAGTCAGAGAAGTGAGTTAGTAGACTGTTCTAGGTACTGGAGACATTGGGGATGATGCGGTTTACAGTAAGACGGTAGCCATGGGGTTTGGTGGAAGATGCAGGAGGCACACAACACAGCGACCGTGTGAATAGGGGAGCTTGACTGAGAACCCTTCCTTTGTTGGGGGCATGGTTAGCTTCAGTGGTGGTCATAATAGTTGAGCAGAGTTGGCAGCAATCATGTGATGCAGCACTATTGCGTGTCTTGCAATGTGTTGATGATGTTACAGAGGCCTTTATCATCAGGTTCAATGAGAAAATAGGTTAAAAACAAGTGTATTTATACTCTGTTCATATAGAAAACCTGTAAGGGACTTACTGTTGGTGGTAGGATTATGTATGTGTCACTTACTTTTTCTTACTTGTATTAGACCCCCTCTTCCCTCCCTCCCACATTGCATTGACTGGAGCCCCCAGTGCATCATTGCAGATCATGAAAGAATTTTGTCAGATGCTTTTTCTGCATCTATTGAGATGATCATTGTGGGGTTTGGTGGTTTTTGTTTTTGTTTTTGTTTTTATATCATTGTGGGTTTTGTCCGATATTCTTTTTATTTTTTTAGAGAGAGCATGTGTGTGCGTGAGGTGGGGGAAGAGGGAGAGAGAATCATGAGCAGACTCCGTGCCCAGTGTGGAGCACAGCGCTGGGCCTGATCTCACCACCCTGAGATCATGACCTGAGCTGAAATCAAGAGTTGGACGCTTAACCAGCTGAGTCACCCAGGTGCCCCTCTCCGATATTCTGTTAGTATTTATTATATTAATTGGTTTTCCAATGTTAAACCAACCTTGCATTCCTAGGGTAGTTCCAAGATGTTAAACCAACCTTGTGTTCCTGGGGTAGTTCTCACATGGTCATAGAAATGTGGTTATTTTTACACGTTGCCGGGCTCATTTCCTACTTTGTTACAGACCATTGCTTCTGTGTCTGCTCTGTGTTTTCTTTCTTTCTTTCTTTTTTTTTTTTTTTAAGATTTTATTTAGTCATTTGACAGAGAGAGACACAGCGAGAGAGGGAACACAAGCAGGGGGAGTGGGAGAGAGAGAAGCAGGCTTCCTGCGGAGCAGGGAGCCAGAAGCAGGGCTCGATCCCAGGACCCTGGGATCATGACCTGAGCCAAAGGGCAGACACTCAATGACTGAGCCACCCAGGTGCCCCTTGGGAAGTAAAAGTTTTAAAAGGCTGCATAGCAGAAAATGTCCTCAGTGACGATTTGGGTGTGGAATCCAAGCTGGAAGTAATTTTCCCTGAGAATTTCTAGGTGATGCTGCTGCCATTGTCTTTCGAGCTTCCAGTGGTGGTCATAATAGCTGAGCAGAGTTGGCAGCAATCATGTGATGCAGCACTATTCCAGGTGACTGCCCCCCCCGCAGTACACCAGGCAGTTTAGTTCATGGTGCCAACAGAAATAATAGTCATCCTGGGGTGCCTGGGTGGCTCAGTTGGTTAAACGTCCAACTTGTGGTTTTGGCTCATGTGGTGACCTCAATGGTTGTGAGATTGGGCCCTGCTTTGGGCTCCATGCTCAGCGTGGAGTCTCCTTAAGATTCTCTTTCCTTCTCTCTCTGCCCCTCCTGCTTGTGCTCTCTCTCTCTAAGATAAATAAATAAATCTTAAAAAAAAAAAATAACAGTCACCCTAAAGGCAGATCCTTTCCCCAGCCTCACCTCTGTGAATTCTCGGTGATTTTCCATGCTGTTTTTCGTCTGTCACCCAGTTGTGCCACTTGATACAGTTACAGTGATAAGCATAAAAGCTGGAATCATGTTTCTGTTGCATAGGGCCCCTCTTACATGGATTAGTGAGCTCACCATTTGACAGGCATTCACATTTCAGAGACTTTGTTAAAGTCAGGTCAGGAAAATGCTATTGTGGGCTACAAACAGACATAGAATATACTGCCGTTGATTTGAATCGTTGTTAAAATAGCATTTATGGACAAGAGACAGTCCCTGTAGAACAAGCTGATGTTCCTGTTATGTGCAGGTGCATTAAGGCGACACAGGAGTATGCGAGCATGTCCATGGAGCTCCAGGGCAGAAGGGGTGTTGTGGCTCATGGCATGTCCCATAGATGTCTTTTTGGTAATGTGACCTACTCTGTTTAAGTTTGGACTTCAGGAAAACAGGTTATTTATGTAAATCAGAGTTGTGTAGTGCTTGGTGTCATCACCTTAAGCTGTTGGCATGAGAGTTAGCTGACTTGGAAAACAGTGGAGGTTCATGTGCCTTTGTAGGGGCATGATATTAGGCTCTTAGGAATCAACGAAGTTGCTACTTAATGATTTAGTCTAAAAACAGTAACATTCAGTGATGTGAGCCCTTGAGGTTGGCAGGGAGGAAGTGTTTCTGATCACTTTAGTGCCTCATGTCTTCTCTGATCTGCTCCTTGGCAGCTCCTTAGGTGTGTAGACCCCGCCTGTTCTGCCTCTGTCTGGGACAGACATGCGGTCTGGCCTCACACTGTTTGTTCCTTGGGCCTGGGGCTCCTGCCCCTGGTAAAGTGGGGCGGGGACAGGGGAAAGGTTCCTTTCTCTTACAGTTGAGACTGAATCCTGGATTTAGCACAGATTAACATGAGAAGGGTAGGGAGTTATTTTCCAAAATGTTTTTTAAAGTAGTTCAGTCTTTTTTTTTTTTTTTTTTTAAAGATTTTATTTTTATTATTTATTTGAGAGAGAGAGAATGAGAGAGAGCGAGCACGAGAGGGAAGAGGGTCAGAGGGAGAAGCAGACTCCCTGCTGAGCAGGAAGCCCGATGTGGGACTCGATCCCGGGACTCCAGGATCATGACCTGAGCCGAAGGCAGTCGCTTAACCAACTGAGCCACCCAGGCGCCCCTAAAGTAGTTCAGTCTTAAGAAGGAGAAAAACACCTCTCTGTTCAGGACCCCTGCGGAGACATACGGCACATCATTTGTGTAAGGGAAAGCATTGCTTTGGTTTCTAGCGCTGTTCCTTATTTTACAGTTTTCCTAGAGAGATTTACAGAGAACTACATGCATAGGAGTATATTAAGTGAAGATGTTCACTTCAAGGTTGTTTATGATGCGGAGTTGCTGTGGATGCCCTACTTGTCTGTCAGTCGGGTCCTGTGTTGGGGGTGAGTGCAAAGTGCACGCCGTGGGCCCACCACCTCAGCCTTGACTGTGATGGCATAAATTCATTTGCTCACCTTAGTTACGGGCAAGATGGTTTCCCAGCGGTATGTGTGGCATCCCATCGATATAGTCTGTGTCAGTTGTACCTTTATGAACATATTTGCACAGAAAAGTGTGTGAAAGGCTATACATAGAGGTTAAAGCAGTTGCCTTATGGACAGTTTTACTTTTTAATTTTTCCCGATTCATTTCCTTTCCTTCAATTAAAAATGTAAAAGCATGCAATATATATGAATTTTCCTTTTGAAAATCAAATCCTGTTCAGGCAGGACCTGCCCTTCCTGTCCCTGTGTATCCCTTTCACACTCTATCCCCATAGCTTCTATGATGAGTTGATGTATAAACTTCCAGATCTCTCTTTGTGGAGTTTTACAGAGATTTGAGCCCACCAAAAATGTGTAGTAGTCTTCTGTAGATGTTTCATTTTTTTTCTATGTAATTGCTTTTCTTTTTCTTTTGAAACACTTTCAAACTTAATAGGAAAGTTGCAAATATGATAAAAGTTTTTTTTTCATGAGCTGTTTGAGTCGAAGTTGCCTCCCAGATGCCACATCGCTCCTAAATATGTTAGTGTGTATTTCCTCCAGCTGTAATACAGCTGTCAACATCAGGAGATTAGTATGTCCCTTTTAAAAAATATAGTTTATAGTGTCATGCTGTCAGCACTGGTGTGCTAACCTTGTTCTCTTACTACCCAAATAGTATTTATTATATTCTGATTTGTATTCTACATATATCTCTCTCCTTGTAAAGGAGTCTTTTCTGAGAATTACATTGGCTTCGTTAAAGTGGTCCATGATTACGTCAGTAAGGTAATCCTGGCACACCCTCTCAATCTTTTTTCCCCTCTTTTTTTTTTCATTGTGGTAAAATATACTTAAACATAAGTCTTATCATTTCAGTCATTTTATTTATTTATTTATTTGTGAGAGAGAGAGAGAGAGAGAGAGAGCGAGCACAGCAGGGTGAGAGTCAGAGGAAGAAATTGGACTCCATTCTGGAACTCCGGGATCGTAACGTGAGCCAAAGGCAGACGCTTAACCTACTGAGCCCCCCAGGCGCCCCATCATTTCAGCCATTTTTAAGCCTACTTTTTGATGGCACTAAGTATGTTTACAGTGTTGTACGACCATCATCTCTGTCTTTTTAAAACATTCTCATCACCCCAAGTAGACACTATGTACCCATTAAGCAACAACCCCCCTTCCTTTTTTTTGTCTCTGTGAATTTGCCTAAATTAGATATTTCACGTAAGTAGAATTGTCATTTTGTGCCTGGCATCTCACTCAGCGTAATGTTCTCAAGGGTCATCCATGGTGTAGCCTGGGCCAGACCTTCCATTTCTTTTTTCTGGCTGAGCAATACTCCATTGCACACATAGGCCACATTTTGTTTATTCATTTGCAGAAAAAACATGAGTTTTTTTCCATCTTTTGACTTTTTTTTTTTAAGTAGGCTCCAATGCAGGGCCTGAATGCAGGACCTTGAGATCAGGACCTGAGCTGAGATCAGGAATCGGCTGCCTAACTGACTGAGCCATCCAGGAGTCCCTCTTCTGATTATTTTGAAGAAAGCTGCTATGAACATTTGTGTACAAGTTTGAGTGTCTGTTTTCAGTTTTTGGAGTATATACCCAGGAATAGAATTGCTGAGTCATGTGTTAACTCTTTAACTTTTTTGAGGAACCACCAGGCTGTTTTCCATAGTAGCGACAGCATTTTGCGTTCCCACCAGCTTCTCCACATCGTTGCCAACACTTGTTTTGGTTCATCTTTTTGACCATGGCTGTCCTAGTAGGTGTGGAGTGGGTCCCATCCCCCAGCCTTGTCCTTTTTCCAGTCAGGGGTCATGGCTCTGTGCCTCCTTGGCTCTGGTCGTTTTGTTCCCTTACTCCTTTAATACAGGAGCTTTTAAAATGTTACTCTTCCCTGAAATAAAAATGAAGCACAGTTTACTAAAAATCCACAGGAAATTGCTGATTCATTTGAAGTGCAGAATAGGCAGAACTAATGAGAAGGTTGACTGGACTGTGGAAGACTGTGGAAAAGGCATAAAGTGAGAATTGTAGGAAACAGGCTGATACTACTCAAGGTGCCAGAATATTGTCCAGGGAAGGACCCCTTTACTGGCATTCATAAAGTACATTTATATGTACCTCTGGGTATTTCTAATGGCCTTTTGTCATATGGTTCTTTTTAAGCAATTTCTTTTTACTTTAGAAGGGACTTCTTACAACATTAAGGAATGAGAAGACATTCTTTTAGAGGTGTGTTTTGCATTGGGGAGGAATCACATGACCTTGTACATTCACCTGCAGTGTGCCCCTGCCGTGTGTGTTAACTGTGAGTGAAGCGAGGCCTGTGAGCACTTGGGGTGGGGCTGACCTGATAGCTGGTGATGAGGGAGGGAGTGGGCATGCGCAGGCGGGGCCGGAGCTTCATTTATTTATTTATGTATGTATGTATTTATTATTTTATTTTTTTTACTGGGGCCTCTTTTAAAAGAGAGTGTGGTATTGTAGACTCATGGAGGGCCTTAAGAGAAGTCTGAAGCGGGGGAGTTGGTGTGGGTGTGGCAGCCTGAGAGGAGGTGGCCTGAGTCGTGGGGCCAGACTCACCCCTTTGGGAACAGGTCCTGCAGAGCTTTTAAGCAGTGACAGTAATGGGATCTTTGGAAAGGGGAAATTAGGGCATGGGTGGAGAGGAGAGAGCAGTGGCAGGGTCAGGCAACTGTGGTCACTGGGGCAGGTAGGGTGCGTGGAGCCCACTGGGGTTGGGGGCTGAGTGACAAGTGTATGTCTGGCACTTGGCAGATATTAGACATTTCTTTGTGACTTATGTACTAAATACATTGAGCAGTGATAATAGCTGATACTTATTATGGGTTGCCTACTGTTTCAAGCATTCTGCAGCCTCCTCAGCTCTCTGAGCTGGGTTTTGTGTAGTTGTACCCATTTTAGTCAAGAGGGGAGCAAGACAGTGAGCTTGAACTGTGCGACGGTGCAGGCCTGCTGTGGGGTGTGTGACCGGAACCACAGGGCTCATGGTGGGCTCTGCAGGGACGTTGCGGGTGCACTTTTTCTTTTTGATACAGATTTCATCTGTATTTTAGAACTAGTTTTTCATTAAGATTTTATGAAGAATTTAAATTTCCACCATATGCAAAGTAGACAACTTACAATTCCATGATCATTGTCAAGATTTTGCCACATGGTTCCTCTCTCCTTTCTTTCCTTCTCTGCCTTTTCCTTTTTGTTGTTGTTCAGGTATCTTAAAGCATACCATAGGTGTCATGAAATTTTTACCTCTCAACTCTGAGTATGTATCTTTAAAAATGGAGATATCTGGGGTGCGTAGGTGGCTCAGTCAGTTTAGCGTCCAACTGTTGATCTCAGCTCAGGTCTGGATCTCAGGGTCATGAGTTCAAGCTCCACATTGGGCTCCACACTGGGCATGGAGCCTACTTAAAAAAAAAATGCAGACATTTTATATAACTATGAAGTTGTTTTCACACATAACAAAATTTGAAGTAATTGCTTGGTATCATCTGTTTTAAAATTTCCTTCCAGTTATGTCAAAATGTCATTTTATAGTTGGTTTGTTCAAATCAGGATCCTAACAGAATCCACACTTTGCATTTGGTTGTTATGTTTGAAATCTGGAACAGTCCCGTGTCCCCCCACCCCAATCCATTGTGATGAGGAAACTGTATCAGTGGTCTTGCAGAATGTCCCACATTGTGGATTTCTGTTACTGAATTTTTTAGGGCAAATGTATTTGAGCTGTGTTGCCTATTTTGCTTTTTATCTTTGATAACCTAAGGTTTAACAAATAGGTTGAGTGATTCCCCCTATGATAGTTTTATATTACGAGAAATTTGGTTGAAACTGAGAAGAGCTAGATCTTTGGAGTGGAACTGAATTCCTCTGGTTTTATAGGGTGACTCTTGGTGTGCTGAGTCACTGTGCTAGAGGCTGCATCGCTGGTGGACAGGCCTGCATGCGCCTGGGCCTTTGTGAGGTGCATAGCTGACTGGTGCCTCCTTGTGGTCCCGTTGTCTCCTCTGTGCCCTTCTGCCAGTGAGGCATCCTGATTTCTAGTGGGCTCCATGAATTTTCATCTTAATTTACTCCAAATTGAATTAGGGAAGATGGAGTAGATGTTTTCCAGTTTCACAGATTGTGATTCTCCACAGTGTCATGTTGAGTTGTGTACCCTCTGAGCACCTAATGGCACCAGGCACACCCAGACCCACCACCAGTCAGCTGCTTAGCTACGTAGAGAACCCCTGCATTGCTGCATAGCGTGGGAGCTGTCAGTGTGGTAATCAGGCAGAAGGTCCCAGTGGAAGGCAGGTGTCACCTTTGCAGGCCTGGAAACTTGATTTTTTTAAAAAAATTTTTTATTGTTATGTTAATCACCATATATTACATCATTTGTTTTTGATGTAGTGTTCCATGATTCATTGTTTGTTCATAACACCCAGTGCTCCATGCAGAATGTGCCCTCTTTAATACCCATCACCAGGCTAACCCATCCCCCTACCCTCCTCCCCTCTAGAACCCTCAGTTTGCTTTTCAGAGTCCATCATCTCTCATGGTTCGTCTCCCCCTCTGACTTACTCCCCTTCATTCTTCCTCTCCTGCTATCTTCTTCTTTTTCTTTTCTCTTAAAATATGTTGCGTTATTTGTTTCAGAAGTACAGATCTGTGATTCAACAGTCTTGCACAATTCACAGCGCTCACCGTAGCACATACCCTCCCCAATGTCTATCACCCAGCCACCCCATCCCGCCCACCCCCAACCACTCCAGTAACATGGAAACTTGATTTTGTGAGTAAACCAAATTGTGGTGATTGCACTATCCAAATTCATAAGAGACTGATGTATAAACTAGAAAATCAGCATCTTTATTTGTGGTAAGAAATATGTGTAAATGTCTTCACTGCATGGAAAGTCAGACTGAAAGGCAATACTGTGTGACCCCCCATTCCCTGGATTATGCCCCCAGAACAGATACCTGCTCTAGCCCAGCACTTGGCCAATTACATCTCAGGAGCTTGTTCTGGTCGTGGCTGGTTTTCTTGTCGTCCACAGACCTGAAAGGATCCAGATAGCATGCTTTAACTCCTGGAAGCTTAGGCTGCCGGGGGCTGTAGATCCAGGGTTCAGACTGGGAGAGGCCCATGTGTTCCCCATGGTGTCCATGGCACCAGCTCCATTTTGCAGTGTGCTGCGTCTTCTCTGGAAATCAAATTCCACAGGGCTCTAACCTCTGCCGCGGGGCCCAGGCCCAGAGCCGTGTTTGCTGTGACCCTGGAAAGGACACAAAGGAGAAGGGCACTGTTGGAGTTTGGTGCTGCTTCGCACGCTACCCTGAAATGTAGTGCCTCAGAACAACAGTGATGGCTTGTTATCCCTTGTGAGTCCAGTTCAGACTGGGCAGCGGTAGACAGCTTCTTCCTGGTCCATGAGCCTGGGGCCTCAGCAGGAAGACTTGGACACTGGGGGTGGCGTTTCATCTGAAAGCTCGTTCACATGCACTTCTGGCGGTTGGTGCTGGGCATGTGTGCCGCTGGCTGGAATGCCCACAGGTTGGGCTCCTCGTGGCATGTGTGTGACCTGGCCTCAGACAACATGCAGCTCACTTTAGCCATGGTCTCAGCTCCAGGCTGTCACAAAAGCCCATCTTGTTAAAGGTGAGGGAGCACAGCCCACCTTTCAGGGAGGAATGTCAGTATCGCCTGTTAGAGAGGTGTGTAGGTGGCACCTAGTTGTGGAGATCAGTTTGGCTATCTGGAAAACCACAGTAGCCAAGAGAGTTCTAGATCAAGGGAATGGAAGCATGTAGCGCCTTTGGTTTTCTCCTTTGTGGAGAGGTCAGTTAAGGGTTAAGCAGCAGATGGAAAAGGAATCTGTTCTGATATTTCACAGTCCCTTAAATGTAATTTCTGGGGCTACTTTGGATATTAATTGTATTTTCCAAATTTAGGAACTAACTCCTTTTGCTGCCAAAGGGAAAAAACAAAAAGACAAAAGAGGGAAAAGGAAATCTATCAGATATTGAAGGGACTCATTCTTTTCCTTCCCACCCTTTTGATAATTAGCTAGTGAAATTGGTATGTGGAAACCAGTTGAAAATTAGGGGGTGGGCAGATGCTCTACATCTCACAAGTTTCCTGAACAGGAGAATCATCCCATCTTTGGGAACCCGTTTGGTGTTGAAAGTGTTGTACTGGCACTAGAGCAGTTCTTGGGTGAAAGATGCGGTCTCTGGTCCGGATCTTGGGCAGAGATCTAAAGCAGAGAGGAGCAAATGGCAGGTTGGAATTGGCATTTCTCTGGCTGTGGCTAGAACTCCATCCCCACCCTTAGGATAAGGCCCTCTTTGCCTGCGTGTCGGATGCTTCACGTGGCCTCCAGTGGTGGAGTCAGGAAGCCCGTGAGTGGTGTGCTCTTTGTTGGAGGAGAAGCGCCTCTCTTTCCACAGCCTCCTAGTTGTGGGACGGAAAAGCAAGGCCACCTGTGGGATCACAAAGATAAGTCCAGCAAGCACGGCCTTACTGTGAAGATGCACGTTTAGAGAGGTGTTTTTCCTTTCCTTTTTCTTAGTATTTTGCCATTGTTGGGTATCTTTGCAGCTCTGGTAGATAATATGTGAAAGCTGGCGCCACACCGCCCCCCCCGCCCCGACACCAGGGTAGGGTGCTTTGAGGCTGCACTGAAGAGGTGGCCGTTGCACGGGAGGACGCGGACTTCATCCCTCCTCCCTGCATAGCACGGGCAGCTCTCGTCCCTGCTTCCACTGCTGGCAGCCATGCTGGGCAGTGTCTCTCAGATTCTGAAATGGCTTTGGCTCCTTTCAAACTTAAGAGGTGTGTGTGTGTGTGTGTGTGTGTGTGTGTAGCAGTTAAAGAGTTAACCTTCTCAACATCTGTGCTTGAAATAGGAGTTCTGAATAACATGGATGCATGGATGCAGAGTGGCTTGAGCCTTGAGGAGGGAGGGAGCTTATCTGTGAGAAGGCTGTGGCTCTCAGTGGGAGGGGCCTTGGAAATGCTCGTGCCACCAGGGCCAGGAGAGCTGCTTTCAGGCCCAAGATCAGACCAGAGTGTTGGCTCCCTGTACACACAGCAGGGTTTGAGGTCTGTGTACCAGGTTGTTTGGACGTTGGCTTTCGTATTTGTGTGGGTGACCTCTGTGTTAGGGAACTGACTGCCGTGAAGTGTTTGTGCACATCTGCTTCTCCCTCTGGCCTGGCCTGTGTGCTCCAGCCTTGGGGCTGGTCAGTCGTCATCACCTGTGGGACTGTCCAGTGGACCCCCACACCACTTTAAAGGTTTGAGTATTTGGAAGCAGTTTTAAATTTCTGTTGACTTTAAGGGTTTCACCTTTACTCTCATAAATAAGGATACTTTTTATGGTTAGATCCTTATTGTTGAGAACAGAGGCTTTCCTTCAGATCATTTGTATTGAGTTTGGTGAGTTAAAGTGAATTTGTGAGAAGACACTCATCTCCAAAGTAGTTTGCACAGTTGCATCTTTGTGAAGAAAGCCAGATTAACAATTGGGCTTTAGTAATTCAGGTCTCCTGAAAGAACAGCTTTCTGGAAAAGTGAGCCAAAGAGCCCTGAGATAGATGATTCTCTTTGCTCCCTCATAAGCTTTCCTTTCAGACTGCTCTGTGCTTCTTGTGGTCCCACCTGAGTAAATGGGCCTGATCCAGGTGGGAGGGTGCCTGCCAAGCTCGCACTGTCTGGGGTTAACCGCTACCTCCTGCTGGCCATGCAGAGACGTGGTACAGAAATAATGGACACTTAGGAGGGGTTCGCCCAGAATTATCATTATTGTGGCCCCTAGCTTGTCCCTGTGGAGAGGTAACTGGCCATGGATGAGGTGGGCTGAGCCTGGACTGGTACTGGGGGCTTGGCCCTCGTCCAGACCTCCAGGGTTCACAGGCTGCCATGGAGCAGTGGAGGCTTTCCTTCACGTGAGCCAAAGGCCACTCCCTGTGTAGAGCTCATACAGTGTGGCATGAGTCTCTCTGCCATGTCTTTAGAGTTTAAATTAATAACATTATTTAGTCTTACGGGCTTGTCTTTGAATAATTTTAATACAGATTATCCAAAAATTTATCCAGCCCTATTTGTCTTTGAATTTTAGGAATCTTCTAGGGAATAATGTCAGACTTTCCGTGATCTTCCCCACCAGCCATTGTTTATTTTTTAAAAAAAGGAAAAAAAAAATCAGCAGTGTGGTAGAAACTGATGGGGCAGGCACCTGGGATGCTGAGCCTCAGGAAATTGGGTTTGGAACCTCGTGTGCAGAGTGTGCTGCATGTCCTCGGGCACACTCCTAACCTTGTGCCCGAGGCTCTTCACCTGTGTGGGAAGGCTCCAGGCCTCCCAGGTGCTGATGAGGAGGTTCACGGGGCCGGTGGGGGTGGACGTAGACAGATACACATCATGTGTCGCAGTAATGAAGGTTCTACACAGAATCTTACCCTTCATAATTTATACTGTATGAGTAGCAGAAACTTTTTTTAAAAAGTATCTGAAATCAAATATAGTAAAATTGAAGTTAACTGTATTATGAAGAATTACATTTGATGTGGTCATTTCATGTCCACTGACAAAGGAGAAACACTCCCTGTGTACGTAAAGCAGTGCCTTTCTGTGTGGCAGAGCAGAGGTCCTTGTCTGTCCTGAGAAGAAAATGCATTCAATTTAATGTGTCACAGAGGTGTGGCCTTTATTTTACCTACAGATTGTGTTAAGTTGTAAATGATTGGTACGGGTTTATTTTATGATTACATTAAAACAATTTTTTAAAAAGATTTTACTTATTTGAGAGAGGGAGAGAGAGCACCAGTTGGGGTGGGGGGTGAGGGGCAGAGGCAGAGGGAGATGCAGACTCCCCGCTGAGCAGGGAGCCCGACGCGGGCCTTGATCCGATCCCAGGACCCTGAGATGATGACCCGAGCCGAAGGCAGAGGCTTCAGCAACTGAGCCCCCCAGGCGCCCCTATGATGACATTGAAAAGTAGGGACATACCACACACAGTGATGGTGCTGTACAGACTTGGGAAAGGTTGTTTTCTTTTAATCATCAAGAAAACCTAGCTGAAACCTAGATTGTGTCCACACATATCCCCATGTGGGGTAAAAATGCCAGGGCCGTCCTCTGTCCTATGTTGCTAAGAGGAGGCTGTGACGTGACCAGAACCAACACGGCCACTTGCCAGGGCTCACCTGAAGAATAGACGCCACTTTTGTGGTCTTTACATCTCTTGGCATTTCCCCTTCCCCCAGGTCTCTTGTTCTTGTTGACTTAAAAAAATAATTAGTTAAATTGGTGAGGGTATCTGAAGGCCCTGGAATGAGACTTTGTAATGTCTTTGGGTTTTTTCTCCATATTTTGTTTTCTTCTGTGTTCTGTTCTCTTATTGAAGAAATTGTTTCATTAATAATTCTTTTTTTCTTAGGAATAGGATTTCAAAGGGCAGAGAATACTGCCTTTTAAAAATGTCAGCGAAATAAATAAAGAACAATATTTTAAAAAATGGGCCTCCTGGGTGGCTCAGTCAGTTAAGTGTCCTGCTATTGATTTCAGCTCAGGTCATGATCTCAGGGTCGTGCGATTGAGCCCTGCACTGGGCTCTGTGCTGAGCATGGAGCCTGCTTTTAAGATTCTCTCTCCCTCTCCCTCTGCCCCCGCACCTCCCACCACTCATGCTCTCTCTCTCTCTCTCAAAAAAAAAAAAAAAAGTCAACATTGCCACTTGAGAATTATAGAAACCTAGACTCCTTCTGTCTTTTGCTGACTCTCATGGACTTAGTTCAGGGTTGCTAAATTCAGCAAAGAAAAACTACAGGATGCCCAGGTACATTTGAAGTTCAGGTAAACATGCTTACACTAAAAACACGATTTGTCATATACCTGAACTTCAAATGTAACCGGACATCCATAGCTTGGGCAGCTTGCAGTGCCAGTTGCCCTGGTTGCTGGATGTGCATTTGGCCTAGTAAGTCCAGCATAGGGTCAGGTTCTGCTTCACCCCCTGGGACACATTTTTCCCCTAGATTTTTGTGTGTATTGTAATCTACCAACTTGCATTTAAGGAAAAAATTTCACAGTCTAGACAGTTTTCCTTTACATCCACATCCATGCTTCAGTGTATTAGGTGGACATTCAAAAGAGCAGAATATCATTTTCTGGAAGGTCAGATCTAACTCCAGCACATCAAATGCATGCCAGGTGGACTCCATTATTCTGTTCTGCTTTTCCAGGAAGACTTGCTCTGTTGCTGTTGTTTATAATCCATTCTGATCATATACTGGATAGACTGTACGATGCCTTCCCCTGCCCACAGTGGCGTTTCGGCCTGTGACCATCACAGCACTGTTCTAATTGGGAATTTATTATAATGTGAGCCTGGATAGGCGAGTGAAGGAACTGTTAGCGCTAGCAGTTCTGAGGCCCAGACCCTAGCTCTGGTTTCACTGCAGGTCCCCAGGCAGCCTTGGGGAGGTGAAGGGTGGGGAGTAGAAGAGGGTTCAGGGCCAGACCCCACCCCTGGGGGTCTTCTCCTCTTCCTCCATGCTCCCCTTTCCTTCTTCCCCTGTCCTGTGCCATCATCAGTGGTCACTGAATGAGCAAGGAGGATGCTGGGTTTTAAAAGTAAGACGTACAAATCAGGCAGAGATGTTGATGTTTTGTCCTTGGCTCTTAGGCTTGTCCACGGCCTGACATGTTGGTTAGTGCTTGTCAGAAGATGCCTGAATGCAATCGAATAGATCCAGAACAAAATAGTGGATATTTCTGGTATTATTTGAAAGTGTGTTACATAATGATCTTAAAACAGAGTTTTTTGGGAGAAGACGTCATGAAACTTAATTTCATGGCAGGGACATGTGGCTGACAGTGGGGACAGGAGACAGGTAGTTTGTAGGTGCATTCGTGAGTGTTCTGGGGAGGCCTGCTGTGCTGTGCTGGTCCTGGGTGCGTCTCGGGACAGTGAGAGCCCAGGGGTCTGGAGGTGTTTTTGCTTAGCAGGCCCCTGATATGGGAGGCTTGGTGTCCTTGGTGTGGGACATTGGCTTCAAGGCCAAGTGACACTCTTAAAAGCTATTTAGGACCCTCAAGGGCTCTTGTTTATGTGGGGTCTATCTACTGGTATTTACCAAAAAAGAAATTAGAACTGCAGCTTAAAAAAAACCCCATACTTTCTTAAAAATAACAAAAGCAAACATGTAACATGTTGTTTACATGTTAAGGTAAATAATTTCTATGAAAAATAACTATTTTCTAAAACAACCACCTCAGAAGAGTGGCATGGCTTTACAGGTTGGTATATCTCTTTCATGTGTGGCTTCTGACTGAGGGGATGTGTCGTTTGGTTGCAATACATGAAGAAAATCTGGCCTCACATAGGCATGTGTATTTTGAGCCTTTTAGATAATTCCGGATGTTTTGCTTGGTATAGTGTGCCAGAACCTGACAGGGCAAAGCAGCATCAATGGCCTTCCTTCCCTGTGAGGTTTAAGCCCACGGTCTGCCTTGCATCTTAACGCACCTTCTGCCCATGTGTGGTTTTAAAGATTAGGTACTGCTCATTTGGGAAACACTGGCTTACTGAGTTACGGAGATCTTCCAAATGTTGACGCATTTCATTATCCAATATCAAAAAATCATATTCTCTTAATAACATTTCCTCTGTCATCAAAAGTATATTTAAGTGTTGGGCAGCTGTCAAGCTCATGGAGGCAGACACACATTTACCAAAATTCTCATTTCCAATCAGAAACCAGAATTTTACATTGGCAGCACATACCGTTGGTTTTCTTTTAGGTCGCAGGCTCACTGTGTTTATTTTGAGAAAATGTTTGGCATATGCCCAGTCTGTGTAGCCCTAGATCTTGCCAGTTCTTCCAAATGCAGATGCCCAGTGAGTGACACAGCCCAGCCCCTGCCCCGAGCCTTTCCTGAGTGGTCAGCAGCCCTGGATTGCTGCTTGCTTACCTTTCTGCCGCTGCCTTCATGAGAAGGCCGATGGGGAGATGGCTAATCTCACTGCTTCACCAAGGGCGTTCTCAGGTGAAGTTGGCTTTACCTCCCTGAGTGCATAGCATCGAAGAATTCAGTCACTTAGAAGTTTCATTTGGTGCCACCATCTTGACTCCTGCTAAGGTGCCCAAAGAAGCACAGTGAAACAGGCAAGTGGCGTCCTAGTAATGAAGATAGCTTTGACCTCTTGGACCTGTGGAAGGGTTTTGGGACCGCAGAGAATTATTTGAGAGTGGGCGCAAGCTAGAGGTGGTTGGGATGCAGCTGCGATGGGCTGGGAGATGGGGCAAGGCCTGAGCACTCTGGACCTGGCCCTGAATTGACTGTGGGAGGTCAGGGGAGCACGGGGGTTAGAGGCCGTGGCCCTCTGCCCACCTTGCTGAGATGGATGGCCAAGACCAGACCCTGGGTCAAGTCAGGTGCTGCTGATAAGCTTAGAGGGCAGGCAGACAATGGGGGCAGGTGAGGCAGGCCAGGGCAGGAGAGGGTTTTCCTGGGTCCACCTGCAGGGGTATCAAAGGCTTAGCTCTATGGGGAGTCCAAGAGCCCATCCTTGGGCTCTGCCAGTGTTGCCACAGCTTCTCATTTCTCCACACTCTGTAAACCCAGATTCTTTGTAAACTCTCCTACTTTTAATTTTTTTTAAAGATTTATTTATTTCAGAGAGAGAGAAAATGCATGGGGGGGAGGGGAAGCAGACTCCCTGCTGAGCACGGAGCCAGCCCAGCTCAAACTCCTGACCCCAGGGCTCAGTTTCTGGACCTGGAGATCATGACCTGAACCGAAACCAAGAGCCGGACGCTCAACCAGCTGAGCCACCAGGCGCCCCTAAACTCTCTTACTTTTAAACATTGATAGTTGATTAAAGGTGGAAACTTGTGTAGGGAAGCTCTGTGAAGCTGTCTCAGTAGCGGTTACTTGGTGACCTCGGATCTGCATCCGCCCTGCACCCAGGCTGTGTTTGTGCCAGCCCAGGTGTAGCCATCTGAAGCTGGAGATGGACAAAAAGCTTCTACTCAGCTGGTGGGGAAATCTCAGGGCTGGAGATAACGACGGTGGACAACTGTGCGATGTGGCACCTGGTGCTCTAGGAGTCTGAGAGTCTTGAATTTTCCTCGCTCCCTCCCTGGAACTGGTCCTGTCTTCCAGGAGCCTCAGTTCTCTTGGTGGGGAATGGTAAAGAGGAACCCACATTCTGTGCATGGTGTGCTGGTTGCTGCTGGGGTGTCCTTGCTTCTGGGCCCTTGCAGTGCCCAGAGCTTCACCTGTGCATACTGGTGTCAGCTTCCTTCCTCCCTACCATGTTCCTAGATCGAAACCCAGTATCCCCACCCTCATCCTGCTGTTAGACTCAGGCCATCTACCCACCCACCTTGTACTGTCAGGATTTCCACAGCCTCCACCCTGAGCTGGAGAGTGGCGGGACTTGAAGTCTGTGCAGAAGTTTTGCTTGGTTCTGCTGTTGCCAGTACAGGATTTTGTTACTGGTTTGGGCTTCGTATTCTGTCTTCAACCCTCTCTTGGTCTGGTGTTGATTTTGTAGGTTTTTAGCCCTTTTGAAATGGTGATGAAGACCATGTTCCTTCTTGCTAGTACACATAGGCTCAGGGCACAGAGAGCATCTGAATT
The DNA here is from genome assembly GCF_037043125.1 of Eumetopias jubatus. Classification (NCBI taxonomy): domain Eukaryota; kingdom Metazoa; phylum Chordata; class Mammalia; order Carnivora; family Otariidae; genus Eumetopias; species Eumetopias jubatus. Next base: position 94,871,079 of record NW_028274821.1, read on the forward strand.
TGTGAGGGTTTTGTTCTTCCCACTCTGGTCGTGGGCTGAGCTCACGTGGGCTCAGCCTCTGGGCCTTTGGACCTCTAGGCGTGCACACTGGCAGTGCCCTGCTCTGCTCCCACTCACCCTCCTGCATCCTCACTGCATCCAGGAACGCAGCAGATACTGGCTGTGCGTCTCGGCTGCTGCAGAGAATCCACCCAGGCGTATAGCTGTGCGGGAAGCGGACATGGAAGTGGACCCAGTGGCCTTTCTTGCTGGGTCCTCTTAGAAAGGCCCCAGTAATTCTGTTACCACATGCTCATCAGTTCCGTCTGCATGCCGCTCATTGCCGACGCGTTGGGGCTATGTCAGAGAACAGGACAGGCCTCTCCTGTGGAACCCAGAGTTTGCGTGTTGGTGGGGTGGACAGACAGGCTGGGTGGTGTCTGATGGTTGGGGGAACCAAGGGGGCAACAAGGCAGGGTCCAGGAGAGGCTGTCTGATAAGGTGATTGGCTTCTTGAGAGGCCACAGGGTCCAGGGGCTGGAGGCTGGGGTCAAAGTGTGGAAGGGGGAGCAGAAGCTGGGCTCTGTGGCTTTCTGCCAACAGTGAACACTTGTTTCTCCTTAGTGAGCTGGGAAGACCCTGGGGTTTGAGAAGGGACGCAGCCAAGTCTGATCCCTGCAAGGAAATATTCCCCATCTTCTGGGAGGAAGTCTCTGAGCCCCTGGATTTTTCCTTGGTGCCTGGCACTGTGAATTCTGGCTTCCTGTGGCAGGAGTGGCTAAGAGAGGGATTACAGAAGGGGGTCCGCCTTTGAAAGGGGATTCACTTTGACAACCACCAGTGGGGCCACATGTGACGCTCTAGGGAAAGGTGGGAGGGCCACAGGAGGAGCTGGGCCATGCTCATGCCCTCTCTTGTCCTGTGTACCTGGGGAGATGAAGTCAGGTCCGTCTAGGAGCTACAGGCGGGAGCAGTCTGGAAGCACTGAGGAAGGAGGGGCTTCATGGGACTGGAGGCTGCTGTGCGACCTTGAGGTGGTTTGGTGGTCCAGGGCGACAGGGTAGGGCACTGCCACTGCTCTTGGACCTTACACTTGGCGTTCAGTGAAATCAGCAGGTAGATGATTCTGTGGGTTCTGTAGGAATGTTCTGAGAATGTGTTGTGGTGTCTTTTGGAGAATGCATTCGAGATGTTAGACAGGTGTTATGGGAGTTGTGCCCTTAGATTCCGGAACTCTTAAGTGGGGAGCCTAGAGGGTCTGCATCTCCCCCCTTTTCCTTATCCATGGACTCGTGGTGGCTGCCGCTACCCCTGGAGGGACCCAGTCAGAAATGTTTCGTGTGTTTACATTTGCTTCTCCAGACTCTAAACCTCCAAAAGGCAAGAAGCTTTAAAAAGCAATCCAAGAGACCTTTTGTAATTCATGCCTCCATGTAGTAGAGCAAATATTTAATGATTCACATTTTTATTGAATTTTCTTGGTTTATCCCTTTCTGCAGTTTTTTGTAGGTTGTTAGACATTTGAAATACTTAGATGAATTCTTGTCAGCAGCAGAATGCACTTTGATATAATTTGTAGCATTCCTATAACAACCAAAACATTTGAGATTTCTAATTATGTAAGTAATGCATGAACACATTCTTATTATTAAAAAACTGTCTCCAAAAATACAGATAAGTTAGAAGTTTTCTTGGGCTGGTTTCTGAATGCCATTCCTCCTCCTGGAGGTGACTGTTATCTGTCGGCTTGAATATCCCCTAGCTGTCCACTCATCTGGTAGTGAGTTTTTGTCTGGATCCAGATACAACGTCCATCTAGAGAAATCATGGTGAATTGCTTGGTCTGCCTGCAGGTGAATCGAGGCTGATGGCTGTTTCTTCTTTAGCAGGCAGTTCCGGCGAAGGGGGAGACGAAGCAGGACTGCTGCGTGAAAACAGAGCTGCTGAGGGAAGGTAAGGGTGCAGTTTGCTCCTGCAGGAGAAGTGGCCAGAACACCTGTCGCTCTGGCATATCCTCACCCATCCCCGGCTCCTGACTTGTTTGCTCTCACCTGGGTTGCTGTATGGCTTCCCATCTCCCATTCCCAGATGGACACAATGGCACACACACAAGATCTGCTAGAGAAGGGAACCTTTACCAAAAAGTGAAAAGCAAACACCTTGTAGATCCTTGTCTTAAGTGCACCCAGAAAACTCAAGAGTGACAAGGGCCACGTGGATGTTTATGGCAGCTTTATTCTTATCACTCAAAGCTGAAACCACAACCTGTGGCGCATATGGTGGGCGGCGCTCAGCAAACCAGGAGAAGGAACAGCTTCATTCTCACAGCAACACAGGTGATACTGAGCCTGTTTTGCTAAGTGAAGGAGGCCGGACCCACAGGCCATGTGCTTTGTGACTCCATTTGTATGACATTTTGGACAAGGTAAAACCAGAGGCTGGGAAAACAGCAGATTTGCCAGGAGGTGCAGGGAGGCTGGAGAGGGCAAGCCCTGTGAGGAGCTGTAGTGGGAGGCACTCTACTCTGTTGGTTAGGGCTGTGGAACACACCGTGACAGGTGAGTCCCACTGTGTCACACGAGCTACGTGGGGGCTGCTGAGAAGTTCATTTTGGAGAGCCGCATCGTGACTGGACACCATGAGGCTGATGGCTCAGGAGTGGTGCAGACACTGGATTTCGCTTGGCTGTGTCTGTCAGGGGAGATGAGCGAGCAGCCCTGCACTGCCGCGTGGCCGCTGGAGCTGAGCGGATGAGCAACATATCATCCCGTCATCCTCCCAGCTGCCCGTAAGGTTAGCGCAGGAGGAACCTGCCCGAGATCATGGCACTGTCCTCCTCACTGACGTTGGGCGCTGCTCCAAGCACTTTGGGTGTTCTGGCTGCATCCCAGCCCAATGATGTGTGGTTCTGTCTCTCTTCTAAAGAGGGGGAGCTGAGACAGGGTGCACTGCTGGGTTCAGGTCACCCAGGCTGTCAGACTGGCAGCTAGACCCCTGGTCGTGTGCAGGTAGCGCTGGCCGAGGCTACTGAGACCACCACGTGCTCATCAGCAGGAGAGATGAGGACTGTGCTCCGATGGGCTCGTCTCACCAGGCCCTGCAGGTCGGCCTGCAGTGTCCCAGCACGGACCTGTGTGTCTTGTGGGTGTCAGCCTCTGAGTGCCCTGGATGCAACCCGGCATGGCCTGGTGGAAGAAGGCCGCCTTGCAGCCCATGCTGGTGGTTGCTCGTCTTTGCCTTTCCCGAGCTGTAGTGGGGCCACCCAGCATGCATTGCTGCAGCCCTGTCTGCTTCCCAGGCGGTCCAGGAGCTGCTGTGATACCTTTTCACACCCACATAGCCACCTTTTCCCGTGACCACCATGTACACGTCCAGGGGCCACTGTGGGTGAAGGTGGAGCGCAGGCACCCCAGCGGTCCAGGCCATAGGGCAGGGCTGCCCTTGTAAGTGCATGACTTGGTTCATAAACACATGTTTGTAGTAGAAATGCTCCAATTCTAGTAGAATTCTGGGGACTCTTGGGAGCAGGCTGGGTCTAGAGACTGGGCGGTGCCTGCTTTGCTTCCTAGGACTATTTCTAAACCCTCCTCTCTCCCTGTTGAGAATCCTGCTCTCTGGAGGGACCCCAGCTCAGGTCTGACCCAGCCAGGCACTTTCCTGGTGGACTGCAGGGCCTCTGGGTACTTCACCCAGCCTGCCAGCTCCCTCGTGCTACGCCCCCTGGCCAGCCGTGGGACTTGCCACATCCCAGAGCTGCCCCCACGCTGGTCTGCCCACACCTTCGTTCTTGGGAAGAAGACCAGCCTCAGGGTTTCTTCCTGGTGCTGTGCTTCCCTCCACTCCTTGAGGTATTCTCTTCCATGGGCACCCATGGTCTCCAGCTCTTCTTCCTTCCCTGCCTCCTCCCCACCCCCCGCCCCCAGCCTTTTCTAATAGAAGTTGTGGATAAATAATGCCAGGTGCCCATTTTCCTCTCTCATACACTGCCCCTGAACCAAGGCCTTGACTCCTCCTTTTGAGGAACCGTTAGACTGCACATTTTACACTCCCACCAGCAATGTGGGAGGGGTCCATTTTCTCCACTTCCTGCCAACACTTGTTGCTACCTGTCGTTTTCATGATAGCCATCCTGGTGGGTACAAAGTGGTGTCCCATTGTGGTTTTGATGTGCATTTTCCAGATGATTAGTGATGTTGAACATCTTTTCATGTGCCTATTAGCCCTTTGTATCTTTTTGGAGATGTGTCAGTTTGGATCCTTTTCCTGTTTTTTAAATTGGTTATTGATTTGTTGAATTGTCAGAGTTCTTGATGTATTCTAAATACAAGTTCCTTATCAGATATGTGGCTTGCAAATATTTTCTCCCGTTCTGTGGCTTGTCTTTTCACTTGTTCGACAGCATCCTTTGAAGCACAGAAGTTTCTATTTTTTTTTTAAGATTGATTTATTTGAGAGAGCACGCGCTGATGTGCACGAGCTGGGGGGAGGGGCAGAGGCAGAGGGAGCAGCAGGCCCCCCGCTGAGCAGGGAGCCCGATGCGGGGCTTGATCCCAGGACCCCCCCAAGATCATGACCTGAGCCGAAGGGAGACACTTCACCGACTGAGTCCCCCAGGCGCCCTGTATGTTTAGTCTTGTAGGAAACCGCCAGACTGTTTTCTGAAGCCACGGCACCACTTGACATCACAGCCATGGTGTGTGGCAGTGACATCCTGTCCTGGTCTGAGGTTTTTTTTTTAATTTTTTTTAATTTTTAAAGATTTTTATTTATTTATTGAGAGAGGGAGAGAATGAGAGAGAGCATGAGAGAGGGAGGAGGGTCAGAGGGAGAAGCAGACTCCCTGCCGAGCAGGGAGCCCGACGCGGGACTCGATCCCAGGACTCCAGGATCATGACCTGAGCCGAAGGCGGTCGCTTAACCGACTGAGCCACCCAGGCACCCCCGAGTTTTTAATTACACCCATCAGTGGGTGTCAGGTGGGATCTCCGTGCTGGTGAGATTTGCTGTTTAAAGTTTGAGGAGTTTTTAATCTTGATGAAGTCCAATTTATCACTTTGCCTTTTAGGGATTGTGCTTTGGTGTCCAGGATGATACGCCTTGCCTAGCCCTAGATCCTGAAGATTTTTTCAGTTTTTTTTTCCTTGAAGTTTCATAGTTTTACATTTTACATTTTTGTTTTTTTCTCCATTTTGAGTTAATTTTTATAGGTTCATTTCTATAATCAGTCTTTCAAAACTCAGTCATTGGTTCCCGCAGTTTGTAGATTACTATGGATTTTCTACCCAGGATCACATCGGTTACAAATACATTTTGCTGCTTCTTTCTGACCTGAATGCCCTTTGTTACTTTTTCTTGCTTTTGCTTGATGCTCTGGCCAGAACCTTCAGAATAATGGATATTAGTAGCAACGGTAGACAGCCACCGTTCGCGCCTCTGAGAGGAAGAGTGCCGCTCCCTTCTGTACCCAGCCTCTCACAGCAGCCCGACCCCACGGGGTGGGCTTTCCCACGCCCGGCATGCCTCCGGCTCTCTGCGACACCTGCTGGGCAGCCTGCAAGCCAACTCAGTTTTGACCCCACAGGTTAGGGGCTCGGTCCCACCAGACTCCCCCCACTTCAGACGCCAGCCCCAAGGAGAGGGTCCCCAGGGTGCACACAACTTGCTGCACAAGGAACTGGCTATGAGTTGGAGGTTCCCACAACCCCTTCCTCGAGTTCGCAGAACTCTGGGAAACATGTATGCTCTGTCACTGGTGTGTTATAAAGGGCATGAGTCAGGAAGAGCCCAGTGGAAGTGATGCATAGGGCCGGGTATGGGGGGGGAAGGTCACGGAGCCTCTGTGCCCTCTCTGGGTGCACCACCCTCCCCATGTGGGTGTGTTCACCCACCTGGAAGCTCTCTGAACCCCGTAGTGTAGGGATTTCTGTGGCGGCATCATCACGTAGGCGTGATGGATTACTAATTCAGTCTGCAGCCCCTCCCCTCTCTGGAGGATGGGGGTAGGGCTGAAAGGGCCCAGCTTCTGACTGTGGCTTCGTCTTTTCTGGTGACCAGCCCCATCCAGAGTCACCTCAGGAGCTGTCAGGAGCCACGGGCAGAGACCACATACCTGTATCTTGTTACATCACACTGTGTAATCACATTTATCTTTCCTTGTTTCTGTTATAAGTTATGCTTTTTTTAGTATATGTGCTGCCGAAACTTGAGCACATGTAAGTTATGCTTTTGGTGTGTAACAAAATTTCCCTGTTTTTAGGCCACAGATCTGTTTTCTACATTTTCCCTTGTTAACTTTTGAGTTTTTCAGACTACCTAGGATAAGTGTTTCCCAGACGCAGATGTGTGGATTAGCCTCCAGAGGTCTCGGTGAGGCCCAGATGTGTGGAACCCAGCTTCAGAGATTCAGAACCAGCAGGTCCAGGCGTGGCCTGGGAAATCTGCCTTCTAGCCAGCAGTCGGTGCCCTGGACCCCACTGTGCCTACTGGACACCCCAGCCCCCTTGTGCTGGTGCTGTGGGGAGGCCTGTTGCATCCTTCTCTGATTCAGGGATTCTGTCTCCCTGTGCCTTTACTCTTTTCCATGATTTACTTTGCTGTTTGGGAAAATCTGTCCCTCTACGTTTTAGAACAAGGTGGTGGAGTTTCTCATGTACTGATGGAATTTTGACTGGGTATCACTGAACTTACAGATTAAATTAGAGGCAGCTTAACACTTCACTTCATACTTTTGTCATCCCATTTAAGACCATGTTTTCATTTAAAATCTTTTTCTCCATAGAGGCCTTGAGTAATCTTGTCTAAAATTTTGTATTCTTTATAGTTTTTCCTGCTTTTGCAAATAGTATTTTTTCCCCTCTCATATTTTCAAGTTAATGCCAGTGTAGGAAAATGCCCTTGAGTTTTGTAGCTTGAGTTTGAAGTGAGCAGTCTCCCTGTACTCTTATGTTTTAATTGCTGATTGATTGCATTTTTAAAATAAATGATGGTTTTGGTGCAGAGGCCAGAGTTCTTCCCTTTGTCTCCAGTGCCTCTCATTTCTGTGTTCCCTCTTGTGCCAGCTGGTGCATCTGTTTTTGTGTGAGATGTTTGGGGCATTTCTGATCTCACATTGAATTCTTTCTTTCTTTTTTAAGATTTTATTTATATATTTATTTGAGAGAGCGAGAGTGCATGCATCTGCGTGCGAGCAGGGGGAGGGGCTGAGGGGGAGAGAGAAACTTAAGCAGACTCCACACTGACAAACAGACGAAACTCTGTCCTTGCAGACCTCACACTCTAGGGCAGAGGAACAGACGGTTAATATAATGACGGGGTCTCCTGTGGGAGTCACAGTAAAGGGACTGGGATGGGTGGAGTCTTGAAGTTGACCGAAGCTCTCTGTGCATCCAGTGGTGTGATCATGGGTTTTCTGCTCTAGTCTCTCAGTGACGTTAGGTTATTTGTAGATCTTCTGATATAAAATACGTTTGTTTATGACTGGTTCTGGGAAAGGTCTGTCGAGTTGACCTCAGAGACCGAGCTTTTGTAGAGAAGAGGCTTGTAGTCCGGGTATTTGTAATGGGCCTTCTGGCTGATGTATTGAAAATATGACCCTTTTTCTTGGTTTATTACCCATTTTCTTTACGTTTGTTCTTGTGAGGGTACTTCTGAGGCCTGGCTTTCTGTCTTTAAACCATGCTCAGTTTTATTTTACGGTGGTGTGTTTGTTCCTGATGGATGTGCAAATCTGTGTAATGGGTTTTGAGATCTTGCTATCTTTTAAAAATTAATTTACTCAACAAATGGGGAGTCTTTATCTTGTGCTTCTGGTTTTAGACTGTGTCCCCCGAGGTAGGACTACAGGCCCTGGCTGTACCTCACACACAGGATGGACAGATAGCTGACACACCAAGCTCCGGGTGGATTGCCCTGTTCAGGGTTTGGCCTTCTCCAAACTTTAACCAGTTGATTTTCAAAGTTAATGACTTAAGACATCATTTCATTTTTTTTTTTTTTTTTAGATTTTTAAATTATTACTTTTAAGTAAGCTCTGCACCCAGCATGGGGCTTGAACCCACAACCCTGAGATCAAGAGTTGCATGCTTTTCTGACTGAGCCAGCCAGATGCCCCAAGACATCATTTTATATTTAATTTGTTTGAACTTAAGTCTTTGTACATGAAATGAGATGATTTTTCCTTGGATAGTTTTATGTAAACCACTCAAGGAATGCTAACTGTGTGTGGGTTATGTCATGACAGGGCAGGGCCACAGCCTCTGATACCGTCTCCTCTGTTCACAGAGCTCTCTATGGCAGCTGATGGAGGCTCAGCAGAGAAGCAGGGAGGAGAGGCCCCTGTGGCCGCAGACAGCGAAGCCAACGGGTCCTGTGGAAAGAGCGAGGCTAGTGGTCACGTGACTGCAGCACAGCACACTCAGGAGAACACAGTGGTCAGCCCACAGGAAGGTACCAACAGACTAGCCCGGATAGCTGAAAATGGGGTTTCAGAAAGAGACAGTGAAACGGGGAAGCAAAACCACATCAACACAGATGACTTCACACAGACTTCTGTCATCGGGAGCAATGGGTACTTCTTGAATAAACCACCCCTGCAGGAGCAGCCCATGCGGATTACCAGCACTTTGGCTTCCTCGCTTCCTGGTCATGCTGCGAAAACCCTTCCTGGAGGTTCTGGCAAAGGGAGGACTCCCAGTGCTTTTTCTCAGACGCCAGCCACAGCGCCGGCCAAGCTCGGGGAAGCAAGTAAAGACGCAGAGGACAAGAAGCCCACGGCCCCTGGTGCCGACGTCAAGGTTCACAGGGCACGGAAGACCATGCCAAAATCCATCCTGGGCCTGGTAATGCGATCCCTGTTGGGACGGGGCGGCTCTTGTGTGTTTCGTGCTATTTCCTTCCTGTCTGTGTGTTCTCTATTGTCACAGTGACGGCAGATGGACTCCGTGCGTGAAGGAGAAAGGCCAGTAAATGGCAGTGGTCACCCAACAGGTGGTTGTCTCTGGGCCTGGGAAGATTAGGAGGGGCTGCTGACAGTTCAGGCATGAACGATAAGCAGATGATCCCTCTCAGCCCACTTCTGGGCTTTGGGCTGCTTCTAGGTGCCTGTTGCCCACTAAGACAAGATGCATCAGATGCTTGCACAGAGACCTCCCCTCTTCTGCTTTGGGCCTGGGGGCTTTCATTGCAGCTTGGGAAGACTGAGTGCTGACTCTCTCAGGAAATAAGGAGCCCATGAAGTTGGCTAGGTTCTTGATGTGACAGAAGGAAGGGACGAGGGCACATTGAGGACATGCCCGTGCCTCTGTTTTCACGCCAGGCTCCTGGGCGCAGGGAACAGGCACGAGAACCCAGCATCATGCTGGGTGAGGTGGCTTTGGCCATCGGCAGGCATTCTGTGCCTGTGCCTGGTGCGTTTTCTCAGAATGTCCACGGTCTTTTTTTTTTTTTTAAAGATTTTATTTGTGTATTTGTCAGGGAGAGAGAGAGAGCGCGCACAAGCAGGGGGAGCAGCAGGCCGAGAGAGAAGCAGGCTCCTGATGTGGGACTCGATCCCAGGACCCTGAGATCATGACCTGAGCCGAAGGCAGATGCTTAACCGACGGAGCCCCGCAGGCGCCCCACAGTCGTGTTTTCCCTCCCAGTTCTCTGTTGATCTGGCTGGGCATGAGTTCTAGGTCTGTTAGGTGTGTTCCCTGGGGATTTCTTGTACCTGGCATTCCTGGTGAGCATACCAAAGCTAGTCTGACTGTGTGGCATTAGTAGGTCATGTGCGGTTTCCTCTCTGCAACCTTCCAGGGCTGCACGAACAGGCCTTTCCCCACGGGCCCTGTCAATCTGAGATGTATGTCTTTCCGCAGTTCTAGAAAAATGCTTTGTGCAGTTTTTCTTTCTGTGGAGCTCTTGACGTGCTTTGATTTCTTCTTTAGCACTTTACATTCTTGCTACTCATTCTATATATTGATGATTTTACTTTTGACATTTTTTTTTCATACCCAGTATCTCTCATTAGTTTATTCAGTTACATTTTGTTTTATCCTTCAAAAGACGTTAGTTACAATTCTTTTATTGTCTCTGCTATGACTCCTGCTTCCTTAGGTGGGAGTTTGTGTTGATGTTTCTCCCCAGGGGTGTGCTCATCTTTCTTTCTGTGGTTTTGATGGGTTGACAATGCAGTGCGTTCCACTGCATTTCCTGTAGCTGCCGGCAATGATTGTGGGGACCAAGGGTGCACCGTGGGGCTGCACTGCTGACCGCCCCATGCTGTTGGGCCCCTGGAGCTGCCGTGGCATCCCTGCGCTAGGATAGCCAGGGCTCGGCAGCCCGACTCCCGTGTCTCACCGTGTGGGCCTTGCCCCTCCTGGTCTGTCCGGCCCTAACTTGGTTTCCACCGTTTGCAGTATTCCTGTGTACGTTGCACAACTTGAAAAAACCTTTTTAATAATTAGGAATTCACAGGCAGCTGCACAAATAGTACAGAGAGACCCCATGTATCCTTCACCCGGTCTCCCCTAGGGTAACATTTTACACAGCTAGAGCACAGTGTAGATTTCTGTGAACACCTAGCACCAAACAGCTCCCAATGCCTCCCTCCATCCCCACCCACCCTGTCCCCAAGCCCCGTTCTCCATCTCCACAGCCGGGTCACGTCAGGTGTTCTCTAAGAACGTGGGGCCTTTGAGAGCAACTCTGTTCCTGTGAGATTGAGCACATTGTGTCAGTGGCTCCTTTCCTTTTCATGCTGAGGGCTTTTCTGTGGTGTGTATGTCCCAAAACTTAACTGCTCACAGGTTCAAGGGCATTTGGGGGTTTTCCAGTTTGGGGCTGTTATATTAAAGTTACTCTGGACATTTATATACAGATTTTTCTTCTCTCTCTCTCTTTTTTTTTAAAGATTTTATTTATTTATTTGACAGAGAGAGACACAGTGAGAAAGGGAACACAAGTAGGGGGAGTGGGAGAGGGAGAAGCAGGCTCCCCGCAGAGCAGGAAGCCCAATGCAGGGTTAGATCCCAGCACCCCGGGATCATGAGCTGAGCCGAAGGCAGACGCTTAACGACTGAGCCACCCAGGCTCCCCTTGTCTTTGCTCAGATTTTTCTTTAGACAGAAATTTTCATTTCCCTGGGTTAAATATCCAGGAATATAATTGCAGGGTCATATGTTAATTGGATATTTAGCTTTATAAGTAACTGCCAAACCAGATTCCCAACATTTTGCATTCCCAGAAGCAGGGTATGAGCAGTTCGGTTTCTCACATCGTTGCTGGCATTTAGCATCGCCACTAGTTTTTATTTTAGCTGTGACACCTCATCATGGTTTTAATTTGAACACTCCTAATGGCCAGTGATGCTGAACATCTTTTCGTGTGCTTATTTGCCATCTGTATGTCCTTTTTCGTGAAATGTCTTTCATACCTCTTGCCCATTTCACAACTAATTGTTTTGTGAGCTTTCAGAGTTCCGGGTATGAGCCCTTCACCATGGACCCGTTTGCAGACTTTTCTTGGTCTGCGGCTTGTCCTCACCCTCCCAGTAGGGTCTTTCCTAGAGGACAGGTATCTCATTCTGACCAAGTCCACGTCATCAGTGTTTCTTTCTTTTATGGCTTGTGCTTTTGGCATCATGTCTATCAACTCTCCACCTGGCCCTGGGTCTCAAGATTTTTCTGTAATTTTTAATGAAGTTTTTTATTTTTATAAATATATGGTCTATTTTGAGTTAGTTTTTGTATTAGACATCAGGTTTAGAATAACATCATTATTTTTGCCTGTCATTTTTTGGCTTACCATTATCAATTTTAAAATGCAAGTCAGAAACTTTACATTATTCATCTGTCTCCTTGAAATTATACTTTTATTCTGTTCTCATTTCCAGGACTGTATTCTAATACATGTTTGTCCTTGGGGATCTTTTATTGTCACTCTGTCATATTCCTCTGAGGAAAAAAAGGCAATTGGAAATTTAACTTCAGGAAATTTCTCTGACCATATAGGCTTATCCAAGTGTTAGCTGTGTGCTGAGTTATTATAGTTGTTAACGATGTGCAGTTAATTGTCACACATACCATTTGAGTCAGCTGTAAGGACAGAGGACAGGAGGGTGCTGAGACTTCAGAAGTGGTTCCCTGAAGACCACCCCTGCCTGCCGCACACCTGGGAACGTCATCTGCCCCTGGGGCCCCCCGGGAGGGCGGAGGGCACAGTGACGTAGCGACAAGTCCAGGCAAGTCCAGGCAGTGGGGTCCCCGAGGGCCCCTCTGATATGGAGCCCCCGGCTCCAGACCTGGCCTCTCCTGCCTTAGAGTTCCCTGCTCCCCAAATCCAGTTCAGTCTTGTTTGGTTTTCTTGGGAGACCTTCTTTTATTGAAAATTGTGTTTTAAAATCAGTCATTCCAGTAATGAGTGTTGCAGGCTTATGATAATAAAACCATTTTGTTTGTAAGAGTTTAAAAATGAAGGCATGTTCTTGCCGATATCCCCTGGCAGTGTGGAGCCTCCTTCTCACCCAGTGTTGGTCCTGTCAGAAAGCACCAGCACAGGGTGCAACTCATTCCCTGTTTGGGCAGAGAAAGCAGAAGCTTCTGGAAGGGAACCTTTTCCCCTTGCATTGAAATGTTTGTTACTGTGTCCTGTGTTGCAGACTGTCTCCCTAGTTGAATTGTGCAAGCTCCTTTGGGCCTCAGCATGGTGGCCCCCCAGCCTTCTCCCTTTTCTTTTCTTCTTTTTTTAAAGATTTTTATTTGACACAGAGAGAGAGAGCGAGAGAGGGAACACAAGCAGGGGGAGTGGGAGAGGGGGAGAAGCAGGCTTCCTGCCGAGCAGGGAGCCCAACTCGGGGCTTGATCCTAGGACCCTGGGATCATGACCCGAGCTGAAGGCAGATGCTTAACGACTGAGCCACCCAGGCGCCCCTAGCCTTCTCCGTTTTCATCCCCGTCGCCATTCTCCCAGTCCGCTTTCATGCATAACTGCTGCCACTGGTGTTCTCTAGGTTTTGGACAAAAGATGTGGCCTTGTTCTTGGAGCTCTCAGCCTGGTTAGAGAGGTAGTTTTGAATGCCGAAATTGTGCAAGCCCTTGTTCGTTGCCATTGGAATTAAGTATCTGGAAAGAGAAGTAGGCTGGGCTAAGAGTGGTGCTCACACTGAGCCGACATGGGTCTGGCTGGTGGCTCAGGGACTGGCCGCCTGTTAGAAGGGGAGAGCCGATGCACAGAACACCGGCGGGGTGGGTTGGGGTGGTGGGTAGGGCCAGCAAGGGCCAGACCCCGTAGACCTCCGGCACCTGGGCCAGAGCAGTATGGTGGCCACCTCTCTCTGCAGCCTGTGCCACAGGTCCTCCCTCTGTGTGGGAGGCAGGGGCTGGCTGGGTGCTCAGGGCTCCATCACAGCAGTGGGCGCCCCTCCATGAAGTCAGGTGCTGGCCTGCTGTCTCCATGGGAAGTAGATGTGTCTTTCATCTTTTCTGCTGTTGTCAGAGGGTAGAGCCCTGACAGAGTCTAGAATCTTCACCCAAGTTCAGCAGCTCTTGATTTTTTTTTTCTTTCATATTTTCAGAAATAATCTCTTAAAGATTTTGTGTCTAAATGAGAATTAGCCTCACATGACTGTTTCCTCCTCAGGTTTAATTTTTGCCCCTCATTTATGTATACTTTAAAATCATCTTTTGCATTTCTTGTAAGAAGAGCTGGTGGAGGCTGAGAGTCATTGTGGTCACACAGTCTATGGGGGTATTTTGCAGGAGACAGAAAGGAGCATTACCTGACTCCTTTGCTCCAGCAGTGACTTCTTTAGGGACAACCTGGTATGTTTGTGAGAGACTGAAGAATTTTACAGAGTTGACAAGTTACATGTGAACTGTGTTCTATGTGCCTAGGGCAGGTTAATTGTGAAGGTGGTGGGGAAGACGGTGGTGTTGGGGGAAGAAGGAAGGGCACTCCAGGACTGGACCACATTCCCTACCAAGCGACAGACAGGGTCACTGAGCTGAGTGTAAGTCCCCCAGGCTGTCGCCCCAAGAGCTGGAATCCAGGCCACCCTCCCAGGTGGGCTCGCTTTTAAGGGCAGGGATGTTGAGCGCCTTCACACTGTTATGTGGTCCTCCTCTCTATCTGTCTCCAGAACGTGTTCATCTTCCCAGTCTAGACTCTGTCCCATTAAACCCTCTTCCCAGCCCCCACCCCCCACCCCTGGAGTCTGTGGGTCCAACTCCTCCGGCCTCCTGAGAGTTTCCACTCAATACGGAATTGGTCCTTCTGTGCCGGGCTGATCTCACTCAGTACCACGTCCTCCAGCTTCATCCACGTAGTAGCAGGTGTCACGATTCCTTTCTTTTTAAGGCTGAATAATGTTCCACGGTGTGGACGGACCATGTCTCGCTTGTCCATTCACCTGTCAGTAGACGCTGGGGCTGCTTCCACCCCTTGGCTATTGTGAGGAGCGCTGCCGTGAGCACGGGTGTGCAAATACCTCTTCAAGATCTGCTTTCAGTTCTTTTAGGTATATATCCAGAAGTGGAATTGCTGGATCACATGGTAATTCTATGTTTAGCTTTTTGAGAAACTGCCAAACTGATTTCCACAGCGGCTGCACCATTTTATATTCCCACCAACAATGGTTCCAATTTCTCCACATCCTTTTCAACATTTTGTTTTTAATTGGGTATAATTGACAGTTTTCTGGGGTTGTATTCTTTTGTTTTTAATAGTCGCTATCCTCATGGTATGAGGTGATATCTCATTATGGTTTTGATTTGTATTTTCCTGATGATTAGTGATGTTGAGCATCTCTTCATGTGTGTAGTATATGTCTTCTTTGGAGAAATGTGTGATCAGATGCTTTGCCCATTTTTTAATCAGGTTGTTTGTTTTGTTGTTGAGTTGTAGGAGTTCTTTTTATATCCTGGATATGAATTCCTTATCAGATACGTGATTTGCAAATATTTTCTCCTGATCTGTAGGTTGCCTTTTCATTCTATTGATTGTGGCCTTTGATGAACAGAAATTTTTAATTTTGATAAAGTCTAATTTATCAGTTTTTTGTTCTTGTTGCCTGTGCTTTTGGTGTCCTCTCCAGAAATCATTGCCAAATTCAATGTCATGAAGCTTTCCTCCTCCTCCTTAGAGTTTTATAGTTTTAGATCTTTGATCCATTCTGAGTTAGTATTTGTACGCAGTGTAAGGTAAGGGTCCAACTCCATTCTTTTGCATGTGGAGATACCCCTTTCCCAGCACCATTTATTGAAGGATGCCTGTTTCTTCACTGTTGATTGCCCCTACTGTGCGTATGATAAAACTTGGTTAAATGGAATTTGATATGAGATCCAACTGTCTCGGGGCTGTAGGTGATTTTAGGGAAGCCAGTGGAGGGGAGAGGGTTAGTTGTGTCTAGGCAGTCCGGAATGAAGGCAGCACCGCTAATAGGGATGAGGGTTTCAATGACAGTACTACGGGCTGCCGGGGTCTTGGAAGGCTGAGACTGAAGACAGATTTAGGAGAGTGGTAAAACTATGAGCAAAAGGAAACTTTAAAAATGTAGTCTGTTGTGGGGGGAGTGTTGCACAGTGCAGCTGTGAAAATGATAGACTGTGAAAGCACCTTAGTAATACATTTAGCTAAGTCATCGGTTCGCAGGCCAGGTAGACATTATTTCAGGGTTCATGTGCCGCATTTGGTCACTGCCGCCGCCGCTTCCTTTTGCTCCCTGTCCCTGTCAACGCCGTTTTTGGCTTGTAGATGCTGGCCTGTATCCTCCGAGGGATGGCCGGGTACATGCGCATCAGTGCCAGGGGCTCTGTGATGACGGCAGGCTTTGTACTTTGTCTTCTCTCTTTTATCTCCTCTCTTGATCAAGGCAAGTTTTTGAGGAAAGGAGCTGCATTTTGGGGGCATGTTGTTTCAGTGACCATCTGCTTGTGTGTAATTACAGTTATTAATTGTCTTTGTTTTGAAGCATGCAGCCAGTAAGGATCCCAGAGAAGTTCAAGAAGCTCGAGATCAGGAGGAGCCAAAAGAGGAGATCAACAAAAATCTTTCTGATTTTGGACGACAGCAGCTTTTACCCCCCTTCCCACCCCTCCATCAGTCACTACCTCAAAACCAGTGCTACGTGGCCACCACAAAGTCACAGACAGGTAATAGGGGGACCCAACAACTGTCTTTGCTCTGATTGCGCATTACGTGCTTTCTGATGGCGTGTTACGACCCTGCATCTTGCCGAACTAGAAGCGTGTTGACTAAGTGCGTGTGTACTCTAGATGAGCGGCAGTCGGAGTCATGGCCCTTCTGTGCTCACCTGTAGACCTGCAGAGGAATGTCAGACCTCTGTTCTAAAAACTTGACTAATCCCTGCATTGCTTCCTACGCTTGTCAAACTCAAAATGAAGATTGTTTTCATTAAGTCTTGTTCCCTTGTTCTAATAGGGTAGAAGACTCTAGATTTGAGGACTTCCCTCTGTTTATAAATTAAGTGCTGTTGGAAACACACAGCGTATTGTGGAGACCTTTGAGTTAAGGTTGTGGAGAAGGATGGTTTGGTTCTGTTACCAGCCACTTTCCCTGGGTGTTTCTCGATCTTTTGAGCTTGCTTCTCTTCACGGTCAGTTGAGGGGATGGGTGAACATTTGATCCCTTGTTGGGGCCTTTGCGGGAGGTGGAGCTGCATGAGTGGCCCCACAGGGAGGATGCTGGGGTGGGGGCATCTCAAGCGAGGGGCCTCCCTCTGGAGCCTCTAAGATACCCACAGTTCCTCCAGAGATGAGGTGACTGTCCCCAGTGCAGAAAGGCCCTTTCTGTGGCGTCTTCATGCAGGCCAAGCACTCCTGGTGGTGTCACCTCCCAGGCAGGGTACCCAAAATCACAACTTCCATGCCTGCAAGTGTCTCTTTCTTCCTAGGGAAGCGTCATCACAGCCGCTTTGCCTTATTACAGAATTGCTGGTGCACCTTTCAGAGTTGTGGGAAATACAGAAAGCCTACCTGCTGGTCAGGTGTCTTGGGATGGACAGGGCTTGTGTGGACACAGCCCTCCGTGACTGTGTCCAGGTTCCAGACCACCTTGGTCTGCTTTCTTCAAACCTCACTCCTTCCTCTGCCCTGCCCTGCTGTCTTCCCTTGCGGGGTGGGGGGAGTGTTGGAGCCAGCTCATTCGAGTTTAGATTTCAGGTCATCTCTATTAGGATTTTAAATTACTGTGGTCATGGCCCCAGAGGTTCTATTAGCTCCCTGTCCTGCCGCAACACAAACAGGAAGGCCACACAGACTCACTGAGGGGCTGCAAAGCGCCTCCTACTCTCCATCCTGTGACTGTACAGGATGCGCATCCCAGCCTGGGCACACCCCTGCATGGCGCCCAGTCACCCCGTTCTCGTATGAGATGGACAGAACTGCATTTCCTCGTGACCATTCATTGTGCTCAGAGCCACCCCAGTGAACACGGTGCAGGGCTGCGTGTGTGATTGTCCTAGATGTAACCTGGGGCTGAGGCACACCTGGTGTCCTCGGTACCACGTGCTCACGGGGATGTCTGTGTGGCCCTTGTCATGGTGTAGTTCATGCTCATGCATGCTCTTCCAGCGCTCTTTTCTTCCACTTTGTAGAGTGAGAACGGAATGGAGCATAGGTTCTCCAGCCCTTTAGTACAGTGCCTCTGTTAAGTGTTTTCAGATTTTTTTAAAACCCTGGAACTTTTTAAAAAATAAAATATTATAGAGAGCCTCATTCTATAAAGCCAGTCAACCTGGAGCTGCTTTATCTAGAACAGGGTCGAGAGCCCTGAGTCCCTAGGAGCCCCAGCTTGTCTGGAAACCCCAGACCCCCCAGCTGTTTGCTTTTTCCTGTCCTGTGCCTTCCTTGACCTTTTGTACCTGCATAGTTTGCTTCAAGGATTTCTTTCCGCTCAGTCCCCTCAGTGAACTGCTGGGCGAGGTGGAAGGTGCTGGGGAAAGGGTCCAGGAGAGGACAGACTGGCCAGTGTTGCATGGCTACCACTTACTTTAGAGGTGGACACATGTAGAGACTGTGCAATTTACTCCTTGTCGTGGGTGAGAAGTCTGTCAGGCAGACAGATGGGGCCTATCCCCAGTGACTGGCAGTGAGGCTGCTGTTCCTCCTCAGCCTCACTCTCGCAGCCACACTGTTCCTGGGGACAGGACCGTCCCAAGACAGGGGACTGGGTGTGGGAGGTGCTCCAGGGCCCTGCTTCTGGTGATCGGTGGGTTCTCCCTTGCACTTCTCCTGCTTACAGCAGGGTGATCATGTTGGCCGTCCACACAGCTTAGTGTTCTATTGTGAGTAAAGCAAATGATCTGTAAGGTACTGTCAGTTTTCTCTGTGCAACTTAGGACAAGTAAGAAATGCCTGTCACTGTTGTGGCATGCTGATGATTTTGGTAATCGGATTTTGTGAATTATCACCTACCTTTAAAAAACATTTGAATGGTATTTCTTTTCCTTTCTTGTCCCCTTTTGACTTTTTTTTTTTTTTAGCTTGCTTGCCTTTTGTTTTAGCAGCTGCAGTATCTCGGAAGAAAAAACGAAGAATGGGAACCTATAGCCTGGTTCCTAAGAAAAAGACCAAAGTATTAAAACAGAGGACGGTGATTGAGATGTTTAAGAGTATAACTCATTCCACTGTGGGTTCCAAGGTAAGGCATGCCTGCGTTGTTTGCACGTGTGCTTGGAAATCCACGTTTGTGTCAGGACCTCTCTGACCACAAGAGCACCACGTGAGGTTGTCCGTAATTTGATGACCTCGGTCCCTTTTGAAGGAACCCAGGCTCTGAGGTGCCTCGTTCTGGGGCACAGCCTCCTTCCCATTTCTCCCTGACCCCTCATCCCTCACCCTTTCCTGGCTCTTCCCCCAGTGGCAGAGTCGCTGCATCCCTCCTTGCAGGCCATGCCCTGGCAGGAGTTGGCAGATTGCTCCCGATGCTGGTGTTCTTCGTGACAGTGTGCTCTTTCCCGTGTTCCAGGGCGACAAGGACCTGGGCGCCAGCACCCTTCACGTGAATGGGGAAAGCTTGGAGCTGGACTCAGAGGAAGACGAGTCGGAGGAGCTTGATGAGGAAGAGGACCAGGGGGCCGAGCAGGCTGCTGCATTTCCCACAGAGGACAGCAGGACCTCTAAGGGGGGAAGTGTGTCAGAAACCGACCGCACCCAGAAGGTAGGCCTTTTTCACCCCCTCGGGGAGGGACTACAGATGATGGGTCATTGGTCCTGTGAGGGGCGGTCTGGCCCTCCTCGGCCCCAGTCATTTCCCTCTTTCTTTCTGACTTGGGTGTTTGCATTCTGTTTATCTTGAAGTTTTAGATTTATTTTCATCAGAGGAGTGGTTGCCGTCTTGTACAGCACTCTTTGAAGTAAACATCTGGAGCCTGTGTAGGTTCCAGATGGACAGGAATACACTGAGGGCTGACTGCGTGCCAGTGGCAGCTGCTTGTCACTGGCCTTGGTGTGACTGACCTTGCTCAGTCCTAGGCACACCACAGGTGCAGGCCTCCTGCACGTGAGGCCCTGACACTGGGAAGGACTCTTCCTCCTGGTTGGAGTGAGCTTCCGGGGCTGCTGACTGGACCTGCAGAGCGGTTATGTGCAGTCTGCTCACACCAGGTGTATCTCGGTGTGCCAGGTGTGTCCTCATCACACACAGTTCACTCATGTCTACCCGAGGATGTGCTCTGGGAGGGGGCAGGTGCTGGCTCAATCACAAGTCACTGTCTGCAGGTGGCCCTGGGGGCTCAGCCCTGGGCAGGGTCTTCAGGGGTACTAGGTGCAGACCTGAGTAGAACACAGTTCCTGAGTAGATGGTGACATCTGGGTGTGTGTTTATGCTCTTAGTTCGGAGGGGGATGAAGTAGGTGAGGAGGAGTAGGAGGAGTTGAGAATCAGGTGGTTGGTTGGAGATGGGTGTGATTGGACTGTTTTTTGTATCATACTTTTTTTGAGAGAATTTTGGACCATCTTTATATAAGATGGGCCTTTGTGTCTGATGAGGTCTTCTTCTTCTTCTTTTTCTTTTTTTCTGATGAGGTCTTCTAAAACTAATGGTAGGCAGAGAAGTTCCAGGTGAGTTCATTGAAATAGTGACCTGTTTGAAATGTATAATTTTGTGGATTGACTTCTTACATTTTGAGTCAAAGTGCTGTGCCGCTGTAGGTACAGCCTTTTCTTCCAGCTCTCAGAGTTTTGGGGGGGTGTCTTATCATGTGTCAGAAGCCACGGGTAATAGTCTATTTATGATTTCTGGGTTCTAAATATGATAAGCATTCTCTTTCACTGGTGATTTTGAATAAATTGGTGTAAGCTGTCTTCTTATACTTCATTGGTTTCATTCTTTATGTATAAGTACTTGATTCATGTACATTTGTTTTGGGATAAAATATGAGGTAGATATACTCAAAATGGGTGTATTTTATGGTATATGAATTCTATCTCAGTAAAGCTTTTTAGGCAAAATGTGAGGTCAGGGTCCCATGGCTTCCCTCAAAATGGTTAGCCACATTATGTGAGCACCATTTATTGACTGACGTTTCTTTCCCCTGATGATTTAAAATGTCACCTTTATTGAACATCCTATGGCATACAGAGCTGACTCTGTTTCTGGATTCTCCTCTTCCAGAGAGAATCTGGATGCTGCGTAATACTGAATAACTCTATACATTGGTATAAAGGAAAGAATTAAACGGATAGCAAGCCAACAAAAAGAATCAAGAAACAAGTAAAAGTAGAATTGCAAGGACAGTGTGGCCAAATGGAAAACGAAATAAGATAACAGGAACAAATCTAAATAAGTCAGCAATAATGATAAACAGTAATGGGTTTATTACGTGAACTGCTTCAGAGAATAAAGAAAGATGGGAATGGACACTAGCTCCTTCTGAGGCCAAACTCACTTTCAATCCTGAAACAGTATTGGTTAGACACAGCTGTATCTTTGCATAATAGCGATCATAAAGAAGGTAGGGCTTCCCGGGAAGACACTGGTTTATTACAGGAAACCTATTGATAAGACTTACTACATTAATAGATTAAATGAGAAAAACTAGCATTTTATAAAGTTCAGCTGTATGTTTTTTGGACTTGGGGGATGACTTCATGATTTCAGCTGTGACAAGGAACAGTTCACTGATCAGAGTGACTGCACCTGTGCACTGCCACCCAGCTCACAGGCCTGAGTTGTCCCAGCCTCCCCTGTGGGCCCTTCCAGTCCCTGCAGAATTGGTTTCTGTGTTTCATGTAAATGGGATCATGCATATGTTTTCCTCTTTCAGAGTGTGACTTGTTTTACTCAGTATTACATTTGTGAAGTTTATATTATTCATTCATTTTCATTGTTATGCAGTGGTGGATTATAAAGTGGTCTGAGGGGCCTCTTTCAGAGGGGACCCATTCAAAGGGTCCATGGGGTCAAAACTGTTAATTGTCATAATGCTAAGACAGTATTTACTGTTTTACCTCTCACTCATTGGAGTTACATTGTGGTTTAAACATTTCTGTTTAAGTTTGTACAGTAGTAAACGTTAGTAGACGTAACACACATCAACAAAAGTGCTTTGCCATTCCCAGTAATTTTTAATAGAATGAAGGGTTTCTGAGACCAGAATGTTCAAGAGCCACTACGGTACAGTATTTCATTGGATGACTGTTCAAATTTATGTATCCATTCCACTGTTGATGGACATTTGGGCTGTTCCCAGTTGGGGCCTTTACAGATGACATTGCTGTGAGCATTCCTTTGTGTCCGTCCGTGGGGGGCACACCCATACTGGGATTGCCATGCCATGTGGCCAGTGGCGGGCATAGCCGTGCCGCTCTCCCGCTCTCAGCCGTGCGCGCCCGCGCGTCCGTCTGTCGCACTAGCTTGATACACTTGGTATTGCCCAGCCAGCGAGTGTACTGATGTTGCATTATAGTTCTGATTCACATTTCCCTGACTTCCGAGAAGGTTGGGTACTTTTTTTACATGTTAATTTGCCATTTGGGTGCCTTCTTTTTTTTTTTTTTTTTTTTTAAGATTTATTTGAGATAGAGCACAAGCTGGGGGGCAGAGGGAGAGGGAGAAGCAGGCTCCCCACTGAGCAGGGACCCCACACAGGGCTCAATCCCAGGACCCTGGGATCATGACCTGAGCCAAAAGCAGATGCTTAACCAACTGAGCCACCCAGGCTTAATCTTTTTAAAATACAAATTACCCAGTGGTATTTAAAGATAGCTTATATTAAATAAACCTGACTAAAGATATCAGAATCCTACCCCCCCTCAAAAAGAGTTACTTAGTGGGGAACATTTTAAGACATTTCTAATGTCAGTAATAAAAAGAGGGAGGGATTGCTCCTTTCTCTCCTAACATGAGCGCTGCATTGTTGATTATTCTTGCTGTGATGCTGTAAAATGAGAACCAGAAGGAAACATTAATATTTAAAAGGACAAGGGAGAAGAGTTTGCCAAGAATATAATCATCTGTCTTAAAAAATTCAAGAAAATCATCTGAGGAACTATTATAGCTAGTGAGCTGAACTTAAATGTGATCAAGACATAAAACCATTCCTTTTCTTGTGTAGCTGCAATAGCCAGTTAGAAAATGTAATGACAACAGTATCAATAATAGCAATAATGCCTAGGGCTATTTTTTGACTTTTCTAATAGAAAATGTCAAGCTATGCCAACATATAGATAATAGTGAACAATTGTTAACACTTGGCCAGTCTTGCTTATCCACACA
Source organism: Eumetopias jubatus (assembly GCF_037043125.1). Lineage (NCBI taxonomy): Eukaryota > Metazoa > Chordata > Mammalia > Carnivora > Otariidae > Eumetopias > Eumetopias jubatus. Next base: position 94,893,768 of record NW_028274821.1, read on the forward strand.
TGGATTGTCTTTTTTTTTTTTTTTTTAAGATTTTATTTATTTGACACAGAGAGAGAGAGAACAAGCAGGGGGGTGGCAGGCAGAGGCAGAGGGAGAAGCAGGCTCTCCCTGCAGAGCAGGGGGAGCCCGGTGCGAGACTCCATCCCAGGACCCCGGGATCATGATCTGAGCCAAAGGCAGTTGCTTAATGAACTGAGCCACCCAGGCGCCCCACATGTGGGTTGTCTCGAAGCAGATATTTCCATATGGATCTTTAAAAGAAAAGGACTCTAAAAGCAAAAATCACAGTATCACACCTAAAACTTAGCTGCAAGTCTTTAATACCACAAGGGTACTTAGCAATAAATTTAATAGGAAATGTCAATTCCCTAGAAGAGAAAACTGAAACTTTCCTGAAGGAGGTTGGAAAGGAGACATAAGTTCACGTTAAGACCTATTACTTGTCTGAGAAAAAAGCCATGGTTTTCCTGAGGGAAGACCTCTTATTTGCCAGAGTGAAGACCCCTTGTTTGCCTGAGGGAAAACCTTTTATTTGCCTAAGTGAAGACCCCTTGTTTATCTGAGGGAAGACCTGTTCTTTGTCTGAGGGAAGACCCCTTGTTTGTCTGAGGGAAAACCTGATGTTTAGCTAGGGAGGACCTGCTGTTTGTCTGAGAGAAGACCTCTTGTTTGACTGAGGGAAGACCCGCTCTTTGTCTGAAGGAAGACCCCTTGTATGTCTGAGGGAAAAGCTGCTGTTTGTCTGAGGGAAAACCTCTTTTTTGTCTGAAGGAAGACCCGTGTTTGACTGAGGGAAGACTCTTTGAGGGAAGACCTCTTGTTTGCTTGAGTGAAAACCCCTTGTTTATCTGAGGGAAGACCTGCTGTTTATCTGAGGGAAGACTCCTTGTGTATCTGAGGGAAGATCTGCTCTTTTTGTCTAAGGGAAGACCCCTTGTTTGGGTGAGGGAAGACCTCTTGTTTGTCTGAAGGAAGACCCTTGTTTGACTGAGGGAAGACTCTTTGTCTGAGGGAAGACCTCTTGTTTGCCTGAGTGAAGACCCCTTGTTTATCTGAGGGAAGACCCCTTGTTTGAGGGAAGACCTCTTGTTCGCCTAAGTGAAGACCCCTTGTTTATCTGAGGGAAGACCCCTTGTTTGAGGGAAGACCTCTTGTTCGCCTAAGTGAAGACCCCTTGTTTATCTGAGGGAAGACCTGCTGTTTATCTGAGGGAAGACTCCTTGTTTGTCTGAGGGAAGACCTCTTGTTTGCCTGAGTGAAGACTCCTTGTTTATCTGAGGGAAGACCTGCTGTTTATCTGAGGGAAGACCCCTTGTTTGTCTGAGGGGAAGACCCCTTGTTTGAGGGAAGACCTGCTCTTTGTCTGAGGGAAGATCTCTTGTTTGCCTGAGGGAAGACTCCTTGTTTGAGGGAAGGCCGGTTACTTGTCTGAATGAGAAGATCATTGTTTCATCCTCCCCACATTGCCTATAAGTCCAGAATAGTTCTCATCAAGATCCTCAGAGGACTTTCTGTAGAATAGCTGATGTGGGAATTGTGTGCAGCAAGCACAGGGAGAAAAAACAGCAGTTAGAACTACTGAAGAGTGATTAAATGGGGATTTGTGCAGGAATGGGAAAGCATTGAGTGAGTGGAACAGGAAATCCATAACAAACCTATTTGTATGTGAACATACAGTTTACTGTAAGGATGGGGTTTTAATTTTTGTTTATTTTTTAAGGATGGGTTTTTTGTGGTCAAGGGATCATGAACTTTTCAGTAAATGTTATTGGGACAATTGATCTTCTGGGGGAAAAATAGAGGGGAACTCTTGCATCATGTCACATAGGAAGCGTAAATTCTATTCTGGAATTGGATAGTGGTGATGGTTGCACTACTCGGAATATACTAAAACACTGAATTGTACACTTTTTTTTTTTTTTTTAAAGATTTTATTGGAAAGAGAGAGTGAGCGGAGGGAGGGGTGGGGTAGAGAGAGAATCTCAAGCAGACTCTGCGCCGAGCATGGAGCCTGACCCAGGGCTTGATTCCACAACCGTGAGATCATGACCTGAGCTGAAATCAAGAGTCGGACACTTAGGGGCACCTGGGTGGCTCAGTCGTTAAGTGTCTGCCTTCGGCTCAGATCACGATTCCTGGAGTCACAGGATGGAGCCTCGCATCGGGCTCCCTGCTCATCGGGAAGCCTGCTTCTCCCTCTCCCACTCCCCCTGCTTGTGTTCCCTTTCTCGCTGTGTCTCTCTCTGTCAAATAAATAAAATCTTAAAAAAAAAAAAAAAAAAGTCGGACACTTAACTGACTGAGCTACACAGGTGCCCCTGAATTGTACACTTTAAAAGTATGAATTTTAGAGTAGATAAATTATATTTCAGTAAAGTTGTTATTTAAAAAAGTAAATTACAGAAGCTTTAGAGTGTCAACATAAAATACCGAACTGTGGAAGAAAATGTTAGAAACTGTTTTTCTAATCTCAAATAAGGAAGGCCTTCTAGTGCCAGACAGAGATCCAGAAACGACAAAGAGAAAGATGGAGAGGTTTGATTTGTCCAGATAAAGTCTCAATATTTTTGTATAATAAGAAAGACCAGAAGCAAAGCTTCACTTGATAGGGAAAATTTTTATAACATATTTAACAGTAGCAATAGGGACTGAGGGTTTGGTCACATGAGACAAAGTGGAAGAAGTAGAAAAGTATGTGAAGTTATGGAAGTTGCTCAGTTCCTTGTATACTTGGGGAATGAAGACCAAAGTGATTGTGCAACCCCTTTGGAGGGCTGGTTGTGCCTTTGTGGGCATTGCTGATGGCAGCAGTCTTGAACTCCACATTTGTAAAGAGGAGTGTGTGTCTGTTGGTTTGTCCTGGGGGATCTTAGTTTGTGTAAAACGCAGCCTCAGTGTGAAACTGATAAGGGTGTGCCTCGATTAGGGAATGGGGAAGTTACTGGGTGCAACCCCACAAAGAGCCAGGCTGAGGGTGTGTGTGACCACATCCCTGCCTCAGGGGGTAGGTGGAGAAGGGGTGAATGGATACCCATATATTTTAGTGTTTTTGCATTGAAAATGTATTCATGTATTACCTGTGTGGATAGAAAAGATAAATACAGCAAAAAAAAAAAAAAATAATGAGGTACCTATATTGCCTTGATATGGAAATAATTCCAAAATATATTTTTAATTAGAAGAAAGTTTCATTCACAAAATTGTGTTTGGTGTTCTGCCAGCCAGCAGGCAGAATCATGCTTCTGTATTCAGGCCCATTCGTGCCAAACATTGGCTGGAAGGAGTGTGAGCAGCACTAGCGTGATGGTCCTGGGGGCTGAACTGGGCTCTTGGGTGGGTTTAAAGGGTAGGTTTTGCATTTTGTATTATTTTTTGGCCTCTGGAAATCTTTTTACTATGTATTTTGTTACTTTTTAATTGAATTCTACTACACACAAAATGCGTCAAGTGCACTAGTCTCCAGCATACAGATGATGGGCTCTTACGTGCCGGGGGGCTGCCTTCCAGATCAGTACAGAACTACGGCAGAGGAGCGGCCCACCTGGGACAGGCTCTTGGGCAGGGATCAGGCAGGACTCGGAGCTGGTACCGGTCACACTTCATGGACACCGCACCGGTGTCATCTCCACCCCCCGGCCTGTGCACGTGCATCTCCAGCGCTGATGGCCAGTGTGTCCAGTAATATGTGTTTTTATCGAGTCACCTCCCCTGAAGGGTCTCATTAGATGTGTTTTCTCTTCGGCTTGTTGTGCGGCTGGCCAGACGGACGGCGAGTCTGAAGAGGAGCAGGAGTCAGCTGGCACCGGGGAGGAAGACGAGGATGGAGATGAGTCCGATCTGGTAAAACCCCAGCCCCACACTCTGACTTTGTGTTCGGTGGCAGAGGGAAGCAGGAGGCTCTGTAGTCTGTCCAGCCTTCACTCAGCTGTCATTGCAAGTGTGTGCTTGGAATCTGGGGCCGTGATGGCAGATCTCGTCCCAGACCTTGGGAAGGAGATGAGAAGGACATCTGAGAAGAGAGCCAAAGGAGACCCTCATCGGGCAGGCAGGGCTAGGGGAGGGAGGTCGGGGCTTTGGTGTGTGAGGGTAGAATGGGTAGGACTTGGCAGCAAGGACAGTGGCCGTGATTCTGCCCTGTGACCAGTGTGAGAGAGAAGGATTTGAGGTGTCTCAGGATTAGAGCCAGCAGTCCCTTTTGTGGGCTGGTTGTCACAGGGAGGCAAGCGGTCAGAGGGCGGGGGCACTGGGTCTGTGGGAATGGGGGAGCAGGGGCTTGGAGATGGGGAAGAGCACAAGCCTCAGGATGGGGCCCAGAAAGCACCCAACAGGTGAGCTTGAAGCAGAGGAGGAGGAGTTGATGTGAGACGGGAGGGTCCTGTGAGCTGAGAAGTGCTCCCAAGAGGGAGACATTGGTCCCTGGCATTGGTGTATTGTGTGGGTAGATAAGATGAGGACTTGGAAGGGACAGTTGGGTTTGGTGATAAGCTGCCCTTTGTCTGGAATGGCAGGTTGAAGCGATAGTGAGCTTGGGGGCAGTGCTTGAGGAAGTTGGGTCTGAAATTTTGCAGTAAGGAGGGCAGGGGTGAGGCAGAGGAAATGGAGTGCAGGGTGCATTGGGCCACTGGTGGGGCAGCAGAGGAGCCTGTGTGTGCTGGCGGGCCACCGCAGTCAGAACTGGGCACCCAGCACCGCACCTGGTGTATCTCCTCCTTTCTAGCATCTCTCTCTGTATCCCTAGGGAGCAGGGGTTATGTGATTCTCCTTGTAGACCAGTTGAAGGTGGTGGCAATTCTTGCTCTGTGTCTCTTTGTAGATGCCCTTCCTGCATCTTAGATTTTAGAAATAGATGGTCATAAAAATCTTAAAATATGGTAAATTAATTATAACTTCTTTCCTTGTTCTCCATGTAGATAATTAATGTGGACATAGATTCTGAAGCAGATTGAGGCATTCATTGTTCCTTTTCTCATGAGCAGAATGAATGGATGCATATGATTAAAAGTGGATTCTCTCCCTGAGCTTATTTATTTATTTAGTTCCTGACTAGAACTTTCTCATTCTTTTTTGTGCCAAATTTGAGTAAGATTTATAAATTCCATTTAAATGTTCTTGGCTTTTCTTTTTTTTTTTTCCTGTAAAATAACAACTTAGTGTGATTTAGGGGAAAACATGAGTATTTTTAAGAATGGGACCAGAAAAATGTCTGAAAGTGAAATTAATCTTCTAGTTGAAGAACCAAGATATAGCAGGTATTTTATTTTGCAAGGAAATAAAACTTCTAGTACCTTTTGCTTTCAGGAGCTCCCATGCTTTGCTTTTTCTATTCCTGCCCCTTTGGCTCTCAGAGTTCTGAATCCAGTATCAAGAAGAAGTTTCTCAAGAGGAAAGGAAAGCCTGACAGCCCTTGGATCAAGCCGGCTAGGAAACGGAGGCGGAGAAATAAAAAGAAGCAAAGCGGTGTGCTGGGTAAATGTGGTGTCCACATTCGAGGACTGTCTGGGTGGGAAATGGGCTCATGGGAGGCCGTCCGGGGGTGGGGTTGGGGTTCTGTGTAGGATTTCATTTGGAAAAGGGGCTCTACTGTTTTAAGGGGGGAAAAAGAGTATGAACTTCATTAGAGACACTCAGGTGATCCTCAGGTGGCTTCCTTCTGGCAAATCTCCCTTAATACTGGTTTCATTGTTGAGTGTTGAGCTAATTGGGATTATTCATCTTCTTCCCTGTGTGACCAGGAATCTGTGGCTTCTGAACATTGTATGGTTACCGTGGCTACCCTTGGTGTAAGGTGTGGGCAGTGCCTAGGTCCACACAGTGGCTTTCAGCCGTTTGGTCAGATTCCCCTGTTCTGGAAGTAATTTTGTTAAAGGGGATTCAGGGAAGGAAATGACCCTGAAATCCAGAAGGTGAGCAAGCCTAGTGGGCCAGGGGTCACTTCTGATAGCTTTGTTGCAGAAGATTTGGCATGTGATATAGTGCACGTGATTCAGGTACAAGGTGGTGAGTTTTCACGCGTGTATGACCACGAGACCTCCGCCACAGTTATGTCGTGAATGCTCCTGCTGCCACTTGGTGGCCTTTCCCTCTCCCCAGCCAGCCCTCCCCATCCCTAGGCGCCTCTGCTCTACACTCTGTCTGCAGATTGGTTAGCACTGTGTAGGACTTCATTTGAGTGGATGATTGGGGAGGTACCCTTCCCCTGTCTGTCTTTGAGTCATCCACGTTGTAGTACCAGTGGATCGTTGGCCAGGAACGATTCCGTGGTTCATTCTTCACCTGTTGATGGACGTTTGGGCTCTTTCCTGTGTTTGTTTCTTACATTTGTATACAGTCTTCATTGATCAGACACTTTCACTTATCTCCGGTAAATATTTAGGAGTGGACTAGCTGAGCTGTATGCTATATGTCTGACTTTAGGGAACTGCCAAGAGGTTTTCAGCCAGAGACCGGAGTACCGCCCTCTCTCTTTCACGTTCCCACAGCGGCACAAGAGCTCTGCACCTCTGTGTCCTTGCGACACTCATCAGGGTCGGTCTCTGGTCCCAGTGCTGCTGGGGCACCGCAGGCCTCACCGTGCCTTCAGTGTGTGTTCACCTCGTTGAGTAGTGAGGCTGCACACCATGGCCTTGTGTGTCTTCCTTGGTAAAGGGTCCTCTGTTTTGCCCATTTAAAAATCAGATTGTATACTTTCTCACTGACTTGGAAGAGTTCCTGCAAGATTTCGGATACAAGTCTTTGATTATGTACACATTTTGCGCATTTGTGTGCCTAGTAAAAGCTTAAAAAAATTTGTTGAAGTCTAATTTATGAATTATTTTCTTTTAAAATTCCTGCTTTTTATGATCCCAGGAATCTTTTACTAAGTCAGGTCACAAAGATTATGTCCTGTATTTTCTTCTTGAAGTTTTACAGTGTTAGGCCTGATGGCGTGCATCTCTGACCCATTTAAGTTAGCGTTTGTGTGTGGTCTGCGGCAGGCTATTCCCCTGTTGCGTGTGGATGCCCAGTTGTTCCTGCCCCATTGCTTAATTTGACTTGTTTCTCTGGGTCACCCTTCGAACCTTTGTTGACAGTATATGTGTGGGCTGTTTCATTTGCTTGTTTATCTTTACGCCAGCACCACAGAGCCAAGGAGCTTGTTCTGATTTCCACAAACACTGGCTTTTCTTCTCCAGCCCCCCGATGCACAAGTAGATTTGCTAAGTGGATGTCAGGGAGGCAGAGCTAACCCCTGAAGCACAGAGGAGAGTGGTCTGTGGAGCCCTTGAGCCTCCCGTGAGCGCCGTCTCTTCCACTCATGTTTCCTTTTCTCTTCACCGCGGATGACTGGCCAGTGTGACTTTTATGCTGGCTAACAAACTAACAGTGTTGGTAGACGTAAGACCTGCATGCTAAGATGAGTGCTTGAATGTTTATTCACATAGGGGCTCAAATTTTATTTCTTTGTGTAGGGTGTTTAAAGTTGCCCAGACTGCTCGTATTCTTCACATGCGTGGTGATGAGCTGAGCTCTCACAGTGGCTGGCTTCGTCCTGTCTGTCCATGAGCTCAGATGTAGGAGGTGGCATGCATCCATGGGCCCCGGGTGCCACACTGCTCTGTATTATGGCTCACTTATTTCTGATCACTGACATAATATCAGTGACTAGTATTTGGAAGCTTGGCTGTGAAAAACAGGCACCTGCCCTTTGCTAGTGTTAGATATTATCCTGAGTGAGTGTGTACTGTTCACAGGCTTCCTCCGTGAAGTCTGCTCACAACAGCAAGAACCCATGTGGGTTCTCCAGGAATGGTGGACAGGCCTCTGGGCAAAGGAGGCCTGAGTCTGGGCAGCGCCCATTTCACAGGCCCCTCAGTTGTATTCAGATTGCATTGCCCTCTAGAGCGTGATGCCCTTCATAAAGCACCATGTCTCACAGGTGGATACGTCCCTGCAGTCCTGCGTCCTTTCCCTTTGAATCCCGAACTCAGATGTCTGTGGGATCGGGCAGATTTCCCAGCAACACTGCACCTTTGGGGTGGCTTCTCAGCTACTTTACATCAGCTGGTCTTTCAAACCTGCAAATCAGAGAATTTTCTGTTTTATTTTTAAAGTAGTAGTTACAGATCATTTATATACTATGTTTTTATGTTTCCTTGATTATTTGATCGGCCTTTATCTGACTGGTGTAGTTACAGAGAAAGATGTTTCCACATGTCAGTTCCTTGTTTTTCGTGATACAGCTCCCCCTCCTGCCATGAATAGTCTGTGGAAATGGGGGAGTTAGCAAAATGAGGCGCAGGAAAGAAAATGAGTGAGGCTGCAGTGTCCTGGACAGGGGTGGTGTTGGAGTTTGTGGTTTTGAATGGGTTAATTAGCATTCCCCATGGTCTCTGCTGGAGAGGCGGCCCGCGTGCAGTGTTTCACAGGCCCCTTCTGAATGCAGGTTCCGAAGCATATACGTCATCTTCAGGAAGCGCAGAGCAGACGGCGCCTGGAGACAGCACTGGGTACATGGAAGTCTCTCTGGACTCCCTGGATCTCCGTGTCAAGGGGACGCTGCCCTCACAAGCAGAAGGTGAACCTCTGTGCTGTGACCAGGCCGGGCACCATCTTGCTCTTTGTTTGCTGGGGGCAGCCTCATATTAACGTGATGCCCTCTGGTGGGTAATAATGAAACGTTCGATTAACTGCATCCCGAAAAGGTGGCCGAGTGGATGCACTCGGGTGTGTTTGCCCAGTCCCCCACGGCATGGGAGTGAAACATCTCCCATAAGATCAGGTTGTTGGTGGTCATGGCTTACAACACGTCCCCCCGTCGGTCAGACCCATTTTTATGTAGGGTTCCTGCTGGAGAGGGGTCCTCCTGCCCTGGCTGTGTCGGGAGATACACTGTGGTTTAATTTTGAATAGCATGGCTTTGTCATCGTCTCTGACTGTGATTGGTGTTCAGGTGTGTTCTGTGCTGAAACAAAGGGTACACCTAGTGCGGGTTTGGGCCTTGAAGGGGCAGGCGTACCCACAGCTCACCTGGTTCTGGGCCTGGAGTGCTGGGGGTGAGGACAGTCAGCTGGCCGGAGTTGTGCGGGGCTTTCTCTCCACCACTGTTTGCTCTCTTTGAACCATTTAAAAACCTTTCATCCATGAAAAGGAACTAATCACTGACTATTTTGGAAAATCTGTGTAAAATGTAATATGGGGAAAATGTAAAATCCCAAAGGTATTTACATTCCACATGGACCTTGCAGTTGTGGGTTGTGCGCTGCTATAGGAGTTTAACCTGTCAGTCTTCAGAGGACAAATAACTGGCTTTTTAGGGTTTTGAACACTAGAGAAATTTTGATCACCTCTTTAATGTGGGAAATCACACCTTTAGCGTAAGACACATTGTAGACTTGTCCATCAGAGAAACCATTTTTCTTCTTCTCGCACCAAATAGAGTAGAACGCCTCTCTAATGCCCTGAAGTTGTTGGCAAAGTTCCCTCATGCTTGCTTTCCACATGAAGGATAATTTTTCTAAACCTGCTTTTAGGTTTGTTTCAGGAACTTAGAGATTTGGATGTAAGCTGGAAATAGTATTTCATCTAATCAAATTTCCCCTCTGCTGTGCCCCCGTGGTTGGAGGTGAGGAGACAGCGGGGAACACAGTGGAAACTCCTGTTGCTCACAAGCACAGTGACCTTGGGCTTGCCCCAGTTTGTTAGCTGAGCAATGGGGGATTGTGTGTTTATGTGCTTATATTCTCTTTCTGGTAAAAGTAAGTGCCAAACTGGTGGGAGCCAAGTTGGAGAAGTAGGAGGAGAAAGTGAAGGCTTTCTTAGATTCTATGACATTTTGTAAGTTGACTTCCTAAACTTTATTTTTCCTTGATTGGTAACCACTGATTGATTAGTCAGTGATTGGTCTGTCCGGTCATACTTTTGATTTAAAGAATCAGCGCATTGAAGACACAAGTTGCATTTGCAGCCAGGCCTTTTTTTTTGGTGTCTGAGTTTTGGACACTAAACTGGGGGAGAAAGTTGTGGAGCCCGAGGCTGGACAGGAGGGACAGAGTGCCTCAGGCTCACTGGAGGCCTAGGGGGTGTGCTCCGGGGTGTGCTCCGGTGATGGGTGCAGAGGGCAGCTGATGGTTCTGGGTCATGGGTCCGGAGGGTCCAGGCTTGAGCCTTCAGAATTGTTTGTGCACAATCAGAGTCCGCTGCTCGCATGTCCTTCTTCTTGGCATCTTTGCTGCTAGGTGTGCTGAGTTGAAGTTGAGTAACATTATGGTCCCAGCAGATGATGGCGGGGGGAGGCCAGGAGTGGGTGACGTGGAGATTTGGAGGGGAGCCAGAGCTCAGTGGCAGTGGGCATTTAGTGGGGTTCTCTTGAGCCGTTCCCTTGGTGCCCCTGGTGGCTCCCACTGCTGGAGACAGGGGGCACACCCCATGCTCAGGAGGCGTCTGAGCCACTGCCGCATTGTCCGTGTGTGGGCCTGGTCCTCACTCCTACCCTTGGCCTTCTCAGCCATGCTGGCCGGCCCCTTGGGCAGCCTGTGTCTTCCTTGTTGTAAAATGCAGTTGCTAAGCGGAGTCCTCGCCAGGGCTCTCCCAGTTTTAAACTTGTGGTGTTGCTAATGTTAGTTCTAGCTCACCGTTTCCCTTGTTTCCTCTCACCGTGAAGGAAGGGAGTCAGTCTCTTGGGGTGTAGGTGACCCAGAGGCTCAGCAGTGTCACAGGGCAGAATGAGCATGTGGGCTCCTGCTGTCAGTTATGGAGGGCCCTGCGTCCTGAGTCTCCTGGTGAGGACCAGCCTCAGATTACACAGAAGGGTAGTGGTGGGCAGTGAGGGCATGTCCTCCAACCCATGTGGGCCCACGTACATAGGTGTGGCAACAAGAGTCCATTATTCTTGCTGCCTTTTTTTTCTTTTTTTTCCTTTTCCTTTTCTTTTTCTTATTTTTTTTTTTTTTAAAGATTTTATTTATTTATTTGACAGAGAGAGACAGTGAGAGAGGGAACACAAGCAGGGGGAGTGGGAGAGGGAGAAGCAGGCTTCCTACGGAGCAAGGAGCCCGATGTGGGGCTCGATCCCAGGACCCCGGGACCATGACCTGAGCCGAAAGCAGACGGTTAATGACTGAGCCACCCAGGTGCCCCTCTTTTTCTTATTGTTTTAAGTAGGCTCCACACTAGGCTTGAACTCATGACCCTGAGATCATGACCTGAGCTGAGATCAAGGGTTGGACACTCAACTGACTGAGCCACCCAGGCACCCCAAGAGTCCATTCTTCTTAACTAAGAGAGCTAATGGCGAGCGTTGGAGATGTCAATCACCTTATGTTTCTACTTTGGCTGTCTCACAAGAGGAGAACATGAAATGTGTCTTCCTTTGGAAGCAGCCGGACCCTGTTGCCAGGTTGGATTGAGGGGTCTTTCTGGCAGCCAGCCTGCACCCCCACCCCTCGAGGCCAGCCTGGCTCTGGCTGTGCTCACGTGTGGGCTGCAGGCCCTCCTCCCCTGGTGTCTTCACCGCAAATTGGGGATGAGAGGGAGATAAGATGTACCACCCTCATTACTGCTGCCACTGTTAGCCTAGCGTCCGTCAGCTCTTCCCGCCTCAGTCTAGCAAACATCCTGGGGAGTAAGTAAACCCTGATGGAATCGAATGTTTCTTTCTGTGGCTGCAATTCTAAAACCAAGTGAGGAGAGCAAGGTCTTAACGTGTATTAAATGCTTTTTTGTGTGAAAACCAGAAGATTTAGAGGTAGCTAATGAAGGTATAGTCTCTTTCTGAACTTAGGTCCTGGATCCTGAGAACATGGATTACCAAGTAATTCTTGGGAGCCCGGCTGCTGGTATGTTAGTGGGAGAGGTTTCCTCTCCGTCCCGCCAGCAGTGGACACTCGACAGGCGGGCGGACCCTCCTGCTGCGCTTCGGTGCTTGTGCCAGCAAAGTAGTTGGCGTTGTTTTCTTTCCTCCCACGTGAGGTTTCCAGAAAGACTATGTCATTGGTCGCTTTCTGGACTGCCGTCTTTAGATGGGGACTTCATGCCCCTGAATGTGGTGTGGAAGCCTGTCTGGGTGTGCGCTGTGCTGTTGGTGACACTCACGTGTGTTTGTGTGACTTCAGGGCTGGCCAATGGTCCCGACGTGGTGGAGACAGATGGCCTTCAGGAAGTGCCCCTCTGCAGCTGCCGGATGGAAACCCCAAAAAGCCGAGAGATCACCACTCTGGCCAACAACCAGTGCATGGCTACGGAAAGTGTGGACCACGAAGTAAGCGAGCTCGTTTCCCTGCAGCAACAGGACGAGGCAGGACCCCAGAAGTACGGTAGAAATGGCAGTTTTGCAGGCCTGCCATCCCTTCTGCAGCTTCTGGTTGGACCCCTGGACACAGGAGAGCTCCCCTCATCTGCTAGGGCTGTGTGGCACCCCAGAAACACACTTTACACTCGATAGACAGAATAGCTACTTGGTTTTTCCCCCATTTTTCAGAGTAAGGAGTTGGTGTCCTAACATTCCCAGGGGCTTGTGTTTCCCCCCTCCCATCCCTCTCTCCTTTCCTTTAGCATCTTAGGGACTCATGGTCTTTTCTGTATTCAAGTGTGTTGTAAAATGAAACAGAGATCCAGAAAACAATACAAGACCAATGTTTGGTCTCATGAGTCTGTCTGGGGCGAACACCCTGATAACCTACCACCAAGGTTCAGTCTCTTACCGGGGCCTAAATGGCCCCCATTCTGCCATCTGTAGTGCTCACCTCCCTGTGTTTTCTGAACATCCTTACCATCCATATGTAAACCCGTAGACACTGTTGTCCTTTTGTCTTTTAATTTACACATACCCCCCCCCCCCTTTTCTTTTCCTTTCAATTTTTCTGTGGAACAACCTGGGCCATGTGGCCACATCACCTGGAGTTTATGGATCCTGCAGTCATGGTGCTATTCAGCTGTTCCTCTGTCCTCCTTGTACGTCTGCAGCTTAATGCAGAGATGATCAGACTCTTCTCACTGCCTCTGCAGGACTTCAGGAGGACGTTAGCCCAAGGCTTTGAGATTTCCTGGAGGCTGGACCACACTGGCCCCAGGCCTCCCTGCGGGGTTTCCCAGTGAGGATCTGGTATTTCACTGTCCCTGTCCTGGGGTCCACGAGACAGTACCTCTGTCTTCCTCCCCCTCATGCTCCAGTGTTCATGTGTCTCGTGGCTGAATGGGGTTTGCCTGCAGACACTTGAGTCTTGCGGCCACGGTTGATTTTGTTGTAAATGTTGTCTTCGGGTTGTGGCTTTGCCGTCTAGTTGCTATTTTATGTGGGATTCCAGGAAATTTTTAGGCCACTGCTGTTTTCCCCAAAATTGTTTTGTGGTCTCCCTATCTCGTGTTTAGTTGCTAGCAAGCAGCCCTTCCCAAAACAAGCTCCTTTGTCTTTTTATTTTCTTCGTCAGACAGCTTGTTGAGGTACGCTTCGCATAGTAAAAGTCATCTTTTTGTGTGTGGTTCTGAGTGTTGGCAAGTGTGTATAGTCACATGACCCCCACTGCTGTCAGGAACCTGCTCTTTGGGTCGTCCGATGCTTTTCTGACTGTCCGTTCTGTTGCTGAGGGAGGAGTGTTAGATTCTTCAGCCACATGGGTTTCTCCTTCCAGACCCATCGGTGTGGAGGCTCTGCCCCGTGCACCTGCGTCTGGTGCGCTGTCCCTCTGCAATCCCAGGAGACACCTGTGCCGAGACGTCATGTGCCTGGTCCTCACATAAGCCCCTAGTTTCCTTGGATTACTGTCTGCAGGGTGCATGTTTCCACCCTTTTACTTTTCACTTGTCTTTGTCTTTAAAGCGGATTTCCTTAGTTTCTGTTCCTGAATCTTGTTCAGACCAACCCCACCTCATGCCGTTGTTGCTGTAGTTGGGCTAGGATCTGATGTCTTCACGGTGTTAGGCTTAATGTCATCTGTTACTCATTTTTCTCTTTTTTGCCTTTTGGATTGAATTTTTTTATGATTCCAATGTATTCCACTATTGGCTTTATTATGTACGTCTTCTGATGTCTGCGGGGACTGCCCCGGGGTTTCCAGCACGCGTCTATACTTTGTTCCAGCGTACCTGCACTCGATGCCACACCCGTTGACGTGGTGTAAGGATCTCACGGTAATGTGGTCCCAAATCCTCCCTCCCAGCTTTTGTCATGCGTTTTAATTTCCTATGTACCACAGGGTATTGCTGTTATTTTTGCTTTAAATAGTTGTCTTTCAGATTGTTTAAACATCAAAGTAGTCTTTGGTTGACTTTCATTTAGGCCCTGCCCCAGGACCGCCCCCCCTCTGTTGAGTCGGAGCCCCGGACGCGGCTGTCCTAGCCGCCCCACGCACAGCTCGGTGCCGACAGCGAGTGCTCTCACTTCCATGGGCCTGGAAACATCTCTGTTCTGCCTTCGTCTGGGGAGGTATTTTCATGGGCATAGAACTCTCAGCACCTGCAAAGGCTGCTGCTGTGTCAACCTCCATGGTTTCTGACGAGGATGCTGGCCGCCCTTCCTATCTTTGTTCCTCTGCTGTGATGTTGAGTTTTTCTTTGGCTGCCCCAGGGTTTCTCCTGTCTCTGGGCCTGGGTGCCATGGTTTGGCTATCTTTCCCTTTCGATGCTTACCCTCCTTCAGTCTCTCTGAGCCTCTTGGACTTTGATCTGTTGCCTGCTTGTCCCCGAGCCTTCTCGCCTGGCAGCCCTTAACTTCTCAGCCTGGCTCTTCTCCCCTGTCTGGCACTCTGGTCATATGTACGTCAGCTTATGCGATATTGTCTCAGCTGGTGGGTGTTCTGCTCTTTTTTCTGTTTCTATTTTAGGTTTGGGTTAATTACATTGACCTTTTTCAATTCAGTAATTTCTTCCTTGTGGAGTATGCTCACGAGCCAGTCATATGCATTTATTTGTTTCCATATTTTTTAGTTCTACTGTTTGTATTTGACTTTCTAACATTCCTGGTGTGCTTGGGTGGCTTCGGGCCACCTCCCAGTCTCCTTCTTGTAGCCTGCTCTGGCTCTTGGCCGTGTGCTCAGACTCCTGAGCAGAACCCCTCAGCCGCAGCACCTCTGCCGCTCTGGACCAAATGATTCTCTGTGCAGGATCATCCTGTTTGTAGTCACATGTTTAGCAGCATCTCCTCTCCTGCTTGTTATTGATAACTGTAAATGTCCACAGTGTTGTTAGATGTCAGCTTGGCTGCGTCTCAGTCTCAGAATCCCTACTGTCTGCCCGTGCCAGTTCTTCACGCCGGTTCTCCCGGGCTCCCTCCCCTGGGACGGCCACTTTGACCTCTTTGAATTTTTCCTTGTATTTTAAATTTTTTTCCATAGTTTTACATAACCCACTTTTCTGCTGTCATTTCTTGACTGTCTGCTTAAGAGATCCTGTCTGTTGGTTTCTGACTGTGGCGGGGGTACTCTCCTTTCTCATTACCTCACCTGCAGTCTGCATTCTGTCTTCATTTTTGGTTAAAACCGTATTTGTGGTTTTCATAACACACTATGGAAATGCTCACGGCTGAGCCAGAGGCATGTTTGGATTACATTTCTTCTGCTAAACAACTTTTTATTTTCCTGAGTTAATAATTTTCTCATTTTTTATTTTCTGTGTACCTAGTACAGATTTAGTCCCAGACCGATGGAATTGCACATTTCTGTGGCATTTTCAGCACGTCAAGTCTGCCTGGGTCATAACTTTCTCGTCTTGGTTGTGCATAACCGTCGGTAGCTTCTCACAAAAGGTTGCTGGGGAGATAAATATCCGAGACTTTGTATTCTGGAAACGCTTTCTGTCAGTCCGGAACTCTGTGTTGGACACGTTTCCTTTACATTGGGATTGCTCTTTGTTCTGGTGTTGCGCAGCACTCGCGGCACGGCTGGGCTGGCTTCCTGCTCGCGGTCCCGCTCCCCGGGCGGGAGCGCACTGGTGTCCCGGCTGCCCCCGCCTCCCGCACAAGCAGGGACGGGCGCGTCCTTCCAGCTGGCGCACCCTTGCCTTCTCTCCGTTTTACCTTTACTTTAGGTCCCCTCGATGGAGCCTCCAGTTTTCTTCTCCATTTTCCAAATTTTTGTCTGTTTGCTTCACTTTCAGAAAATTCCCCATCTTTCTTCCAGCACTTCTGTGGAAATTTCCCTTTCTTCCACCTTAATTAATTCTAATTCCTGAGAGCTCATTCTTCCCCAAGCGTGTCCTCCTTGTAGCCCGCCGTTCCAGTGTGGGAATGGCCATGACGTCTGTCTCTTCAGGGGCACGCTGACCGTCTCCTACACACCGTCCCGACCTGTAGCTCGTACGCCTCAGACGGCTCCTGGTTTCCGCCTCGTAGCTTTAGTGTGTGCTTTGTCTTTGCTGCTCCCACTGGAGCAGACGTTGGTCAGGGAAGGTGGGTCTGCACCTTGTTGTTGGCTGAGTCTGCATCACTTGGTGGGGGTGGGGGGCACCGTCAGCTGAGCCGTTGCAGGGCAGATCATGGGGGGCCTGAGGCCGCTGTGGGGGTGCACCTGAGCCACACTCGCCCGTTGTCCGCAACTAACCGGTAGCCCTTTGTCTGGTGTTTTGCTCTGGCTGCCCTGACCACTCGTGGGGCTCCATGGATTCGATTCACAGGATGTTCCACTGCTGGCCCACGACGTCCTTCCTGTCTGGCCTGGTGTACGTCCATTTGTCCTCCGTACCTGGCCTACACCCCAGCTTGCCCCGGATGTTTCCTCAGTTCACCCAGTTAACCACCTGCAGTGGACCCTCTGACACTGCCTGCGGCCACCTGTCAGGCTCACTGTTCTGTTCTGGCAGACTCGCAGAGGACGGAGCCCTCAGAGTCCGCCTTGGACGCGCATCTGCACCCCTCCCAGCCTCTGACGGCTCTGTTGCTGACCCTGGTCTTGTGTGATTACAGCTGGGCAGGTGCACAAACAGCGTGGTCAAGCATGAGCTAATGCGCCCGTCCAGCAAAGCCCCACTCTTGGTGCTTTGTGAAGACCACCGGGGCCGGATGGTGAAGCACCAGTGCTGTCCCGGCTGTGGCTACTTCTGCACAGCGGTAAGTGCCCAGCTCGCCTTGCGGGTCCCTGGCTCAGCAGGCTCATGCCAGTGCTCCCTCCCTCCCTCCCCTCCCTGGCTGACTGTTACAGCAGACACCTCCCAGCAGCTCCCTGGTCTGGGGCCCGCCTGGAGGCCCCCTCCCACGATACACTCTCCTCTTGCTTCGTGTGAGTCTGCAGCCTCCCGGGGACAGCTGGGACATGGGAGGCAGGCGCCCTCAGCCCCCCCGCCCCCCGCTCACTGTGTCTGAACGCACAGCGGCCTTGCTCCTGGGCAGGGCCTGCCTGACTCTTCTGCTTTGCCGTCATCTCTTGATTTTAGGGTCTTCTCTGTCAGTTACTTCATTCCACATATACCCATGCCTAGGGTGCCATAAGAACGTGGGGGTCCCTGCAGTTCACTTGGCCCACAGCGGAACAACCACCTGGGTCAGGAGGCTCTCTGCAGTGGTTGCTCTTGGGATTTCACACCTGTGTGCCCTTCGTTGTCTTCCACATCCTTGTTGCTTCTGCTGGAAAAGAGGGAGACTGCTTCTCTGGGTCCAGTGACCCAGCTCCCAGCAAGAGCGCACTACTCTTACTGCTCCTCATCCTGCTGGAGGTTTACCTCCTTGGCGCCGGCGAGTCCTTTTTTGAGGCTATCAGGTTTGCCTGAAGTGCCCCCCGGTGATGCTGGGTAACCTCTGCGGAACACTGTCCCTCCTCTCTGTTCCAAGTTTCTCTTTCCTGGATTGTCCTCTGGGGGTCCTTCTTGGGACCTGGTTTTCTGGGCAGTCTCTTCTCGGGTTAGAATAGCTGGAGAGTGAGGCCTTGGCCTCCTGGGGTGTGGGGGGCAGTCACGTGGCTTCTCCCCACTTTGCTCACTCTCTTTAGAGCAGCGGTGGAGCAGGGTGGGGGTCGTCTGGGTGGGTCAGTCAGTTAAGCATCCCGCCCCTTGGCTTCAGCTCAGCTCACAATCTCAGGGTTGTGGGATTGAACCCCGATCAGGCTCCGCACTCGGCGTGGTTTCTGCTTGAGAGTCTCTCCCTCTCCCTCTGCCCCTCCTGCTCTTGCTGTCTCTCTCTCTCAGATAAATAAATCTTCAAAAAACAAAAACAAAAAACAAAGGGGCACGTGTGGACACACCACAGACATAGGACATGGGTCTCCTGCTTACTTAGCCAGGGACTGGGAGCCCCAACTGGCCTCTGGGCCCCTGGCCCCACACCACGCTCACAGGCAGGTTCAGTAGCACTTTGTTTACTTTCATGCATGTTAGCCCTAATTTTAAACAGTGATTTCTTGTCTTCCCATTTTCAGGGTAATTTTATGGAGTGTCAGCCTGAGAGCAGCATCTCTCACCGCTTTCACAAAGACTGTGCCTCTCGAGTCAATAATGCCAGCTACTGTCCCCACTGTGGGGAGGAGATCTCCAAGGCCAAAGAGGTGACCATCGCAAAAGCGGACACGACCTCCACCGTGACGCTGGCCCCCGGGCAGGACAAGAGCTCCTTGGTGGAGGGCAGGGCTGACACGACCACGGGCAGGTATGTGCCCAGTGCAGCCTTGGTCAGCTCCTCTGGAGACCTGTGTGTCTTTAAGTGCTGACCCCTGCATGTGTGTGTGCACGTGTCCTCTGCCCCTGCGGGAGTGTCTCTGCACGTCCGTGCACGTCTGTGCCCCCTGCACACCCGTACATCTGTTGCATGCGAGTATAATATGAAACATTAGCTTTAGCTCGTACAGTCAGTTACTGCGTTATATTTTGAAGTCCCTAGCTAAATGAGAAAATAATTTTGTTAAGGGAAGGGTTCATATTGGGAATATAAAACATAATAAATATTATACTGATACAGAGAAAAGTAATACTTTGTCGAAGGCTGCTTAAAAGAGCCTTGAATTGTAGACTTATCAAACAATATTGGGAGGAGGCCGAATCTTTCTTGTTCTGTATTAACCCTGCTAATCTATAAATGAATGTAACATGACTTGAATCAGATTTCCAGGAGGATTTCCTCCCACTGGCAAGAGCAGTGGGTTTGAGAGCTCCAACTGGGAAGTTCATTCACAAAAGCAAACTTGAATGTGGTCCTGGAAACCCTGGAAAAGTTGCCCTTTTGCTTTGAATGTCACTTTCTTTCTGGGAATTTGCCCTGAACTGGACTTTGATCCAAGGACTGAACAGAGAGCGAGTCTGGAGCTGTTTTCACGCTCAGCTGGAAGGGTCCAAGTGAATCATGTTCTGTGTTTTCGTTGGTCTCCACAAGAAGTGGAGTTTTTCACGTGTCTGCAATTCAGCATATCGTTTGTTTCCTACCCCTGAAGCACTGCTGGACCACCGCTCTTGGAGGACGGCAAGCCGCAGGGCACAGCCCCCCAGGCAGCTGAGGGCTTCGACCCCACGGGGCCTGCCGGGCTGGTGAAGCCGGCCCCCGGCCTTTCCCAGGGACCAGGGAAGGAGACCTTGGAAAGTGCTCTGATCGCTCTGGACTCGGAAAAGTAAGAACCAGTCTGCGTTTTCAGATGTGGCTCAGGGCCTGACCCACTGACATCTGCCCATCTGGACATTCCTTCCTGCAGACTTCTCTTCCCTCCGTGTCAGCCACTGGGCCGTTTGCGCCTGTGCGTCTGGAAACCCCCCAATGCTTCCAGTGCTGCCATGGTCGCACTTCCCAAGGGTCTGCACCCTGTGTGGCACCCCCGAGGGTCATTGGGCTCCCCCATGGGGTCATGGTGCATTCCCAAGGAGGTCACTGTAGCATTCTTCAGCTTTTTGATAAATGGTGTTCATCAGGACAATTCACATATTTTTATACTATTTCAGGAAATTATTGCAAGCTGTCCATTACACTAAGAGCAAAAGGTGACTTCTTTGAAGTCATAAGTGAGGACAGTTCTTGTGAGGCTTTTACAAACATTTCCCCTGGATATTGTTGACCCCCTGGTGTTGGCTTCAGGACATAAGAGCAAATGCCACTTGGCTGATTCCTCATCTGTGAAATGAAGGGTTGGATCAAGTGGCTCTTTAGGCTCACCTGCCAACTCTCAGATAGTGCAGCCCTGCATTAGGGCCCTGAGTCTGTGACCTGTGAGCCAGGCAGGTATCCTCTCCCAGGGAAGCCCACCGGCCGAGTTCACCAGGGCCTCAGGCCAGGCCACGTGTCCTCCCTTGGGACAGCACGCCTCTCTGCCGGAAGGGGCGTATATCATGGTACTCTTGATTAGGGGAAGCTCAGGTGTTAGGACACACTGCCCAGTCCCCTATGGTTTCACTCTGTCAGTCTCCAGCCTCATCTGTGGCCCTGATGTTATGGTGACTGAGGGTCCCCCTGCCCCGCTCACCAGGCCCAGACCGCAGACTGCTGAAGGGGGCGGGCTGGGCCAGGTGTGACCACACTGCCCCTGCCACCTCAGGGCCTCCCTTGACCCCATGCTACAAAGAGATGGTTCACTCTGTTGTCACAGTACACAAAAGCCTCAGGAATCATTCTCCTGCTGTGGATGAAGAAGGTAGTTGCTCATTTTTGTTGTTTTTTTCCTGTGAGATACCTGAGACTGGTGAGTTTGGTGCCCTTGACCCTGAGGCATCAGCAGGTAGACATCCCCAGGCCTTTCCATCCTGCAGCGCGCTTCTGTGCATCTGCGGGTGGTGGCAGGTGGGCTGGGAGCCCGGTGGGGCCACCCGGTGGTCACAGCTGTCCGTGTTTTCCCCACAGACCCAAGAAGCTTCGCTTCCATCCGAAGCAGCTGTATTTCTCCGCCAGGCAAGGAGAGCTGCAGAAGGTGCTGCTCATGCTGGGTAAGAGGCCTGTCACGTCCGCTGGGGCCCCGGGGGCCGGTAGTAGTTTGTTACCTTTTCTTAGGAGGTGGGTCTCTTTTTTTTTTTTTTTTTTTCTTTATCTGTCTCTCATTTCTCTGACCTGTGCTTAGTGTAGTTCATCCTGTGCATGATGTTCATATTCTGTTATTCGTGATAATAGAAATATTTTCTATGAATTTCTCATTTTAAAAGAGGAATTAGGTGGATGATTAAATTAAGAGCAGGTATAGATTCAGAAAAAGGAAGATGAGTGAGCTGGGGCCGATTGGGCGCTGGTGGTAGGAAGGCAGGTGCCAGGCCTGTGCTGGTCGAAGCCAGCTGTGGGCAGAGCAAGACGCTTTACACTGATGTCTGCGCATGCGTCTCAGGGCTGACGCGCCTGCCGGTGCTTTCAGACCCTTCCCAGCTCTGCTCCGGTCAAGGAAGGGGCAAGTAATTCAGTTCTGAGCTCGCAGCTCGAGGCTTTATATCTCTGGGGTGAAAAGAATGATTAAAAAGCCCTTCACTTGACAATCAAAGAAGAAACTCAACGATTTGTTCCAAAAACGTAAGTTATTTAATGTTGACCAAAATGGCGGTTTTAGTCCTTTTCCCCCTAGGCTTGGTGGGGTGCTGAGGTTTCCTGGCTGCTCTGTGGCCGGTCTGTCAGCCGATCGTCCGCGTTAGGCCTGCTGGGATCGTGTGCACCAAGCCACGTGTGTGTGAGGCTGCCCAGTGGGCCTGTTGTCCTTGAGCTTAGCAGGTGCCCCGGCCTGGGGGGAAGGCTGAGAGCAGGGGTGCTTGAAAATACAGGAGGGACCGCAGAGAAACTCTGGGAGCCCTTGAGTTGGACAAGGACAGTGAGTGAGGGGGGATTCGTATTGTTAGGTGGTTCCTGGCAATAGACCCACATGTTGAATTTTGTGTGGAACTAGCGTACTTCTTTTGAATCTTCCAACGTGTTTGGAGCCTGGCTTCACTGTAACCTAGACTCGGGATGGTGTTGTGTGATGCTGGTTCTCGGTGGTCGTCCACATGTGCTTTTACCAGCCTTTGTGACCACCCTAAAGTGGTGGGAACCAGAGGCTGCTTCCGAGATAATCGGTGAAACCTTTTTGTTGACAGTTGATGGGATTGACCCCAACTTCAAGATGGAACACCAGAGCAAGCGCTCCCCACTGCACGCCGCCGCAGAGGCCGGCCACGTGGACATCTGCCACATGCTGATTCAGGTCGGACGCACGGCTCTCCACGGAGCCCTCCACCCACTCCCTCTTGTCTTTGTTGAGTGAAATAAAATGGGATTCACAGTTTAGAGAGCTAGAAAGTCCTATAGCACTTCCTGGCTCTAAGAGAGAACCAGTGTTTCTGTCCCCCTAGCCCTGGCCCTGATGTCAGTCCTGCAGCTGCTTCTCTGGCTCTTCCTAGACTTGTCGTCTTTGTTCCCATTCTACATTCAGGTTTCAGTATTGATTACTGACTTTGGAGCGTGGAAAGGCTTGGCCTTGGCTCACATACCCCCCCCCCCCCGCCCCAGTCCCCTCCCCATTTGATCATGTCCCCATGTTGCTGAGATAGTAGGAGCCCTTGTGTTGGCCGCAGTGCATACGAGAGCCGTAATTGTCGAGTGCTTCTGTTGTCTCTTGGCCTCCTGCTGACTCATCCCTAACCCTCCAAACAGACCGCCTCCTGTCTCTGTGTCACCTGCAAGCCCTGTTGCTTGCTCCCATGTCCTCTTTCTCTGGGCCAGCCCTTCCCTGACCCTGGCCCTGTGTTGGGTCCCTTGTCTGCTGGAGACCACATTTTCAGTCTGATCCTTTATCTCCGATGCTTCAGGAAATTTCCTTTGATCCACTGGTCTGAAATCCCACTGCAGTGCAGTGGTCTTTTGACTCCTTTGGGGCATTTGGTGGGTCCTTTCAGTGTAGACATTCCTGTCCCTTGTTCTGGGGTTTCTGGATGCCACCTTCCTCTCTGCCCTCTGGAGCCCCTGTTCACACGTTAGGCCTTACGGACTCATTCTCTGGTCTTCGCTTCCTGCTGTGCACCTGCTCTTCATTTCCCATTCCACTTGCTGGGCAGTGTTCTTGACCTCACCCTCCGGCTCCTCTGGGGAATTTTAATCTGTGCAGTCGCATCTTGAGGTCCAGAGTCCTTGCTTGCTCCCTGAGAGTTCCTTTTTTTTTTTTTTTCTTAAAGACTTTATTTATTTGAGAGAGAGAGCATGAGAGGGAAGAGGGTCAGAGGGAGAAGCAAACTCCCCGCTGAGCAGGGAGCCCGATGCGGGACTTGATCCCGGGACTCCAGGATCATGACCTGAGCCGAAGGCAGCCGCTCAACCAACTGAGCCACCCAGGCGCCCGAGAGTTCCTTTTTTGTACCTCTGTTCTTCCCTTGTTTCTTTGAAGATATTACAGTAATTTTGAAGTTTTATGCTGTTCTGTTCGTTTTGGTCTTTCTTTTTTAAAGGTTTTCCTCAAATGCCTGATGATTCCTGTTTGTTCACATCTGAAGTACTAAAATGCTGGTGGAGGGTCCCTGCCTTGTCACTGTCAGGTGCCCTGCAGACACTGCTGGCCGGAGAGGGGCGCATGTGGGCTGTCTCCTGCATGTGCCTCTGTGGGAGCCAGAGGTGCCGATGGCCGGAGTGCCGGGGCTGCCCCTCCCTCAGCCTTGCGTGTGTGTCTTCACTCCTGACGCCACAGCTTCTGCTGGTGTGTCCCCACTCACCTGGAGTGCTTTCTTGTCATTCTCACCGGTGCTGATGGAAGCAGCAGCTGTGGGCGGAGCAGTTTGCAATCACATCGATGTGTGCTTGCGTCTCTTTTACAGTAGATATACCTGTTAGTGTAGATTTCTAGCTTCCTCTCGTGCCGAAGAGCCTCTGATTTGGATGTATCTTGTTAAGTAGCATGTTGCTAGATTTTTTAAAAGCTCAGTCTGATAACCTTGGAATTTTAATAGGAACTTTTAGTTTAGATAATATTTACTGTAATTTCTATCATTTAAATATATTTCTGATGTTTTATTTTGTTGTTTTGATTCTTAGTCTCTTCAAACAGATATATATATATTTTTTAATCTCCTTTGTTGCCTTCTTTTGGGTTGGTATTTGCTTCAGTCATCTCATTTCCTTTCTCTTTACTCACGTGGAGGCTGTATACTCTTCTTTCTTGCCTCCAGAGGTCACTCTGTGATCTGGTGTGCAGGTGTCATGTCCTCCGTCTTTAGACAGGCAAGGTGAGGGAGCTGCAGATGCCAAGCTGCGGGGAGAAGGCCTTGCACTGGATTTTGGTGGGGAGGCCCATGGAGGCCTCGGGCGCGAGTTCAAGAAGCCTGGCAGGACTCGGGGGCAGCTGAGAAGGCTGCTCAGAGTGGTCCTGCAGGGGATGGTTCTTGGCGGTGACTGTGGTGGGTGGCTGATCTGATGGAGAATGAGCTCATTGGAGAGAGGTCAAGGGCAGAGCGGGCATGGTCATCGAAGCAGTGACCACGGGTGCAAGTGCTCTGAGGGGGAGAGGGCTGGGGGCCGGAACTCCAGGGGGACCGCTGTCTCGTCCCCGTTGTGAGGAGGGCATGGACGTGGTTTGTGCTTTTGCAAGGGTGGACTGGAGACCCAGCGCTGTGTAGGAGTGTTGCAGGACAGGGGCGAGGCAGGAGGTGGGGCAGGGTCGCCCTCATGGTCCTGTGGGCTGCCTTGGGTGAGGGGCTGCCCAGGCTCCTCCTCATCTCAGCGGCCAGTGTGGGGGCTTCTTGGGAGACGTTTCCCTGGATTTGGAATTCTGGGTTGCTGGTTGTTTTCTCTCACTTTGTTTAAGGAAAGATTCCACTGTCTTCCGGCTTCTGTGCTTTCTTTTGAGAAGTTAGCTTTGAAAGGACGTGTTTTCTTTTTGGTCTTTTTTTTTTTTTTTTTTTTTTTTTTTTTTACAGTTACAGTGTGTGTGTGTCTAAGACACACACAGAAAAGTTCTTAACATGTAAACGTCCTGTTAATAAATAATCGTGAAGGGCACCCACCTCAACCCAGGTCAGGACACAGCCCTGCCCACCCCCCTGGAGGGGACAGCTCTCCCAGCTCTCACAGCCTTGGTCTCTGCACCTCTGGTTTGATCACCACGTGGCTTACCTGTGTCTGCCTCTCTGCTTTATGCTCATCGAGTTGTGCAGTAGGACTTCTAGTGTGTCCTCTTCTCAGTCCAGGAGCATCGAGTCGCATGGTAGGACTTCTAGTGTATCGTCTTCTCAGTCCAGGAGCAGAAGCCCTACTTGTGCCTGTGAGCACGGGGGGACGCTCTCTGTGCTCTGGTCCGGTCCTGCTCCTCCTCTCGTGTGAGGCACCGTCCTGGGAAAGCCGAGAGCTTAGGAGCTCTTGCCGTTCTGCAGCTTCTCTGTGTCTTAAACGGTTGCAAAATAAAATGTCACTTACTGGGAATACCAGCCCTTTCTACTCTTGTTCTCTGTGACCCTCTGTGCTGACCTGATGTCGATGGCCCAGGCTGCTCACTCCCTGAGCTTGGGAGCCTGTGATTATGGGTATTTTTCTTCTTTTAGAACCTGAGCTTCTTTCCTGAGATTCCCCAGGAAAGAGATGGGGTGGGTTTTTCTAGTTTTCTCTGAATCCAAGGGTGTTGTTTCTAGGAGGTTCAGCTTTGGTGGGGTGTCTCTCACCCCACACCGTCCAGTACGCAGGCTCTGGCTCTGCACCATCTCCCCAGCCCCAAAGCAGCATGGAAGCTGCTGACTGGTGTTGCTAGCCCGCCCTCTTCTGGGTTCCTGTGCTCTCGGGGTTTGAGGAACATTCCCTCACAGCCAGAAGCACCTGCGAAGAGCAGTTTTGAGATCTTTCCATCCTGTTTAACTTTCATCCTGAGGCCTCACTGGAAACACCTCTTGTTTTGTTCGGGCCCTGGCCCGCTGCAGTGTGGTGTGTGGTGCCACATGTGGCCGTTTGGATTTAAATGACAAAATTAAACGGAAGGAAGTATGTGCTCCTTAGGCACTGAGCGGCGTTTCCCATGCTCAGGGGCTGTGTGGTCAGGGTGGCTCTGCTGGTCTCGGATGCAGATGCAGCACATCCAGCTCCAGCAGTTCGTGCTGGCCTTTGGCCAGCCCCAGGGACATCCGTGGTGTGAGCATCCCTGCCACTGGTCATTCATGACAGCTGCCCTGGGTCCAGATGCAGGTCACCTCCCTCTGCTCCCCAACTCTAGGGTACCCCGTTGCCTTGTCCTCCTTGTGTGAGTGTTCTGTGTCTGTGGTTGCCGTCTGTCGGGAGTCTGTGAGGTGTTTCCTAACAGAGAAAGGTGTTATGTTCTGATAGTCACAGAGCCCAGAGGAGAGGGACAGAGCCGCACCTGTTGCACTGACCTCTGAGCTCGAGGACCTGCTGTGGACTGCACACACCTCACGTGGTGCATGCACACACTTTGCACACCCACACGGGGTCTTGCACACTCTGCACGGTCACGCAGGGAGGTTTTGGGGAACGTGTGGGGGTTGGGGCCTGCCTGGTGTCCAGCACTTGGGCTGTGGTGTGTCTGTCCTGGAGTCTGTACTAAGTCCATCTTGCTGGACAAACTGGGACTTTTCCCTTAAGACCCACTTTCCTGTTCTCACTATTCTCTCTAGTGGGAATCCCATCAGTCACGTGGGGACCTTCTGGTTTGACTTGCTCTTCTCTGTCTTCTCCCCTGTCTGAAGGTTCTCAGGGATTCTTTGGCTTTGTCTCTCAGTCTTCCCTACCTTTTCTTGGTGATGATCACTTTCTTCTGGGCCAACTTTTGTGGTGTCAGTTCTGGTTTGTCTGTGTGTCCCTATGAGGGCCTCTGTCACTTGTTGCCCCTGATTTCGGATGGGCACACTCGGAATCGGTCGTGGGTCCTCAGGGCCTGGTCTGACCCTGGTCTAAGTGAAGGTCAGGGGCCTGGTCCTCTGACCCCTGACCTTCTGTTAGTGCCTGGTCTTCAGCTCTGCCTGTGGTCCCCAGCCCTGTCCTGCCCTCTGGAACTTGCCAGAAGTCTCGTTCAGGATTCCCTGAACCACCTCAGTCCCCTGGTTTCCCTGTGTACCATTCTGGATCTATTTAAAAATCTCTTAACTCATTTTGTTACTTTTGTTTTTAACTACAAACAGTAAAAACAATACTATTCTCAGCCTTTTCCTAGTAAATATTATTTTATAAACTAAATACTAGCTTTTGGTACATCAGTTTAAGAAATTAGGCAGTTTTACGCCCACAGGGAAAGGGTTTTAATTGTGAGACATCCAGTTTGCCTATAGCACACAACACATTTTAAAGTTGGACCTTCTTCTTAAGTTTCAAACAGACTGAAGTTTAAGCATACTTGCTAACCAGAGTGCCTAGGTGGCTCAGCTGATTAAGCACCTGCCTTTGGCTCAAGTTATGATCCCAAGGACCTGGGATCAAGTCTCCTGTCAGGCTTCCCTGCTCAGTGGAGAGTCTACTTCTCCCTCCGTCTACTCGTTCTCTCTCTCTCTCTCTCTCTCTCAGATAAGCATACTTGCTAGACCATTAGTTTTCCAAGTACATAGTCTATTGGAAGAATTAGAAATTGCTTCAAAATATGTAATATTGGAAATCAGCTTTTATTCTATTTATTTTGGGAAGCAGTAAAACAGCCAGAGAGAGAGGTCACTGAGTCAGAATGTCCCTGTGGTCACTGTAGGCCAGGTCACTGCCCGCCTTCTGGCCCAGCCTTGCTGAGCAGCCCCCTCCACATCCCTCTTTGCCTGCCTTATTTTATTTTATTTTTTAAAGATTTTATTTTTGAGAGAGAGCGTGCACACACAAATGGGGGGAGGGGCAGAGGGAGGGGCAGACTCCCCACTGAGGAAGGAGCCCGACGCGGGACTCTGAGTGGAAAGCAGATGCTTAACTGACTGAGCCACCCAGGTGCCCCCTCCTTTTCCTGCTTTAGAAGGTTATCACTTCTCATTTCTAAAGGTATCGTCACTAATGTGCTGTAAACGTTTTCTGTCAAGAAAATGCTCTTCTTTAACCGAAGGTTTGACACTAGTAGAACAATCATGTCTTTGAATTCGGTTCTGAAGACTCAGTTACGGTCATTAGAAATGATATTAGCATAGCTCATGAGTTCTTTCAGCTTGCAAGTGTCTGAATGCCAGGTGGGGGCTGCAGTGGGAGCTCTCTAAGCACCTGAACTGTCTGGTTTCACTAGGCGGGCGCGAATATTGACACCTGCTCAGAAGACCAGAGAACCCCATTGATGGAGGCAGCAGAAAACAACCATTTAGATGCAGTGAAGTACCTCATCAAGGCCGGGGCCCTCGTGGATCCTAAGGTACGCATTCCTGTTGTGTGTAGAAATTTTTCAGAAAGATGAACAGGGGCCAGTTCCTTGTTGGAACGTCTTTAGGAATTGGTAGGCATCAAACAACCACCTATTTGTCTGAAGTAGTTATTAGTTCACCTTGTTGGTTACCAGTTTATTTGAGAAAATACTAGTGAACACTGGATCTACTGTGCCTCACAATAGACAAAGCAGCGAATAAGGAGTTTGCCATGCAGAGGTCTCTAGCTTCCTTCATTTTGGACACTTTCCCTCCTCTGACTTCCACTTGGAGCAATTAGCCACCCCCCCATAAAAAGCATCCAAATTGGGAAAGAAGTAAGATGATCTCTGTTCATAAATGGTATGATTTTATATGTAGAAAAACCTAAAGAATCCACACAAAAAAATCTAGAACTAAGAAATACATACAGAAAAGTTATACAAAATCAATACAGAAGCATCAGTTGTATCTCTGTACACTTGAGATGAACGATCCAAAAAGGAAATTAAGAATTCCATTTACAATAGCATCAAGAAGAGCAAAGTATAAGGAATAAACTTAACCAAGTACACCGAAACCCCCAAAACATTGCTGAAAGAGATGAAAGAAGACGTAAGTATGTGGAAACGCGTCCCGTGTGCATGGGTTGGAAGACTGAACATTGTTGAAGTGCCTGGACACCCAGGGCGAACCACAGAGTCAGTGCAATCCCTGTCAAAATCCCAATGCCATTTTTTACAGATAGAGAAAAACCAATCCTGAAATTCCCACGGATCTCAGGGACCCTGAACAGCAAAGCAATCTGGCAGAAGAACAGAGCTGGAGGCCTCACGCTTCCTGACTTCCAAACCTACTACAGCAATCAACACGGCGCGGTGCTGACATGAAGACAGACGTACAGACCGTGGGAGAGAAGGGCCCAGAAACGAACCCTCACCGATATAAAATGGTTCTCGGCAGGGTGCCAAGATCATTCAGTGGGAGGAAAGGGCAGTCTTTTTAACAAATGGTGCCGGGAAAATTGGATCTCCACGTGTCAAAGAATTCAGTTGGGCCCTTCCTTTACAGCGTTATTTATTTACTCAAAATGGATCAAAGACCTAAACGTAACAGCTAAAAACGTAAGTCTCTTAGAAGAAAAGATAAGAGTAAAATCCTCATGACCTTCATTGGATCTGACAGTGATGTCTTGGATGTAAGGACCAATAGCACAGATAATAAAATAAACTTAATCAAAAATAAAAACTTTAATGTGTCAGAGGACACTAAAAGTGTGAAGAGACAACCCACGGAATGGGAGAAATAGTCATAAATCCTGATGGGGGATTCCTATCCAAAATATATAAAGAACTCCTACCACTCAATAACACAAATCCAACCCGATTCAAAAGTGGGCAAAGACTTTGAATAGAAATTTCTCCAGAGAAGATCTATAAATGGCCAATTAGCACATGAAAAGATGCTCAATATCACCAGTCATCAGGGAAATGCAAATCAAAACCCCAGTGAAATGTCACCTCCCCTTGGGGCAACAGTTATCTCAAAATGGAAAGTAAGTGCTAACAAGGATGTAGAGAAATTGGAACCCTCATGCATTGCTGGGGGGAATGTGAAATGATGCAGCTTCTGTGGAAAAGAGTTTGGTGGTTCCTCAAAAAGTTAAACATAGAACTACCATGTGATCCAGCAGTATTTACCCAGAGGAACTGAAGGCAGGGGCATGAATGGGTATTTGCACTCCCATGTTCTCAGCAGCCTTGTCCACAAAGCAGGAAGGTGGAAACAGCCCAAGTGTCCACCCACAGAAGGACAGATTAGCAAAAAATGGTCTGTGCGCATTATGGGGCATCACTCAGCCTTAAACAAGAAGGAAGACCCAGCACAGGTAAAGTGCTGAGTGAGACAAGCCTGTCCCAGAAGGACACATCCTGTAGGATCCACTCGTGTGAGGACTCAGAGTCGTCAAGTTGAGAGACTGCAAGTAGGTTAAATAAAGTTTATGGGGGCTGGGGTGGGGTGGGCATCCCTGCTTAGTGGGCACCGTGTTTCTGGTTAGGGTGAGTGGTGAGGGCTGCACGGCAGTGTGAATGGGGTCACTACCACCAAATTGTACCCTTGAAAATGGCCACAATGGCAAATTTTATGTTATATACATATGTACGCATAAATTACAGTAAAAATATAAAAATGATCTTGTAGTTTCTCACATAAATACACGTTTTCCCAAAAACTTATGCTGTTAATAGTAATTTATCAACTTCCTTTTTTTCCATCAAATTATCACTTTTTCTATTAAACATTGTTTTATAACGTTATTTGAGGTGGCTGCATTGTATTTCATGATGCAGTGGTATCACTTTTAGTCAAATTTGGTTATTGCTTAATATTTTCGTTTACAATTTTTTAAAGATTATTTTCAGAGGGAGAGTGTGAGCATGTGGGCAGGGGGAGGGGTAGAGGGAGAGAATCTTTCAAGCAGACTCCCTGCTGAGTGCAGAACCCGATGTGGGGCTTGATCCCATGACCCCGAGATCATGACCTGAGCCGAAACCAAGAGTTGGACGCCTCATTGAGCCACTCTGGCACCCCTTTTTTCAATTATCATTATACACACTGCTCCAATTAACATTTTTTTAGCTAAGTTTATGCACATTTGATTTCTTTAGGACATATTTCTGGGTGTGGAATTGTTAGATTGAAATATTGAGGGTTTTTATATCTCTTCCTGAAGTATACACCAAGTGTGTCTGAGCACTCACTTCCAGTGGCGACTATGATAGGTTTTTAAAAAAATATTAACAGGAGCGCTTAGGTGGCTCAGTCGGTGAAGCGTCTGCCTTCGGCTCAGGTCTGCCTTCGGCTCAGGTCATGATCCCGGGGTCCTAGGATTGAGTCCCATGTCAGGCTCTCTGCTCAGCAGCGGGGTCTGCTTCTCCCTCTCCTGTTCCCCCTGCTTGTACCCTCTCTCTCTCTCTCTCTCTCTGTCAAATA
Organism: Eumetopias jubatus; assembly: GCF_037043125.1. Lineage (NCBI taxonomy): Eukaryota > Metazoa > Chordata > Mammalia > Carnivora > Otariidae > Eumetopias > Eumetopias jubatus. The sequence continues at coordinate 94,924,866 of NW_028274821.1, forward strand.
AATAAATAAAATCTTTAAAAAAAAAAACCTTTTAAAAAAATATTAACAGTTTGATATACACAAATGGTTATCTGTTTTTTTTTACTATTTTATTTAGCTTGTCTTAAAGTGAACACTTTTTGGTACATAGTTATTTATGTGTGGTATGAATATTTTTTCAAGTTTTAGTCTTTTGCTTTATTTTTGGTGTTTATTACAATCTGGAAACCTTTGTTTTATAAATGTCCATAGGTAACTATTATTAATCTTCTCCATTATGACGGGTGGATGAGTCCCACGCATTTACCCCATTCTCTGCCAAGGCATGGATACCCAGCCTTGCCACAGGAGCTCATGCCCACGCTGAGCACCACTGCAGAGGCAAGAGGTTAGTGTGCAGGGCTTTACAGAAGCACCTGGAACCTGCAGACAAAGGACCGGAGAAGTTTCAGTGGTTTGAGGGGAGCAGACGTCGAAGGGGACGGACGGCTCATGGATGAACTTAGCCGTAGATAGCGTGCAATAGAAGAAAGTGGTCACTGCAACTGAAGACCGCTCATTGAAATTACTCAGTCTGAAAAACAGCTTTTGGACAGTTTCCAACTGATGTGTAATTGGAGTTCCCAGAAACAGGGGAGAAAGAATCTGATAGAAAAAAAAATATTGGAAAAAAAAGTGGTCATAAGCTTCCCAGATTTGGTAAGATAACAATCTGTAGATCCAAGAAACTAAGCCAACCCCAAACTAGATAAATACAAGGAATACCACACCTACACAATGTTGAAAACTGAAAACAAAGAAAATCTTAGAAGCAGCCAAAGAATGACATATGACATGTAGGCAAACAGCATTACAAAAAATCACCAACTTCTCATCTGAAACAATGGGGAAAGAAAACTCAAAAAAATTAACCCAGAAGGCTGCATCCAGTAAAAGTAACCCCCCCCAAATAATTGTGGAATAAAACACTTTCAAGTGAACAAAAACTGGTAGGATTTATTGATACATTTGCCCGAACAGGGGAGGGAACTCTGCGTGAGAGTCTGTCCAGGAATAGTGCCTGGGAAAGACCATTGTTTTCTTTAAATTTCCTAAAAGACAAAAGGCTGTTTAAAGCAGAAATATTTTCACAGGGTGAAGTTCATACCAATTTAGAAGTAAAATGGTCACCAACAGCACTGGGCAGGAGCCACGAATGCAATCCTACTGTTGTCAGGCTGTCTTAATTCTGCTCTGGGAGGCGGTAAACATCAATCCAAGTGGACTGATTAGGGGAATATCATCGCCCCCAGAGGAGGTACAAAGAAAATAATTTAAAAGAAATACAGCTTTAAGGACAGTTTAAAAAAATCTAGTGGAGGAAGTGGAGTACTAAGCAGTATTTGTAGAACTACAGGCACGGAAAGAGGATCGAAGCCCCCACCCCGTCCGTGAGGACACCCCCCCACCCCGTCCGTGAGGACACCCCCACCCCGCCCACAGGGGCAGCATGTGTGAGGACTGAGCACACCACAAGCAGGTGTAATGGTGTTCTGCAGGTGCTCGCGTTAAATGGACAAACAGGTGGGAGGAGAAAGGATGGAGAACACGTATTGTGCAGTAGTAACTTTTAGAAAAGGGAAGATTATTTTTGTGATTCCAGCATAGGGAGAGGTTTCTTCAGGAAGACACAGAGAAGTACAAAAGTGATTGGTAAAGTCAAGTTCATTGGAATTAAGAAACTCTGGTCAACAAGATGTCACAAAGTTCACAAAAGGCAGGCTACACGCTGCCAGAAGATATTGCAATATACTGGCAAAGGATTAATATACAAAAAATAAGGAAGTCCAACAAACAAAAGAGCTCAAAAGAAAAATGGGCAAAGAATCAACGGGCAGTCCCTGGAAGGGGAAATCTGAGGAACCAGCAAACACAGGGAAGGTGCTCAGCCTTTTGAAAACCACCCTGAGACACCATCGTGTAGCCATTGGATTTGGTGGCGCTCAAAGGTTGGACTGCCCAGAGGAGCCATAGCATGGCCCGTGTCGCTGCCGCTGTGTGGCGGGCCCCTGCCCCGAGGTGGAGATGCCCCTGTTCAGCTCTGGGATGTGTGAACAGGGGGACGTTTTGTGATACTCAGTGCGAAGTCATTCAACTGAGAACACTTGAAAATAAGGCCAGCCTTTACACCAACAATCATACATTTTTGTATTTATCATACAATTAAAATTTTAAACACCAGTAATATGGGGTTTGAGTGTGTGGGTTTTCTTGAGAAAAGCAGGTTACTAACTTCAGGCTTGGTAGGAAATCTGTTTTAACGGTGTGTGTGTGAAAATCTCGGATTCCTGCTTAGAGGGTCAGAAAGAGGGAGAAAGAGGGACTGAGGAAACACGGTCAGTACAGACAGGAGCAGGGGGGGAGGCAAAGAGAGACCCTGTAAGGAGAAAACGGTGGAAGTGTGTACACACAGGTCCCTGAGACGCACGCCCAGGAAGAGTCCATCTGTGCAGGATGCAGGCTCTCAGGTTGGCACTGAGCCTGGCCCTGTGAACCAGGGCACACGTGGTCCCCCAGCCCTCCCAGGACCCCCAAGTCTCTCCTGGAGCTTTCTGGGTCTGACTTCCACAGTGGAGGGTGGCTTTTGTTTTGTTTTGAGGTCCTTCAATGCTTGAGGAAGTAGAGCTGAAAGCTAACGGGGAGATGTGCCTGCAGCCACAGGAGGCAAAACACAGGCAGGCAGCCACCCTTACGTGCGTCGGACTGCAGGGCAAGCGTGCCCCCACTCTGGGCCCCTGCTTTTCTCTGCCATTTATTGTTTTTAATTCTGTGGCGTATGGATAATGATTACGGAATTATTAGCACTAGTCTAAAAGCGTGCAACGGCCACCATTGTCTCGTAGAGGTCCCGATGGGTACGGGTGGCCCTCTTGTCATGTGAGGAGTGCTGCAGGTGCCTGGCATAGTCCTTGGGGGCCATGTTGGAACGGAGGGACAGGGCACAGCACCTGGCCATGTCGAGAAGCCTGGGGCATGCTTCGGCCTGTCTGGACCATGGGAAAAAGGAAGGGATGGGTGGTTGACATGATGTACCTGCCAGGTGTGTCATAAAACTTGAAGACTTCTTGCCACCTGAGGCCCCATTGGTGTCTGGAGCCCGGCGGACAGGGCTTGGACCCCAGCCGGACGACCTCTGAAAATAACTCCACCTTTCTCTGCCTGGGTTCCTTCTTCTCGAGGAACCTCACTCATGTGGGGAACAAACGTTCACGTGGTCATGTGCTCAGGGTCGTGCTGTAGGTCATGGGATTTCTCTGGAAACTGTGTTGCAGGATGCAGAGGGCTCCACCTGTCTGCACCTCGCTGCCAAGAAGGGTCACTATGATGTAGTTCAATATCTGCTTTCAAATGGACAAATGGACGTCAACTGTCAGGTAAAGCCACACCTTCCACTTACTGATACTCACCTGGCTGACTGGTCAGTGACCCCGTTCTCCTTTGTAGCAGTCCTGGCCCTGACCCGTTCTCCGCAGCCCCCCTTGCAAGGCCTTGGAAGGCCTGGCCTCACCCACCCTGGCTGCCGCCTCCCCTGGCTGACCACTGGCCCCTCTAAAAGCCCACACCTGTGACGGCCTCTACCCTGCTGCCTGGCTGGAGACTTCTCCCATGGCGCCTGCCTGAGCTGCCCCAGCCTCCTGGCCTCGGGGCACGTGTCACCACCTGAGTGGGGTCCCTGACCTGTGTGCCAGGTGCCCTCCCTCCTGTGGTACCCCATCTTCCCTTCCAGTGGCTATCAGGGTTCCAGGGCAGGGTCTTTGTGTGGCATGTAGCCCCTGGCACGAGGAGGGGTCCCATGTGCATCTAGCCAGTGACTCGGGAGAGCAAGTGAGCACGCTTCCCTCCCACTCGCTGAGACCCAGACCCCTCCCCTCCCATGTGACTCTGGGCCCTGGAAAGGGTGTCTTGGCTCACAGGCTCTGCCCCATCTTTTAGTCCAGCCGTTGCCTCCAACCCAGCACTCTACAAGCCACCCTGACAGAGACCCTCCCCAGTGGCCCAGAAATACAGCTCCCTGCCTTGTGCCGCCCAGCCCACCTCTTACTCTCACAGGGTCCGTGGGCTGGACCCTTCCCCTGTTTCATTTTCTGTCTCCCACTTGGTTCCGTTTTGTATGTTTCTTCCCCTGGGCTGGGCTGGGCTGGGCTCTGCTCCCTGAGGCTTGCTTGTTCCTGCTGTGCCCCCAGGGCCCAGGTTGTGCGCACAGCCATCCTACAGGGATGGCCTGACTATATGTCTCCCAGAGAGATGTGGCAGCTGAGGGGCGGGTACAGGAAGCCGCTGGGGAGGTGTTAGGGAGGGTTGAGCTTTCTGCCACCAGACCACGAGTTGGTTAACGTGATACTCATTTCCTGAAGAGTTGCCTTTTTCTGTTTTAAATAAAACTACCCACCACCACTGAGTAAGGAGAGAGGCCTAAGTTTGTGGATGGTAGAAAGCCAACTCGTCAGAACCATGACGGATGCTAATGTGGGGTCGGCCGGGGCAGGTTTTCTTGCTTCCCGTCCTTTAGGAAGAAGTGGGACCTGGGCACAGCCTCCATCAGTCTCTGGGCTTGGATATCTGTCTGTTTGCAGTTGTTAGCAGCTGCCCCTGCTTCATGCTTGGGGTCTGGCTACCCACCATCCGGACTGCTGGTCTGGGAGGGGCGGTCTGGTCAGCATTTCTCGGTCCTTACGTGGTCCAAGCAGGTGCACTCTGGTGTGCCGAGTGTTATCCTGGCCGTGGCTGCCCACCAGGCTTCAGAGGGACGAGGTCTCCTGGCAGATCCATCCGTCCCCCTCAGAGCAGAGGTTCTGGCTCCGTCCTGTACTCACTGAGACCCCTGGGGCTACACCCTGAGCCTAGGTTTCCTCATCCACAAAATGGGGACTTGGACTGGTTCCTGTCTCGTGGAGTTGTCTTACAGGTCCCGAGTGAGATTGTGCTTCATGTTACTTGTCTGTAGAGCTGTAATGGATTTTGTTTTTTTTTTTCTTGTGTGTGTTGTGGTTTTTTTTTTTTTTTTTTGAAATTAGGATGACGGCGGCTGGACGCCCATGATTTGGGCCACTGAGTATAAGCATGTGGAGCTCGTGAAGCTGCTGCTGTCCAAGGGCTCCGACATCAACATCCGGGATAATGTGAGTCTCTGGCTGTCGCTGGTCCTGAACACCTCTCAGGGCAGCGGGTCCTGGAGGAGGACAGAGGGACCAGGCTGTACAGAGCTGGCAGCTGAAGGTTCTTGTTCTTGGAAGCCTGCCTGTGGCTCTGCCCTTTTTTCCCAGGTTTCCAGTGGCCCCTGGACCCACTGTGGTTTCCTGGGACTGTTTTGTGTGTTGGCCAATTGCTAGGTGGAGATTGAGGGGCAGAGGTTCCTGAGGCCTGCCCTGTGGATAGTGCCTGCCTTTTCAGAGGCGAACCTGGACTGGGACTGCATCACTGACTCCCATGTCTATGATTAGGACCACGGAGCCCAGGGCACACCCCACACCTGGGCAGGCGGCCTGTGAGCACTAACTTGTACTCTGTTGCTGTCCAGGAAGGAAAGAAAGGGAGCCACCGTGTGCTCAGGCCATGAGAGCTAAGGTGTTTGTGTTGATGGCTAGTTTTGTGGGACATAATTGTTTTCAGAAAACAGGGTTATGGGGCCAAGGTCGGAAAACTCGCCAGTCCCTCTGGGAGTAATGCTCCAGCCCGTATATCAGATAGGAGGTGATTCTAGTTAATTTATATATTATAACTTTTTTAAAGATTTTATCTATTTATTTGAGAGAGAGAGAGACCGAGATAGTGACAGAGATCACGAGCAAGTGGGGATGCAGAGGGAGAAGCAGGCTTCCTGCCAAGCAGGGAGCCCAGTGCGGGGCTCCATCCCAGGACCCTGGGATCATGACCTGAGCTGAAGGTAGACGCTTAACTGACTGAACCACCCAGGCACCCCTCTGGTTAATTTAAAAGGGTGTTTCTGGAAAGTTCTTTGGGGACCCACTCAGGAACAAGGCAGAGGGACAGGGGTCCCAGGGCGGACAGACACAGTGCCCTGCAGAGCTGTTTCGGCTGTTACAGAGAGTCACCAAAAGCCATAAATGGAAAATGTAGCACAGACTCATTAAATTGATAATGAAATATGAAAGCAGTTAACAGTAAGACATGATTTCTCCAAGCAAGCACACCATTCAGTAGGGTGTGAGTCAGCATGGAGCCCGAGTGCCCAAGGTAGGGAGCCAGGTGGTGTTGGTGGTGTCTTTTGGTTCTGAGCCCTGAGCGGGACAGGGCTCTCCAGATCCCCGCTTAAAGAAGGGGTGGGAGCAGTGAGCACCGCCTGGTCATTCATTGTGGCTGCTTGGCACTGGGACCCTTCCCCACGTCTGTGAGCAGGTCCTGCCCTGCCCTGAAACCAGGAGCGTCAGCACAGAGGCCAGCATCTGGGCCTGCAGCAACGTGGCTCAGCTGTGGGGTGTTTCTGTGAATGTCCTCAGAGCTGGGGTCAGTACAGTGGCGCTGCCTGCGGGGACCCGGGGTCTGGGAGGCGCACGGCAGTTTGGATGAGGGTAGCGAGAAGGGGTGTGATGGGGTCCAGCGTGGCTGCAGCAGAGGGCAGTCAGACTCTGCCCTGTGGACGCTTCGTGGCACATCGTGAGCAGCCCCCTTCAAGCATGGAGTGCTTGGAGCAGCTGCAGATGTGTGTCCTCGCTGGGCAGGGTATCAAGAGCGTGTGGGTGCAGGGCAGCAGACGGCCTCACAGCGTCCATGTAGGTGTCAGCGCTTGTGCTGGTGGTGGTCCTCGGGAAGCAGGAGGGTGGACCAGACTGCGTGTTTGTTGTTCATGTGACAAAGCAGTGCTATTATTGCACCCTAACAGTTTTATGGATGTGTAAATGGTGCACCAGTTAGGGTGTCCAGTTGGATGAGAGTTAACCCCAGAAACCGTCACTACAGTCAGGACGGTGCACGACACTCCCAGAAGTTTCCTCCTGCCTCTTCATAGCCAGCCACCGTCTGCTTCACTTTCTGTCACTGAGTTTGTGAGTTCACCTTTCCGTAGGCGGATCCGTGCAGTGTGATTGTTGCTCAGGCAACATCAGCCTGGGGGTCAGTGTTCCATTGTGCGGACAGGTCAGCTCAGGTGTCCTTCACTGGGTCGCGGACGTGGGGGTTTTCTGGGTTCTGGCTGTCACACATAGAGCTGCTGTGGACATGCACGCATGTGTATTTGCGTGGACCCCTGCTGTCATTTCTCTCCCATAAAACCTGGGTCACCTGTTGAAGGAGCTGCCGAGCTTCCAGAGTGCCTGTGCCTGAGAGGCTGTGCCTCCCCAGCACTTACTGTGGTTAGTTTGTGTCCTTTGGGGGGGTGGTGAGGGCGGTCCTTTCAGATCTTTTGCTCATTTTTTATTGGATCATTTATTTTCTTATTCTTCAGTTTTAAGAGTTGCTGTACATTCTGCATACAAGTGCTCTTTATCAGATGTTTTCCAAACCTTAGCAACTGTTTTTGAGAAGCAGATGCTTTTTAATTTTGGTAAAGTCTAGTTTATTAATTATATTCTATTTATGGATCATATGTTTGGTGTTCTCTTTAAGAAATCATTGCCTGACCCAAGATCCCAAAGACTTTCTTCCGTGTTTTCTTACAGTAGTTTGTTTTGCATTAGGATGTCCAGCTGTCCGGGCACCCTTTCCCTTCTCCATAGACTTGACTTTGCCCCTTTGTCCACATGCGTGTGGCTCCGTCCCTCGGCTCTGTCTTCCGTGCCATTTGCCCACACGTGTCTGTCCTTATGCCAGCGCCATGCTTTTTCAATTAAGAGAAAATGCTGTGTTACATACACAGAGGGTGTCCCGTTTCTCCCAAACCTCATGCTGTTGCTCTCAGATGCTGTACCAGCACTGCAATAGGTTGTTACTTTGTTTCAACAATTGGTGATCTTTTGGAAACACTGTAGTGACGAAAGTCTCAGGAATCAGCCCGGGCTGATACCACTTCCTTTGCTACTTAGGTCCTTCATTCCAGGGTCGTTTCTCCTCTACACGTCTGACTTTGTTTATTGTGTCCTGGGGTGCTGGTCTGCCCATGACAGGTGCTTGCAGCTTTTCCTGTCTGCAGACTCCATATCTTGGCTTCACTTTGGGAGATGTTTTGCTGGGTGTGGACTTTGGTCGACAGCTTCTTTCAGTACTTTGTACACACAGCCTCTCTGCGTCCTCACCGAGGAGTTTCCCCATGGGGAATTCTCGTTGGTGTCTTGTCCTTATTTCCAGATAGAGTGCATCTGCGTTCTTTTGGCTGCTTTTAGGATTTTCTCTTTATCACTAGATTTTAGCGGTTGATTATGATGCGCCTTGTGTTACTTGTGTGTGTGTTGCATGTGTGAGGTCAGGAAGGTTTGTGAAGCTTGTGTCAGCGAGGTCCTCATTCCTTCCAGAGCTCTTCCTGCCTGCCCCCGCTTCACAAGGGTCCCTGTTCTGTGACTATCAGGTGGCTTGAAGTTGTTCCCAGCTCGCTGATGCTCTTTTCATTTTCCTCAATTATTTTTTTCACTGTGGATTGCAGTTTATCTGGTTTTAAAGCTGTTTTGCTGGTTTTATTGCACTTTTGCTGTGTCTTCAAGCTCAGTAATTTTTTCTTTACAACCTATTATGCTGTTAATCTCACCCAGTGTGTTTCTGTCAGACATTGTACTTGTCAGCTCCAAAAGTTTTGTTTGTAACCTTAGGTTGCATGCCAGACATTGTGAAATTTACCTTGCTGTGAATTTCTGTATTCCTGGAAGGGTCTTGAGCCTTGTTCTGGGTGCAGCAAAGTTACTTGGAAATAGTCTGCTTTGGGTTTTGCTTCCTAGGTTTGTTACATGGGTTCAAGCAGGCCTCAGCCTAGTGCTGGTCATCTCTCTTGTGTGGGTCCTAGCGCTGAGCCCTCTGTGCCTCGGCTTTGGGGTGTGTCCTCCTGGAGCTCCAAGGTGATAATGTCCAGATCTCCAGAGGCCTCTTTCCCAGCCCCACATTCTGCTGTCTTGGCCACCGGCTCTCAGTTCCTGTCTCGGGGCTTCTGGTCCCCTCCCTGCTCCAAGGCCTGGATCTCAGGACAGTGAGCAGGCGGACCCAGGCCCTCTTACTTGTTTCTGCTCTCAGGGATATAGTACTACATCTCCTGATGTCCAGTGTCCTGAAAACCATTATTTCACACGTTTTGACTATTGGGTTCTTTCAGGCAGGAAGGTAAATGCAGATGGTCCCTCTGGCCCAGCCCAGCCTCTGCCAGAACCAAAGTGCCGTCTGTCACTTCAGATGTGTGGGTCAGGCCTGTTGTAATATAGCAGGCAGACCTCACCTAGTCTGGGACTGCACATTCCTATGCTAAGAGGAGCCTAGGTGGACTGGGACAGTCTCAGCCTGTACTCAGCCTGTAATTCTGATTATAAAATCATAATCCTTCTCGTGAAGGACTGAGAAAAGAGGCCCCTAAGGAAACCACATTTTGTTCTGGAGCTTGCAAATGTTTGGACAACGGAAAGATGAGAGGGTAGAAGGAGTCTTGGGACAACGTCCAGGAAAGGAAGCCCCAGGCAAATCCAGGCTTTTCAGAAAACACTAAGGCTGACAGAGGAGTCTGCGGTGAAGCCTGTGCTTGGGGCTAGCTGCTGTTTGCTAACAGGGAGGACCACGCAGTTTGACTTTTCTGTTTCCTCTAGTTCATTGAGCTGGAAGCATTGGACGCTCTCCGAGTGTGGGACTGGGAGGCAGATTATATGCGGAGCACCGGAGCGTTACAGGGGGTTCCCTGGTGGGAGGGGGGCAGGACCGAGGCAGGCAGTGTCATGTAGCTGGCCCATCAGTCCCACGGGGGCTGACATGGGGCGGAGCGGGGGCATGCACTGTGCGGGGCTCTGCCTCGGTACCGCCGAGGCCCCTGCGGTGGTGCCGAGTGGACAGCCAGGCTTGACTTTGGCTCCTGTGAGATATTGGGGGTTCTTGAGGGGTGGGGCCCCCTGAGTGGTGCACCCACTCTGCCAGGAGGCCAGTCAGTGTTTAAGCCACTCTGAGGGGTTAAGCCCTGAGACCAAGTCAGAAAAAGAAAAGGACTGAAACATTCACTGCCTTGTGTTCTGGAGGAAGACAGGAACAAACTAAAGGTTTGGTAAAGAAAGGGCTGAGTAGGTCATGACCGTGAGCTCGGCCTGCACGGTGGTCCGTGCCACGCCACCTGCAGTGAGCACAGGGCAGTCAGCCCGGGAGGGGTCAGAGTGACTTTCTCGTTTGTCCCCAGTGTGGTAGGTTAGCTGTTGTGTCACTATTCTAATTTAGGCTGATTTCTCACCTGGCAAGGCTGCACGTTGCCCTGTATATATGTGTATTCCTCATCTTCAACACAAGTTTTAAATTTTTATACGTTTTGCGCATTTGTTTTCAGAATTACAGTGTAGCAATCTAATAAACTGTGATTATTGTTAAGTCACGTATAGCTTATTTACAGCACAAATGGTTTTTTCTGATCTTTGATTTAAAGGTTTTATTTTACAGAGGTTTTATGAAGTAAAATTTTAAGGCAGTCGTATTTGCCTACCTTTTATCCTTTTCAAATCTTATACGGATTGTCCTATCCTGTAATTGTACTTCTGTTCCAAAGTGAATATGATTTTAAAAAGTAGATAAAGCAGAGTACTCCCAAATGTTATGTTACTAATGTGTTGTGTTTAGATTGGTCTAATTCCAGATGATTTTTTATTCTATTTTTAAAATATTCAGTACCGTAATTACATTACTTTTATAATGAAAACAAAACAAGAAAGGAAACATCCCCAGCACTCAGCCAGGTCTCTGCTCTCCTTCTGGTGCGCTGCGCCGTCTGTCTGTGCAGGAGGAGAACATCTGCCTGCACTGGGCTGCGTTCTCGGGTTGTGTGGACATAGCCGAGATCCTCCTGGCTGCCAGGTGTGACCTCCATGCCGTGAACGTCCACGGAGACTCGCCCCTGCACATTGCTGCCAGGGAGGACCGCTACGCCTGTGTCCTGTGAGTGGTCCCGCTGCACGCAGCCCCTGCAAGGCTCCCGGGTGCCCCAGGTCCCCCAGGGGAAGGTCCTTCCCCAAGCAGGTGGAGGTGTGAGTCTCCCATTCCACCTGTGAGGTCAGCATGGCTATTTCTGGTTCAGGGAGGATCATTGTGAAAACTCCCCGAATACTTAGATGAGTCTCACCCAGCACCTCCCATCAAGGGGGAGGGGACAGACCCCGTTCAGGAGGGATGAAGATGTTAGTGCTTTCCACTTGCCACTCACACATGTGGGTGGGTGCAGTTGGGGTCCTGGGGAGTTGTCCTCGCTCTGCTCTCATTGGAAGCTCAGGACCCAGTCCTGCCCAGTTGCACAACCTCAGGTCCCCCCATTTCACCTGGAAATGAGGGTATGCCCTGTGTGGGACACACGCCCATTCAGACTGGGGCGGCATGCTCAGCTGAGTGGGTTGTGGTGTGAGGCCCCTGGGTGGGGCTGCGGAGGGGCAGTTCACAGGACCACTGTGCTGCCACTCTCTATCCGGTTCTGACTCGCCTGCAGGGCGCTGACCGTGTACACAGCGTGGTTTGCCCGCCTCATGCTGGCCCTGTTCATCTTTGAGCATGCCTTTGAATGGAAAAGCCAAAAACCCTCAAATACCATCCCTAGTTCTTTACACACACTTCCTGACAAGAAAGCTGAGGTGACTTTTGACCGTAAATGTGGGAAAGGAGTAATGTGTAGTGTATTCCTGGTGAGTCAGGGCAGATCTTTCTAGAAGCACTTGGTCAGCAGGGTTAATATCAAGATGAATGATGTGTTCCCTTTATTTTTACCTTCTAAAGTCATAAATCTCCTGTCTTTTAAATTAAGGTCTGAATGTTTTGTTGGCTTACATTTTTCCTTTTAGCCTCTTTCTTTCTCGGGATTCAGATGTCACCTTGAAAAACAAGGAGGGAGAGACGCCCCTGCAGTGTGCAAGCCTCAACTCCCAGGTGTGGGACGCGCTGCAGATGAGCCGGGCGCTGCGAGACGCAGCCCCCGACAGGCCTGTCCCGATGGAGAAGACGGTGAGCAGGTGAGAAGACCGTTCTGAGGCAAAGGGTGACAGATGGGGTTTGAAGAGTTTGAAACAAAAGCTTCTGTCCAAGCTGAGGCATCCCCTGGCCTGAGTCCAAAGTGCCTGGCCCAGGGCTCGGCGGCTGCCCTGTTGGGGTGTCACTTGTCACAGCGAAAGGTAATGTCCCCCCTTTCCGGTGGCAGAGACATTGCTCGAGGCTATGAGCGAATCCCCATCCCGTGTGTCAATGCTGTGGACAGCGAGCCGTGCCCCAGCAACTACAAGTATGTTTCTCAGAACTGCGTGACGTCTCCCATGAACATTGACAGAAACATCACCCATTTGCAGGTCAGTGATGGCAGGGTGCGGTGGGCCTCTGGGGCCTGGGTCCACAGGCGTTTCCCTCACGGTGATCACCTTCCACTAAAGAGTTGAAAGGCAGATAAAGATCCTTCCTGAAAGTGGATCCTGCATCCCGTGTTGGGTCCCCAGCCCCCAGAGCAGTGCCTAGCATCCCCCGGTGAGTGGTGGTTTGGGGGCCACGCAAGTGAGAGGAGCCTGTGCTTTGCCTCGAGTGTCCCAGCATCCGGGCTCCTCTTGCATTGAAGTTGGACGTGTGCCCTCAGGGCAGGACTGTGGCCCTGGGCCTTTCCCTTCCCACGGAGCGGCTGTCCTCAAGTGCCGGCCTCAGGATTTCTTTCACCGCCTCTCGGCCCCACGTCGCTGACCCCCTTGCCTCCTCCCCTTCCCTTTGGGCTCTTCTTCCAGAGCCCCTCATGCAATCTCTGTGTCTTAGTGGCTGGGTGTCCTCTCCCGCTTGCATGCCCTCTTCCTCGGGGGCTGCTCGCCCCTTGGTGTCCTTGAGAATGCAGACGTTTGAACCGGTCACCTCTCTTCCACGCGGGCCTGGCTTTCTGGGAGCACGTGTCAGAATCGTGCGGCGCGGCTGAGAGCGGCCCCCCCACCTGACGAGCTGTCTCCCTGCAGTACTGCGTGTGCATCGACGACTGTTCTTCCAGCAACTGCATGTGTGGCCAGCTCAGTATGCGCTGCTGGTATGACAAGGTGAGCTTGCGGGTGGGGCTTGCCGGGGCGGTGAGCCGGCCTTGGGAAGGAGGGCTGCAGCTGAGCCGCTGTAGAAACGCAGACCGGTCGGAGCCAGCCTCTGTGGCCGCCTGGGCGTGGCTGTCTGTGAGCCCAGCCTGGGGCAGCTGGGGAGACAAGGAGCCGGCTCTGGAAGCCGGTGTCCAAGAGAAGAAGCTTAAATGCCCTTGGTTTTGGGAGTTCAGAGGTTGTCAGTGGGGGCAGGAGCCAGGGTGTTCTGGGGTAGGGACAAGACCACAGCAGATGGTTGTCTCCAGAGTCACCTTGGGAGCAGAGGGGCATGGCACGGGGGGTGTTTGTGGCTGCCAAGCCAGAGGCTGTGGCCCTCACTCTGGTGCTGTGTGCTCTCTGTGAAGCATTGCTACGCTGAAGGTCAGGGGGAGCGAGCATTTTGAGAGAAGTTCTCACTGTACAGAGCAGCCTCTGAAGCCACGGGGACTTCAGACTCAGCTGCGAGGCCCTGCTTTGTCACCCAATGGCTTTGCCGTGTCTGGGTGTAGGATGGGCAAGCAGGTGGCCGGGTCGCTGCCAGAGCTGTGGGCCTGCAGGCTGCAAGGCCGAGAGTGTGGCGCGGCGGTGAGCATGGGCAGTGGTCTGGGGGGCACTGACCCCTTGAAGGACGTGGAGAGGCCTGTGGGCCGGTGGCCTTGGCGAGGCTGGGAGAGTTCCAGGGAGAAGGAGGGAGGCCGACCAGGGCAGACGGATCCTGTAAACCTGTGTACGCTCCTGGTTTGATGCTTCCTGTCCAGAGCACGAATGGGTAACGGGACACTGGTGCCCCCAGTGTGAAGTTTGACCGGAAACCATCGTTTCTATACCCGTTTTAGTTAGTAAAACTGTGTTGGTGTCAGTTTATTTAGCGTGAATGGTGAGCCATGCTCGGTCCTGACTGCACGTCTGTCCCCAGGACGGCCGGCTGCTTCCGGAGTTCAACATGGCGGAGCCGCCCTTGATCTTTGAGTGCAACCACGCCTGTTCCTGCTGGAGAAGCTGCCGGAACCGAGTCGTGCAGAACGGCCTCAGGTGAGCATGGGCTACCAGCCCCTGCCTGAGGGTAGGGTTCTATGCCCTTCAGTGCAGGGCGATGCCAGGGGTCTCTGCTTTCAGAGTGTGAAAATGATCTCAAATTTGTTGGGAAGTTCGCTGTATTTACGTGTATTTCATACAGACAAGGGTGGGATGTGTTGCAGTGCACATGTGTGTTTGCAGTAGAGACGCTGTCTTGTTTGAGCCCTTTGTCCCCTGGTGGTGTTACAAGCTTGTGTAAATAGCACAAGTCCTACTTCTGAGCAGCTGGGATGTCAGTGAGGCCTGAGTTCATGGACTGGGCTGCCCTGGTTCATGGACTGGGCTGTCCATGAACCAGGGAGGCAAAGGCCAGGAAACAGGCTCTTCACGAACATTGCCTCTGCCTTCGAGTTAACACGTGCACGGCAACTGTTTTTTTTTTTTTAAAGATTTTATTTATTTATTTGAGAGAGAGAGCACAAGCAGGTAGAGCCGCAGACAGAGGCAGAGGGAGAAGCAGGGTCCCCACTGAGCAGGGAGCCCGACGCGGGACTCGATCCCAGGACCCTGGGATCATGACCTGAGCTGAAGGCAGCCGCTTAACCGACTGAGCCACCCAGGTGCCCCACGGCAACTGTTTTAATACTCAAACCATTTCTGAAATATTCTGTGTTGTCTGAGTGTCTCTGCAACAACAGTGTGAACATGCTCTGGTATAAAATGTTTCAGACTGCGTAGACACCTTGGTCTTCGGTCACCTGGGGTGCTTGGTCTGGTGAGGTCTGGCCAGCACCCCTTTCACTGGCCTGGCTCAGACCCCTTCCCCCAGCGTCCCCTGGCCATGAACTTTTCCTCTTGTGCATGTGCTTGAGAATTAGAAGACCTCTTTGGGCCGTCTGAGTTATGAGGGGAAATTCACGCACAACATCAGTCTGGTTTCATGGTATTGAAGGGTTTCTCAGTATCAGCGGTCAGAGAGTGCTTCTGACCAGCCCACATGTCCCTTTCTCCCTGTTGGCAGGACATTCTCTGGGGGGAGGACAGACATGTCCCTCTCCCCCAGGGCCCCTGGACACACAAAGGGGCAGGTGGGTCCCCATGGCTCCGAGCTGGGGAGAGCTCCCCAACCTCTCTGAGGGGCCAGCAGAGTGTCAGCGCCTCGTGCTCTTCGTTGCCCCCCGGGGGCTCGGCCAGACCTGTCCCCGTGTTACAGATGAAGACACAGGCAGTCGGACTAAATTCCGAGGCAGTCTCCCGCTCCCTGAGGGTGGGCTGTGGGCTTCATTGCACCGGAAGCGCTCTCGTGATAGGAAGGCAGTATCTTGCGCTGTTTGCTGCCGTGACTGGCGGTGTAATCCGTACGTGAGCTGAGCATCAGGGAACTTGGCCTGTTTTCCAGGGCAAGGCTGCAGCTCTACCGGACACAGAACATGGGCTGGGGCGTGCGGTCCCTGCAGGATATCCCCCTGGGCACCTTCGTCTGCGAGTAAGTGAGTGCGTGCCGGGGTCACCCCAGGGCTGCTGGCTACCCCTGCCATTTTGGGGACAACACAGCATCATAGGGTGAGGGGCTGCCAGGGCCCTGTCCATGCCTGGGACTCGTGGGTGCCCCTGAAAACCAAGTTCATGTTGTCTCCACCCCTCTGCCCACCTCCCTGGCTTTCTACCTGCACTTAGCCTTTCACCAGGTCATGACTCCTTTAGGATGGTACCATTCAGTGGTTTTCAGGGAGTGTCATTCTGGATCCCTGGTCAGAGAAGGGGTTTCTGTGTCATCATCTTCTGGGACCTGAAGTTAAAATCCCAGCTCAGTCACAGGCATATTCTCCAGAACGTTTGGCCAGCTTGGGGGGGTGGTGTGGGCTCTGCCATGACTGCCCTGTGGTCAAGGGTGAGGGTCCTGCCGTCTGCTGTTCTCACCTGCACCTTGCCTCCCGCAGGTATGTCGGGGAGCTCATCTCTGACTCGGAAGCTGACGTTCGGGAAGAAGACTCTTACCTCTTTGATCTTGACAACAAGGTAACGCGTTTGGAGGGGTTGGGGCGTAGAGAGCTGGTTGCGGCCGTGCGGCGTGGGAGCGGTAAGGAGGCTCGCCCACAACGGCCCAGTGTCCTCGCCGGCCACACCGGCGTGCTTGTGTGCTCAGGGCTTGCAGGGCGCTTGCAGTCGGGCCACTTACCTGGGGGGTCCCAGGGCTCGTGCAGAGAGGAGCCTGCCTCGCTTGAGGACGTGAAGCCCGGACGCATCCTGCCAGCCCTCTGAACCCCCCAGCTGCTCATCCGGGGTTAGAGCCCACGGCCGTCAGAGGGGCCATGTGCGCACGGTGACGAGCAGACGGGAGCCTCGTGTGTCCCAGCTGCCCTCCTGGTTGTGGGGACAGTGGGTGGGCCCTGGTCTTCACATCAGGACCCGGGTTTCCGGGGGACGTTTGGAAGCTGCCTCACGCTATCCTCACCCTAACCCTGGTGCCCGTGCTGCTCCTAGTTCATGACTCGCCTGGTTAAGAACATCCGGGAGCATGGTCAGGGTGGAAGTGGGGACCCAGGGCTCTCGTCTAACCACAGCCACCAGAGCCCGGAGTAGCTGCCCTTCTCGCCGTGCCCCCCCCACCCCCCAGCCCTGCCCCTGCAGTTGGCTCTCAGAAAGCCACGTTCCAGGGGGAGAAACCTGTGTCCTGGGTGGTCGCAGTGCTCAGGGGCTGCTGCGCCCCTGCCCCCGGGTCCCCTCTGGACCGCCTGCCTGGTCTTCTGTCCATTCATGTTTCTAGAGCTGTTTGCCTTTTATGGTTTGTGGCTGTCCTTTACAGGTTCTGGGGTAACTGCTCTTTCGTGACATTTGTGTCTTGCAGGTGTATTCCCTCTGTGGCTTATTGATGTTTTAATGAATGGAAGTTCTTATTTTTATTGTAGTCCAATTTTTCTGCGTCTTCCTCCATACTGTGGGTGTGGGTAACGTCCCAAGTGAAGCCAGGCTTTTTACAGCCAAGACTGTACAGAGGCACCTGTGGGGCGTCTGTAGAAGTTACAGTCAGCCTCCGCATGTAGGCGTTTGCTGCAGGGCCCGGCTTCCCCACGTCGCTGTGTGTGTGACTCAGGACCATTTGATGAGGGGGTCGTCCTCTTTCCCAGTGCCCTGCAGCATGGCTTCCGCCATAACGCAGGCGACGTGTGCGCCCGGGGCTCCCTCTGTCCCGCTGCTGACGCCATATTAATCACCCTAACCTTACGTCCTTTTACCTTGGGGTCTTTAGAGATGTCTTTCTCTTCTTGGTCTCTTTCAGTTTCTGTTTAAGTTGTACAACTTAGGGCAGCATTGAACCCATGAGCTAGGGCTCACTGGGGTTTCTGCCACCTGCTTTTCCAGGTGATGAACATGGTGGATCCCTCTACTTGTTTGTCATCTTCAGTTGCCCCCGCTAAGGTTCCGTGGTGCCCTATGTGCGATCTTGTAGATCTTCTGTTGGGTTTTTTTATCTGATACGTTTTTGATCATCTTACTTTTGGGGTCAATTTTATTGTAATTAATTGACGTTCAGTGAACTTTAAGCGTGTGATTTTAGTTTTGACAAATGTGTGTATGGTCTAATCACCAGGAGCAAGATTGGAGCACTTCCTCTGCCCCACGGTGCCCCCACCCTGGTTGGCCGTGGAGCCGCCATCTGTCTCCGCGGCTGGGTTTTTCCTGTAGGTGGGGCCAGAGCATGTACACCCCCTGTGTCTGGCTTTTTCGATCCACCGAGGTGGTGGCGGGTCCCTTGACCCACCAGTGGCCATGCTGCTTTGTGCTACTGCCTGGGGATGGACCTGGGTGTTTCCAGGTTTTGCTGTTAGGCGTAACCCTGCTATGAGCTTGTTTTTTGTGGGTGTGAGTTTTCGTGTCTCCTGGGTAGTTCCCGGCAGTGGGATTACTGCTGTTGGGTTAAAGTGTATATTTAATAACTTTAAAAGAAACAGCAGGCAGTTTCCCAAAGTGGTTATTACCGCGTTATGTTTCCTCCAGCAACAAATGAGAATTTCAGACACTCCAATTTTAATGTGCACTTTCTTGATGATTTCTTTTTTAAAGAATTTATTTTTAAGTATTCTCTATGACCCAACATGAGGCTCGAACTCACAACCCCGACATCAAGAGTCACATGCTCTTCCGACTAAGCCAGCCAGGCACCCCATTTTCTTGATGATTATCGGTGTGAGCATCTTTTCACGTGCTAGTTGGTCTCTTATATCTTCTTTTGTGCAGGAATTTTTAAAACTTACTGCCCATTATTTAATTGGGCTACTTACCTTCTTCCTGAGTTGTAAGGATTCTTTAGGTTTCCTGAGTCACGACCTGTGTCAGACATGGCTGTGTCTTTTTCTCCCAGCCTGTGCCTTGATTGTTCATTTTCTTAACAACGTCTTCTGTAGAACAGAAAATTTTTTTATCGTTTAGTGCTTTTTGTGTCCTAAGAATTCTTTGTCTCCCACAAGGTTGTGAAGATTTTCTCCTTTCTCTAGGATTTTCATATTTTTAGCTTTTAGATCCGCAATCCATCTTTTGTGTGTGTGGTTTGAGACAAGGCTCAAGATTCCTCTTTATCCATGTGAATATATGATGATTCCAGTACCGGCTGGACGTTGGCTGGAAAAGCCTCTGCTTGGACCGTCGAACGTAGGTCTGTGCCTGGACTGTGTTTAGTTCCTTTGATTTATTTGCTGACCCTCACACCGGTACTGCTGTCTCTTCACTACTGTTGACTCAGAGGGAATCTTGAAGCCAGGTAGTGCCTTTTCAAAGGTCCTTGTATAGCTCTCTGGAGTACTCTGCATTTCCATATACATTTTAGAACCAGGGTGTTCATACAAGAAGAGGCTGCTGGGATTTGCCTGGGATTGTGTCCAATCTGTTGAACCACTTAGGGGCGTTGGCGTCTGAACAGCATTGAATCTTCTCCCATTGGCTCGTGTCTGGGCATGGAGCCAGCCCGCCCTGGCAGACCCCAGCCCCTCATGGGGAAGCTGTTCCAGCAGGCCCCTCTCTCATGCTGACAGTTGCCCGTGGCTGCCCGCCCCCCGACTCCTGGCCTTCCAGTCTTCCCTCAGTCCAACCCCGCCAGCCTGGGCCCTGCATGCCGCTCCCCGCAGCCTGCTTCTGTGGCTTGTTCATTCTGGCACACGAAGGGCCACAAGTACACCAGAGCTTCCCAGGGTTTGCTCCAGCTCAGACTTTGTGTCCCCGTTGCATGGCCATGTCTGTGCCCACGGGGCCCATGTGCCCACTGCTCGCTCCCTCCCCACCCGCCGTTGAAGGCATCAGGAGACTTTCTGGCTCTACCTTCGGAATGTTTCCCGGATCTGACCACCTGTTGCCAAGCTGCCTGCCTTCTCTCTGGCCTGGACTGTCCTGGGCTCTGGGTCTGTGCTCAGACCCCAGGGTCTCCCTCTCCTTGCTATTCTAGAACCTTCTGAATACCCACCTCCTTCCAGCCTCCTTTGCCTGAATCTGCCCTGGTTAACCAGGGTGCCTGTGCACTCTTAGCATCTCAGAGTGGGGGAGTCTTGCAGGGGCACCCTTCCCACAGTGTTTTTGTCTTAGAACTAGAGACACGTAGTTTCTTTATCAGAAAAACTTTAAAAAAGCAAGCAGCACGCACATCTGAAGAGAGACATTTTACAGACCCGAGGCATGTCATTCATCATGGGAAAGATACGATGTTCATGTGGACATGAATGAATGCTGGCCCCGCTGAGTGGCTCTCAGGTCTGGAAGAGCTTCTTGCTCCAAAGATGGGCAACCCTCCTGTTTCTCTGTGTACCTGTGTCCCTTGCCCCCACAGAGTATCTAAGCTGAGTGTGGGCAGATGAGCAAAAACTCGGGGTAAACCACAGAAAAACAGTTTTACTTAGAGACACCGTGCAAGAGGCTAAGGAAGGTACAGGTGATGTGTGGGGGGCTGTGGGGCCCAGGGACCAGTGGGTTGAGGACTTACCTTTGTGCTCTCTGCCTCCAGGGTTGTGGAACCTGCCGCTTATCCCCCCGGCATGGAGGGGGGGCTGTGCATGTCCTGCAGGCTTTGGGTGATGCTGCTTTTGTTAGGGGTCACAGATGGGCTGTGGCCTCCGCTGTGGTAGGGTCCACTCCTGGCACGAGGGCCTCTGCTGTCGCGTGCTTCTCACCCTGAGGACGCCCCGCCCCTCCATGTGCCCCTCACGCATCCTGCCCCGAGTCTGACCAGCCTGCCCCGCGCCCTCGCTAGGTGCCTGCCTCCTCACTTTTAGGCTGCCCTGTGGTCTCTCAGGTAGTTAGGAAAAGACAGTTCCTCCAAGATTTCTGTTTCTTGCCTTTGTGGACAGTTTCCTATTTATGTCATGACAGCCCTAACAGGAAGTAGAGAAAGCCCGTGTGGTCGAGAGCCGTATGCACACCACCCCTTAGATCTCACTTTGTTTCATCCATTGTGTCGACGATATGGCGTCAGTCGCAGATGTGCCATTTTGCTCCTGAGAAGCTCAGCATGTGCGCCTGCAGGGGTGTCACTGTCACGCCTCACAAGACTGACCGTTTCCCCAGGGTGTGCGCCACTGGCTTGCCCCCACCCTCCTGGTGTCCTGTCTGTTTTTTCTCACAGAGGGCAGCCACCTGACCCTTGCGCTGTCCCACAGGAAGCTGCGTTTGTGTGTGTGCCTGTGGGGGCTGCGTCCCTGTTCTCCATCTTCTGGTGTTTTCTGCAGACGGGGTGAGGGTAGAGGCATCCCCAGAGGACCTGCAGGGTCTGCTTCTCCCAGGTCCGGAGTAGGTGATGCTGCCCGCCCTTCTGATGCCTGGGCCCTCCCTGAGGGGCGTTCCACTTTCACGTTTCATAACAGATTCTTCTTTTGGAAAGAAAAATCTTCCCCACCCGGACCTGGGCTTTCTGGTAACTTGTCCTCAGGGACAGGCAAGACCAACACACGTTCTCGCCACTGAGGAAGGGTTGGAGCAGGAGTGACTGGTAAAGGGATTTGGGCCTTGTTTTCCTTTCTCTTTGACGTGTTGTTACGGCTCCTGATTTTTTTGTACTGAGTGTTCTGACCAATTGTCGTCAGCTTGTGCCCAGTGGAGCCTGTTTGCACTGGCCTCGCCTCCCTTGGCTTTGTTGTGTCTGGTTCCCCACATTCGGCCTCAGACTTCTCTAAGCTGCCCCGGGTCCTTGCAGTAGAGGAGATTTTTGGATACCGAGTCAGGACACCAGGGTGGCTGCCCTCAGGATGTCATTGACTCTGGACTAATTTTGCTTTCACGCTTGCATCCCGCCCGTAAAGGTGCTGGTTCCCAGTGGTGTCTGCGGTTTCGGAGGGGCGTCGCACCCCAAGAGTGTGCGTGCCAGGTCTTTGTTTAGAATGTGCCCACCCAGGACGCCGAGCACCAGCCGTGCAGCACTTGGCGCACGCTGCGCCGTGTGGGTGGGCTCCTGTTTAGGTGTGTTTATTTGTCTTAGTTCATTTTAAATTCTAGAATTTTAGGGCTGCCCAGCTGGCTCAGTTGGTGGAGCATGAGGGTCTTGATCTTGAGGTTGTGAGTTCAAGCCCCATGTTGGTGGTAGAAAGTATTTTAAAACAAATAATAAATTCTAGAATTTTAAATACTATTTTTTAGTTATGTAAAATATTTACATGTTTTAAAATAGACAGTACCCGAAAAGGTTATATTCAGAAAGTCTTGCGTGTTTTGTGTTACCCCACAGGTAACCCTTTGTAGAAACACAGAGTATCCGTGTGTGTTTCTTACTTCCTCGCCCTTCTTACAGAAAAGGTGGTTACCCCCCCACTTTCTGAGGCGCTCCCCGTGGCTCAGGGGTCACATATTAGGAGTATGTGCACGTCATTCTCATTGTTTTGGGCACGTTCAGGTTGATTTCAGCCTTTGCTGTGACTTGCAGTGGCATCTCCAGGACCCATCCTGCACACGAGGCACCACTTTGTGGGGCACTCGCCCTCGCTCAGGTCCCTGAGGCTGTGCCCAGCCGTCCCATGCTGGCTTTGAGAGCCGGGGGGCAGTGGCGTGGGAGCTTGGACTGAGGATTTCCATTTGATTCTTTCTTGTTGTTTCTATGTCTCTGAGATACTCACGGAGAGACGTGCTCTGTCTTACGTTGTCGGGGACCGCCTGACGGGGGCTGCAATGTCCTTGTCTGTCAGCGCAGCATCTGGGTCGCCTCAGGGCTGAACTCTGTTGATTTTCTTTTCTCTTTAGAATGTGTCTATCTCCTTGGTTCTTTGCCTTTGTCCGTGTTGATGTGTCGGCAGCTCCAGTGTGCCTCTGACGTGTGTCGTTTGCTTTGTTTGACTTGCTGGCTGGGCTTGACTGTGGGTTCTGCCTCTGTCAAGGTGGCGGCGTCCACCTGCCTCCCCTGGCATCCCCGGCATCCATCCTGGCATCCATCCTGACTTGGGCTCAGGCAGGGACTTGTGCACAGAACAGTCTGAGCCCCACTGTGCCCTGCAGTCATGGGTTCTAGTTACTCACTCTTGATTCTGCACGAGGGTCTTCCCTGTGGGCTCCGCACGTCCAGGCTGCGTGCCCTCCAGTGCTGGTCACAGTTTCTCGGGCTGTTTACAGGAGGGGAGCTGCTTCCTGCAGGGTGGGGCCACCTGCACATTTAGTCCCTAACATCTAGAGGCAGAGGCCAAAATCTGTGCCACGTGAGTCATTTTGGAGCTTGGCGTGTCTTTGGGATCTGCCAAGAGGCGGGATTGCCGGATCAGGGGCACATACGCCTTTGGTTTTGTGGGAAAGTTGTCAGAGACCACCCGTCTTTGTCACCATTTTGTCTTCGCTTGACCACTGAGGATCCTTTGGCTTCTGGTAAATGCTTTGCCCGCCACAGGACACACACCTGGAAGGCCCCCTTCTCCTCCTTGTATATCTGGTCTTCCTCCCAGACTTGGCGCTCGGTTCCTGTGACTGTGTAATAAGTTCCCACAAACATAGCCGTGTGAGAAGATCCCTGCTCACTGGCTGTCCACTGTGAGGGGCAGACATGGAGTGAGCAGGCTCTCTGCTCAGGGCCCCAGGGGCGGGCAGGAGGGGTTGCTCTGGGGAGAAGTGCCTGCAGCCTGTTGAGGGGCTGTAGGACTCGGCTCCTTGCGTCCCAGGGCAGATGCCCGCTACTTCGATGGCTGTCCCAGGCTATGCACATTCCTCACCATGTGGCCCCTTTGACTTCAGGCCCTAGTGCTCTGGGTCTTTCCAGAGAAGACTCTGCTACTTAAAGGGTTCCTGTGGTGAGGTCAGGCCCCCAAGCCAACCACCCTTTCTCACTGTCAGCTCAGTGTCCTGCTGCGCTGTGTATCGTAATCCCGGGAGCAGTGCTGAGGCAGTGTCCTGGGACTCCCTAGGCACTGGCTCCTCTCTGTGCCACTGGGTTAGCAGGACATGGCGGTGTTCCTGTTTTGTGGTTGTAACAACCTCTCAGGAGCCACCTGGCAGCCCTTGGCCCGAGTGCTGCTTCCGTCCCTCTGTGCCACCTGCCCACACACTCCATGTCTCCCAGCCACTCCTTGGGATCTGCTGCTCCTCCATCACCAAGTCCCCGAGGAGCTACCCCCCACTGCACGCTGGCTTCCTGCCCCGCCCCATGGTCCCTGCAGCCCTGCTACCTTCCTCCTGCTCCTGGTGGCGTCCGAGCATCAGATGGCCCGTGTCTGGCTCATGCAGCCAGACTAGTGGTGTGGAGTGGGCAGGCTCCCCGCAGCACTGAGGCCTGTCGTGCCCCTGCTCTGGGGTCATGTTTCTGCCTGAGGTCTACAGACGCCTGTTCGAGCTCCCTGCTCTCCTTCCCGCCCGCTAGGATGGCGAGGTATACTGCATCGATGCTCGGTTCTACGGGAACGTCAGCCGCTTCATCAACCACCACTGCGAGCCCAACCTGGTGCCCGTGCGCGTGTTCATGTCACACCAGGACCTGCGGTTTCCCAGGATTGCCTTCTTCAGCACCCGCCTGATTGAGGCTGGGGAGCAGCTGGGGTAGGCGCCGCGGTCCCCAGGGGCTGGCTGGGTTTGGGGACCTTCTGGGATGCGGACACGTGCTGCTCAACACAGGCTTATCCTCAGTGGTTCTCTGTGTTTCCACAGCTCTGAGCTGGGACGGATGGCTCTGCTCAGGCTGGGTCCACCCTGCTCCCAGGCGGTGTGGGGCCTGGATGCCGCCCTCAGCTCTACTCTCTCCCTAGGTTTGACTATGGGGAGCGCTTCTGGGACATCAAAGGCAAGCTGTTCAGCTGCCGGTGTGGCTCCCCCAAGTGCCGGCACTCCAGCACGGCCCTGGCGCAGCGGCAGGCCAGCGCCACCCAGGAGGGCCAGGAGAATGGCCTGCCTGACACCAGCTCCTTCACCGCCGACCCCCTATGAGTGGCAGCCGGCCTGGGGCACCGAGCGTCGGTGCTGTTCACACTGCGGTTGGAGAGGAAGGAGAAGCGGATGCCTGAAGGCCCCGACCTGGGGCTGCAGGGACGTGGGCCGCAGCTGCGAGGCCCTGGCGTGGCGGCCCGTGGGCTGGGGGCGGGCGCTTTGGAACACTCTGGGATTCCGCGCTGGCGTGACCTTGTGAGTTTCTGATGATGGTTTTGTCGTTTCCACGTTTCTCATTCCCCGTCTGCTCCCCTGGTTCCCGTTCCACTGTGGGGCTTGTTGGTGAAGTCCTGTGGGCCCAGGCTCCCCGCGTGGCACCCACCGAAGACACAGTCACCCGCAAGCTGCTCCGTTAGACCTGCCTGCCCGAGGCCTGCGTGGCAGGTGCCAGTTCCTGGGCACTGCGCAGACGCTGTCCCCACCTCGACCTAGGAGAGGTCAGGGCCGAGCCGTCCCTAACTTTGGAGAAAATGTGGGTTTGCTTTTTAAAGAAGTCCTATATCTAGTCCTATATATCAGACCTCTAATGCATTTCTTTCCAAGGAAGCGGTTTGTTGGGTGCAGGAGGGCCACGGCCCACGGAGGACCCCGCACCAGCCCTGCCAGCTCAGCGACGCTGGCACCTTCTGTTGATTTTTAAACCACATGCTATGATGATGAATAAACTGATTTATTTTCTACCATTATTGAACATTAGGACAAATAAAAAACACAAAACACAGACAACGGTGCTGATTCTGGTGTGGTTTCTACTCACCATGTGAAAATAAACTATCAACTGTATAAAGAGAACAAAGTGATTTTAGAATAAAATGCAGGAAAAAACTTTTTTTAAAATGTTAGTCTTGTCGTGGAATAAATTTGCCATCACCTTTTGTGTGACGGCTGCCAGGTCATATACTTTTTTAAATACTGTAACTAGTGCAGTAGCAGTGGGGTTTTGTGCGGCTCTTCTAAAACATTCATGATGCAGTCATGTTTATTTTTTTCTGTTAAAATGTTTTTGACAGTTTTAAGAGCAGTCTTTTGGCTCAGACCATTTCTTGTTCTGTTTTCAATGAAATCAATAAAAAAAAAGTACTTTAAATGAGGTTTTTATTATGGTATCATGTTTCAACTGGTTTCTGCAGAACACCTGTGCTGCCTGTGAGGGTGCTCACGGGCTCACACGCAGCCTGGGGACCAGTGGGCTGGGTCCAGTCCTGCGCTGGGGCCTGAACCAGGGCACTGGGAAGCACACGCCTTCTTTGCACTGCAGCTTGCCCCTGCAGAGGACACCACCTGCACCCACCCACCCAGGCAGACACGTGGAGTCTGTGCACGTCGCTTTGTGTGTGCATGCGTGTTGCGTGTGTGTGTGTGTGTGTGTGTGTGTCTTTGTACGACCAGCACCAGGCACTGAGGCCCAGGTACCGTTCTGGAGGCTGCTGGGGCTGTGCCAGGTAGGTCCCCAGAATCCTGAATCAGATCTGCTTTTGAAGGTGATGAGGCTGGGGGGCTTTTTTCCTGTGGCCCCCACCCCTCAGCAGGAAACCCCTAGTTCCAAACCCACTGCCTCTGTGTTCTGTGCCAGGCTGGCCTCCCTCACCGGGGCACTGTAAACCCAAGAAAAAACGGCTGAGTGCTTGGTTTTTTCTACAAAGAAGTCACTCAGTCAGACATTGTCAGACATTTATCTGGACAGTAACAGCTCCTCTGCACTTCACAAATAGTCCAGGCAGGGTGCCTTCCCTTTCGGCCCTTGAGAAGGTGACTCAGGCCTGGGTGTGCATGAGCGTCTGTGACCAAGTGGGAAAGAGGCAGGGCTGATCCTACAGAAAAGGGTGACACGCCTTCCTCCAGGAGGGCTCTGGCGTGGCTCCCCAGGCCTGTCATCTTTCTCCTCTGGGTAGTGCCTTAGAGTGGGGGCTGTGCTAGGGCAGTAGGCCCACAGGATGCCTCGTCCCAGAGGCAGTGAGTGGGGTGGCAGGGGTTCCACCTGGAGCTTGGATTTCAGGCCTTGCGGACCCCACCAGCCCTGTGTGGCCCTGCCCCCAGCACCCCCCGCCTTGGGTTCTGAGCTCGTTACCTTGCAGGCAACTAATCCTGTGCACTGGGTCAGATGCTAGGTGTGCAAACAGCTCTCTGTTGAATCAGGACCCAGTCTGGTCGAAAACTTTTCGCCTGGGGGGTAAGTGGACCCCGCCGCCCCCAATGGACACCCTCACAGCAAGTTGTGGGCGCCTAAAACAAGCCCCCACAGGGTTTGGCTTTGAGGAGCCTGATGTTCGTGTCCGGGGCTGCTGTGTCACCAGGTCCTGGAGAGCTCCATGGGGACCACCTCAGCTCCAGCTGTTGATGTCCCTAAACCCACCCTGTGGCTAGTGCTCGGGGTTGGGGGTGGGGGAGAGGGGTCTCTGCTCTAGCAGGAAGCAAACTGCAGGTGGCAGTGTGGGCCTCTGGCTTGGAGGTGAGGTGGGCCCTCTCTGAGGCCTCCAGAGGGGCAGCTAAGCTAGAATGTGAGCAGTCACCCCGGCTGCACCTCTGCACGCAGAACACATGGGAACTGGAGAGAAACCAGGAAACCCACCAGGAGTGCCCCTCATGGCCTCCCTTCGTCTGTGTGGACGTTTGTCCTGTCTGTGACCCCTCGAGTGGCTGCAGTTAAGTCCTTGCTGATGTGTGTGTGGATGTTGACTGACGTTGTTTTGGGAGGAAGAGCTCCATGTGCCATCCTTGTGTGGTGGTTCTCTTAGAAGGGGTCAGAGGGCATTCCGCAGCATACGTTCTGGAAGCAGTCCCCCAAAACCCCCCGTAAAACGTACGCCAGCCTTTGTCTCCACCAACAGGGTACGTTTCCCACACCTCACACACCCCGTTGTCATGCTGCCACTCCTTCCAATCAACCAGAGCAAAACGATACCTCAGTGCCTTACAGTTTACTCTCTGGTTGTTGATCAACCTGTCTCTGTATGTGTTGCAGGTCGGCCTTTCCTCTAATGTGAAGTTTTGCAAAATTTCATTGTGGTGTTCATGTTTCCCTTAATTAATTTGTATGAACTCTTTATATATTCTTTGCTTTGTACCCCCACTGAATTTAAGCTTTTTATGTGGTAAAATCGACTGTGACTTCTGATTATGCACTATATTTAGAAAAACCTTCTCTGCTTCCAAATTATAAAAATACTCTCCAGCAGTTTTTCCGATACTTTATTTTTCAGTTTAGCTCTTAAATCTAGGTGGGATTCATTTTGTGTAGGGCGTGAAATAACTATAAATTTAATATTTAAGAAATTGAGGTATTACAGTTTACATATGGAGAAATGCATGGATTTTATGTGTATGACTCAGTAAGTTTTGACAGATTTCCCTTTGCCCGTGTAACCCAACCCTTACCAGAGAATAGGGCATTCCCATCTATCGCCCGGGAAGTTTCTTTCTGTTCTTCCCGGCTGGTTCCTGTCTCCGAGAGGCCTCTCCTGTTCAGGTTTCTTTCACCCTAGGTTTGTTTTTTCCTTTTGTGGAACTTCATATAAACAGAACCGTGCTGTAGATTACTCTGTCCTAGCTTCTCTTGCTCAGTTTTTTGTTTTGTTTTGTTTGGTTGGTTTTTTTTTTTGGCTCTCGCATTGGTTTTTGTCGAAGCGAATTCCGTAGTAAGGATATGCCAGATTTGTTTACCCATCCCCCATTGCACGAACATTTGTGTCTCTAGTCTGGGGCTATTATCAGTAAGGCACCTGTGAACATTCTGGTATAGTCTGTTCGCACATGTGAATTTGTTTGTCCGGGGAATAATCCCTGGGTGTGGGTTCCACTGGGGCTGTGCCGGTCCACACCAGTCATGTGTGAGACAGCTCTGCTTGTGTCCCTGCTAGTATTAAGTGCTTCCCATCTTTAATTTTGCCTACTCTGGTGGGTGTGTAGTGGCATCGTGGTTTTTATTTGCATTCCCGATGGCTAATAATGAGCACCTTTTCAGACACTTCTTGTCCGTGTGTAGATCTTCGTTTGCAAAGTATTCGGCCTTTTGTGTATTTTTTAATTGTACTATTTTTCCATTACAGAGCATAGGAGTTCTTTATGTGTTGTACGTACAAGTCCTTGTCAGAAGTATTTAAATGTTTTCTCTCAGTCTGTTACTTTGTGTTCATTTTCTTAAGAGCAGAAGTTTATAATTTTGGGCAAGTCCAATGTCTCTTCTGGGTGGGGGGAGAGGTATTTTCTCTGTCCCACTCCAAGGTTGGGAAGATCATCTGCCATTTTCTTCTAAAGCATTATACTTTCAGATTTTATATGTTGGTGTGTGATCCATTTTCAATTAATGCTTGAGTAAAGAGGGCATGTCCAATGTGGGCATTCAGTCGTTCTGTACTGCATTTTTTAAAAAGATTTGAAGAGTCTCCCATTGAAATGCTTTGGCTCCTTTGTAGAACATTAATTGATATGTGCATGTGGACTCCATTTATGATTATTTGCCTATCTTTATGTTTTTATTACTGTAGCTTCATTTTGAGTATCAAAATCACATGTGGTATAAATACTTCAAATTGTTCTTATTCTTAAAGATGATTCTTTAACTATTTTAGCTATCCTAGGACCTTTGAATTCTTTTTTAAAGATTTTTTATTTATTCATTTGAGAGAACAAGCAGGAGCATGAGCAGGGGGAGGGGCAGAGGCGGAGGGAGAAGCAGACTCTCCGCCGAGCAGGGAGCCCGCCTTGGGGCTCGATCCTGGGACCCCGGGACCATGACCTGAGCTGAAGGCAGACGCTTCACTGACTGAGCCACCCAGGCGCCCTGGGCCTTGGTATTTTTATGTAAGTTTTAGAAAGAGCATATAAATGCCTAACAACAACAAAAAGATGGCTTTTTTAAACTTTTAAAATCAACTTTGTTGAGATATAATTCACATATCATAAAATGCACTCATTTTAAGGGTTCCATGAATTTTGACGAATGTAAGTACTCCTATAACTACCACCACCACAATCAAGATGTAAAGAACACCTGCACCGCCCCCCAAAACTTCTCAGTGCCTCTTTGAAGTCACCCTGCCCCAGGGGAGCTGATCTGCCCTTGTCAATACAGATGAACAGTTCCCGTTCTAGAATTTCTATAATTGGAACCATACAGCATGCACTTCCTTATCTCACAATTTAAAAATAGATGTTAAGCCAAAGATGCCAGGTAGAATCTCACACTTTCAGGAGAGCTGCAGGGCAGGGCCAAGCCTTGCTTCTCTGAACCATTTGAGGGTAGGCAGCTTGATGCTCCGTCATCCCTCCACGGACGTCCTCCTGTGTGACCAACACCAGGACGGTGGCTCTGCTCCCGTAGACCCCATGCGGCGTTTGCCTTCGTCCAGCCCCACTCGCCGAAGCACGTGGGTCCAGCTCGGCACCCTGTTGCATTTAGTGGTCCTGTGTCTTCGATCATCTTCAGTCCGGAGCAGTTGTGTCTCCTTGGTTTTCACTTCTGAAGACTACAGGTCAGTTTGCTTGTAGAATGCCCTCTCTTTGGATTTGTCCGTGTCCTCTGGGTTAGATGTAGGTTGTGCATCTTTGACAGGAACGCCACGGAAGGGGTACCGTGTTCCCAGTGCATCCCGTCCGGTGGCCTGCGAATCGGATTTGGTCCACGTACTGACAAGGCGACCTTTAATTATTTGATCACGATGGTGTCTGTAAGCCTCTCCCACTGCAGTCTCCACTTTCCCGTTGAAATTCATGAATATTCTGTGGAAAAGCCCTTGGAGACTATGTGAAGATCCCATCCTTCACCACACTTTGAACTTACTTGTAGGCATATGGACTCACAATTTCCTATTTGATTCAGTGGGTTGTAATCTTACTATTATTGGTGTGGGTGCCGAAAATGTCAAAAATTGGACGTGGTGGGCACTCTTTCAAGGTTGCCTCGGTCTCCTGTTGACATGTGCTGTCCTTCATGAGCACGTCTTACTTTATGGCACGTCAGAATGTCCCAGGTTCGTTTTCTGCCTCCAACCTGGTAGCAGCCCATTTTCCGAAATTTAAATTGACCAGTTTTGCTACTTGTTTTCTCTTTATCTCATCTGTTCTTGGTTCCTTTGTTTCTTTTTTTCTGCTTTCTTTCCTATTAAGTATACTTTCATAATCCATTCTGTCTCCTCAATTGGCTTATTAGCTGTACCCTTTGTTTGTTGTTTAGAGATTGCTCCAGGGTTTACAATATGAATATGCATCTTCCATTCAGCACAGTCCACCTTCATATAATGTTACATTGTACCCTGTTATGTATATAATATCTTACATCTCACATGAGAACTTCACAGCAGGATAATTCCACTCCCCCAAACCTTTGTGATATTGTCATACATTTTACTCCCTACAGTTTATACCCCAAGACATTGTTACTACTTTTGCTTTAATTAGCCATTTATTAATATTTTAATTTGTGGTTCGTCTACTCATTTTTTCACTGGTTTCTTTTTTTTTCTTTCTTTCTTGTAATGATTTTTATTAAAACACTCAAGCATGCTTGTTTGATTGTACTTGGCTTTATTATGCTTTGCAGACACTGTGTGTTTTATGGATCGAAGGTCTGTGGTGACCCTGCTTCAGCAGGTCTGTCAGGACCCTTTTTCCAGCAGCATCTGCTCACTTCTTGCCTCTGTGTCACATTTTGGTAATTCTTGCAATATTTCAAAATTTTTCATTATTATTATATTTGGTGTGGTGATCTGTGACCACTGACCTTTGATGTTACTACTGCACTTGGGGCGCGTGACCCACGCCGTGTGAGATGGTGAACTTACGGCAAGTGTTGTGTGTTCTGACTGCTCTGTCGCACAGCTGGTCCCCGTCTCTCTCCCTTCCTCAGACCACCCTGTTCCCTGAGACACAACAGTACTGAAGTTGGGCCAGTCAGTAACCCCACAATGGCCTCTCAGTGCTCAAGTGGAAGGAAGAGTTGCACGGCCCTCACTTTAAATCAGAAGCTAGGAAGAATTCAGCTGAGTGAGGAAGTCCTGTCAAAAGCCAGGCCTCTTGCACCAAACAGTAGCCACGTCGTGAATGCAAAGGCAGCGTTGTTAAAGACATCACAGGTACCGTTCCAGTGAGCACACGGTGATAAGAAAGTGAAACAGCCTCCCTGCTGACGTGGAGAAAGTGTTAGTTGTCTGGATGGAGGATCGACCAGCACAGCCTCACCCAGACAAGGCCCTGACTCTTCCGTCTGCGCAGCCTGAGGAGGTGAGGAGGCTGCAGAAGAAAAGTTCTGAAGTCAGCAAAGGTGGATTCCTGACGTTTAAGGAGAGACGCCGCCTCCATGACATAAGAGGGCAGGTGGAAGCAGCTGGTTCCCCACGAGATGTGGTCGAGATCATTCATGAAGACGGCGACACTAAACAGATTTTCAGTGTTGACAGAACAGCCTCTGTTGGAAGAAGATGCCATCTAGGACTGTCAGCAAGAGAGAAGTCAGTGCCTGGCTCCAGAGCTTCAGGGGACAGGCTGAGTCTCTTGTCAGCAGGTAAAGTACCTGGTGGCTTGCAGTTGGAGCTGGTGCTCATTGACCTTTCTGAAAATCCCTGGGCCCTTGAGAATCGTGCTCCATCTCTGCCTGTGGTCTATCAGCAGGACAACAAGGCCTGGATGACAGCACGCCTGTTGACAACGTGGTTTGCTGAACACTGGAAGCCCACTGTTGAGACCTCCTGCTCAGGAAAAAGGATTCCTTTCAAAATATTCCTGCTCAGTGACTCTGTACCTGGTCCCCAAGAGCTCTGATGGAGGCGCACAATGAGATGAATGCTGTTTTCGTGCCTGCTAACATACCCTCCATCTGCAGCCCATGGGTCAAGGAGTACTTCCCACTTCCAAGTCTTAGAGTTTAAGAACTACATTGCGTAAGGCCATAGTGATTCCTCTGTTGGATCTGGGCAGAGTAAATTGAAAACCTTCTGGAAAGCATTCATCATTCTAGATGCCATTAAAAACCCTCCGAATTCATGGGAAGAGGCCAAAATACCATGATAAACAAGAGTTTGGAAGAAACGGACTTTGAGGAGTTCAGGCCTTCAGTAGAGTTCACAGCTGCGGGCGTGGCGGAAACAGCAAGAGAACCAGGATCTCAGGAGCGCCCAGAGGTGCGCGGACACGCGGCTGAGGAAAGACAGTGCTTTCTGGAGATGGAAAGTACTCCTGGTGAAGATGCCGTGAAGACTCTTGAAATGACAAAGAGTTTAGAATATCGTTTTATGTGATAGTTGTTGAAGCAGCAGCAGAGTTGAGAGGATGAGGTCCCACTGTGGGTAAAATGCTACATCAAACAGCATCGTCTGCTACAGGGAAGTCATTCGTGTGGGGAAGAATCGATGCCGCAAGTTTCGCTGTCATCTTATTTTAGGAAACTTCCCTGGACCCCAGCCTTCAGTGCCCAGCACTCTGACCATGGAGGCAAGACCCACCCCCAGCAAACAGATTATGACTCACTGCAGGCTGAGCTGATGGTTAGTATTTCTTGGCGCGTAAGTCCTTTTTAATGAAGGGATACACATCATTTCTTTTTTTAGACGTAATGCTGTTGCACACTTAATAAACTGCAGTGCAGTGTAAACATAACTTCGATACGCACTGGGAGACCACAGCATTCATTCGACTCGCTGTACTGTGATAGTCCGTTTATGGCGGTTTCCGGAACCTGGCCCTCCGAGCGCCTCTGCCGGTTACTCTGAATACTAGAATTGCATGTTCCTCCAGATTGAAAGCCGATGATTTCAAAAGCATTTATTGACTAGTCTTTCCTTCCCACGAACCTTACGTTTCGTCTCCTGGCTTGTGTGCTCACACATGCCCCTTTCCTTCCGGCTGCGCTCTCCTGGTGGTTTATTCCTTTCAAGCATGTGTCTTGGTTCCTTACGTTTCCACATAGAAAACATCTGTTGTCAATACAGTACAGAAAGGAAGCAAGTTTAAAGTCCACTCACTCCCAATGTCTTCCTCATGATGAACGGTTTCATGAATATCCAAATCTTTTATGTAAAAATATATCAATAAAAAGAACAATAGCTACCATTTCTCAAGCTCTTGCTGTTTGTTTGACTCAGTGCTTACCGCATCCAGACACTGTTAAGTGCAATCATTTAATAATTGTGCTGACCACACAGTACAGACCGTCCTCTCCTTGACAGATGATGGAGCTGATATTAAGGACCATGCCTGCGGCCACACAGCTCATCGTGGCAGGGTCATGACTGACCCACAGTCCGACTCCAGGGCCCACACCTCCCCACAGGGTTTCTGTTCCCCTGGTGACCCCATCGGGTGCCATGGTAGTCAGTCCAGGCCTTTGCCCACCTGGGGCTCTGCCTTATGTCATTGTAAGTTCCTTCATGGTTATGTTTGTCCTTCTCTGTGAAGCAACTTTTCATGTCCTTTGCCTGTTTTCAGTGAAATTGTTAATCTTTTTATTATTGATCTGAAAGAGCTCTTTGGATAGCAAGAATATTCATCCCTTGTCTTATGCATCAATAATATTTTCCAAATGTGCTTATTTACTTTGTTTATGATGGTTATTTAAAAATATATATTAGGCTTTGAGTGCTTTTTTTGCTCCTGCCTTAAAAGAATTTAAAATTCTTCTGCAATCCAACTTGGCAGCTTCTTCCTTTAAGTTGGTAGTTCTCAGCCCCTGGCTGTGCGGTGCCGTCCGTGGGTCAGCCCACGACGCACTGTGCAGTGGCTTCCGGACCTGGTGTCACACCTGAGCTTACGACACCCTTGCTGCTGTCCTGGGGATGTCACTTTACATTTGCACCAACCTTCCTAGAATTTCTCTGAAAGGGTACAGAAACGACACGGGCTACTGCCATTTTATCTTGTTAGGACTGTTCTTTCATTGCTCTTTTCCATGTTCTATTTCTCATCATTTTATTTGTTCACTCTTTCAGATTAGCTTTGTTACAAATTCGTCAACTTCCTCCCATCGGTCTTTATAAAAATCCCATTTCTCCAGGGTAAAATGTCCAGAAACAACGTTCAGATCCCCAGGTATGAAAGGAGAGAAATTTGTACAGATTTGGGAACTACCAGGACCCGAGCAGTGGTTCTCAGCGGCCATGACTCTGCCCTCCAGGGGACATTTGCTAGATCTGGAAACAGACCTGGTTGTCACAGAGGAGAAGTACTGTGAGATTTGCCGGCATCTAGAAGGATGCTGCCAAACAACGAAGAATCCCCTGCCTCCAAATGTCAGTGGTGTCCAGGTGGACCAACCCAGTGATGGAGAAACTAACTGAAAAGGTGGGGGTGGGGAAGGGCAGTGAGGACTCTAGCACAGGCCAGTAGGAGCCCCGGTGTCACCAGCTGGGCAGTGGGGGCTGGAGAGGAGGCTGGCTGACCACAGATCTCCCAGGCTGGTCAGGGAGCTTGGATTTTG
Source organism: Eumetopias jubatus (assembly GCF_037043125.1). Classification (NCBI taxonomy): domain Eukaryota; kingdom Metazoa; phylum Chordata; class Mammalia; order Carnivora; family Otariidae; genus Eumetopias; species Eumetopias jubatus. The sequence goes on from NW_028274821.1 coordinate 94,959,801, forward strand.
AAAGCCACGGGGAGAGTGATGTGGTAGGAGCTGTGCTTTGGACAAAAGGCTCTGGCTGCTGAGGAGAAGGGACGGGGAGCCGCCCTCCATGCTGGGCCAGGGCAGAGAGGAGGGAGGGACCAGGAGCACTTCCGGAGTTGTGGTAGGCAGGACAGGGCAGTGTGCTGGGCACAGGGAGTAGGAAGGGTCTTTAGCAAGCAGTTTTGCTACTTGTCACCCGGCATCAGGTCACAGCAGAGGACAGCAGGGAGGAGCAGACCTCAGTCTCTTCCTCATGGGCTTCCATTCTAGCCAGGGAGACAGGTGAAAGAGTCACAAATAAATGCACCCTAAGAATGTCTGGACGCTGTGCAGGAGAAGCAGGTGTTATGACGATGCAGCTTCTGGCTGAGGCCTGAGGTGTGGACTGAGTTGTCCAGGCAGGGGCAGCATGCGTGCGGACTTGTGAACAGCAAGACTGGCGGCTGAGTGGCAGCCACAGAGAGCCCTGGAAGGGATGCAGGTGGGGTTGTGACACTGTTAAGGTCGCAGCTTCAACAGGCCACTTTGGCTGCAGAAAGGGGGCAGGACAGGGCCACGGTGTTCCTAGGTCACAGACAGCACTGGTCCAACAAGTAGGAAGGTGGCCACACTGATGAAAGGAGATGGAAGGGGCCCAATATCTTTATTTTTAAAAATTACTTATTTTTTTTATTTAAAAGCTTTTATTAAGGTAAAATTCACTAACATAAAGTTCACCATTTTAACCATTTTAAAATGTACAGTTCAGTGACATTTAATAAATTCACAGTGTTATGCAATCATCACCAATATCTAACTTCAGAAAATTTTCATCATTCCAAAAAGAAACCCCACACCTATTATCAGTCCCTCCCCCACTGGCAACCACGAAGCTCCTTTCTGTCTCTATGGATTTCCCTATTCTGGAAACATTTCATAGAATAGAATCATGTAACAGGGGCTTCTCCTATCTGGCTTCTTTCAGTTAGTGTGATGTTTTCCAAGTTCATTCGTGATGCAGATGGATTAAATGTACAAGGGTTTTATTAGATGGTGTTAGGTGACAATGAATAGGTACTATTATTGCTGGAAATAAATTGGGGGCAGGTGGGGGGGGCTGGGGGAGCCATCAGACGGGCACAGCTCTTTTAGTGAAGACAGTGACAGGAGGCTGGGTGGGGACATCCTCCATCACTGGGCATCTGACTGGCTCAGTAACGCCAGTGTGGAGTCCTTGGCCCGAAGAAGTGTGGCCATGGCACGAAGGCCGTGATTGATCTGGAGCATATCGGCTGAGCCCCTTGTGAATTGTGTTTCTTATAGTTTGAGGACTCCTGTTTTCACGGCAGCCACAACTGTTTAATAATAATGTCCTGTGTGTGTTTCTTTGAAGGAAGGCTGAAAATTAATTAGCTAATCATCCACCTGAAGAATTGAATAAACCCAAAACAAAGGAGAGGAGGAGAAATATAAAGAGTAGATATTAATGAAATAGGAAATACACATATGATAGAGACAATCAGTCAAGCCAAAAATCGGTTCCTGGACAAGATTAATAAAAATAGCAAACCTCCGGGAAGATTGAGAGAGGGAGAGAGGAAAATACATAAATAACAATAGGGACTTAAAAGCAAACACAGCCATAGATAAAACGTAGATTAAAAGGATGATATGAAGAACTTTGGGCTGGGACATTGCTAGAAAAGCAGAACTGAATCAAACTGACCCAAGAGGAGATGGAAAATCTGAACAGTCTTATAACCCTTATAGATAGAGAATCTCAGCAATTGGAATCACAAAGAAAACATCAGCCCCAGCCAGTGAGTTCCACTGAACTTTTAATGTACAAATTCTCTGTGGAAATGCTCCCCAATTCACTTGAAGGACAGCATAACCTTGATACCAAACTCTGGTAGGAATGGGTGCAAGAGGAGAACTGGGGGGTGATGTCGTTCAGAGACCAGCTGTGAAAACTCCAGACAAATTGTTAGTAAACCAAATCTCACTAGTGCCTAAAGACAATAATCAGTCGTGACCAAGTTTGATCCGCCCTAGGAATGAGAGGGTGGTTTCACTTCAGGAGATCAATTACTGTGAGCTACCGTCTTAGCATACGGGAGAAAAACCAGATGACCCTGCTAAGGCAGAAGAGACATTTGGTAGGATTCATCATTATTCATGATTAAAACTCCTAGAGATTAAGACTAGAGGAGAATATCCTGATCTGATGAAGGGCACCTACTTTTTATAAGGGACATAACAAACATGCTTCATGGTGAAAGGTTGAGAGTATCTTAAAGATGAGGAATGGGACAGTGTGTCCACCATCACATTTTGGGACATCATTGTACCAGCTGGCACGGGAAGATAAGAAAAAGAAACACAAGACAGGGGCGCCTGGGTGGCTCAGTCGTTGAGCGTCTGCCTTCGGCTCAGGTCATGGTCCCAGGGTCCTGGGATCGAGCCCCGCATCAGCTACCTGCTCGGCAGGAAGCCTGCTTCTCCCTCTCCCACTCCCCCTGCTTGTGTTCCCTCTCTCGCTGTGTCTCTCTCTCAAATAAATAAGTAAAATCTTAAAAAAACAAAAAAACACAAGATACAAGAATTGGATAAGGAGAAATGAAACTTATTTTTTCAATATTATCCACATAGAAAACAAATCTAACAATGAATAGTCAGAATTAAGCAGAAAATTTAGCAATATTGCTTATACAAAATCAATATACAAAGAAGGCTGCATTTCTAAATATGAGCAACAGAAAATGTGACTTTAAAAATTGAGTCCTTTATTATAGCATGAAAATGTAAAGCACAGCAGAATAAAGCTCATATAAATGTGTAGGACCAATAATTGATGGAGAAAATTATAAAACTTTTTGAAATAAACCAAAGACCCCTCAGATAAATGAAGATCTATATTTTGCTCATGCATTGAAAGTCTCAATATCACAAGGATGTATATTTGCCCCAGACTGATCCTTTCTTTTTTTTAAGATCAAGAGGGAGAGGGGTCGGGGGGGCAGCCGTGGGAGGGGTAGAGGGAGAGGGAGAATCCCGAAGCAGACTCCGTGCCCAGCCTGGAGCCCAATGTGGGGCTCAATCTCACGATCCTGAGATCATGGCCTGAGCCGAAATCAGGAGTCGGACACTTAATCCACTGCACCACCCAGACACCCCCCTACAATTGATCTTTTGAGTCTATGCAATTCCTGTCAAAAGTCCATTGTGTTTGTATAACCTGACAAGTTGATTCTAAAAATTACATAGACAAAAGAATAGCAAGAATAGCAAAAATTCTCCTAAAGGAAAAAAACCAGGTAGGGATGTTTACCTTCTTGTAGAGCTTTAGTAATTAATACAGAATGGTGCTGGCACAGAGATAGACAAATCGATCATCTGAGCAGAACCGAGAGCCCAAGGGACAGACCCACACATATACACAACTGTGGTGTATAAAAGAGCTGGCTTGGCAGTGGGGAAAGGATACCTTTCAACAAATGGTGTTCTGACAATATAATTATATAAAAAATTAAAGCTGACTCCTGCCTTACATCATACAGAAAAATTAGTTGCATGTGGTTTAAAATGCAAAAAGCAAATGTACAAATTTTAGAAGAGAATATAGGAGAATGTACTCTAAACATTCCAGAATAACATTCCAAGAGTGTATCTTCACAAGGGTAAATTAAGGAAGAATTTCCTATGATTCAAAAATCACAAAACACAAAGGAAAAATTGGGTAGATTTAGGTTACATCATAATAAATATATCTGTATCATGAATGAGAGATGGTTTTGCAACACTTAATCTGACAGGCTCATACAAGAACATGCAAGAACCTCTACACGTCATTATGGAGAAAGATGACCTCATCGAAGGTGGATGAAGATTTGAATGGCTGATTTGATAAAGGGGAAGCATGCATGGGTAATAAATATGGGAGAAGCTGCTCAACTGTATGGGTAATCAACGAAATGCATATTAAAAGTCATAGTGAGATATTTGAAATGCCCATCAGATAGACAAACATATTGTCCTGATAATACCAGAGTGCTGGGGGGGGGGGTTGCTGAAGGAGCGTCAGTCATACCCTCTGGGTACTAATCTAGTGGAACCCAGTGAGGCTGAGATCCTGTTCCATGGCCTAGCAAATCCCTCGCCTTGATTCGGGTCTCCTGGAGCTTCTTGCCCATATACCAGGAGAACTGTATTAGATGTTTATTGGAGAATTCTTTGAAATAGCAGAAAACATAAAGGAGCACATCTACATCAAAGTAAAATGGACAAATAATTGTACAACAGACTAATATATGTGATGACAACAGATGATTCACAGCTACATGTGAAATGACAACAGAGTATTGAGTGGAAATAAAGTTGCTGAAGGATATATACAGTTCAGTTCTATAAACAGCACGGAAAACTATACAAATATTGTGCAGGGACAGAGGGAGAGAAGGGTGAGCATAAAATTCAGGAAGCAGTGGCCTCTGCAGGTAGTGGAGGTCAGGCAGCACACAGGGGCTTCCTAGGATATCCTGGGTCTATTTCTTAAGCTGGTTGGTGGGTTATTTAAACCTTAGGCATATTTTATAATTTACATGTACTTGTTTGATTTTAAAAACTAAATAGCAATATGGGGACAATTGGGGAGGGTATCCAAGAGCAGGGGGCATGCAAAGGGGGCATTTGGGGCACTAAGTCAGAAGGGGGTGGCACAGTGTTTGAACACTGAAGGATGCAGATAAGTTGGAGGTGCAGGAGTCTTGGATTCCTGTTCTATTTACCTTTATTAAAAAATTAAATATTAACTTATGCAAAAACAAAAAAAATTCCTCTTAGTTCTCCCTCCCCAAATCCCCATATGGGAACCCAACACATAGTGGCAAAGGTGCAGTCTACAAGGGGAGGTACATCTCACTTACATTAGCATCAAAAACATAAAATACTTAGGAATAAATTTAACCAGGGAGATGAAAGATCTGTACATTGAAAACTATAAGATATCAATAAAAGAAATTGAAGAAAATACAAATAAATGAAAAGACACCCCCCCACACACACACCCTGTGTTCATGGATCGGAAGAATTAATATTGTCAAAATGTCCATACTATCCAAAGCCATCTATAAATTAAATGCAATCCCTATCAAAATTCCAATGACATTTTTCATAAACATAGAAAAAAATCTAAAATTCATATGGAACCACAAAAGATCCCAAATAGCTAAAGCAGCCTTGAGAAAGAAGAAAGCAGGAGGCATCAATCTTTCTGATTTCAAACTATATTACAAAGCTATACAAATCAAAATAGTATGGTACTAGCATTAAAAACAGACAATAGACCGGGGCGCCCGGGTGGCTCAGTTGGTTGAGCGTCTGCCTTCGGCTCAGGTCGTGATCCCAGGGTCCTGGGATGGAGCCCCGCATCCAGCTCCCTGCTCCGCGGGGAGCCTGCTTCTCCCTCTGGCCCTCCCCCTGCTCGTGTTCCTGCTCTTGTTACCTCTCTCTCAAATAAATAAATAAATAAATAAATAAATAAAATCTTTAAAAAAATAAAAAGCTTCTGCACAGCAAAAGAAACCATCAACAAAATGAAAAGGCAATTTACAAAGTGGGAGAAAATACCTGATAAGGAGTCAATGTCCAAAATATATAGGAAATGTGTAAAACTCAAGAGCAAGAAAACCCAAATAATCCAATTTTAAAATGGGCAAAGGACCTGAACAGATATTTTCCCGACGAAGATATACAAATAGCCAACAATTACATGAAACAGTGCTCGGCACCACTAATAGTCAGAAAAATGCAGATCAAAACCACAGTGAGATATCACATCTATTAGGATGGCTGGTATCAGAAAGACGAGACATGTGTTGGCGAGGATGCGGAGAAAGGGGAACCCTTGTGCCTGTCGGTGGGAATGCAAACTGGTGCAGCCACTCTGGAAACCAGTATGGAAGTTCCTCAAAAAACTAAAAATAGAGCTACCATATGATCTAGTAATCCCACTTTTGGGTGTGTATTTAAGGAAATGAGACTGGGATCTTGGAAAGATGTCTGCACCCCATGTTCACTGCAGCTTTATCCACGATAGCCAGGACATGGAAACAAGCTAAGTCTCTATTTACAGATGAATGGATAGATAAGATGTGAGACATGTACAATGACGTATCTGAGTACAGTCCTAAAAAGGAAATCCTGCCTCCTATGACAACATGGATGACCCTTGTGGGCATTGTGCTGAATGAAGTAAATCAGATGGAGAAAGACTCACTGACATGTGGAATCTGAAAAAGCTGAACTCACAGAAACAGAGAAGGATGGTGGTTGCCAAGGGCTGGGAGGTGGGGGAAATGGGGAGATGTTGGTCAAAAGGAATAAACTTCCAGTTATCTTAATTAAGCCTTCTTACTACAACAACAACAAAAGGAAGGGTAACTATGTGAAGTGATGGATATGTTAACGAACCTTACTATGGTAATCATTTTGCAATATATACACGTATCAAATCATCACACTGTACACCTGAAACTTACATAATATTAGATGTCAATTATATCTCAGTAAGGTTGGGAAAAAAGAAGGGGAGGGACATCTGTAGGAGATGCTGAGGAGGTATAGTGGAGGGAATGGGGGCAAGGCCTCTACCCTCCAAGAATGGGCAGGGGGCCGAGTTTCAAGGACAGTGGGCATGATGACAATGCTGTTGCCAAGCATGGGGCAGTACCAGCTTGGCGACCCCTGAAGACTTCCTTGGGGGGACTGTGGTGCCACCAGTCTGTCCAGTGTGTGACCTTCTGCAGCAGCTGGAGCCTCATGGGGGTACTCCTGGAGGTTCAGGGTGGGCCATTTGCCAGTGGGTAGGACAGAGGGTGAGGGACTAGGGAGCCCTGGCAGGAAAGGAGGGGGCTGGGGAGTAGGAAGCACTGAGATCTGGAGGGGGTTGTAAAACAGGTGAGCTGGAAGGCCCAGGGAGGAAGAAGAGTGTCATCAAGGGGTAACAGACTCCAGTCCTCTGTCCTAACTTCCTCACTCCCAAAGACACTGCCCTCTGCATCCTGCTCAGCTCAGAACTGCCTGCCCTACCACATTTCCCCAGTGGATTCTCTTTTTCGTTCCTCCGGATGAGCATTTCAACCTGCTCCTCCCCCTTTCAGCCTGCAATGCCCCTTCTCCCTCCTGGTTGATTATCTTGTTTCTTATTTCACTGAGAAAGTAGAGCAGTCATAAGGCAGCCCTCACCCTCCCCCCAGTCTACCAACCCACCTGTGCCTACAATCATGTGGCTGGTCTTCCCCTCTGCTGCAACCAGTGGGCTGTCCCAAGTGCTGTGCCCCCTTACCTAGACTAGGCAACACACCCTTCTTGCACCACCAACTTTTCTTTCTTGAGTAATTTCAATATGCATATAAAGTCCAATAACATCCCCATCTTAAAAAAAAAAAAGCACACAAACTCCTTAAATGCTGGGCCTGTCTTTGGCTATATTGTACTATGTTTCTGCTCCCCTTCGCAGAACAATTCACTGCACAAGGTGTGTGCCCTTGCGTATGCAGTTCCTCGTGGGTCATCTGCTTTAACCCATTCCACTCAGGCTATTTCTTACTCTTCTACAGAAACTGCTTTTATCAAGGTAACAGGTGCTTCTGTCTTGCTAACGATTGAATGTTGGTCTTCATCTCTCCGGATTGCTCAGCAGTATTTGGCAGATGAGTATAACCTCTTTCTTGACATATGCTCCTCCCATGGCCCTGGAAACTGGACTCTCCTGACCCTTCCCTCCCTGAATTCTCTGGCTGCTCCTTCTCAGGCTCCTTTTCACCTACTTGATGCTTTCTGAGTGCCCTCCGGCCCCCCGGGCTCTCTGCTCTTTGTCTACACTTATTCTCTCAGTGATGATTTCTGATTCAGGCAGTGGTCTGCCAGGGTGGCACACTCAAAGGGACTATCTACCATGATTTGTGCAGGGTATAACAAAACTTTGAGGGATTGATAGCTCCAGGCACTGGCACCACTCCCCGGCCTGCAGAAACAAGGAGAGGGAGCAGGAACCGTAAGGGGCTGACAGGAGCTGGGACCTTCAATTGAGACTTAGGGCCAACCCCAGGGGAGCCAGCAGGAGCGAGCTCGGGGGATACATACCTTGACCTTGTTCTTTTCTTCCTCCAAGTGCCTACTGGTGCTCCCCATCAGCCAAGTACAACCAGGAGCTGGATGTCCAGGGAGTGAGCTGATGCAGTCTGCACAGGTCAGTGCGTGACACAGAGCAGAGTGGGGAAGGGCAGAGAGAACGGGAGGGGCAGACACAAAGTGTTTCACACAGCTTCCAGATTCATATCTGCAGCCGCGACCTATCATCTGAACATCGCTTGCAACATCCAACTGCCTACTCAGCATCTCCACTTTTATGTCAAATACGAAGTTCTTAATCTCCACCCTGTGGTCAACAAGTTCTTCCCTCATTCCCCTGCTTCAGCGAAGAGTACCAGTCAACAGGTAAAAAACTAAGAGGCTCCATTCCTTCTCTGGCAAGTCTTACAAGCAGCGCATCGGCCATCCAGTCAGCTGCATGATAGAGCCCCGGGCATGATGCTTCTCATCCAAACCACACCATTGCTCCTTTGGGCTGCTGTCGAAGACCCCCCAATTTCTCCAGTGACAGGCCTTCTGGCAGCCTCCCTATAATCTTCCCTTCCATTTTGCAGCTAAGTGACCCTGTTTATGTCTGGGCCACTACGTGCTCACCTCAGTGTGTAATGTCGGTCCTGGTCCTTTTTGCTATATGCCAACTTTCCCACCCTCTTGAAACCAGGAGTGGTACATGGTTCAGATCTGCCCAACAGAGTTTAAAGAGAAATTTTCTGGGGAGCTGCTGAGAAACCTTCCCTTTATTATAAAAGGATGTTATGTGTTTACTTTTAAAAAATGGATGTCCTTTTTACACCCGCCCCTTCTTTCATTTGAGATGGTGGTATAAAGAAGGGATGCTTTGGGCTATGGTAGCCACCTTGGGCCATGAGGTGACAAGCATGAGGACAAAAAGTATACACTGCGACCATGGGAGGGAGGAAGAATGGAAAGAATTCGTGTTCCTGAAATGGCATACTTTATGCCTTTTTATTAAGTGAGGTTAAAACTGCACCATGTCAGCCACTGATAGCTGGCTTGAATTGCTCACCCCTGAATATATCCTGGGCAACACACCCCAGCCCCCTGCAGTCTGTTCCCCACTCAGCAGCCAGAGGGATTCTTCCAGAACTGGGGTCATGATGACCCCTCTGCACAGAACTCTTCTCTGACTTTGAGAGCAGAAGTGGGAGCCTGTAACTCCATCAGCACAGCCCAAGGTTGCCCCTGGGCCCCTGCGCCCTGTGCTGGTCTCACTCGGCACCTTTCGCTTCCTGACAGGGGTCTTCCCCGGCTCAGTGTCACTTGCCATCCTTGTTCTGTTCTCACAGCACTCACTGCCACCTGGTGCTGCCTCTGGTATTGATTTGCGCTCCTGCACTGGTGAAGCGGACAGCGTGCGACATCTGCTTTATCCGCTCAGTCACTCACCAGGAGTGATTCCAGGAGGCTTCTTATCTGAATGTTGTGAGGACTGAATGAACAAATTGTGTGCGAATGGGGTACAGCAGTGTCTGCACAAAGTAAGCACTATGGAAGCATTTGTCATTCCTTGTGTAAGAATGTCAGCTCCATGAAGGCAGAGCTGGGAGCCTCGTGCCTGGCATCTGATAGGTGTTTAGCAGAGTCGTTGAATGGATGGAAGGGTGGATGAATAGCACATAGCAGGCTCTCTTTAATTGTTATTGAATGTCTGATAGAACAAAGGAATCTCTGAGCTGAGATTTTGGAACTGATTCAGTGCATGTTGACAGGAAGGCCTAGGGTACGATTGAGGGCTGAGGGGCCCCAGGACAGAGTTGTGCATCCTGAAAACCCAAGACCAGGGATTTGAGAGCATGGTCTATAAGGATGTGAAAGACTCCGAAAGGATGGCAGGAGAGGGCCCAGGAGCCAGCATCTTGGGGGGAGGCCAGTGGTCCGCAGCAAGGGGAGCGAAGTGTGGGGAGAGACATGGGGAGCCAGGGGCCTAACCCTCCGCAGTTTGGGCTGGAGCTTCTCACGGCTGGTGACGCCTCCTGCTCCTGGGGGCAAAAGAGGCGTCCATTGGAGCCGCTCAGCTCGGCGGTCCGTCGAGGGCAGCCAGTCCAGCCCGGCTCCCGGCCGCAGCAGCCGAGCTCAGCATCTGGCCAGCGCCCGGCCGGGCGCGAAGCGGGATGCGCAGACGGCGCCCGCTCCCGGCGCCCGCCCCAGCCCGGGGCTTAGCCCGGAGGCCTGGGGGGCCGAGGCGCAGCCCAGAGGGCCGGCGGCGGGGACCGGCCGCGGGGGACAGGGCGGGGGCGGCCAACTGGGGGCGGGGCGGGCGGCATTCGGGCGGGCGGGGCGAGCGCGGATTGGCCGGGCGCCGCCACGTGACCGGCCCCTTATAGGGCGTGGTGCGGGCGGCGGAGTCGGGTGCGGCGGCAGGGCCGGGCGAGGTCCGGTGCGGGTTCCGCGGCTCCGCTGCTGCTCCGCTCCGAGCGCCTGGCTGGCGCGCCCCGCGCCCTCCCTGCCGGGGCCGCCGGGCCGGGGGATGCTCGCGGCGCCCTGGAGCCATGGTCCGCTTCGGGGACGAGCTGGGCAGCCGCTATGGGGGCGCCGGTGGGGAGCGGGCTCGGGGCGGCGGGGCCGGCGGGGCGGGCGGCCCGGGCCCGGGGGGCCTGCAGCCCGGCCAGCGGGTCCTCTACAAGCAGTCGATCGCGCAGCGCGCGCGGACCATGGCGCTGTACAACCCCATCCCGGTCAAGCAAAACTGCTTCACCGTCAACCGCTCGCTCTTCGTCTTCAGCGAGGACAACGTCGTCCGCAAATACGCCAAGCGCATCACCGAGTGGCCATATCCTGCCCGGGGCCGTGCCGCGCGGGGGCCGGGGGACCGTCCGGGGTCTAGGGGACAGAGACCGGGCGCGGTGTCCGGCGTCTGCGCCCCGCCGGGTCTGGGAGGGGCGGCCTGGGCGGGGGTGGGGGGGAGCCCGGGGCTGGGGCGGGTCGCGTGCGGCGCCCAGTGGCCATCTTTCCCGGGGTCGGGAGGAGGGTGCGACCTGGGGAGAGGCGGCTCGGGGACGCGGCTCTCGGCGAGGAGGGGGCGGGGCGGGGCTCCGGGGCCCTCCGCGCGCCGCGTGTGCGTGTGTGTTTGAGTGTGTGTGTGTGTGTGTGTGTGTGTGTGCGCGCGCGCGCGCGCGCGCGTGTGGTCGTGGTGGTGGCGGCTGCGGGAGCGGAATGGACGCTGGGCGGAGCCCCCTGTCCCTGGACTCGTCCCTTCACTCCCTTGGTGTGGGTGCAGAGCGCGCGGCGAGCCTGGAGGGCACCCGAGGGCGAATCCGTGTCTGTGTAGGTGTGAGCACCCTGGTGGACGCGAGCCCAGGCGCGTGCTTGGCTGCAGGTGCTTGAGTGTGTGCGTGCGGGCATTACATGAACCCGGTGTTGCGCGTGCGTGCGTTCGAGACTCTGGGTACATGTATGTTCAAGTGCCTGTGTAGGTACATGTGGCTACGTGTCTCTAGGTAGGAGTGTGCGCCTGCGCGGGGTCCTTCCTCCAACCTCGCGCGGGGGGCGCAGTCCCCTCCCCTCGGGTCGCGGGAGCCGTGCGGAGCTGGGCGGGGGCGCTGTCCGCGGTGCTGACGGCCGCCCGGACGTGCGGAGGGGCTGGCCGCCCAGACGGCAAGAGGCTCCGCCTCGAGGCGGACCCCGAGGGTGAGGGCAGGGAGGGCGGGGTAGGCTTCCGAGCGGTCGTTCTCAGCCCCTCTGGAGGTGGCCTCGCCGTGCCTGCTGCACTGCGCGCTGTGGGCCTCCCCTCCCCTCCGCCTTGGCGCCTCCTGGCCAGTCCTTAACCCACGCACTCCGTTTGAGTACATGATCCTGGCCACAATCATCGCCAACTGCATCGTGCTGGCACTGGAGCAGCACCTCCCTGACGGGGACAAGACGCCCATGTCCGAGCGGCTGGTGAGTGGCGGCGGCGGGGGCCTGCGGGCGGGGCTGTGGGGTGGCCGCGGCTTGTCTGATTCCACGGCCCTTTAGCATCTGTGGCTCAGTTTAGCTTCCTTGGGCAGGGTAATCTGCGTAGCTCTCTTCTCTTTTTAGTGGAGGAAAAGGGAGAACCCAGGCAGCTAACAGCTCCCTCAGGGCCAGGAAGACTGGGGTAGCTAGCGCAGCCCTGATGGGAAGGATGGCCTGAGAGAGACCATGTTAGCTAGCGGCTGTCTGCCCTGGGCCACTAGCCACCCCGTACCTCAGATGCGCTGTTCGGTTCCACCACCTGAAGCCCTGATCTAAGAAACTAGGTGAAACCTGGGGTGGGGGAGGGGCATTCATAATGGCCCAGGGAAATGTCAGGCTCTGGGTGAGCGCCCACCTTTCTGGCTGCCCAGGGGCTTTCCTGGGCAGGGTTCTGATTGTCTTTGGTCCCTGTGGTATGGTCCTGGGGCTAGGGGTTGTCCTTCAGCGTTGTCTTTCCTGGCTCTGCTTGGAATCCCTTCCCCATGGGGAATCCCGTCCCCTTCATATGGGAAGCACTCCTTCCCAAGTATTCTTCCCAAACATCCTGAATCATTTTCACCTATTCCTGTCAAGAGCTCCACAGATCCCTGTGGTGTCCCCTGTTGCACATGACAGTCAGAACCCCAGGGCAGGGTCTCTGGAGGGGCAGAGGGTGGTATTTAGAGCAGTGAGCCTCATTTCAAAGGTGAGGCTGTGTCCCCTAGTCCCCAGTCTTTCCTCCTGACCTGAACCCTTTGCCGGGGATCGGTGTAGGCTCCTAGACCTGAGAGCAGGGAGAGGAGCAGGTGCAGGGGTCTGGAGAGGGGGTCTGGGGCCTGGCTGGAGAGATGCTAAAGGTCCTGAGGTCCCTGAGACACAGCCCAGCCTCTCTTGGGGGCATTGGGCATGGAGAGGAGAATCCCTCTTTCCTTGTACCCTGGCAAGCGATTGGTCCTCTCCACAGCTTCTTTCCCTCACTTCAGTGAGATAGGCAGGAGGTGATACAGGGACTGTTCGGTGTTTACCGTGGGCCCTGAACGCCCCCTCCCCGTCATCACAGGCCTAGGGGTGGGGAAGGGAGGACAGAGGGAGGCTGATTTGCGGCTGCTCACAGTTGGGCAAGGCACCAAAAGAAGGCAAGGAAATGGACAGCCAGGGAATGGGAGGCTCCCTGGAACAGTCTTCTGCGGTGCTCGGAAGGCCGGGGGTTTGGGTTGTGGGTTGAGACGAGGGACATGAAGACAGCACAGCTGTGCCAGGCAGGAGTGGGTGTGGCCCCTGCGGGTGACTCTTGCCCTGTGTGGAGCCAGATAGGGTCACTGGCTTCCTGTGGGCCCCTTGTGCGTGCTGGTGGTGAGCGTCTGTTCTGGAAGCTGGAGAAGAGAAAGTGAGAGCAGGGAACCTCTGCAGACCACAGGGTGTGGCCATACCTCCAGGGAAGTCTGGCAGCGGTAGGGCCAGAAGGAAGTGGGCCAAGAGATGGTGGCGGTCGGGGGACGGGGAGGCCAGTGTACAGCGGGCAGTCCTAGGCTTGTCCCTGCTGGGTGGCAGGCTTGAGTGGGCCAGCCGGGCGTCTGGGCAAGTCTGAGCTCCTGCCTCCCAGGTGAGGGAAGGTTTGCTTTGTGGTGATGGGGGGGTGGGCTATTGGGAAGACAAGCAGAATGTGCCCAGCCTGGGCCTGGCCTGGAGGCCTGAGGAGTCCTTGCTGACCGTAGTCCTGTGTGCAGACATAGGCCTTCAGACCTATGGATGGAGAGAAGGCTGGAACAGAGCAGGGTCTGGAGAGGAGGGGCTGTGGCAGCTTCAGGGCTCAGGCCTGGAGGCTTGCTAGGGCGGGAGGCTAGGTCGTGCAGGTGCTCCATTGTTTGCCAACCTGGACTGGGGTGGGGCCTCCACGGATCCCCGTCTCTGGGGGCTCTGCTTCCCAGCCACCCATCCACTGCCCGCACCGCCTGTAGCCAGAACCCTAGCTGGCAGTCCCACTCTACCCCCAACCAAGCCCATGGCTGTCTGCCCACCCACCCCTCCCCAAGCCAGGCCTCCAGAGTGGGGCAGGGGGAAGAGCAATGAAGAGAGGGATCTGGGGGGCCCGGGGGGGCCCACCCATCTCCCAGCTCTGGCCTGCTCTTTTGTGTGTCCGGAAGCTTTCTGTGAGGATGTGTTTGTTAGAGCCAAGCTGTTTCCTGGGCCAGATGTCAGCAGCCCCTTCCCTTGGGGAGAGGGGTCCCTCCAACTAAACTAGACCGGAAGCTTCCGGGGGATGATTTCTGTCATGAGTCAGCATCTGGGTAGCAGGATGGGGGAGCTGGCCCATGATGGACACTGGGCTGACTGGGCCCCTCGGGGAAGTAGCTTCTGCTGTGCACAGCTGGGAAGCCCCAGGCGGACGGTATACCAGGTCAGATGCGGAGAGCTCTTGAGGACCAGGCTTCTTGGGGGAGGAAGGCACAGGCCGCTGGCCCTCAGTTTGAGCTGAGAGCAGCCACTGGGAGCCAATCTGGCCCGCCCCTCCCCTGAAGCCCCAAGTGAGCGATGCCCCTGGTCACTTACCACACCGTCTCTGCGTATCTCCATGTGGCCTCCCCCTTCCCGAGCTCTCTACAACTTGTTTCCCACCTTGCTCAGCACCTCAGCACCAGCGGGGGCCTGGCCCCAGTTGATGCTTTTGGCTGAGTGACAAGATTGCTTTGCTCACACTGTTCCCTCCACCTGGAATTCCTTTCCTTGCTACCTAGCTGGATGTCTTGCTCTCCAGAGGCTACCTGAGGCTGGGCTGTATTTGCTCCCCCAAGATTTGCATTTGCACGTTATGATTATCCAGAAGATGTGTGTTGAATGAATAAGTGGGTCCTGGGCTGCACTCTAGGGAGCTGGGACATTATCCAGGCAACTTCTGCGGTGGTTGGAGCCCAGGATCAGACCCAGATCACCTCTGGGTTTGAGTATGGCTCTGGTTCCAACAAACTGTGAGTCTCGAGCCCAGTTCCTTGACCTCTCTGTGTCTGTTTCCTTTAGAAACAGGATGATAATCGTGCTTAACACATGGGGTGTTGGATGGATTGCAGAAAAAGCCCACAAATGTTGTCAACATTGCTTCCCCTTCTGCAGGGCTTCGAAGGGTAGGAGGTCCCAGGAAGCCTCCCCGCTGTGACTAGGAGGTCACTGGCTGTGGGAGCAGGGCCCCATTTCCTGTTGGGACAACGGGACAGAGGAGCAAACAGGCCCATGACGAGAGTGCCGGGCTGGAGAAGTCTGTGGGCAGGGAGGCTGAGTGGGAGGGGCAGAGCTGGGGCAGTGGGTGTGGCCTGCCGGACTGGGGGTGGTGGCGACCCTCTCTCTGCTTCTCCTCAGGACGACACAGAGCCCTATTTCATTGGCATCTTCTGCTTTGAGGCGGGGATCAAGATCATAGCCCTGGGCTTTGTCTTCCACAAGGGCTCCTACCTGCGGAACGGCTGGAACGTCATGGACTTCGTGGTGGTTCTCACAGGGTAGGCGGCCAGGGCCCAGGCTGTGCCCTTCTTGGGGCTGGAGGTTGGGCAGCAGTGTCCACACTGGGCCGCAGTGGGTGCGGGTGGCTGCGTGTGAGGAAACGCCCGGTTGCCCGCCCCCCGCTGTATGGGAAGGGGCAGTTGCCCGTGTGTGGTGATCTTGGCTGAAGGGCCCACTCTCAGTGTTCTGTGTCAGATGAAGCCACTCACTTGCAGAGCCACAGGCGTGGGCCGGCTGCCTCCGTGGCTGGGCTACCGTGGGGGAGGGGCTTCCCCGGGCAGGGGGAGGGCTCTGGGCTCCAACCCTGCCCATGTAGGCCTGTGGTCTGGGGGAGGCACCACGCACGCGCACGGCTAAGCTGTTTCCTGCCTGAAGAGCTCCCTGGGAAGCGCATTCTTAGCGCTCTGTGCTGTGCGTGGATGAGCTTGTCAACGGTATGTGTTTCCACGGTTTCTGGCTCCAGGAAGGTGCTTAATCAGTGTGTCCTTTCCTCCTCAAATGGACCCTGATAATTACCACTTTGTGATTCCCAAGACAACCCAGGAGGTCTAGAAGTTGACTTGGGGATGGGCTGGGGTGCAGGGTGCAGGCAGAGCACCCTGCTTGTCGCCACTGAGCCCCTACCCTTCGGGGTCTCAGTCTCTCCATCTGCCTGGCAGGTCCTTTAGAGCCCCTGCCCTGCTTCTCTGGCCAGCAGGCTGAAGGCTGGAGCTTCTGCTCTGGGGGTGGAGTGGGTGAGTGCTTGGGGAATTTGCTCCATAGGACCTGTTTGCACAGCCCAGGCCCCAGAGGCCCCACCCCAGGCCAGGGACTGCAGTCTCTTCTTCCCTGGGGCCTTGTGGTCCCTGGGGAGGCTCAGAGCCCAGATCAGAGAGGAGGGAGCAGGCCCCACTGTGGCCCAGAACACTCCTTCCCAAGGAAGGGTGATTGTGGCCAGGGCCTCCACCCTTGTGCTGGACAGAAGCTGCCCGACGACCCCCTAACCTGCCTTGGTACAAGTGAACACACGTGTGGAGATGGTTTGGGCAGAAGGCACAGGAGGGAGGAGGTGACCATGAAAGCCCCAGGTCTGGGGCTCAAGCCTCCCTGGGCTCCCTGCATGCGAGAAGACACAGACTTGGCTAAATAGCCTCTGAGCTCCCGAGCCAGGCTCTCAGGGTGCCTGCCCTGTCCTGGGGGACCTGCTTCCCTGTTTGCTCCAACTGCTGATGGCTCGGCCCAGAGTGTCTGTGGCACACGCCGGCGAGCATCAGTGCCGAGCTGGGCTCTCATCTGGCGGGTGTCTCCTGGAGGGATGACCGAATTGTCTGGGGCTCCTCCTGCCTCGTGCTTTCCCCAGGGCGGTACCCTTTCACCAGCACGATGGCACAGGCGCTTCTGAAATCTGAATTAATAGGTTTTCTGCACAACTCTCTGATTTCCATTCCCTGTTTCATGATGACTGGGAAGGGAAGGGAGTGGGGAGCCTCCTACTGGGAGATGTGGGGTTCCACAACTTGGTGGACACAGGGGCGCTCCCTGCTCCAGGGTGGGTGTGGGGTCAGGGCGGAATTTACCGAAAGCCCTCTGAGGCGTTGTGGAGACCAGCAGCCCCCCCGCTGATGCTGGGGCATGGTGCTGGTGGTGAGTGCGGCTGGGTGCAGTGTAGGGTGTCTAGGGGTGTCACTGCTGTTACATCACTCCCTCTCTCTAGACGTGAGTCCCTGAGGACAAGAATCGTGTCTTATTTTTCAGGATGTCCCCAGAGCCTAGCTTGGGGCGGGCCCCCAGGAGAGATCGGAGAGCGTCTGCTGAATTAACGGGTTACTGAGGTGGGGGGGTGCTCTGTGTTCTGCCCTGCTGGGAGCGGGCTGGGTGGTGTGACCCTGCCTCCCAGGATGAGATCTTTGCTGCTGAGTGTTTGGGCTTCTGGGACCAAGGCAGGGAGGCAGAGGAGCCCCCACTGACCCCTTGGCAGGACCCCTGGTCTTCCGATTCCCGGTCCAGGTTGCTGGTCCCTCAGTGAGCGCTGGGAGAGATCTCCTGAGGGTAGGGCACCCCGGGCTGCTCTCCTTGCCCTGGGACACACAAGAGAGAAGAGGTTGCCCACCTTCTGGAAGCCCCAGGGAGAGGGTCCCAAGGGTCCTGAGACCTTAATGCTGGCCCCTGATCCTTCTTTGGAGACCCCTCCATCTGTCCATGTCTTTTCTCTCTCTCTGATCTTCCCTTGCTTCTTCCCGTTTACTTCTCTCCTGCCGTTCTGTCGTCCGCCGCACCCCCATCTCTCGGCGTCTCTGTCCCTCCTTCCCTCCTCGCCAGCTTTCTTGGTCCTGTCTCTGTATTTCTAACCCTCTCTGCATTTCTGACCCTTCCTCTCTCCTTTGTCCTCTCTGTCTCTGTTTCTTTCCCTCTCACTCTTTCTTGCTGTCTTTCCCTTTTTGGCCGTGTTCTTTGTCTCTCGTCTGGGACGCAGACTCTCTGCTCTCTGTGTCCGCAGGCTGGGAGTTGGCCCTGGTGGTTTCCAGCCTCCCTGTCTCTGCACGTCATCCCCAGGGGTGGCTCTATGTGGGGAGGGGACCCCTGGGTGGGGAGGGGGCTCACGTGTGGGCCCAGAGTCACGAAGGGAACCTGCTGTGTTGCTCCTGCTTGCAGCTCATGGAACTTGGGAACCTGGGTGTGTGTGCCTGTGGCTTTGGGGTAGGAGGAGGCCCCAGGTCCATTTTGGCATGAGTGCTAGCCGGTGGGGAATCCAGAGAGCTACCCTGACCCAACGCCTCCTGAGCTGAGGTCCCTGTGGGTAGCCATGGGAGGGGCATTACTTCTCATTACTTTGTTGTTTTTAATTAGGGTTTACTTAATTGGTGCACAGGGGGCTGGAGGCCCATGGCGGGGAGGGGAGGGACTCTGGCTAGGGAGGCCGCGTCGCTTGGTGAAGCCCAGCTTGTCCCTCGAGGCCAGCTGGGGTCCCTATGTTTCTGTGGCTGGTGTGCAGGTCACGAGAGGAGCCTGGGGTGGGATGGGGACTCCACCCCTGCCTCAGGGAGCCCTCCTAGCCTCATATACTGTCCTGTAAACCAAGCCTAGGTCCACCCTTGGCACGTGGGTCACAGCACCTGGTCCTACCTAGCTCCACGGGAATGAGCTGAGGGGCTGTCTTGCCTACAGTCCCTCTCATCCTATGCCTCTGTTGCTGGAGCTACCCTCTCATTTGTTAACCACTCAATACTCATTTATGCAAAATTTGCTGAGCCTCTGCCAGGGCGCTGAGGACACAGCAGTGAACAAGACCACTGAGCCTCTGCCCTGTGGGCCGCTTTCCAGGGGGCACAGTCTCCGCACCCCTACTCTGTTTCTTCTTAGTGTAAACAGTCTTCCTGGATCATTACCCTTCACTTACATGTGATGTTTAGTTGTGCCCTCCACTGCCCCCGCCCCTGAATATATGCTTGACAAGGACAGGTCTGGACCTGTGCGCTTCGTGGCTACATCACGGTGCCTGGGGGTGGGTGCGCCATGAAGATCACTCCCTAAATGGAAACACCATGCTTCGGTTTCCCACGTGGAAGAGGGAGTAAGGAGTGCAGAATGTGGGCTGGGAGGCTGCTGTGTGTGGGATGCTCAGAGAAGTCCTCCATGATGAGTTTGGAAGGACATGAGGGGTGAGCCATCTAGATACTCGGGGAGGCTGTGGCTGGAGGTGTCAACGCAGGACACAGGTGTAGCGATGGTCTTCCAAGCCCAAAGTAGACAGGATCCCCGGGGAAGCGGCCCACACGAGCCCAGGGACCTGAGTTTGTAGGTTGGGACTGGCCAGTAAGGTGGGTGCGGAACCCAAAGAGGAAAGTGGCTGGCGTTTCAGGAAGGAAGAGCTCTTCTTGAACAGAGCAAGAGGTGGGTGCACAGTTGAGCATGGCATTCAGCAACATGCAAGTGCTGGGTTCTTGACGATAGTTTGCTGGGAAGGGCTCTCACAGGGACAGAGGAGGGGTTCCTGGTGAGCACCTGTGGGCAGCTCTTCTTTTCAGGGAGTTTTGTAGCAAAGCGAGGCAGAAAGCTGGGGCAGTGGCAGGAGGGAGATGAAGGGGCAGGACGAGGGCTACAGCCTGTGTGCCAGTCCAGGAGGCAAGGACTAGTGGAGGCTGTAGACAGGAAGTGCTGGAGAGACGTCCTGGGTGGATGAGGGGAAGGAGGATCCAGAACCCTGGCGTCCATGTCTGTTGATCTCGAAGCGGGAAATGGGGAGGAGCTGAGTGTGCACTTGGACTGGCAGGTGAGGAAGCAGGGCTGGCGCACAAGTTCTCAGACTGTGTGTTACCAGTGAAGCAGGAAGCAGCCCATCGGCTGAGATGTGGTGTGGGAAGAAGCTCCGGGGCTGATGCACAAGGACAGGGTGTGAGATGGGGAGGGAAAGGGAGAGGGTGAATGGGAGGGAGGGAGGGAGGGTGGATTCCCTTTGCCCATATCCGGTCTGCCACCTCTTCCTTGGCTTCCATCTCTCCTCACGTTCTCTCCTTTATCCAGTGTCTGGCCATCCATACCCTCGTTCACTTGGAAGGTACTTGCGAAATGCTCTAGTTGCTGGGGACGTGGTGCTTCCATGGAGGCTGCCTTCTCTGGGGGAGACAGTGAACAAAGAGTGCATGCCACGCGGGGTAGTGACGTGCAGTGACGAACGGAAGGCCAGGGAAGCTTGAGGGTGAGGTTTGCCCTTTTGCTGGGGTCGGGAAGGTCCCTAAGAGGCCCCTTGAGCAGAGGAGCAGGCAGGAGGGGCGGGCCTCGGTGAATGGGGAGGAAGAGTGGAGGGTGAAGGTGCAGGAGGCCATGGGGGCTGCTGGGGGGCTCTGAGTGCAGGGGCCGGTGCAGAGCTGACCCTAGGGCAGGAACCCGGGAGATACGATGGGGCCTTGGGCTGGGGGAGAGCTGGAGGAAGCGCTGGTGGATTGCCCGCAGGAGACCCACGCGTCTGCTGGACTGCCCACCTCCCTAGGGTGGCACCCACATCGCCAGCCCGCCTGTAACGGACCCATCTGTGTCTGACTTCCTGACGCTGTCCCCATGTCACTGCCTCCACCCTCCCAATATCCCCTTTTTGGTCCTGAGGGGTTGGTTCCAGCTGGCAGTCAGGGCAGGGGCAGGGGTGGGGTCCCTGCAGACCCCAGGGACGTCTTCCTGCTGGCAGAGGGCCCAGAGTCCCCAAGCCCTGAGTGTCCCTGCTCCTGTCATGGCCTCAGCCTGGTGCTTCCCTTCCTGGTCCTAGGGGACAGCAGAGAAATGTGTCCCAGCTCAGTTGGCTCCTCTAGGGGACGTTTCCAACCGCAGCTTCTCATTTTACTTCAAATTAAACTGGGATTTCTTTCCAGGACATGTAATTAGAACTCAGGGTCCTGCCTCCCTGGACTGGGCCTCCTGTGGGAAGAAGAGAGGGGAGCAGGCAGCATTGCATAGGGAGGAAGTTTGGCCCTGGGCTCTGCCCTTGGTCACTGGGAGGCCTGCTGCTTCCCATCCAGTTGGGGTGTGGACAGGCCTGCCTCCTGGCACCGAGGAGGCCTGGCTAACAGAGGGGTGAAGGTGTAGGAGAGTGCTCTGGGGAGCCAAGTCCAGAGGATAGCTGCCCTGGCCAGAGGGGTGCCCGCAAGTATGGGCCAAGGTGAGCCTTGACAGTATGTCCAACTGTGGGACTGGGGAGCTGGGCCTCACTGTGGACGACAAGTGACTTCACACCTGAATATGGAGTGACCCTGTGTCTGAGTTTGAGACGACAGAAGGCACCATGTCTGAGTGTCCAGCAACACTGGGTTTGGACGTGGGCTGTGTGTGTCCGGTGTGTCTGAGGTCTGGGTTCGGCCAACAGAGCCAGCTCCATATAAGGTCTTCCGTCCTATGACTGTGATCCCACTGGTGGGGTCTCTGTGCCTGGTCAGGTTGGGGGGTTGCTGCGGGAGGGTCTCTATGCCTGGTCAGGTTGGGGGGTTGCTGCGGGAGGGTCTCTATGCCTGGTCAGGTTGGGGGGTTGCTGCGGGAGGGTCTCTATGCCTGGTCAGGTTGGGGGGTTGCTGGGGGGGTCTCTGTGCCTGGTCAGGTTGGGGGGTTGCTGGGGGGGGTCTCTATGCCTGGTCAGGTCAGGGGGTTGCTGGGGGGGGTCTCTGGTGCCTGGTCAGGTTGGGGGGTTGCTGGGGGAGGGTCTCTATGCCTGGTCAGGTTGGGGGGTTGCTGGGGGAGGGTCTCTATGCCTGGTCAGGTTGGGGGGGTTGCTGCGGGAGGGTCTCTATGCCTGGTCAGGTTGGGGGTTGCTGGGGGATCTCTGGTATCTGCTCAGGTTGGGGGTTGCTGGGGGGGCCAGTTTTTATCTCTGGGGTCTGGTTGGGGGTTTGCTGGACTTTCTCTCCTCGTCCCCACCTGAGGTTGAAAACAGCCTCCTCAGTGTGTAGCTGGGACCAAGGGGAGGGGGGCTGAGTTCTAACAAGTGGCCCCTGGAGCAGCAGAGGGAGGCTGTCAGGACCAGCATTATTTGGGGTCTGAAGTTTCAGTCTCTCCAGGCAGCATCCATGGGGCATCTTTGATGATCCAGAACAGATCTGGCCACGGGGTCCTCAGGCCCTCCTGGTGCTGTGGTGTGATTGAGGAGTCCATTCCCAGAGTGGGCTGGGGATGGATGGGGCAGAGGTGCCCTGTGCATAGCCCCCAGTGCCTCCCTCCTGGCAGTGGCCTCCTTCTGGGTCTGCCGGTCTCTGGGGACAGGCCCGGAGCCCCATGCTGGATTATGTAACCCGAAGGAGGTGGGTAGGGTGGAGTCCCGGCCTTGCTCAGCAGCGCACGCCCCCGGGCTGGCTATTTATGGAGGACCAGCTCACTCCCCTCTGCTTGCTGCCTCCTGGTGTCCCCTCTCTCCTGTCCCCCCACCGCCTTCTTCCTCTGTCTTAGGGTTCTTTACGCTATCTGGGGGCTGGAAGTAGCCAGAGCCAGGACCCTCCTGGGCACTGTCTGCAGAACTCCCCACTCCCGCCTTGTGTCCAGGGGCATGGCTGAGGAAGAGCCCTTTCCTCCAGCCCCACAGGCCTGGCGATCCTGGGCAGGGCAGGGGACCCAGATTGCCCAGCCTCCTGGAGCTGAGCTGTGCTGTGGGCAGCTGACGCCAGGATTCAGGCTCTGGTCCTGAGGTGTCCTGAAAGTTGGCTGGGGCTAGGCATTCCCATGTGTGATGGGGATTGGGGAGGCTCTGTACAGCTTGGGGGCACCTCTTCCATGCCACCTAACACTGCAGCCCTGAGGGAATATTGGCTCAGTCTCTGCACACCTGCTGCCATGGGGCCCAGAGCAGAGGAGCCCCGGGCTCCAATATGGCAGATGACTTCCTGGGCAGCTGACATCTGAGCTAGAAGGAGAGCGGGGAGTTGGCCAGTGACGCCTTCAGGTTTCATTCTGACTGAACCTTGAAGCTTTGGAGGTCAGACTCAGCGGACCCTCCACCTGGGGCCCGCCAACTTCTTCAGGGAGGGTTGGTGGGGAGGTGCATGGTGCAGCCTGGAGACATCAATCCAGTTTTGGCTAGTGGGAGGGGGATGGTGTCCTGGAAGGCAGCTTCTGGGAAGGGAGGGGACACAGCCAGGTTGGGGCTGGGCTGGGGGCTGGGATGTGCCCACTCCTGGGTCCCGTGGTCTGACTGGCGCACTGAGCTGTCAGAGGGTGGGTGGGGGGATTGAGCTGTCAAAGGCTGCTCCCCATCTTGGATCTGGGGCTGGTGGGCTGAAGAGGCATGGCCAGAGTTCTGAGATGGGCTCTAAATTAGTTGCCAACATTTAAGAAGAAGGAACTTTGGAACACCTGGGTGGCTCAGTTGGTTAAGCGTCTGACTCTTGATTTCCCCTCAGGTCTTGATCTCAGGGTCATGAGTTTAAGCTTCTCATTGGGCTCCACACTGGGCATGAAGCCTGCTTTAAAAAGAAGAAGAAGAAGGAGCTTTTACATGAAAATCCACATTCCCATCTGGCTTGGGAGTGTCCCAGAAGCTTCTGTTCCCTTGGGCTCCTGCAGATCTGCCACCACTCTTGGGGCTGGCTCACCTGAGCTGGTCTGTGGCCTCCTCTTCAGGTTCAGGCCTCAGTGTTCTGCTCCTCCAGGCGGCTGTAGTCCTGCCCCAGGGTCACCGTCCTGCCTGCCTCCATGGAGGTGGCTGAGGGCAACTGCTCATGTATCTTGTGGCTGGTGTACCTGCAGAGGCCACGGGAGGTTAGGCTCATGGCTGGCGAGGGCAGGAACCTGCACACATGGGTGGTGGCGGAGCAGCAGGCCTGGAATCTCCCTCCCTCCTCAGCCCCAGGCAACTGTCCTCACCAGCCCCTCTCTCACAGTGGTGAGCCCAGAGCTGCAAGCTCACACTGAGGTGAGAATGGTTGCTAATGTCTTCTTGTTACTAGGCCTGGAGCCCGGGCTGGTAGAGCAGGCGCTGGGTGGATGGACACGTTCAACGGCTGTGCTCCCCCATCCTTCCTGGCTCCTGGGCCCTTCTCGGGCTGTATGGCAGGGCTGGGCTCTTCACGACCCTGTGCCTCCCTCCCACACCTGGGCCACCCCCCAACCCCGATCTGCAGTCAGACGGACCTAGAATGCTGTGGTTCCCAGGAGGTCACGGGTAGCGTGTCTGCCGGGCATCCTGCCACTCACCCTGCCAGCGCCATCCTGAGCCCCTCACTGCTGCCCCACTCTGCACCTCCTGCCCCCCGTCCTGTGTCTCGGTCTCCTCCCTGGGGAGGCCACTCTAGGAGCCCCCACCACACCAGCCAATGGCACCCTCTCCCCAGAGAGCAAGAGCATGTGTGTCTGGTCCCCTGTCCCAGCTGGGGGGTGGGGGCCCCTTTGTGGCTTCTTGCCATCTCCCACCCTCTCCTGCACCCTCTGGCCTCTTTACCCTTCTCTTGCCCCGAGAGGCTCCCCCTCTGGGGCTCTGGGCTGAACCCATCTCTCCACTCACAGATGTGTTCCCTCCAAGGGCCGTGTGCTCATCAGCTCGGGCTGCCCTAATGAATACCACAGACATTTACTGGAGACTGGAGGTCTGAGATCGGGTGCTGACAGGGTTGGTTCTGGTGAGGCTCTCTTCCTGGCTCGTGGACAGCTGCCCTCACACAGTCTCTTCTCTGTGCACCCAGACAGAGGTCTCTGGTGTCTCTTCCTTTTCTTATAGGACAGTCCTACAGGATTAGGGCCCACCTTTAGGACTTCATTGAACCTTCTCACCTCCAAATGCAGTCACATTAGGGGATGGGGCTTCAACATGGGGATTTGGTGGTGGGGAGGCCACAATTCAGTCCATAACAGACTGTGCTCATACCCCAGGCTCGTCTGGACAAGCCTCTGTCTGTTCCTGTCACCACTGTGCACCATTCCTCATGTGCTCACCCAGTACTGTGGGGTTGAAACCCAGCTTGGAGAGCAGGAGCCCGCCTTGACCCCCACGGGCACAGGGTGGTGTTGGGCCTGATCCCAGGCCCCTGTCTGCTACGGCTGGTGTTTGTGGCCGAACATTGCCCTGCTCCCTCCTTTTGGCCTTCCGACAGTGGGCCCTTCCTCATCTCTCGTGGGCATCTGCTCTGCGCCTAACAAAGCCACAGCCCAGCAGGACCAGCGAGCCTCGAGGATGGGCCAGAGACAGGCACTCCCCAGCCTGGATCGGGGCAGGAGGTGTGGGGGTGGGCACTGCTGACATGGCAGGAGGTAAAGGTGTCCCCGGGTAAAGGCTGCAGCCTCCTGTCAGGTGGGGGCCCCTGAGGAGCCTCCAGCATCGCACCTGCTGTGTCAGCAGTCAGTTCTGAGAATGCAGTGAGAACGCAGTGATGGGGGAGGGGATGGCCTCCCGGATGGGCAGGAAGTCAGAGTTTCTTTCTCCCCGTCCCGAGTCAGTCCTGGGGCTCCACGTTTCCACTGACCCACGAGCCCTGCAGAGACCCGAGGCCCAGCCTACCCCAGCTGCCCTCCAGCCCTGCCCTCAGCCTCTGGTCTCTCTCCTTGAGGGTGAAGTCCCTCCTGGCTGGCGCGCTTCCTCCCTGGGGGCCCAGGGAGTGTGGGAGCAGGGTGGTCACAGAGACCTGCAGATCTGTCACCAGAGCTCGTAGGAAGAGGGAAGCAGGCAGCACCGGCTCCTGAAACGGGGGGACGTAAACACTGTTTTTATGAGGTCTCCTATGTGCTGGATGCCATTCTGGAACGATAATCCTGCAGCTGGCCCTGGGCCAGATGCCGCTATTAACACCTCCATTTAAAGAATTAGATACTTTATTTTGAGCTACTTGTAGATTCTCAACATACAGAGACCGTGGTGAGACTGAGGCACAGATCCACGGCGGGACACGCTAGTGCGCTCGTGCCCCCTCCAGCCACGCCCTCCCTTGCCCATTGGCAGTCACTAATCCAGCCTCGTCTCCATGATTTTGTATTTTAAGGACAGTATAAAAAGGGATTCACACCTTTCGGGGTTGGCTGTCGTCACCGAGGCTAACCCGGGATCCGGCAGGCATCCGTGGTTTCTCCCTTTCCGTTCCTGAGCACTGTTGCCCTGTGGCCCCAGCCTAAGCACTCACCAGCTCAAGGACACGGGGTTGTTTCCAGGTTGTAAAATAATACAAACGAGTTGCTATGCACTTTCCTATGCAGCTTTTTGTGTGAATGTAAGTTTTCTCTGGGACAAATGCCCAAGAGCACAACTACCCAGCTGTTATCCAGAGGCTGTATTATTCTACAGTCTTTACATCCCCACTAGCAATGTGTGAATGACCTGCTCTCTCCACATCCTCACCAGCGTTTGCTGTTGTCACTACTCTTGTTTTAGCCGTTCTGATAGATGTGCGGTGAAATCTCGCTGTGGTTTTATCTTGCGTTTCTGCGCTGGCCAGTGGTGTTGGATGGCTTTTCCTGCGCGTATTTACCACCTGTGTGTCCAATCTTCATATACCTGGTGCTCATGTTCTAACTGAATTGTTCGTTACTGGTCCGTTGTCAGATAGTGGCTTGCCAATATTTTCTCCCAATCTGTAGCTTATTTTTTCATTCTTATAAAAGGGACTTTTGCAGAACAAAAGGTTTAAGTGTGAATTAAGTCCAGTTTACCAGCTTTTCTATGCATGGATTGGGCTTGTGGTTTTAAGTCAGAACTCTTTGGCAGCCCTCAGTCCTGAAGGTTTTCTCCTACGTTTTTTTTTTTCCCCCTGTAAGTTCTCTTGTTTGACGTATCACTTTTGAGTCCGTGACCCATTTTGAGTTAACTTTTATATCAGGTTTGAGGATTAGGCTGATGCTTTTTTCCCTTCCTGCCTGTGGATGTCCAGTTGCTCCAATACCATTTGTTGAAAAGGCTTTATTTCCTCCATTAACTTTTTTTGTACTTCTGTCAAAGATAATCTGGGCATATCTGGGTGTGTTTTGGGGTTCTCTCTTCTGTCCCACCTGTGTGTCCATCTCCCCACTGGGCCCGTGATACCTTGATTGCCGTGGCCTCGTAAGTCTTCCGATCACACAGACTCATGCCCCCTACTGTCTTCTTCTTCTTTTCCAAATTGTTTAAACTATTCTCATTTCTTTTCTTTCCTATAAATTTTGGAATAATCTTGTCAATACATACGCAGATCCTGATAGGAGTTGTGTAAAACCCGTATGTTATTTTGAGAGAACGGACGTCTTTATTCTGTTGCGTCTTGTAGTCTGAGTGTGGTCTGTCTCGTTCGACTTCTTTACTCGGCATTTTGCAGTTTTCAGGGTTCAGTACCTGCACGTGTTTCGTAAGATCTACATCTAAGTTCTCTTGTATGTTTGCTTGAGTATAAGTGCAGTCATGTTGTATTTTTAGTTTTGGTTTCCGCATGTTCATTGCTAGTATCTAGAAAGACAGTAGATTTTTATGTTTGTCTTTAATCCTGCAACCTTGCTGAACTCACTAGTTCTAGGAGATTTTTTTTTTTTTTCTGAGGTTTTTTGGAATTTTCTATGTAGACAGATATGTCGTTTGCAAGTGGGGACAGTTTTATTTCTTTTGTTCCAATCCGTACGCCTTCTCTGTTCTTTTCTTGCCTCACTGCACTGATGGGACAGCCCGTGCTACTGAGTAGGGGTGTTGGGAGTGGACGTTTGTGTCTTGTTCCCATCTTGGGGGGAGAACGCTAAGACTCTCACGTTCAGCTTGCTGTAGGTCTCGTAGGTGCCTGTCATTAAGGTGAGGCAGTTCCCCTCTCTTCCTGTTTTTCTGAGAATTTTTGTCATGAATCAGGGTCACATTTCTTTAAATGCTCTTTCTGCCTCAGCATGATCCCAGGATTCCCTAGCTTTGTAATATGGTGGATTGCAATGATTGAGTTTCGAGTACTAAGCCAGTCTTTCTTCCCTGGAATACACATGGTCGTGGTTTATGCTTCTTTTTCACGTCCTGCTGACTTCTATGTGCCAGTAGTTTGTGAAGGATTCTTGAATCTGTATTCATGAGGGTTATTGGTCCGTAGTTGTTTTGTGTGGTGCTGTCTCGGTCTGGTCTTCATATCAGGACAATCCACGCTTTATAACATGAGTCTGGAGTTGTTCCCCTCGTCATTCTGTTTTCTGTAAACCATTGTGTCCAAAATGCTGTGAATTCTTTAAATATTTGGTAGAATTCCGCAGTGAATCAGTTGGGTCTGGAGATTTTTTTGGGGGGAGTTTTTAAATCATGGATTCAATTTCCTTAATAATTATAGGGATATTTAAATCATCTATTTCACACAGAACAAGTTGTGGTAGTTTGTGCTTTTTAGGGCCGTGGGCCATTTGGTCTACACGGTCAGATTTATGTGTGGAGCTGCTCCATTCCCCTTGGACAGCTTGCCTCACCCCTCCGGACACTTGTGTCTTCTCTCTGTCTCTCCTTAGTTGGTCTTACTAGAATTTGTCCACGTTATGATCTTTTCAGAGAACCAGATCTTAGTTTCATTGTGTTTTTTTTTTTCTTTCTCTCTCTTTTCTCAATTTCATTTATTTCTGCCATTATTTTCTGTTTGCTTTGGGCTTATTTTACTTTTCCTCAGCTCTTGTGGTGAGAACTTAGATTGGTGATTTGAGACATTTTTTTTCCCTTTCAAGTGTGTGTGTGTTGTGTTATGAGTCTGCCTCTCAGCACTGCTTTAGCTGCACCCACACATCTTCATGTGTTTCACTGTCATTCAGTTCCGTGTGATTTTACGTTTTCCTTTAGACTTCTTCTTTGACCTGTGGTTTAACAATGTGTTGTTCAGGGATTTTCCAGTATCGTCCTGTTACTGATTTCTGCTCCGGCTGCGCTGTGGTGAACATACTGTGTGGTCTTGACTGTTGTAAATGTGTTTGTGTTTGTCAGGGCCCAGGCCATGCTCTGTCTCTGTCTCTGTGTGCGTCCCCAGGGCTCTCGAGAAGAATGGGTGCCCAGCTGTAGTTTGGCAGAGCCGCACATCTGTGCTGTGCGGGTGGGTCAGGTCCCGTGTGTGCACGGTGCTACTGAATTCCCATGCGTCCTTGCTGGGTTTCTGTCTCCTTGTTCCTTGTACGGCTGTGAGAGTGCTGCGGGCTCTGACTATGACATACGCCGGTGGGGATGCTACTCTTTCCAGTCTACCAGTGTTTGCTTTGTGAATTTTGTAGCTCTGTTGTTGGGGGTACACACAGTTGGGGCTGCTCTGTCTTCTTGGTAGATTTTATTCTTCTATGTGCATCTGTGTCTGTCTAGTTTTATTTGCTCTGAAGTCTTCTTTATCTGATTCACTATGGTCATTCCAGCTTTTCTTTGATTAACATCTGCACAATATATCTTTTTCTGTCTTTTTGCTTTCAACTTGTCTGTCTCATTATATGTGAAGTGACTCTCCTGTAGATAGCACATAGTTGGGTCATGCTTATTCGTTATGCCAATTCTTTTATTTAGTTTAGAACAATTACATGAAGTATAATTATTGATGTGTTGGAACTTAAGCTCATTGTTGTATTTTTTGTTACTGTTTGACCTCTCTTTTTTATGTCTCTGATTTTTTTTCTTGCCTTCTCCTGGGTTACTTAAATGTATTTTAGAACTCCATTGTAACTTACCTATGTATTTTGAGTGTATCTTTTGGACAGGTTTTTTAATGGTTGCTCTAAGTATTGCATTATATATGTAACTTATCCAGTCTGTTGATGTCGTTTTACTAGTTCAAGTCAAGCATAGAAATTTTCTGTACCTTTGGGTCCCATTACCCTCCTCCACTTGTAATATAATTATCTTAAATATTTCCTCCACTTGTGTTTCAAGATTTTAATTTATTTTATATATATATATAGAGAGAGAGTGAGAGAGAGCACAGGGTGGGGCAGGGGCAGAGGGAGAGGGAGAATCTCAAGCAGAATCTGTGCCCAGCATGGAGCCCAATGCAGGGCTTGATCCCCTGACCCTGAGATCATGCATGACCTGAGCTGATGCCAAGAGTCGGATGCTCAACCGACTGTGCCACCCAGGCGCCCCATCCTCTGCTTGTGTTTAGAACTGCAGCAAGGTATGCTGTGACTTTTGCTTCAACCATCAAACATAACTTAGAAAACTCAAAGAAAAAAATTGTATGGTTTTTATCACTATTTTAATTCTTTCAATTGTCCATCCTTCATGATGGCCAGTGATTCCTTGTTTCCATCCTGTCCTTTCTGACTAGAGGACTTTTATAGTCATCCTTTAAGGCTAGGTGTGCTAGTGACAGGTTCTGTTAATATTTCTTCATCAGACAATGTCCTGATTTCTTCATTCCTGAATGATATTTTTGTTGGATATTGGTGTCTGAGTTGACACTTCTTTTTCTTCAGCACCGGAAAATACTGTGCTGCTTCCTTCTGTCATGGTTCATGAGGAGAGATTGTTTTCCCTTACAGGTAGGTAAGGCATTGTGTTTCTCTGGCTACTTTCAAGAGTAAATATATTTATCTATGTGTATACATAGATATTGATTTATTTATATTAAATGTATATATAAAGTACATATACATACTTTTATTATGAAAGTTTTCAGAGAATAGTTGGATAGTACAATGAACAATGTATAGACACACTACCTAGATTCAGTAAAAGTTAGTTTTGCAATTTTTATTCTTTCTGTGTTATATATTTTGCTAAACCATTTAAAAGATATAGGTAAAAAAATAAAAATACAATAAAAAATAAATAAAAGATGTAGGTGTTATGAAGTTTCATCTCTAATACTCCAAGAATAAGGACCCCGGCTGACATGACCGCAGTAACATCATCATAAGACAATCCCACTACCTGACACTGAAGTCATGCCATTTTCAGATTTCCAGTTGTCATAATTTCTTTTTAGTTTTCAGAAGTTTGTCACAGAAGTTTGTGATATATCTTGTTGATATCTTTGAGTTTATCTTGTTTGGAATTCATGCAATTTCTTGAATCTGTAGGTTTAAGCCTCTTGCCAAATTTCAAAGTTTTCAGTCATTACATTGTTTACTGCCTTTCTAGCCTATCTTCTTTCCTGTTCCTTCCAAGAATGTGATATATTGATATTATCCCACAGATCTTTGAGGCTCCCTCCTCCCCCTCCTCCACCTTCTCTCCCTCCTCCTCCACTTCCCCGTCCTCCACTTCCCCGTCCTCCACTTCCCCCTCCTCCACTTCCCCCTCCACTTCCTCTCCCCCCCTCCACTTCTCCCTCCTCCACTTCCCCGTCCTCCACTTCCCCGTCCTCCACTTCCCCCTCCTCCACTTCCCCCTCCACTTCCTCTCCCCCCCTCCACTTCCCCCTCCTCCACTTCCCCCTCCTCCACTTCCCCGTCCTCCACTTCCCCCTCCTCCACTTCCCCGTCCTCCACTTCCCCCTCCTCCACTTCCCCCTCCTCCACTTCCCCCTCCTCCACTTCCCCCTCCTCCACTTCCCCGTCCTCCACTTCCCCCTCCTCCACTTCCCCCTCTTCCACTTCCTCCTCCACTTCCTCTCCCCTTCCTCCACTTCCCCTTCCTCCACTTCCCCCTCCTCCACTTCCCCCTCCTCCACTTCCTCCTCTACTTCCTCTCCCCTTCCTCCACTTCCCCCTCCTCCACTTCCCCCTCTTCTACTTCCTCCTCCACTTCCTCTCCCCCCTCCACTTCCCCCTCCTCCACTTCCCCCTCCTTCACTTCCTCTCTCCCTCCTCAACTTCCCCCTCCTCCACTTCCTCCTCCACTTCCTCTCCTCCTCCTCCACTTCCCCCTCCTCCACTTCCCCCTCCTCCACTTCCCCCTCCTCCACTTCCCCCTCCTCCACTTCCTCCTCTCCCTCCTCCTTCTTCTTTCTTGTTTCCTCTATTCTGGTGTTGAGCTCATCCTCTTAACTTTTCATTTTGGTTATTGTATTTTTCAGTTATAATTTTTTTAAAGATTTTATTTATTTATTAGAGAGAGAGAGAGACAGCGAGAGAGGGAACATGAGCAGGGGAGTGGCAGAGGGAGAAGCAGACTCCCCATGGAGCAGGGAGCTGGATGCGGGGCTCGATCCCAGGACCCTGGGATCATGACCTGAGCCGAAGGCAGACACTTAATGACTGAGCCACCCAGGTGCCCCCAGTTATAATTTTTTTAAAGATTCATTTATTTATTATTCTAGAGAGAGAGAGAGTGCACATGGGAGGGGAGGGGCAGAGGGAGAGGCAGAGACTCTCAAGCAGATTCACTTCTGAGCATGGAGCCTGACATGGGACTCCATTTCATAACCCTGAGATCATGACCTGAGCTGAAATTAAGAGTCGGATGGTTAACCAACTGTGCCACCCAGGTGCCCAGTTATAAAATTTTTATATGAATCTTTGATTTTGTTGATACTTTCTTTTTTTTGTTTGTTTCAAGCATGTTTGCAATTATTTGTGGAAGCATTTTTACCATAACTCCTTCAATATCTTTGTCAGATCCTTCTAGCCTCTCTTTGATCTCAGTGTTTGTATCTACTGATTGTCTTTTCTCATTCAGTTTGAGATCTTCCTGGTTTTTTGTTGAATGAGTTTTGATTGAAACCTGGACATTTCCGGGTGCCTGGGTGGCTCAGTTGGTTGAGTGACTGCCTTCGGCTCGGGTCATGATCCTGGAGTCCCTGGATCGAGTCCCGCATCGGGCTCCCTGCTTGGCGGGAAGTCTGCTTCTCCCTCTGACCCTCTTCCCTCTCGTGCTCTCTGTCTCTCATTCTCTCTCTCTCTAATAAATAAATAAATAAAATCTTTAAAAAAAAAAAAGAAACCTGGACATTTCCTTATTATTTTCTGAGACTGGATCTTATTTAAACCTGTTTTAGCTGGGTCTCTGATCCTGACCCTTAAGGGCCACCGATGCTGGTGACTTGGAGGCATCTCTTCCTGGGGTATCCATGGCTGTTATGATTATCCTAGGTCACGGTACCTCAGTGATCAGGGCTTTGCTGCGCTTCACCAAAGTAGTAGACCTCTTGTGAACTGGACAGCTCAAGGACTAGATGTCCACTTGAGGGGCCACCTTCTGCCAGTGCAGGTCAGGGTGGCAAGGATCAGGGAGGCCAGAATGAGGGGCTGTAGGGCACATCCCTGCAAGGGTCACTCACTGTGCCCTGAAGGAGGTTGGGGCCTGTAGCCCTTGCTGTCTGCTCTGCAGGGTCCCCACTTGTCCTGTAGCCCTATTTAGGAGAAGTGATTGGGGAGAATGACCACATGTGCCTGGACTCTTCTGTGCTTTGGGCAGAGACTGTGACACTTATTAAATGTAGGGCTGACCTCATGTGTCAGTGTGTGTCACTATGAGGCATGAGGTCCTGGCTAGTGTCCCAGCCCCACCTCTTCCTGGTTGTGAGCCTGGACACTGGATGTGCTCTCTGAGCCACAGTTTCTTCCTGCACAAGATGGGGGTAATGGTGCTGACCTCTGCAAGTCCCTGGCACACAGCAGACAGCTCACAGTGTTTTTGTTTGAGTGCCATCTACTGCCAGGGGTGTTCTCCAGGGTGGGGGCTCGCACAGGCCAGGCCTGGCCCTTCTTCAACCCTGCCCAAGGCTGCCTGGGTTTGGGGTGCTCAGGGCCTCTAGTGCAGGGGAGATGGACCTGGGAGGCCCTGGATCTGTGCTTTCTGCTCAGCCCTGGGTTGGGAGTGGGATGGGAGACTGAGAGGAGGCTGAGGCATCTTTGGCCAAGACCCACAAGCTGTCTCCATGGCAACTGCCAGCAGCCTCCTGGGCAAGAAGCAGCACCTGGAAAGTCAGTGACAAAGCAGTTCCTGGAGATGGTGCTTCATCTGCCAGCTCAGCTCCTGTATCTCCTGGGGCTGGGACCGGGGCCGGGGTCGGGGCCAGGGTCGGCGCTGTGGGACTGACTGGCATGGCACCTACCCAGTGGGTCCTGGTCTGGAGATCCCTAGCCTGCCCGCTGTGAGCTGAGGGCATGCAGGTGTGGATGCTTCTGGGTAGAAAGCTTCTGGTCTCCTGTGGAACCACCTTGCCTCCCCACCCCCTCAGTGACGACACCAGTGATGGTTCTAAGGATGCTGGTGCTGGCCCTTCTGCACTGGTGGGTGCTGATACTGTCAGGCACATCTTCCATGTGTTACCTCATGGCAGCCTCACCATGGCCCATGGGACCCTCACGCTGTTATTTCCATGTCACGGGTGAGAGTCTAGATGTTCAGACATGCGGGGTCTTCCCTAAGTCCTGCAGCCAGGAAGATGCAGGCTCAGACTTGAACCCTGGCTCTGGTGGTCCAGAGCTCATGTTCCTCTAGGCAAG
The DNA here is from genome assembly GCF_037043125.1 of Eumetopias jubatus. Lineage (NCBI taxonomy): Eukaryota > Metazoa > Chordata > Mammalia > Carnivora > Otariidae > Eumetopias > Eumetopias jubatus. The sequence continues at coordinate 94,994,091 of NW_028274821.1, forward strand.
CCCCGCTGAGCCCAGGGTGCTTGTGTCAGGGTGGAGGGGGCAGCCCCAGCTCCCTGGCCTCGGCAAGGCCTGACCTTCCTAGAAGGGGCTGAGTGGGGCCTCTGAAATGCTCCCTGCCTCAGGCCCTGGCTGGGATGGGGGCTTTGCTCAGTTCAGCCAGCCTGGAGCCAGAACCACCATTGCTGGGTCACAGCATCTCTGAGGGGATGAGCGGGCATCCGCACTCCAGACCCTTCTTGCTGATGTGTTGTCCAAATTGAGGTTTTTAAAAGTCAAAGGGATGTCTGTAGCAATTGTGCTGGGTCAGTGGCATAGACCAAGGCTGTCCGGGGCAGCTAGAGATTGATGGTCACCCTGTCTTTGCTCCCTTTGCTGGGCTTGATGGGATGGGCGTCTCAGGTGGACCTGGCAGCGTGGCCTGGGGATGGGCAGAGGGCACCCTCTACCATCGTAAAACAGCATGACAGTTGTCCCCCTCCCAAGGGACAGCTGTGAGGATTCTGTGAGCTTTGCATGCTTCCAGCAGGGCAGGATCCTCCAGACTATCATCACCAGCCTTGTTTTTTTTTTAAGATTATTTATTTGTTTAATAAACAGAGGGAGAGCGAGCGAGCATAAGCAGGGGGCCCGATGCGGACTCAATCACAGGACCCTGGGATCATGACCTGAGCCGAAGGCAGATGCTTAATGACTGAGCCACTCAAGCACCCCATCACCAGCCTTGTTGTTCTGACCAAGAACCTTGGCTGTCCCCAAACAGTTCCAGAACATGGGCTGACAAGCTTGGGGCCTGCTGGACCACACCTGGTCTCCTCTAGGCTCAGCATGGACCTTCTGAGGGGTTGGCACAGGTGGCTGGGGCAGGAGGGCGCTGTCCCACAGAGGGGCAGCAGGGAGCAAGGCGGGGGAGCAGGGGCAGACCAGGTGTAACCAAGATGCGAGTTAAGGGTTAGATTGGGGTTAGGTTTGGGGGCAATTGGTGGTTTCTCTGTCCTGCCAGTTCCGCTCAGACACATAGCAGTTGTGGCTTCCTGGTCACCCCTGGCAGTTCTTGGCATTTTCAGAAATGGGTGGCCTTGTGGGGTGTGGCTGGGTTGGATCAGGCCTTGACACTGGCTCCGGCTGGGATGTGAGCCCAGAGGTTACAGCATAGACAGCTGTTGAAATGCAGGGTGACCTCAGCTGGGACCCCAGGGTCTGGGGGTGTGGCGAGTTCCTGGATGAGGGTTAGGAGGCCCAGGCCAAGGCTGCAGCTGTGGGGGTCCCCCCTCCTGTACCAGGATGCAGCTGGGGGTGCCCCCTCCACCCTGGGTGCCAGTGTGAGAGTGGGTCTCTACAGGGGACTGGCTGGTGAGTTGGGGCCAGGTGCCTGTGTGGACACATCCACAGCTCCATGTGCAGAAGGTGACCTAGGCCTGGGAGTGGGTGACAGTCACAAGCGGGGGTTCTGTGTGCTCTGGGGTCCAAATCCCTGTGTATTGTGTATACTTGTAATTATAGTTTACATAAAAACATGTATTTTATCTTTTTCTTTTTGTATAGCAGCATATTGAGGTAAAATCCATGTACCATAATATTCATTTTTTACAGCATATAATTCAGTGGCTTTTAGTGTGGCCATAGAATTGTACAGCCATTACCACGACTTAATTTTAGAACATTTCCATCAGCTCCCCAGAGAGACCTACCCATCTGCACTCCCTCCTCCCTGCCACCCTCCCAGCCCCTGGCCCCCTCTGGTCCCCTTTCTGCCCGTGGATTTGTCTGTTCTGGACATTCACACAAGTGCAGTCCCTTTGTGTCTGGCTTCTCTCATGTCATCCATGTGGGATGTTTGTTTCATTGTGTCACAAACACGTTACTCTAAGTTGTTACCATTTGCCCCGCCGCCCAGTGTCGGTTCTTCTCCTGTTGGTGTTTTGTGTTTCTCTGTTGCTGAGTGTGGACTTGTTCCATCTGAGTTATTAGCCAAAATACTGCGAGGACTCTCCTTGTAACTGTGGCTTCTTCAGTTTGCATTGTTTCGATCGGACAGACTCCCAGAGTGGACTGGTGAAAAGTGTTCAAACACGTGCATTTCATTTTGCCAAGTTGTTTTCCAACCAAATGGGAAGTGTTAGTTTACAATTCCCACCAGTTCTATTTAAATCATTAGCTTGAGAGCAACTCTGCCACCACGAGATGTTACGTTTCTAAAGCTCACATTAATTTTTTGGGTGTAAAGCCCTATCTCACTGCCGCTTTACCTTTCAGTTTCCATTACTGGTGGGTTTGGGTGTGTTTGCACATTACTAAATTGTGTTTAGTTTTATGAGTTATCTCTATGGATCCTTAGCCATTTCGTTTTGGAAAGTTCAGTGCTTCTTCACTAGCACTTACGAGTGCACACTTCCCGCCAGGTGTGGAGCTGGAAGGAGGCATTGGCTGGTCCTGGGGGGGAGGGGAGCCACCACCCCACCCCCGCCTCCCTCCCTGGCTCATGTCACCACCTTGCTTTCCAGGATTTTTCTAGAGCCTAAGACTGGGAAGAGTAGGCACCAAGAAATACTTGCTGAATACAAGGGTGTGTGCTATAACTACCTTTCTGTTATTGTTGTTAATATAACGTCTGTAATTAAAGTACCTCAAAGTTATTATTATTTTGTATTAATTTCAATGAAGGGTTGACATTTTTCTTTTCTATACAAATAAAAATATTGACTTTCTCACTTTAAAATGCAAATATAGGAAAGAATAAAAACAATCACCCACAGCTGTCTTGAGATAACCACTGTTAATATTTCTTTCCAAGCCTTTTCTATGTGTAGGTCTTAAAAATACACAATTAGTATCACACCACAGGGGTGTTCAGGGCATCCTGCTTCCAACACAAGCGGCCACCCCCCCTCCCACACAGAGTGTGCTCTGAAGATAGGGTTCTTCTGCCGCATGGATGGGCCTCGGCCACCCTCGGTCGTCGAGCATGTAGTTTATTTCCAATTTTGCTTTTATAGATAAGACCCCAAGACATACGTGATCCTTACCACACCTCTGATTATTTCCTTGGGACAAATGCCTAGAAGTTGGATGATGGTTTATTTCCTCTGTAAATCATATTTAAAGATTCTTCAGTTTCCCGTCATTTGGTTACACTTCCTTTGTGACATAGAACAGCCCCTGCTTCAGTGTTTTGATTGGAACCCCGTGGACGCTTGCTCTGCACGTTGGTGTGCAGTCCACTTGCTGAGCTGAGAGTAAGACTCTCATATCTCATTAAACGAGTCCTTTACTCTTGGCTCTTCTTTTCTGAACCTTTCTTCAATTTTTTGCCTATTTACTTTTCCAGATAAATTTTGAGATCAATTTGTTGTAGTTCAAAGAATTCGTTTGGGATATTGTTTCAGTTAGTGCGAATCTCTAAATTGATTTCTGGAGAGTCAGATTCTAAAAATACATGTTTTGTCTGTCTATCCAGGATTATAGTACATCTTACCATTTATTTAGTGCTACCCTGTTTTTGTAAATAAGATGTTGTGGTTTTCTTTATGTAGGTCTCATATTTTTAAGGTTGTTTCTTTTTTTTAAGATTTTATTTATTTATTTGAGAGAGAATGATAGAGAGCACGAGAGGGAAGAGGGTCAGAGGGAGAAGCAGACTCCCCGCCGAGCAGGGAGCCCGATGCGGGACTCGATTCCGGGACTCCAGGGTCATGACCTGAGCTGAAGGGAGACGCTTAACCGATGGAATCCCCCAGGCGCCCTTAAAATTGTTTCTAAGTGGCTTGTATTTATTGGTGCCGGTGTGATGAAGCGTTTGGTGTCATGGTATCTCGAAGCAGTGATGTCTGGTGTCCCTTTAACTCGAGGATTTCCGTCCTCGTCACACCGCTGGGCTCAGGTGTGGACGCAGGTTGCGTTTGGGTGGAGTTGTGTTTTTGTCTCTGCCGATGGTGGGCTTCCAGCCGGCTCTGGTTGTTTCTCAGCCCAGATTTCTCAGTGCGGGTGGGGTGATCGCACCTGCACACTGCTGTTCCGTCCTGTTTTTCTGTCATTGCTTTTGGTCTCACTGTGCTGCACTTTTCCTTTAAGGCCCTAGGCTATTTTCTGCCCTCTGCAAAAGTGGAAGTTAGGGGCCCTCGCAAACCTGCAGGGCAGTGTTCAAGTTGATGCTGTTGGCCACCGGGCCTCCAGACCCCGAGTGGCCTCAGAGTCGCCCACAGGGCTTTTTGCACCCCTGGTGCTGGGCCCCCCTCAGACACCAGGCTCCTCAGCACATCTCAGGCGAGGCTGCAGCTGCTGGTCCTGGGACAGCACCATGAGGAAGTCTGCTCCTGACCAGGTTCCTGAGAGTTTTATCATTGTCTTTGGAAAGAATCATTTTATGTATTCATTTCCTTATTTTTTTATTCACGTTCCCTTATGTTTGCTAGAACTCTTTAATAAGATTAAGTGAGAATTACGGTGGCAGTTCTTATTTTATGATCTGATTTTAAAGGAAATCCTTCCTGATAAAAATGAGTTTGGTGGTACTCTTGAGAGTGGATTTTGAGCATGGAAAATTATTCAGAAACTGTTTTAGTTTCTAAGAATCAACATTCAATTGATTAAAGTTACAGATAAAAAAATGTAGTTCTTTTTAAAAAATTTAGATGAACTTGTGACAACTTGGATGGACCTAGAGGGCATTATGCTAAGTGAAGTGAGATGGAGAAAGACAAATACTGTATGGTCTCACTTTTATGTGGAATCCAAAACCAGAACAAAACAAAGCAAAACACCAAACTCCTAGAAAAAGAGATTGGATTTGTGGTTACCAGAAGTGGGAGTTGGGGGGAGGGGCAGTTGGAGTAAGGTGGTCAGAAGGTACAAAGTTCCAATCAGAATATCAGGACGGCAAGTACCAGGGGTACAACGAGCAACCTGGGGCCCGTCGCTGCCGCAGGGCACACGGGAACGCTGTGAAGGGGGGTCCTAGGAGCGCATCACATCTCATTTAAACCTGTGTCTGAGATGATGGGTGTTAGCTGGACCTGTCGTGGCGATCATTTCACAACAGAAGTAAACCAAAACATCCTGCTGCACACCACACACGCACAGTGACGTGTGCCAGTGATTTCTCAGTAAAATGGAAAAAAATTTTTAGATTCAGCTTACGAAGCATTATATTTATACATTTAGCAATTTTTAACAGTGACTTTCAAGGTGACTCTAAATGTTTTATCCCATTTCACAAACTTAGTGTCAAACATTTAAAATTTCATTTATAAATTTACTGTAACTGGATCTTCCTAAGTAATTAAGTGTTGTGTATCCAGTAAATTAAAAGTGTAAAGATGATGAATCATAAGTTTGTTAAAATGTTCCAGTACTTTTTACAAATTTATTAAGTTTTCGACTTGAAATCACAAGTCTAAATCAATTTTTCCATTACAGTTATAAAATTAGAGTCACAGGGCAAATGTGATGCTAGATGAAATCACATTTGGGATGTTGGTGTGTTCTGACAAATTCTCTTAATCATAACCCAAAATATAATGCAGAAAGTTTGACTTTCATAAACATTGCCATGTTTAATTGTACGTCTTCCCAGGGGTTAAATATGTTCATCTGCTGAGGAAACCATCAGCTTAGAACAAATGAAGTTGAGGCTTCCTTCCCGTTCATTTTAGGGTGCCTCGTTGGCTGAGGGTGAGGCCACAGCAGGCGCCTCTCTCCTCAGTGCTGGGGGCTCTCAGAGCACCTGTGGCTGCCATTCAGCTGTCATTCTTCTATCCTGGGTAGATTTTGTGGTGTTATGGTTCTTAAGATTGCAGATACATTCTTGCCTGCATCTAAACACCTTTGAAACCTTCATCAAAAAACAAAAAGTTGTTTTCCTGTCCCATGACCACGACAACGCTGACATGTCAAAAGTGGTTTCCATGTGCTAGGTGTCTCTGCAGGCTGGTACTGCTTCTGAGGTCCTTATACTGACGTTTGAGGGTCTGTTGCGGGGATCGTGGTGCCTGGTGGACAGAAGGCCACGGGCGAAGGTAGAAATTCCTGTTCCTCCTGTGTATTTTGTCTCTTCTCAGCGTTGGAGCTTCCCAGGTGCCCTTCAGCAGCTGAACATGCTGCGTCTTTCCTAGGCTAGACTCCGCTCGCCACTCACAGTGCTCACAGCCAGGTGCCCCTGCCTTGCGATCCCCCGTCGATCGGCAGTTCCATCTGGAGACTTCTTTTAGAGAAACAAAACGCTGCAGTGATAGTTGGCTTCTCCTGCACACACTCCCTCAAACTTTCTTTCCTTCTCTCTCATCTTCTGGCTGTAGCCACGTCCTGATGTGTGGTTGTGACGCCAGTGTGTGTGTGTGTGTGTGTGAGTATTCCAACTTCACACACCTCGTGTGTCGGTGTCCACAAGTCATGTACAGTATTGCTCGTGTGTATGTATTGACACGGATACGTCATTACTTCATGACGTGCATTTTTACCCCTTAGCATTGTTTTAAACATTTTCCATGTTAATACGGGCAGGTTTATCTAATTTTACATGCCCATCCATGTTTTACACAGAATAACATTGCATCGCATTCGTATACCACAGTTAATTTTTCCTCTCTCCTGTGATGAGCTGCAGGGTTTTTTTTTTTGCTTTTCACTATTAGGAACAGTGCGGCTGTGAACATGCCCGCACATGTTTCAGCAAGCGTTGGTGTGACATGTCTAGTATGCATTAGAAGTGGTTTTCTGAGTCACAGGGATGCTCATTTTAAAGTTTTCTAGAAGTAACCAAATGCTCTCCAAAATGATTCTACAATTCTGTCTTCTGCCCGCAGGGCTGCTGCTCACTACCCATTCTACTCTGTCTCTATGATTTTAACGGCTCTAAGTACCTCATGTGAGTGGAATCAGCAGTATTTGTGGGGTTTTTTTGTGACTGGCTTATTTTACCAGCATTGTGTCCTCAAGGTTCATCCGTGTTGCATCTTGTGTTAGAATTTCCTTCCTTTTTAAGGCTGATTAATACCCCACTGCATGTAAATACCATAATTTGCTTCTCCTTTCATCCATTAATGGACGCTTGGGTTCCTTCCACCTTTAGCTATTGTGAGTAACTGTGCTATGAGCTTGGCTGAACAAATATCTCTTAGACCTTGCTTTCAGTTCTTTTGTGTACATACCTAAAGGTGGAATTGCTGGATCACATGCTCATTCTATGTTCAACTTTTTGAAGAACTGCCATATGGTTTTCCACAATGGCTGCACCATTTTACATTCCCACCAACAGCGCACAGGGTCCCAGTTTCTCCACATACTCACCAGCACTTAAACGTTTCTTTTCTTTTTTAATACTAGCCATCCTAATGGGTGTGAGGTGGTATCTCAGTGTAGTTTGATTTGCATTTCCCCACTGGTTAGTGATGTTGAGCATCTTTTCATGTACGTATTGGCCATTTGTGTATCTTTTTTTTTTTTTTTAGAAATATCCATTCAAGTCCTTTGCCTATTTTTAAATTGGGTTTTTGTTATTGAGTTGTAGGAGTTCTTTATGTATTCTGGATATTCATCCCTTATAAGACAAATGATTTGTGAATATTTTCTCCCACACTGTAGGTTGCCTTTTCACTGTCTTGATAGGGACCTTGATGCACAAAAGCTTTAAATTTTGATGAAGTCCATTGTGTTTTTCTTTTATTACCCATGCTTTTGGTGTCATATCCAAGAAATCATTGCCAAATCCAATGCCATGAAGATTTTCTCCTTTTTTTTCCCCCTAAGAGTTTCATAGTTTAAGGTCTTACATTTAGATAAACAAAGATCCATTTTGAGGTACTTTTTGTATATACGCTAAGGGTCCAACTTATTTTTTTTCCTTGTGGATATTCAGTTTTCCCAACCCAATTTGGTAAAAAGACTGTCTTTTCCCCATTGAATGGTGTAGGCACTCTTATTGAAAATCAATTGACTGTATATGTGAGGATTTGTTTCTGGGTTATTATTTTATTCTGTGGGTCTATATGTCTGTCTTTATGCCAGTACCACATTATTTTGATTACTGTAGCTTTGTAGTAAGTTTTGAAATCAGAAAATATGAGTCTTTCAACTTTGTTCTTTTTCAAGATTGTTTTGGTTATTCAGGGTTCTCCCCTTGAGATTCAATGTGAATTTTAGGATGAATTTTTCTATTTCTGCACAAAATGTCATTGGAGTTTTGATAGGGATTGCATTGAATCTGTAGTTTGCTTTGGGTAGTGTGGACATTTAACAATATTAAAAGGTTTCTAGTTTCTGGGATGTCTTTAAGTTTGTTTAGTGTTCTTTAATTTCCTTCAGCAATGTTTTGTAGTTTGTGTACAAATCTTTCACCTCCTTGGCTAACTTTATTCCTAAGTATTTCATTCTTTCTTGATACTATTGTAAATGGATTTAAAAAATTCCCTTTTTTGTTTGTTCATTGCAAGTGTATAAAATACAACTTATTTTCTTGTTTTGACTTTATATCCTGAAACTTTGCCGAATTCATTAGTTCTGGTAGTTTCTGGTGGATTTTTTACAAATTTAGAGTTTTCTACATATGAGATCTGTTGGGATTTTTATTGCATTTGCATTGAAGTTTTAGATTAATTTGGGGAAAAGGGACATCTAATGATGTTGAATTGTCTCATCTATTAATATACTTCATTTTTATTATCGCTTTGTGTCTTAAGAATGTTTTGTGACTTTTATTATTAAGGTATTATACTTATTTTATTGAGTTTATTCCTAGATACTTTTGATTTTGTTGGTATTACAAAGAATATTTTTATGACAGCTTTATTGAGATATAATTTATACACCATGAAACTCACCCTTCTAGAGTATACCATTCAGTGGTTTTCAGTCTAGTCAGAGCTGTGTACCCATCACCACTGTCTAATTCCAGACCATTTCCATCACCCCAGGAAGGCATTCCATACCCATTAGAATGATAGTTTTTAAAAATTGTATTTTCTAATTGTCAATGAAAACAATCTATTTTTGTACATTTATTTGGTATTCCATAACCTTGCTGAACTTTCTAATTAGCTCTTGTGGTTTTTCTGTATATTCTTTTGGGTTTTCTATATTGAAATCACATTATCTGTGAATATGACAGTTTATTTTCTCCTTTTAATCTTTATATAATTTCTTTTTTTTTATTGCCTTGGCTAGGACCTCCATATGATCTAAATAGTATACTTGTATTTTTCCTGAATTTAAAGAGGATTGCTCCTAAAACATAATGTCAGTTTAAGGGATTTTTCTTTCTATCCCTAGTTCTTGTCTAATGATATTGAAATTTCATTGAATAATTTTTCTGAAACTTTTGACATGACGACATGGTTTTTATTTAGATTTTTAGTTTGGTGAATTACATTAATAGTGATTCTACTGTTGAACTCTCCTTATGTTACTATGACAACTGGCCATTATGTGCTCCTAAAATATGTACTTTTGAGTTTTATTCTAATTTGTAATTTAAGATTTGTGTTCATAATTGAGATGTGTATAAAATTTTCTTGTCCTTTCCAGTTTTAATATCAGGATTATACTAGGATCATAAAATGAGTTGGGGAGCTTTTCTTGTATTTTTATTCTCTGAAACAGTTTGTATAACATAGAAATTATCTTTTTTTGGATGTTCATAGAACTCATTCATACAATTATCTGGATCAGATGTTTTGCCAGAGGAAACCTGAATCCAAATTCAATTTTGTAAATGGTTTGGTAGGCAGAATTCTGAGATGCCCCCAAGGTTTCCGTCCCTGTCTGTGGTCCTCTCCTGTTGAGTGTGGGAAGGATTGTAGATATGATATCACTGCCATCGTTAGTTTACTAAACAGTTGACTGAGTTAAATAAAAAGGAGCAACCTAATTAGGTGATCGTTTTAAAGGGACTGAGCCTTTCATAAAATCAGAGAGTTTAGAGGTGTGAGATGGACTGTTGAGGGCCAAATGGCGAGGACCTGAGCATGGCTGCCAGGAGCTAAGAGAGGCCCTCCAGCTGACAGCAAGACAGCGGAACTCCATTCCTACTGCAAACAACATGAAGGGGCTGGGAAGCATGACTTGCCCTAGATTAGCCTCTGGATGAGGATGCAACTGGCTGACACCTTGATCTCAGCCTTGTGAGACCCTAAGCAGAGAAGCTAGCTGCAGTGTGCCCTGACTTTGACCTGCAGAGCTGTGAGCTAATAGGTACTATTTCAAGTTACTAAATTTGTAGTAAGTCTCTACACAGCAATAGAAAACTAATATAATTGTTCATGGTTTATACAAGTTTTCTACTTCTTCAGTTACTTTTGATAATTTCCATTTTGGGGGGATATATCCATATTATCAAAATTGTAACATTGACATAAAATTGTTAATAATATTTTTTGTGATTCGAAAAATCTCTCCTGTCTGCAGTTATGTTCCCTGTATATAAATACATTAACGTACACGTGTATACATGTGTGTATTTTATTTTTTTAAAGATTGAAAATAAATAAACCAAGCACAGAGATGCAAGAATCTTAAAAAAGAATAGCAAAGTAAATTTACAGAAAAGAGAAAAATGGAAATAATAAAGGTTAAGTGTAGACACGGTTCAATCAGAAAATAGAGAAATAGGGGCGCCTGGGTGGCTCAGTCGTTAAGCGTCTGCCTTCGGCCCAGGTCATGGTCCCAGGGTCCTGGGATCAAGCCCCGCATACATGCCCATGTGTGCAAGTGTCGTGTGTTTTTGTATATGTGTGTATCTGTGTACAGGTGTGTACAGATATGTGCACTCTCTTTTTCTTGATGATTCCTGCCAGAAGCTTGTTCATTTTATTCAACTTTCAGATCAGCTTTCTATTATTTCTCTATTTTCTTTTTCTTTTTTTTTTTTTTAAGATTTTATTTATTTATTTGACAGAGAGAGACACAGCGAGAGAGGGAATACAAGCAGGGGGAGTGGGAGCGGGAGAAGCAGGCTTCCTGCGGAGCAGGGAGCCCGATGCGGGGCTCGATCCCAGGACCCCGGGACCATGACCTGAGCTGAAGGCAGACGCTTAACGACTGAGCCACCCAGGCGCCCCTATTTCTCTATTTTCTGATTGAACCGTGTCTACACTTAACCTTTATTATTTCCATTTTTCTCTTTTCTGTAAATTTACTTTGCTATTCTTTTTTAAGATTCTTGCATCTCTGTGCTTGGTTTATTTATTTTCAATCTTTAAAAAAATAAAATCATTGAAGTTTATAAATTTCCCCTTAAACATCACTTTAACTGAACCCCACACATTGTAATATGTAGTATTTTCATTGTTGATGGAATCTAAATATTTGGTAATTCCTTTTTTACTTCTTTAGTTAACGAGTTATTTAGTTGTGCATTTTGGGGGTTTCTATACATATGAATTTTCTTTTACAGTATTTTTTATAATTGTATTCTCATTTAAATACATTTATTGAATAGCAGAAGTGTAATAATGTGTGTTACTAATTCTTTGAAATTTGCTGAGGGTTTTTTGTGACGTAGGATATGGGCAATTTTCTCTTTTTTAAAAAAGATTTATTTATTTATTCAAGGCAGGGAGGGGCAGAGGGAGAGGAAGAGAGAAACTCAAGCAGACTCCTCACTGAGCGTGGAGCCCATTGTGGGGCACCATCTCACGACACTGAGATCAGACCTGAGCCAAAACCAAGAGTTAGATGCCCAAATGACTGCACCACCCAGGCACCCTGGACATTGGCAATTTTCAAAGATATTCCCATGTACTCAAAAAAGGCTACGTTCTCTATTTGTTAGGAGTAGAGTTTGATAGATAGATGAGACAGGAAAGATACAGAAGATTAGAACTGTATAATACATCAAGGCTGCCAATTTTTTTAAAAGATTTATTTATTTATTTGAGAGAGAGAGGTGCACACATGTGAGTGGGAGGAGGGGCAGAGGGGGAAAGAGAATTCTTAAGCAGGCTCCATGCCCAGCATGGAGCCCAACTTGGGGCTCGATCTCACGCCTTGAGATCATGACCTGAGCCGAAACCAAGAGTCAGACGCTTAACTGACTAAGCCACCCAGGAGCCCCAGAGCTGCTAATTTTGTTTTAATCTTATGTAGCCTTACTGAATCTGGTATTCAATCCTTCCATTCTGATAGGAGCTTTGCTGAAATTTTTGACTGTGGTGGAATCTGGGATGATGACTTCTTTTATATCTGAAAAATATGTTTATTTTGCCCGCACTCTTCATTGACAGTTTAGCTGGATATAAAGTTCTAAGGTGGCTATTACTTTCTGCTGCTCTTTGGAGGTATAACTGGATTGTCTTCTGACACATATTTTTGCCAAAGTGAAGTTTTCTTTCCTCTTAATGATCCTTTTCTCTAGATATTTTGTCTTTTCTTTTTCTTTCTGGTAATTCTAAGGGTGTCTTTTTATGCTTGATGTTCTGCAGTTCCTCCCTGTTTCTAGTTGGATGTACTTTCTATATTTGATTGGTACTTGTAGTGCACTTTGAATTTGAGAAGTCATTTTTAATTCTGTGAATTTCTCACCTGCTACCTCCTCAAATGTCGCTTCTTCACCATCTCCCCTGTTCTGTTCCACAGCTCATACCGGATGTGTGCTGGGTATATGATCTAACCTCTGTTTGGCTCAATTTCTCTCTCATGTTCCTTCTTTGGCTTTTTGATGTCTGTGGGTGAGTTCTTCAGTACTAGCCTCTGTACTATTTTCCAAATCATTAATGCTCTTAAACCGTGTCTTCAGCCCAGAGTGTAATTTATTATTATTATTATTGATATTATTTTCATAACTATTTGTTTATTGACAAAACTAGCTAGTCTTTAAAATCCCTACCTATTTCTGGCTGTGTTTGTTTCATAATTTGTTGATGTCATCAGAACAAAATTAATCTTCCAGTAGTCAATTTTGATAGTTGAATGTCTCTATTGGGTTTCTTCATGTCCTCTGGACTTTTGGTTTGAATAGATTATTTTTTGGTTGCCTCTCTTTTCCTTTCCACTGAGAGTTTCATCTTATTTTGACCATAGTTCCATCTCAATTTCTATTCTCACTGCCATGTATCTCGAGCAGGGGGACACAAAGCCTTCTTCACCAAGAGTCCAGGATACAGAGCTGCCAGGATTGTTGGTGTATTGAATGTAAAGTGAGGGGAAGAGAGGAGTCAGGGGTGAAGCCCTGGTTTTGGCTGAAATAACAATTGACGAACAGTGCTCCCTTAGTGGGTATTGGGGAAGAAGCGAGGCTGGAGGTAAGAATCAAAGTTCTTAGTCACCACAATGGAACAGGTCTGGACTTCTTAAGCATTGAAATACATGTTTCAACACTTTTAAACATTAACGTTTAAAAAATAGTTCTTTAATTATATAATGCTTGATACACTTTTTTGATAACCAAGTGGAAATGTTAAAAAGGCAGCTGGATGTATGAGTCCTCAGTTCTAGATTTGAGTTAAAGATGTGCGGTTATGAGTGATAAGCATGCTGTGGTATTCAGAGCTATGGCGTAGATTCTGTTGGGAGTGAGCCCCAGGGCATCCACTTCTCAAGTCTGGTGGACGAGGCAAAGGTGGCAGTCGAGACCTGGAGGGGCTCCTGAAGAATTCGAGAGAAATGAGAGAGCTGACAAAAGGGCAGAGAAGAAACTGTTTAGAGAGGGAGATTTGACCTCCGGAGTTGGCAAGACACAGGCTTGAATGACGTATCAGTGGAAGGGTGCGGGTGAGAGCCTAATGGGGACAGGAAGATAAGGTGGTGGGGGAGACCCAGGATGACACTCTGATTGAGTTTGGTGTGAAGGGAGCAGAGGAATGTGCCGTGCTGAGAGGTAGATATCAGAGCTTTTGTTTTTTTTGAAATGGGAGACATTGGAATGTTTTCTGCTAATGGAACTGATTATGATGGCTTTCCTGAGTCCCCTGAACCCTATCTTCCACCTTCCCTGCCCCACCTCACTGTTCTCCTGAAAGAAGGTGAAGAAGGGTGTGTGTGGTGCCTGCTCAGGAATCTCAGCCTCTGTTTTACCCCTGTTTCCACTCCTCACCACCTCTTATGAGGCTGTTGGCAGTGCAGTTGCAGTTGGTTTGGGGACCTGGTTCTGGCTTGGATGTAGTTGTAGGGCAGATTCAAGGCCAGGCCAGGCGCCAGAGACCAAGTGTCCTCTCAGGGTGATTCCTTCGAGCTGGAGGGATGGTCACGCTGGAAACAGCCATTGCTAACATTACTTTGGGGACGTCTGAATTGAGTCCCTGCCTCCTCCTGCCTGGCAAGTCTCACACCCTGTGCCAGCCCTGTGTTTGGACAGTGGAGGACACAGGCAAAATGGTGTCACTGTTCTTGGGAGACAGGACATGGGGTGGTGGGGCATATGGTCTCTCACCTGAATATGGAAGCCTTTAGTTCCCTCCTTCTCTTTTCCTGCCAGGATCCTGGCCACGGCTGGCACTGACTTTGACCTGCGGACCCTGCGGGCTGTGCGCGTGCTCAGGCCCCTGAAGTTGGTGTCTGGGATTCCGAGTGAGTCTGGCAAGAGCAATTACGCCCAAGCCTACCTGGATCACTAACCTCCTCCCCCAACTCCACCATGGCCATGGACACAGTTAAGCCCTAACCATTGGCCCCTTTGGCTTTGGTGACTCTAAGCTCAGTGCTCCTGACCCCCGGGAACCAGGTGTGAAGAGGCCTTGAAATTCTCTGTGAAAGCCCAGAAAGTGGCCCTGTTGTTTTGCCCTGACTTGGCTTCCCCAGGTGGAAGCTTTGCTTCTCCTCACATTCTCTGCTATATTTCCAGCTCTTTGCTTCTTTTTCTCGGGTTAAAGTACAGATAAGAGATTGAGAAGGTGGTGGGCAGGATGCCTGAGAAGATAGCCAGAGGCTGCAAAGGACCACCTCTCTTGGCTCAGGCTTAGCAGAGCCATGGACAACTGAGGCCAGGTTAAGACATGCTCCTGGATTCAGCTGCTCAAGGAGCCAAGCCTGGGCAGGAGGATGGCCAGGGTTACCTTGGTGTTGGGTTTCTCTCAGAGCCCCAGGTGGGCAGGGACCTAGGGCTGTGTCCCCCTGAGGCCACTGTAGGGAAGCCCCCATTCTGCCCCGTGACCCTGCCAGGCGAAGGCAAAGGCCTGTATCTAAGATCTGGGGCCAGGTGGGAAGGGGGTCATGGGGTTGAGCTTCCTCTGTGTGCTGAGTTCCTTTGGCCTGGACAGACTCATGCCTCATGGCTAGTGGTCCAGCACTCCCGGGAGCGGGGCCCTTGCTTCAGGTCCCTAAGGAATTGGGCCTGTTGGGAACTCCTGTACTTCCCTCCCAAGATCTCCTGCTCTCAGCCTCCAGAATCTTCTGCTTCTCTCTCCCAGCACCCCCTCACCTTTCCCCTTAGGACTCTCTGCTCCCACTGCCCCCCCCAGAGCCCTCCATAGGTCCACATCTCTCCCCAGACTTCATACTCTGACACCCCACACCCTGCTTCTCCCCTGCTTTATGACATTGCTCAGTCCACTTCCCTCCAAGACTTATGTTTGGTCCCCTATCCCGAGGACTCTCCTGTAAGCGCATGCTCTTCCCCCAAGACTCAAGCTTCCCCATACTCCCTGCTCCATCCCCTACTTTGAGGGCTCCCAGCTCAGCACCTTGCCCCAGGACCCCCAGTGCTGCCCAGCCCAGGCTCTGGCTGGTCTTCCCACACCCCACCCAAGCTCCTGCACTGCCCACTCTGCCCTGACCTGCCCTGCTGTGGCTGCTCTGGCCCAGGTTTGCAGGTGGTGCTCAAGTCCATCATGAAGGCCATGGTTCCACTCCTGCAGATCGGGTTGCTTCTCTTCTTCGCCATCCTTATGTTTGCGATCATCGGCCTCGAGTTCTACATGGGCAAATTCCACAAGGCCTGTTTCCCCAACAGCACAGGTGAGGCCTGGCAGCACCCCTCCGACTCATTCATCCTGGAGATAGTCCCTGCCCTAGGTGCCAGGTGAATGGGGTGGAGCTTATGTTCTGGTTGGGGACACACACCGCAACCTGGAAAACACAAATACGTGAAGAAACACATACACACAATGATCACAGATTGTAGTAACTTCTAGCAAAAAACAAAAGGAGAATTTGCAATAGAATAATTTGGGAGCCTGCTTCACAGAGACCAGCCAGGGGAGGCCTCTCTCCTGAGGTGACCACCTAGCAGTGATCAGAGGGCAGTGAGAGGGATTGCTGGGTGGCCACTGGGCCAGAGAGCTCCAGTTACAAGGAACAGTGCGTGCAGAGGCCGGAGTGAGGAGCAGCGAGAACAGAGGGGAAATCATGCGGGCTTCGTGGCTGTGGTGGGAACTCTGAGTCTTATTCAGAGAGAAGTCAGGAAGGTGGTGGAGGGCTCTGAATGAGGAGTGATGTCATCTCATTGTTCTGGGTGCTCCAGGAAGGCAAAGGCAGAAACAGGCTCGAGTAGGAGGTTAATATCTCCATCCAGGGGAGATGATGGCTGTGGCCAGGCTGTTTTGGTGGAGGTGGTCAGAATGGGTTGGGTTCTGGGTGTATTTTGCAGTGAGGCAGATAAACCATATGATCATCTCAATCGATGCAGAGAAAGCTTTTACTAAAATTTAAATCATTCATGATTTTCAAAAACCTCTTATCATGGCTGGTGGAAGCATATGGACTCTGCAGGGGCCAGTGCAGTGAGGCCTGGGTGCTGCAGCACCCAGCCGTCCTCTGGGCACATGTGGGTTGAGCTCTGACCCGACCTGCCTGATGAGCAGGGAACGCAGTGGCTGACTCCGGCTTGGTACTGGCTCCGGAGTGACAGGCAGATCTGCATGTGGAGTCTTCGTGGTGGCTTGGCTGTGAGGGAAAGGAGAAATTAGGGTGGTAGTGGAAGGGAGAATCAAATGTTAGGACTTTGTCTTTTTCGATTTTCAGGTGAATATGTAAACAGTGAGGGGCAGGTTCTAGTCGAGAGGAAGAGGTTGGTCTGAGCTCAGGGGAAGGCAGATCGTAGGCAGGGGGAGAGAGTCGGTGCACGGAGGGATGGTGGGAAGTTGAGGGAGGATTTCCATTGGTGCTTGATTCCCGTGCGCCACCCCCCCACCCCTGCCGCCGAAGTCTCTGTGGCCCAGGAATCCCAGCAGGGTTGGAGAACTTGGTGTTTCTGGGCTCAGGGTCTGTTGCTTCATTCTTCTCTTTACAGATCCAGATCCAGTGGGTGACTTTCCCTGTGGCAAAGAGGCCCCAGCCCGGCTGTGTGAGGATGACACTGAATGTCGGGAGTACTGGCCAGGGCCCAACTTCGGCATCACCAACTTTGACAATATCCTGTTTGCCATCTTGACGGTATTCCAGTGCATCACCATGGAGGGCTGGACTGACATCCTCTACAACGTGAGTTGCGTCTTGGCTCTGGGACTGTGGATGGGCCTTGGAGCTCCTGGGTCTCATTTGGGGTGATGTTTCTGACCTAAGAGCCTCTGCCCAGTCCCAAGCTCCTTTGTCCACCGTTGGATGAAATATAGGCCTTTCCTTCAGATGGCTCCACCAAGGGCCCACTATCATTGCTGTCTACTCAAACTCTGGACCTTGGTCCTAGAGTCTCCAGGACAGCTTCTCATCTGAAAGTAACACTGAGGGCCAGGCGGACACTTCCAGAGATGCTACAGCTGATGGTCGAGATGGCCGCAGCATGACCCTCAGGCTCCCTGCAAGCTTGTTGCGAGTTAGGCCCTGCGTGAAGGGCCTCATCCCTGTTAACTCATAGAATCATCTCAAGAACCCCATCACACAAGGAAGAAACTGAGGCATGGAGAGCTTGTTTAATTTGCTCAAGGTCCTGAGACTAGCAGCAGCTTAGCACTGCCACCCCTGCTGGGTTTTCTGGATGGAGTGAGGGGAAGTGGAGCCTGCTGGCCTCACCTTGTCCCTAGGCTGTGGGATGAAGACAGAGCAGGGCAGGGTTCAGGGCCGCACGGAGCTGGCGTGTAGGGAGACGTCTCTGATGACGCTGGGATTGTGGGGTCAGAGCATGTGTCCTGCACATTTCTGTCTTCTCTGCTGCATCTCTCTGGTACTGTTTGCTCTTGACCCTCTTGCCCATTAGAGTGCCTGCCCATCACACTGGCAGTCTGGGTTGGTGTCCAGGACAGAAGCTGGTCTAAGGCCCTTGCCTGGTGACCCGTCTCGCTCCCCCATCTCCCCTCCACCTGAAGCTCTTCTTGGAGGGCTCTACCCCGAATGCTTGAGCAGAACGCTGCCTCTTCTTTTATGTGACGACAGCCCTAGCTACCTTCCACCCCCCATAGCCCTGTGAGCCGCCAGGGCATGAGCACAGTTAAATTAGGCCCTCAGGGGTTTTGGGAGGTAGAGAAAGAAGGTACACACAAGCTAGGAGTCTCGGAAGGTTTGTCTGGAAAGGTGCGGCTAGTAGATGGCTGTGTTCTGGACAGCTATAGAGTGTGCTCTGTGGGCTACTGTGGGTGGAGGACCCCGCGGTACAACATACTTCATGTTGAGCCTGCCACTTGTAAGCTGAGGTGGGGTTTGGGCTATCAGCCCCTGGAGCCCCATGATCCTCAGCTTCGAGGAGCCTGGGGAGGAAATGATGGTGGTATAGTCTGGTGGTGTGATGGGTGGGAGGAAAGGGACAGACTGGGACCCTTTGCTCTGTGCCTTCTCCCTGGGTTCATAAAGACCCAGGTAGATCTCAGGGCTGGGCGTCCAGCAAATGCTTGGTAAAGCTGGCACAGGGTAAGGATGAGGAGGTAAGGAAAAGCTGGCCCAAAGTCCCTTGAACCAGATCCCTCTTCGAGTGGGGGTCGTGTCTCATGACAGGCTCTTTTTAATTGAGGAAAAGAGGAATGGGCACAAAGGTGGTTATGAGGAGCTTGGCTGTTCTCTTCCTGCAGCCAGTCAAAGAATAATTTCCCAAAGACGGACCCTAAAAATAGCTCTGAGCTGGCCACATCCCTGCCAGCCCCACCTGAACAAGACTGCTAGAACAGGTTTCTGCAGCTTTCGGTGCCCACTGGGACTTGGCCATTGGCCCAGGTGACTCAGACTGGTGGGTCTGTGCCCTGTGGGGGAGGGGCTGGGCAGGAACTTGACCCTGGGGCAGGAGGCACTGGTCAAGAGAGCCACAGAGGATTCATCAGACACATATTTCCATGGACCCCATTCTCTGGGCACTCCCCGAGATGCTCCTTGTGCAGTGGCGAGCAGGAGGCCTTCCATAAAGGCCTAATAATGGCAAGTGCTTTGCAGACAACAAAGGAGGATGAGGAGCAAGGAGTGATGAGCTAGAGAACCTTGTGAAAGCAAGGCCTGGCAAGGTCTGGAAGCCAGACATACAGGTGCTATGGGATTGTGCGTTGGGGGTTTGGCAAGGCATCAGGATACAATGACTGTGGTGAGCTATGAGGCTGGTGCCCAGAGCAGGTGGCCATGATCTTGGTCCACTCTCCACACTAACAGGGAGGGTTGTTGCAAATCAGACAGGGTTTTTAAAGGGGGTTCTTTGGAGAGAGAACATACCCTTCTCCTCCAGCCCAGTGAGTGCGGCTTTTATGGCCGTTTCAGACATGCTCCTTGAATGTGGAGGCTCAAGACGGTGCCTGTACGTCGAGGGCAGGAGCCATTGGCCCGCAGCAGTGGGGCAGACAGAGAGAGATGGAGAGAACACTTGATGTTGGGAACAGGGGAGGAGGGTGTGTGAGTGCTTCTCATGGACCAGCTGTAGCCAGGAGGTAGTGGGCAGCCTGGAGCCCTTTTAAATTCTGACCAGGGGGATGATGAAGTCTCAGCAGAGAACATCTGTTTAGAATGACTGCTGAAAAACTGGCAGTGGTGGGTGGGGTAGTTCTCCGACTGAGGGAGAAATGGCTTGCCTGCAATTTGAAAAGTAAGTGAAGTCAAATGGGTCCTAAAAGAACCCAGAGAAGTGCCTTGTGAGAGACAAGTCAGCAGGAAATTTCTGTCAGGCGCAGAGAGAAGAGATGATCTCAGGACAGCGCCTCGCGTGGCACAACTCGCCTGCCCCCTCCTCCCCCTCCCCTGCTTGGAGGGTGTTGGGGTCAGAAACCCAACAGCAAGCTGAGGAAGAAGGAACAGTGTTAGGCGTGGAGGGGCAAAGAGGGACCACGCCCCATCTCCCCGTGAAAGCCGCCAGCTGTGGCAGGCAGCTGAAAGAGTGGATATTCTCAGCGCAAAGCATGTTAAGTAGTTTATTGCCACCTGGGACCGGACACTTAATCACTGAATTGAGACTGTTTTCTACTTGAAGTGATTGTAGAACTTCTATCACCCAGGAGTTATCAGAAAAGTCACAGGACTTAACCAGATTTTTATCCAGGAACAGGAATATGTTCAAAGGGACAGTAGGAGGTAAATAAAGTTGGTTTACGAGTAGATACATATGGTTTTGCATATGCCCACTGTACTGGTTACATAAAGATCTGAAGAAGGGGCGTTCAGATATATGGATGCAAAGGCTGTGTGTTGAGCACAGGGAGGGCTTGCTCGTCAATTCAGTGTGCAGTGTGAGGGAAAGAAGAACCAAAGAGGGTGTGACTTCAGCCCTGGGAGAGGTGGTGCCTTTTCTTGAGAAGGGAGACTTGGGAGCGAGATATTTGCTGTTTTGTTTCAGTGGAGTAGTAGTGGAGCCCAAGGACTCTGCTTTGACCACATAATGTTTCAGAGAACTATTTTCACTCAAGGGGGATGCTGAGTATACAGCTGGGTATGTGACAGGGACCTCAGAGGAGACGGCAGGGCTGAGGATGTCTGAGGTCATGGATAGTGTTCAACATTTTGGGAGAGGATGTGATTGTCTCAGCAAAGTGTGTAGAAGGAGAAGCAAAGAAGGGCAAAGACTGAGCCCTCTCCAAACTTGGCTGTTGGCGGAATTCCAACATTCAGAAGCCAAGTAGGAAAGAAGGAGCAGGCAAAAGAGACCAAGGTGGAGCTGTTGAGGCAGGGTAGGAACACCACCACGAGCTGTGTTGGAAGTAGAGCCAAGAAAAAAGTTTTCAGAAAGTGATCAACCAAGTCAGATGTTGCTGAGAGGTTGAGAAAGATGCTGCTGAACTTGACAAGAGCAGTGTCAGAGGTGGGGTAAAGTCTCGGAGTGTGCAGGAGAAGGCAGTTTGGAATGAGGATGGCAGATAGAGTCAGCTCTTGCAAGGAGTTTCCCAGTAGTGGGAGGTAACTGCAGGGAGATATGGGGATTGGCTGTTTTTGTAAAACTAAACTTTGTTGGAGATAATTGAGGGTTTACATGCAGTTGTAGGAAATCTACGGAGAGGTCCCATGTATCTTCTAATGATACAAGAAGGCTTGTGTTCCCACCAGAATGCCGACACTGACACAGTGGAGATACAGAAGGTTGCATCCCAGCGGGAAGCCCCCTAGCCCTTCTGTAGCCACTCCCACTTCTCTCTTACCCCGCCCCCACCCCTGTGAACCACTAATCCGTCTGCCATAGCTGTGATTTGGAAGAGGTTATGTAAATGAAACCATACTGTGTGTTACTTTTTAGTATTGGCTATTTTCACTCACATGATTCTTTGGGGATTCATCCAGATTACTGTGTGTCAGTAGTTGGCTTTTTTTTTTTTTTTTTAATCCCTGAGCAGTCTTCTGTGGTGTGGTGGACTTTATACTTTGCTCAACACTCACCCGTTATAGGACATCTGGATTGTTTCCAGGTTGGGGCTATTGTGAACATAGCTCTTCTACACATTTGTATACAGGTTTTCGTGCAAACATAAATTTTCATTTCTCTGAGATAAATGCCTAAGAGTACAATTTCTGGTTTGTATAGCAGTTGCATGTTTAGTTTTTTAAGAAATTAAAAATTTCCCAGAGGACTGTACCCTTTTACACTCCCGCCAGCAGTGTGTGAATAATGTAGCATCCTCACCAGTATTTGATGTTGTCATTGTTTTTAACTGTAGCCATTCTGGTAAGTGTGTACTGATGTGTCATTATGGTTTTAGTCTGCACTTCCTAATGGCTAACGATGTTAAGCATCATTTCATACTTATTTGCTATTTGTATATCTTCCTCAGTGAAATCTCTCTTCATATCTTTTGTCCACAGTCTGTTTGGATTGTTATTTTACTTTGGAATTTTTATATATTCTATAAATGTATATAAAAAATATACAAAGAACTAGAAAACTAGTTCTTTGTCAGATACGTGGTTTGCAAATATTTTTTCTTAGTCATTAACTTGATTTTTCATACTCTTCACCTGGTCCTTCATGGAATAAGCATTTTTTTTCCACAGAACAAGCATTTTTTATTTTGTTAAAGTCCAGTTTATCAATTTTTCCTTTTGTGGATTGGGCTTTTGGGGTCAAGTCTAAGAACTCTTTGCCAACTCCTAAATTCTGAAGATTTTCGCCTGCTTTTTTAAAAGTAAGCTTCATTGTTTTACATTTTACATGCAAGTCTGTGATCCATTTTGAGTTAATTTTTGTATAGAGTGTGAGGTTTAGGTTGAGATTCTCTCTCTCTCTTTCTTCCTATCTCTCCCTCCCTCCTTCCCTTCCTTCTTTCCTCTCTTCCTTCTTTACCTTTTGAGCTTATGAATGTCCAATTACTCTAGCACCCCTTGTTGAAAAGCCTATATTTTCTCCATTGAATTGCTTTTGCACCTCTGCCCAAAGAGTTGGGTGTATTTTGTGTGGGTCTGTTTTTTCTTTTTCTTTCCTTTTTAAAGCAAGCTCTACACCCAATGTGGGGCTTGAACTCAAAATACTGAGATCAAGAATTGCCTGCTCCACTGACTTAGCCAGGCAGATGCCCCATAGGTCTGTTTCTGTTCCAGTGATCTTTGTGTCCCTGTCTACCAATATCACACAATCTTCATTACTGTAGTTGTGCTGTAAATAAATCTTTTAAACCAGGTAGACTGGTCTTTCCCATTTTATTCTGTTTGGGAGAATGGGCATCTTTACTATGTTGGGTCTTCCAATCCATGAACATGGTATATCTCTCAGTTTATGGAGATTACCTTTGATTTCTTTAATCAGCATTTTGTAGTTTTCGGCATACAAATCCTACATATGTTTCTATGCCTTCCAGCTCCTTTTCCTGCCTTAGTGCACTGGCTGAAACTTCCAGCATTATGTTAAATAAGAATGGGGAGAAGAGATATATTTCTATGTTCCTAATCTTAGGGAAAATCATTCAGTTTTTTACTGTTAAATATAATGTTAACTGCAAGTTTTTTTGTCTTTTGTGGATGCCCTTTATCATATTGAGGCAATTCCCCTATTCCTACTTTTCTGAGAGGTTTTATTATTCATGGGTGTTGAATTTTATAAAATATTTTTTCTGCATATGATAATGTGATTTTTTTCTTTAGTCTGTTAACATGGTAGATTACATTGACTTTTGAATTTTGAAGTGGCTTGACATCCTTGGAATAAACCCCACATAGTCACGGTATATAATTATTTGTATATATTGCTTAATTCTATTGGTTAATATTTCATTAAGGATTCTGGCATCTATATTCATGTGGGCTTTGGGTCTGTGATTTCCTTCTCTTTTGAATTGTCTTGTCTGGTATGGTATGAGGGCAATACAAGATTTAGAAAATGAATTAGGAAGTGGCTTCTCCTCTTCCATTTTCTAGAAGAGTTTATGTAAGTGGTATTATTTCTTTTTTAGAGAATTGGTAGAATTCTACAATCTGGGTCTAGAGATTTCTTTTATGGATTTTTTTTCCCACTTTTGTTGAAATATAATTCGCATACCATGAAATTCACCAATTTAAAGTATACAGTTAATGGCTCTTGTATGTTCACAGGGTTGTGCGACCATCAGCATTATCTAATTTTTGAAGATTTTTGTCCACCAAAAAGGAACCCTGTGTCCATTAGCAGTCACTCCCCATTCTTCCATCCTCCAGCCCCTGGCAACTGTTAATATATTTCTGTCTCTGTCTATTAGTCTATTCTAGACATTCCCTATAAATGGAATCATAGTGGGTATGTCAACTTTTGTGTTTCTAAGGTCCGTCCATGTTGTAGCAAGTGTCAGTATCTCATTGCTTTTATTATCAAATATGATTCTATTAAGTGAATATACCATATTTTGTTTATATTTCATCAGTTGATGGAAATTTGGGTTGTTTCAACTTTTTTACGTTATGAGTCATGCTACTATGAATAAATGTACACAAGTTTTTGTGTGGAATATATTTTTATTTCCCTTATGTATATGCCTAGGAATGGAATTGCTAGATCATATGGTAACTTTGTGTGTAACCTTTTGAGGAGTTGCCAGACTGATTTCCACAGTGGCTGCAGCACCCTACATCCCAGCAGGAGTGCACAAGCATTCTAAATTTTCTACATTCTCATCAACACTTGTTATCGGCTGTCTTTTTAATTTTAAGCATCCTAGTAAAATTAAAATTTAATTTTTAAAATATTCATTCATTCATTCATGATATAAGTGATTTCTATTATTTTCTACAGGGTTTTACTAGTTTCAGGTGTACAATATAGTAATTCAGCACCTCCATACATCACCCTGTACTCATCATAACAGATGCCCTCCTTAATCCCCAACCCCTATTTCACCCATCCCCCCACCCATGTCCCTTCTGGTAACCATCGGTTTGTTCTTTATAGTTAAGAGTCTATTTCTTGGTTTGTCTTTCTGTTTCTGTTTCTTTTTTTCTTTTTTCCATTTGCTCATTTGTTTTGTTTCTTAAATTCCACATACAGATGAAATCATATGGTCTTGTCTTTTTCTGATTGACTTATTTCACTTAGTATAATACTCTCTAGCTGCAGCCATATTGTTGCAAGTGGCAAGATTTCATATTCATATATATCTCTATCTATCTATCTATATCACATCTTCTTTATCCATTTGTCCATCAGTGGACACAACATATCTTGTATATTATAAATAATGCTGGTATAAACATTGGGGTGCATGTATCCCTTTGAATTATTGTTCTTGTATTTTTGAGGTAAATACCCAGTAGTGCAATTGCTGGGTTGTACGGTAGCTCTATATTTAACTTTTTGAGGAACCTCCATACTGTTTTCCAGAGTGGCTGTGCCAGTTTGTGTTCCCACCAACAGTGCATGAGTGTTCCTTTTTATCCACAGTGGTATTTCATTTTGGCTTTGATTTGCATTTCCTCTAATGACCTATGATTTTGAGTATCTTTTATGTGCTTATTGCACCACTTACATATTTTCTTTGGAGAAATGTGTATTCAGATTCTTTTCCCATTTTAAAATTGGTTAATTTGTCATTTTATTATTGACCTGTGATTTTTCTCCTCTTATCATCTCTGTCATCTTAAGTGTTGGCAGTCTGTGTCAGTTCGAGTTCTCCAGAAATATAGAACCAATAAGATATATACATGTATGTATGTGTATTTAGATATGTATGAAGACAGAGAAAGAGAGAGATTGATCAATTGATTATTAGGAATTGGCTCTTCTGATTATGGAGGATGGCAAGTCCAAATCTGCAGTTTAGGCTGGCAGGTTCAAGACCCAGGAGAGACAGTGGTACAATTTCAGTCTGAAAGCCAGCAGGTGGAGACCCAATAGAGCCAATGGTACAGATGAAGTCTGAAGGCAGTCTACTAGAGAATTTCCTTTTACTTGGAGAAGAGTTGGGTTTTTTGTTCTATTCAGACCTTCAACTGATTGAATAAGGTCTACCACCTTATGGAAGGCAATCTGCTTTACTCTATCAATTAAAATGTCAGTCTTGGGCTCCTGGGTGGCTCAGTTGGTTAAGCGACTGCCTTTGGCTCAGGTCATGATCCTGGAGTCCTGGGATCGAGTCCTACATCGGGCTCCCTGCTCAGCAGGGAGTCTGCTTCTCCCTCTGACCCTCTTCCCTCTTGTGCTCTCTATCTCTCATTCTCTTTCTCTCAAATAAATAAATAAAATCTTAAAAAAAAAATAAAATGTCAATCTTACCCAAAAACACATTTACAGAAACACCCAGAATAATGTTTGACTAAATATCTGGGGACCCTGTGGCCCAGTCCAATTGACACATAAAATTAACCATCATGGCATCTAATGATTGTCTTTTTTCATTCAGTTTGCGCTTTTTCTGGTTCTTGGCATGGCAAATGGGTTTCAGTTGAAAACTGAACATTTTTGGTATTATGTCATGAGACCCAGGCTATAAAAGTCATAAGGTCTGGGTGAGATGCCCTTCTTTGCATTCAGTTTTTAGATCATGCCTGAGTGCTGGCTTGTGGCTTAAGCCAGGCACATGGTGAGAACTGTTCCCTGGAGACTTGTGGGCTTCTTTTGATATGGGGGAAATATGGCATGGGGCTCACTGCCTCTGAGCTGTGGAAGCTGTTGCAGACAGAAGATCAGACTTGGGCCTGGTGCCCCTGGGCTCCATTCAGGAGAAATGTCTTTAGAGCTGACTGGTATGTCCAGTAGCCTGGGAAGAATAGGAAAGATGTCCAAGCAGAGACTGGGCATGCAGCCTTCTAGGTAGCTTGGGAGCCTTTGGCTCCCTGAATGACTCCTTGGCTTTTCAGGAGTGCTGATTGTCCTTGGTCCTTTGAGAGCTCCAAGGCAGCTTCAAAGAAACCTCTGTGGGGCAAGGGCAGGCAGGTCTGATGTGGGTCCTGCCTGGACCACCAAACACCTGAACACTCCCTGCCTAGGCCCTGCCAGGTATTTGAGGAGGGCCCAAGGGCCCTTCTACATCCGGGGCTATGTGTCTTGTCCACCTGTTTTTCCTCATCTCCTTTTTGCTTCCAGACAAATGATGCAGCTGGTAACACCTGGAACTGGCTCTACTTCATCCCTCTCATCATCATTGGCTCCTTCTTCATGCTCAACCTGGTGCTGGGCGTGCTTTCAGGGTAAGAGGCCATGTGGGCTTGTGTGCTGCCTGCCTGCCCTTCTGTGTTCTCAGGCTAAGGGGAGAGATTGTGGAATGAGACGTGGGCATGTGTGATGTGGGAAAGGTGAGGCCTGGCCTGGCCTCATGGCCACACTGTGGTGGTCACTCCTATCGTCCTGAGCTCTGGTCAGCCTTTCCTTTCTGTTCCTGACCTCTCTCTTCACCATCCCCTGGCCCTGGCCTCCTTGCCTCTATCCCAACTTGGCCTTCACCCTGTCCCCTGATGATGGGGGAGGGGCTGCTGCTGGATCTCACCTGGGTCCATGGTGGGGTTTTTGGGCAGTCCCGGTGCCTAGAGAGACCCTCTGCTGCTACAGTGGAGGGTCAGGGAGCAGTCCTATATCCTGGCTGTAGTGAGCACCAGGCTCTCCACCCCAGCCTTGGCCCCTGGCTTGCTCCTCCTCTCCAGATACCTTTCTATGCTGAGCTCCTCCAGGAGAGAACAAGGGAGGGTGAGGGGCTGAGATTCCTTCCCAAAGAAAGGTGCTTCCTGACCCCACATCATACTCTCCTGTCCTGCGTGGGGCCAATGGCCACAGAAGTGCTGTGTGCTTAGGGGCACAGATGGGGCTGGTGTCTGGGGACCCTGGCCTTCCATCAGTCTGAGGAAGCTCTGTTGGGAAGGCCTGGCCTGCACTCTGTTCCCCCATTAGTATCATACCCCCTGCAAGACTAGAGGAGAACATGTCCATCCTGCCAACCCTGGAGGTTCCTGCTCAGGCCCAGGGCTCCTGAGGTAGGCTGGGGGAGAGGCTGGTGGACCCAAGGGGCAGCTGTCCTTTTGGCCTGGAAAGGAACAGCCACTGAGAGGGCAGTGGTTGGGGTCCATGGCCTGTGTGCTCTAGCTCCGGAACATGTCCTTAGCCTCAGTGCTCTCCTGGAAGGGGTATGTCACTAGCATGTCTTTCTAAGCACCTCCCTAGGGACAGGCACACCCACAGCACAGGGAATGGATGTACAACTTCCAGTCTGATGGAATTGCAAGGTCTGAGCTGCATGGGGAATCCGGAGAGGCCTGGAGCTCAGAGAAGCCACCTAGAGAAGGGGCCTTTCCATTGAGACTCAAAGGGAGAGCAGGAATGAACTCAGCAACGGAGGGGAGAGGGTTTCCCAGGCAGAGAAGAGTTGGAGTGGAGGCCCGGAGGTACCCAGAGGGGTGCAGTGTGTGTGCTGCAAGGATGCTCAGAGCTGGAGCCAGAAGGTGTGGAGGGGAGAGGGTGCTGGGGCTGGCAGACGGCAGGCTTGTGGGGAGGGTGGGCTCTGTGCTGAGGACAGTGCACAGTGGGGAGGTGGTCGGAATATAAGTGCGTTCATGGCGAGTTGGGAGAGCAGCCTGCTTAGGGTGGCTTTGTGTGGCTTGCCCTGAAGAATGTACAGAAAGAACTGGGGGGGTGGGGCTGTGGGTCTCCTCACTGAGCAGGGCCACGAAGTTTGTGACTTCCCAGTCCCCCTCCCGCCTGTGAGCACGCTGGCCTCTGAGGATGGGGTGGTATGGGATGGTTTTCCTGATTAGTCTCAGCTGAACCCTCCCTCAGACATCCAGGCCCAGCAGGTGGACCCCAGGGCCCTCTTTCAGGCCTGGGCAGGCTTGGAAATGGCAAGGCCCCAAAAGCTGGCAGTCAGCGCACAACAGGTGGGTCCCATGCTGGCTGCGCTCCAAGGCAGCCGTGACCAGATGTCTCCTCTACAGCCTGGCCCGGGAAAAGCTCGCCCTACAGGACTCCATCCAGCCACGGGCCGGCTTGGAGCCCACCAGCCTTGTTCTTCCTCATGCCCCAGGCTATCACCCACAAAGCCTTCTGGAGGAGCAGGATCACAGGGATTCCTCTTGGGGCCTTTCTTAGCAGTGAGAACTCATGCCTGGGAAGGACAGGCCCTGCTGCTGGCTGCCATTTGAGAAGTGGATGCTCTGGGCAGGGCCTAGATTGCTACAGCAAGTTTTTGCTGGTGGCTCTCAGACTGATTCAAGTGGTATTGTCAGTGCCCCACCCCTGCACCCCAGGCCCTCCTGCCCTCAACACGGCCAAGGGACAGAAGCTGGATGGAGAGGGGAGGAAGGGAGGGGCCCTGTGTCCCCGCAGATTCAGGGTTTTTGAGGGATGGGAGGTCCAGGCAGGACCTGGCTCTGTTCATTGCCAGGATTGCCACAGCTCAGGCCCTGGGGGACTCTGGTCATGAGCTTGGGTCAGTGCTGGCCAGAGCTGAGCTCTTTCTCCTGCTGTCGCTGTGTGCCAGGAGTTAGGTCTGCTGGGCTCACCGCACCAAGCCCAGAAGCTGCTTCTCCTGGAGGAGAAACGGCCACTTCGCTGAGGACAGACATTGCTGTTTTGCTGCGGGGATGTGCCTACCTCTCCTTTGGGGACCTGGGTCCTGCCCCAAGCCTGGGCTGAGAGGCTCGCCATGCTGGATGCTGGGTGCACATACACTTGGGCATGCTTGTGTGCCTGTGTGTGTGAATGGCTTCCTTCTGGCTGTGTGAGCCCAAAAACTTGTCTGGGAAGCTGGGGCTGGGCTGCTGAGGGCTAAGGAGGGCAGAGATCCCTCTCCTGGTCATTGCGAGCCTCACAAGTTTGGCTGAGGTGGCTCTGGAATGTTTCCCTTTCATCATCGGCTTGCCCCCATCCCTTCCCTTCTTGCCCTGTTCCTGGCTGTCCTTCCCCTCGTAGCAAGGGCTCTGGGTCTGAACCAGCAGAAGAAACAAAGTGGAAGTTCTCTGGGCAGTTCTTGCCCAGAAGATCTCTGTAGGATGCAGATGACAGCCTGGCACTTGGAGGGTGTGCGCCTCGGCCTGCTCTGGGCAGGGGGATGTGGAGTTGTCCCAGCTCTCTGGAGCCCCCTCTGGAGACTGAGGTGCTGTCCCTGTGTGCTGGAGGAGTCTGAGGAAGGAGCATTCACCTGGGCCCTCTGAGGGCTCAGGTTGGAAGAGGCCATGGTGGTGAGGGGCGGCCCATGGCCTGCATGTCATGTCCCAGCCTCCCCTGGCTCCCTTTGCCTCTGCATCCGCACACCCGTGGGGCTGTGCTCACACTCACCCTGTCTGCTTCCTTTTCTGGCCCCTGCACCATGCAGAGAGTTTGCCAAGGAGCGTGAGAGGGTCGAGAACCGCCGGGCCTTCCTGAAGCTTCGCCGGCAGCAGCAGATCGAGCGGGAGCTCAATGGGTACTTGGAGTGGATCTTCAAGGCCGGTGAGAACCAGGGGCAGCTGCAGTGCTCCTGGCCTGGCCTCTGTCAGTGGCCATGGGGAGGGTGAGACTAGTCGAGGAGAGGGGAGCTGAGGTGTCTGAACTGTGTTCTCCAGCCCACCTGGGGTCCCGACACCAGGCGGCCATTTGGCTCTGGGGACACTGGTCTTTTTAATGGAAGCTTCTGGCATGGCCTAGCCTAGGGCTAGTTTCTGCCTGTCAGACTCAGGCGCCCTACCCTTGACCTGAGCCTGCTCTGTGCTCTGCACCTGGTTCTGGGCTTTGTCAGGCCTGGGGTTTCTGACTGTCCCCCAGCCTCAGGCCAGCATACTTTCCTCCATATGGGGCACCCGCTGTACCTCCTCAAGTGCCTTGTCAGCAAGGAGCTCACCTAGTGGGGTGGCTGCTCTCAGGGGAGGGTGATATGAGCGTGGGAACAGGCCAGGCGCCCCTCATGGGGCACTGCCTGTGGGACACAGAGGGTGTCTGTCTCAACAGGAAAAGCTCAGCCATGAACCCCACAGGCTTCTGGAATTGGAAGGGCTGAGAGGGCAGGGTCGTGCAGCAGAGGGGCACCCTTATACTGGTGTGCTCCTGGGGGGTGAGCCCTGGTCAGGGGTTGGGATGGGAAGGCTCCAACCTGAGGCTGTGTCTCACTCACAGAGGAAGTCATGCTGGCTGAGGAAGACAAGAATGCGGAGGAGAAGTCCCCTCTGGATGGTAGGTGACCACTGTTAGCACTCTGTGCCCAGCGAGACATGTGTGCATGATGTTCTTGCTCTACCGGGCAGCTGCCCATCTATTGCAGCACACACAGTCCTGGGCAGAGTCCATTCCGGAGGTCATGGCATGCTCCTGGGGAGTTGCGTACCATGGACCAGACTGGATGTAGCTGGCGGTGGGCTCTCCCACGACCCCTGTCAGCCTGAGGCTCAGAGCTGTGCTCACAGCATGCCCCTGAGGGCTGTGTTGTCCAACATGGCAGTTCACGTGTGACCGTGTAAGCTCACACGTAAGTACACTGCAGTGAAATAAAAGTGAAGGACCTGTTCCTCAGCCTCACCCACCCCATTTCAAGCGTTCAATAGCTAGATGGGGCTAGAGGCTGGTCAGCATAGATCTAGACCATTTCCATCATCACAGAAAGTTCTTTTTTTTTTTTTTAAAGATTTTATTTATTTATTTGACACACAGAGAGAGATAGCGAGAGATGGAACACACACAGGGGCAGAGGCAGAGGGAGAAGCAGGCTTCCTGCCGAGCAGGGAGCCCGAGGCGGGGCTTGATCCCAGGAACCTGGGACAACCTGACCCGAAGGCAGACGCCCAACAACTGAGACGCCCATACGCCCCCCCCATCATCATAGAAAGTTCTGTTGGACGGTGCTGAATCTAGAAGCTTTCAAAGTTCAGGTTTAAACCAAGCTGGATCTGTCTCCGGGGCTCAGGGTGACGTAGCTCCCAGCTGGCCATGGCAGGACTCCTAGCACAGCCTGAGGCCACCAGGGCAGGGACGAGGGCCAGTGTGGCCATGGTCAGCAGCCCGGCGACGGGCACGGCCCCACTGGCAGGAAGGCTATCCTCTTCATAGCAAAGCCGAAGCCAGAGAGGCTGGCCACGTCTGCTGTAGCCTCAGCTGGAGCCACATCTGGGGCTCTACTGTGCCGGCCCCTCTGCGGACCTGACTGATCTCTCTGCTCTCACCTGGCCTTGGGGTGTGGACTGCTGGGGCAGCCAGCTGCAGCCTGGCCCTGCCCTACACAAATGTCTCCTGGTCTCCCTGGTAGCCACTGACATCATCATGGAGAAAAGGGAAAGTGGCATTCCCCTCCAAATTCCTCATCCCCTTGGCTCCGAAGTCTGAGAGGGGCTCATGGGGGCCGGGATAGGAGATCCCCAGGAAGATGCGCATACCCTCAGCTGAAAGACCCCCCCCCAGCCCTGGGGCAGGTGAGCTGGGTGCTGGCTCATATGCCGTCCCCTCTCCTCACCCTTGTTTAAAGC
Source organism: Eumetopias jubatus (assembly GCF_037043125.1). NCBI lineage: Eukaryota > Metazoa > Chordata > Mammalia > Carnivora > Otariidae > Eumetopias > Eumetopias jubatus. The sequence goes on from NW_028274821.1 coordinate 95,026,146, forward strand.
AGTGTTGAAGAGAGCAGCCACCAAGAAGAGTCGGAATGACCTGATCCACGCTGAGGAGGGGGAGGACCGGTTTGCAGACCTCTGTGCCGTGGGTGAGTCTCTTTGGGTCCTCCTGGCTGAACAGGGCCTGTCCTGTGACTGGGTATAGAAAGTGCACCTAACCTCCTGCCCATCCCCTCTGGGCCACGTTCCTTCCCTTCCTTCCCTACGGCCCACCCTCCCGTGTCCATCCTGATGGCAGGAAGTGAAGTGCCTTCCGCCCTCTGGTGTGTCCCAGAGCCAGGCAGTGGGAGTGGGCTGTGTGTCTAGCTCCTGGAAGTCCCTTGTTGCCCAGTGCCTGCCGCTCACTTGCATACTCTGACTGCTGTTGGCTCTGCCGTCCCCCATGCGGACGCAGAGCCTCAGGCTGCATCCCACCACTGAAGGGCTGCGAGTGGGTCACCGGCTGTAGGGATCGAAAGGGTCTGGCTATCTTTCTACCCAGCCCCTGTCTGTCTTCCATGCTCCTGGGGCCTCTGGCCTCATCCCCATCTCCTCAAATGGTGAAAGGAGAATTCTGGTTAATTTAATCACACAGAGCCACTTTAGTTCCCTTTCTCAGGCTGGTACCAGAAGTGCTGGGCCCCTTCCCACCGAATGCCCGGTTATTGTGCGTTCTGCGACAGAAGGGGCTGAGTCATGGGTTTCCACCTTGACAGTTGGAGAAGGGCCTGCATGACAGTGAGCTTCTCATTGCGAGGCACCAAGTCACACACGATGCAGGCAGCCTTGATCTCCAGCACTTCCTGAGCAGGCCTGGGTCCGAGGTCTGCTTATCATTGTGTGGTTACATTTATGAGACAACTCTTTAATGAAAGTTACTTGTGCATTGATTGACATCTATCAATCAATCAATCAGTCTGTGTCTGTCTCTGTCTTTCCATCTAGCTATCAATCTATGTATCTATTGATCTACCATCTGCCAATCATCTGTCTAACCATCCATCCATCCACCCTTTCCCTCTTTTTCTCCCCACACAGGCCCAGTAAACACATGTCAGTAGCTTGGCATTTCTCCCTGTTTCTCAGATAGAACACACATTGGCATCACACCCACACACAGGTACACATGCACACATACACACACGTAGAGTTTTGAGATCTTTGCATGTTACAGAAATGCTTTCATACAAATTTTTCTCATCGGTACCTTTTGGAGACCACTCCCCTCAGAAGTCTAATTCTAATTCTGATTCTAACTCGGTGCTCCATGGGTTCACTCTAATTTGTTTGGCAGCTCTGTGTTGATGGCCATTCATTTATTTTTAGGTTGTTTGATCTTCATCATGAAAAGTGCTGCCCAAACAAAGCCCTGTAAACATCTGCCCTTCCTTTTCAGCGCTTCTGTCCCTGTGGGTAGACCCCCAGGAGCAGGGTGCTGCGCCCACTGCCAGCACCGTCCCTCCCAGTTACGTGCCGGAGATACTTTTGACTTTTGCTAGCTCGAGACCAATTTGATGGTTATAAAGTGATGTTTCTTTGGGACTGCCATTCTCATTTCACTCACTACTAGTGATTTGGAGTCTCTTTTTAAATGTTGGTTTCCCATTTGAGTTTTGGCTTTGGTGATTCTTCACATACCTGTCCATTTTTCTATTGGGTGGTTTGTGTTTGCTAATTAATAAGAGACTGATGTGTGTTGTGGATCTGAGCTTTGTTACAATTTTTACAAATTTATCATGTGAGTGTGATATTTAAATAGTCCCTTTTTTTCTATTTTACCTAGAGTTTTTATTCCGATTTTGTAAAATTAATTGGAAAGATTTTTAAAAGTCTTTTCCTATGGCTTAGAATAACTTAAGTAACATAACACCTAAATAATCTGTTCTTTAAAGTTGAGATAAAGCCGTGAACCCAAAATAAAAAGAACTTGGACCAGTTTTATAAATTATGCTTTGTGAGGAAATCTTCCATTTTCTCAGCGTCTCAAACTTGCTTCTATAGAGTTGCCTCCTGTACTTTTCTCATATAATTCTTCTCATCTCTCCTGTGTTCAGCTGCGTGTTTGTTCATTCACTCGGCAAATGTTTAAGTGCCCATGACATGCAAGGAGCCGTTCCAGGCACTGGGGCTTCAGTGTTGAAGGGAACGATGAAGCCCCTTCCTCTTTCAGTTTTTCTGTTCCCGGGGTGGCGTCAGACCCCAAGCAGGATGACACGAGAAGTATGCAGCGCGTCAGTGCCACCTCTGGAAAGGGGAAAAATCGAGAAGCAAGGGGCTTGGAGGGCCAGGGGGTTGGGATTTTAAAGAGAATGGCCAAAGAAGCCCCCCCACCCAGGGGTAAAGCTGAAGAAAGTGAGGAAGTCAACCTCATGGAAGAGAACATTCCAGCAACATGTGAGAAGACCCTGAAGCAGGAAGGAGCGTAGCACAAGTGGGGACACTGTGAGGGAGGCCAGTGAGATCGGAGGGGAGTGGCGTGGGTCGGGGGAGCGGCGCGATAGGAGATCAGAAGTTCGCGGAGGGCGAGGGCCCGGCAGGGACTCTGGCCGCTGGTGGGTTTGCAGAGGGGAGACGCCGTCCGGCTCCAGCTGGGGCACAGGAGAGCCCCAAGTGCAGGAAGGCAGAAGTGGGGCCCGTTCAGAGGCCACCGTAGGGATCCGACCAGTGGAGGCAGCCACGGGGTTGCCCAGTGGCCAGGTTCTGGATACATTCTGAAGGCAAGGGCACAGGATTTGCCGGCCAGCTGGGCATGGGCATCAGAGGATGCGGGCGCCACGTGCCTGAGGGTGGGGCTGGGGGCTGACGCCCAGAGTCTGGGGGGAGCATGTGCTGTGTGTGCAAATGCTGGGGAACCCGTGGGGTTGCGGGCAGCTGTCTGGGGATCCGGCTGGGTGCTGTGACGGTGTTGACCCCGCTGAGGCTGGCCTGGATCAGCTGACTTCGCTCTTGCTGTTTACTAGTCGTCAGAGTGTCTGTCTGTGTGCGCTGCTTTATTAATTAGGATCGTGTGGGGTTAATCTGTATGAGTGATCACATAAAATGACCCAATTTTACACTTCCTTTCTTCTGTTTTTTGTCTTAAATGTCATGACTTCCTCTTGTATCTTTAATAAGTTCATCTTTCTAAATTATTTTGACTTGCTTTTTTATTACATTCCTAATTTCTCCAACTGTGCAGCGTGTTCTTCCTCTCTTCTTCACCAGCAAGGGCGCTGAAGGCTGTGCCCTCCCCTCTGCGTGATGCTTCGCTGGGCGGCCGCCTTTCTATCAGCGCCTAGACCTTGGTTGCTCTTTATTCCACATCCAGAGTTACCCGCCCTCTCCCCCGACTTCTCCCGGTCGGCTCCATGAGCGGCCCTCCTTGGCTCTCATCATTACTGCCATGCTCCTTCGCTACTGTGTCTTGTTTTCTTACCATCCTTGCCCCTGAGATGCCTTGTTTCCATAAGGAAATTGGTGTTATTTGCCATCACTCTGCCCCTATTGGCCCCAAAGATCAAGAACATATGACCTTTGCAGCGTGTTCGCCTCCTCCCTCGCGGTTTGAGGACGTTGGTGTTTTTAGCCCTAGGCTGTTGTTAGTCCCTGTGGTTGCTCCAGAACCCTTGCTTAGCAGGCCAGTGTGCACCCCCAGAGGCTGACCCTTGCCCGCAGGACTTTGCTTTCCGAGGTCCTCACCTGTGGCCACTGCCCCACCAACTGCTTCCTCTGCTTGCTCTCTGTCCTGTGCTCGGCTGGTTTCCCTGAGGCTTCTGGCTTCTTGCTGAGCCTCACGTGTCCTCCTACCTGAGGCGTGAGGTCTTTTTGCTGGGTCCTCCTGCCACTCTGTGGTGTCCCCCTGGCCCCTGCTGTCCTCGTGCCACGGAGGTGCCAGGGGCCGGGGCTCTTGTAACGTGTCAGGAGCTCCTTCTGTGCCTGTGGGCTCAGGCCTTCCTTCATGGAGGGCTTTTCCCATGTGTTTAATGAGTTCATCTCCTCACCTCGTGCTTTTTGGCATCTGGAATCCCCATTATTTCATGTTCTGTCTCCCACTCGGCCCCTGCAAGTCTCACCCTCTGTCCCTCATTCAACATTTGGCTTATGCTTCATCCTTCAGAACCACTAGTTTGGGTTCTAAGAGTGAACCTCCTCTCCTTTCATCTGCTGAAAGGAATTTTATTTTTTCTCCAAAAGTTTCTCCTTTCAGTTTTATTTTGATTGCTTTGGTGCTGTACTTGCGTCCCTGGGATTTTGCTGATTTTTCCTCCTGGGTCCCTGGCAGGGCTTCTGGGCTCACTTGCTTTCTGGGCCTCAGGCCTCAGCAGGTTCAGGCGGGCTTGGGCGTGGGGCCGGGCAGGGAAAGAAGAAGCCACATGTGGGTTTCCTCATGCCCAGCACCTCCTTTGTCCCTCCGTCTGTGTGAGGATGGTGGCGTCTCGGGCGCTGGGCTTGTCACTCCTCCATCCACCCTGTCACTGGTGCCCGTGGTTGAGCCTACGTGCCCCATGTCATTTCGCTGACTCCCACACAACGTGCTGGGACCAGGTTACCTGTGATCTGTTTCTGAGTGAGGGCTTCTCTGGGCTGTGTGACACTGTAAAGCCACATGCCCAGGGCAGGCGTGATGGGGTTTGTGTCTCCATGGCTTGTTGGCGAACATTACTTTCATTATCCCATGCTGGTGAGTGCAACCGTGAAGATGGAAGGGAACACATTTCTCCTCCGTCCCTTCACTGGCCTCTGGTGGGGTCATCGAGGGTGGGGATGGATCTTAGTCATTCTGCCTTCTCTCTGCCACTCAGGGCCTAAACTCTACACATGTGTGGAAGGAACGGGTATTGTTTTGCAGGGCCAGCATAGACCTTATATTAACTAATGAACCCCTCTTTTGGGCATGATGGAAAGAAATCCGAATATTATGTACACTCATGCATTGTTTCACTAATGATTAACTGTTCTGATATTCATAGGTTGATTTAATTCTTGATTTCCCTTAGCTTGATGATATATTTTTTCCTTGAAATAAGCCTTTTGATTATAAAGAATATACACTGATTAAGTTAAACATGGAAAATGCACAGTATGAAAAGAAGCAGTTCCAATCTCTCATGATTTTCCCCACCCAGACCTACGATTCTGGATGTGTCGTGTGTCCATGTTCACTGTGGACCCCTGCTTTTACCAAAGAGCTGGGCTGGAGTCACTGTCTGGAGCCGACCTGAGCACATGGTAGCTGCTTGCTGGGAAAGGCTGTCCTCCGGGGCACATGTCTCTGTCTCCGGAGACCCAGGACCTATGCCACGTTTGCCTGCGTATCCCTGTTCCCTGACCAAGTGGAGGCCAGGGGGTGGGCAGGTCTCTGTCCTTGGTTCTGCCATGGTGTGCGTGGGCACACACCTCTCCCTGGGAACTGACAGGGGGGCACCTCATGCTCAGTGCGCCGGGACTCTTGCTCCCCTTTCTGTCCCTTGGAGTGTGTTAGAGGGGGGACGGGTGGGGCTTCAGGAGCCAAGTAAGGGTACGTGGTTTTGGGCAAATGTGGCTCAGGAAGCTACTGTCTAGATATGCCTCGATGAGTGAAGATGTGTGTGGTTGTTTGCATGTGGGTCTGGGTGGCTGTGCCAAGGCAGCATTCCTACGAGGCCTTCCGCATGGCAGGGGCCCACTGGTTCTTCCTGGGCATGGTCCAGTAAGCCAGGTGGGGATGGCCGTGGAGCCTCCCCTGGAGAACTGGCTGCTTGTCTCACTGGCCACACAGGTGCACAGAGCAGTTTGCACAGGTCACGTGCCCTCTTAACCTTCCTTCCCAGCGTGGCCCTGTGTGTGTTCCTAGGTATGCACCCATGTGATTCTGTGAGTGGTTGTGTCTTTGAGAGTGAGATGATTAGGGTGTGTGTGACTTCGTTTCTCAGTGACTCAGGAAGTGGCAGGGGATCTGAGTGTGTGGGTTCCCCGGAAGGGTCTGTGCATGGTCTGCCTGTGTGTCTGTCTCTCCTGCTCTGCACTGTCTGCCTCTCTCTCCTGCTTTGGAGGGGGGAGTGGGTGTGTCTGGCTGTGGCCTTGGCACTTTGCAGCCTCAGTAAGGCTGGCCAAGAGCTCCTGGTTAATGAGGTCGCTCTGACTAATTGGCAGTGGCTGGTGTCTGGACATGGATTGTGCGGCTGCATCCTGGCTTCCCTGGGAGGCTGTGATGGAGCAGTGTCTTCCATGGCTGTGGGTGGGGTGTGGCATCTAGGGCGTTGTGAGGTTTCTCAGAGGGCTGGTGGATGGCTCCTGGCCTGTGGACTGCTCCTTCTGTGTCTGGGGCTGTCGGTCACAGCATCTCCCCCTACCCCCCCGATGCAGCTGCTCAGCTCATAGATAAATCTCTCCACAGGCCTCAGGGCCTGTCCTCATTTCGGTGAACTCAAGAAAACATCAGCCCCAAAATACTACTAGTGTGCCACTGAGAGTCTAGGTGCACGCGCGCGCACACACACACACACACGCACACACACACAGAACATCACGTGGCACACACACCCTCACCCAGGGACCCGATGCCCAAGCTGACTGGGTTTGAACCCTTGGAGCCTCACACAAGCCCAGGCCCTTATTGAAAACACTAGAGAGACCCTGATGTGCTGCAGAGACATGGGATGTCCGGAGAGACAGAGCCATGCATACTCAATACCTCCAAGCCCCCATGAAGACTGCTCAGTTGTTTGTCAAGGAGTGCAGCGGCTCTCGCGAGGGTTCTCTCCTGCCCTCACAGAGTGTGCAATCTGGTCTGGAAGCTAGGCACAGAACAGGTCAACGAGCCAATACAGGGTGGGTGGTACACAGCTGTGATTATTGCCGGTAGGCTGATGACCCTATTTTGGAAGGAGTGCCCAGAGAGGGGTGTTTTGTGAAGTCCAGATGTGAAGCTGAGAAGCAGCCCGCTGTGGAAAGGACCAGTGGTGGGAAGCATTTTATGCTTAGGGTCACGGCAGGGCAGAGGTGGCATGTACGTGGTGATGGGGGAAGGCCGTGGTAGCTTCATCGCAGACATTCCAGAGACTGTGTTGGGTTTTGTGGGCCATACTCACCTCTGCCTCTGCACCAGGATAACAGCCATGGACCAGACGCAAGCCAAGGAACTTGGCTGGGTTCTAGTCAAAGTACTTGAAAATAGAGGGGCGCCTGAGTGGCTCAGTCGTTGAGCGTCTGCCTTCGGCTCAGGTCATAATCCCAGGGTCCTGGGATGGAGCCCCGCATCGGGCTCTGCATCGGGCTCCCTGCTCAACGGGAAGCCTGCTTCTCCCTCTCCCACTCCCCCTGCTGTGTTCCCTCTCTCACTGTCTCTTTCTGTCAAATAAATAAATAAAATCTTTAAAAAAAAATTACTTGAGAATAGGGAGCCAGGGGCACCTGGGTGGCTCAGTTGGTTGGGTGGCTGCCCTGATCTCAGGGTCCTGAGCTCGAGTCCCGTGTGGAGCTCCCTGCTCAGTGGGGTGTCTGCTTCTCCCTCTACCTCTGCCTCTTCCCCCCTGCTTGTGTTCTCTCGCTCACACTCTTTCTCTTTCAAATAAATAAATCTTTAAAAAAGACAGCCAGTGGCTGCTGATCCCTGAGTTGAAGCGGGGCGGTGGGGGCGGGGGGAGGACCAGATGCTGTAGTGCTCTCCAAGGCCCACGGAGGAGCTGGGATGGCCGGGAGCATCAGGCCTGCTGGAAGGTGGCCAGGAGGTGCTGGGGACCATCTGGAGCCCAGTCACTGTGGAGACCACCAAGGCTCTTGGTTCCCTCACCTGTGAAATGGGGGTGGGGTCAGGCCCCACTGCAGGGGGTGCAAGGGTAATCAGCTAAATGCCAGTAACACACGGGTCTGACACACATGGGGCCTTGAGCTAGACCCGGGCTGGGGCAAGTGCCCATGAAGGTGTTCTCATGGGGGAGCTATGTGAGTGGGAGGGGAAGCGTGTCCTCAAGGGTGTGTCCGTGGGGCACACATCTGTGAGGGAGAGTGTGTCCTCAGTGAGCCCCTTGTTCCCCCAGGATCCCCCTTCGCCCGTGCCAGCCTCAAGAGCGGAAAGACGGAGAGCTCGTCATACTTCCGTAGGAAGGAGAAGATGTTCCGGTTCTTCATCCGGCGCATGGTGAAGGCGCAGAGCTTCTACTGGGCGGTGCTGTGTGTGGTGGCCCTGAACACGCTGTGCGTGGCCATGGTGCATTACAACCAGCCGCAGCGGCTCACCACGGCGCTGTGTACGTAGCTGCAGCTGGGCCTCCCCTCACCTCTTCCCGAACCACCTCTGGTCTGCAGCCTGCAAATCCCGGTTCACAGCCTTTTGCCTTGGAATGCCCTGGGTAGGACCCCTGCACTGACCCCAGTGCCCCCAAGGGCCTCTGCTGGGGCCTGAGCTTCCCGTCGCAGGTAGCAGGAGGCCTAGCTGATTGAAACGGGTTAGAAACTCATCTGTCAGTGTGGTGGGAAATGAGGCGGGGTCCAGGGCACCCTGGAGGAAGTTGATGGGGTGAGCAGTCACAAGCCAGGCCACATGGACCTGTGTCCTCCCTTGGAAGGGCCTCAGACCCACGGACCAGAGGACTTAGCCCCTCATTCCAATCTGCCACAAGGCTGCGGCTCCCTTCCTGGACTCCTGGGGAGGAACAGTCCTGCCTTCTAGCTCTCTTCCTGGGCTCTTTGGCTGTTTGCATTTTTTGGTTTTTGAACCTGACCAGGGCTGGCTTACCCATGTCCATGGGTCTAAGGGCCACAAGAGTCTGAGTCATGACTTCTCTTGGCCCTGGCTGCAGTTCCAAGGAGGAAAGGAAGAAGGTAACCGGGGTGGTTGAGGTCCCTTGTCCCTCTCCAGGGACCAGGGCTGACTTTCCAGGACCAACCCTTCATACCCTAGGGCTCTGTAGGCCATGGGGAGCTTGGTCAGGCCTTCCGCCTTCCTGTTCCCTGGGGGTCAGCTGCAATAACCCTGCTTGATATCCGGGGCTGATGTGGACACAGGGCCTATTGTGCATTCCCCTTGCTCTCTCCATATGGGAGTCCTGTATGCCTGAAGCCACCCTGCGGTGGCAAGAGAGTCTTTTCTCCAGAGGAGAACCCTCCTGGATCTGAGTCCTGGCCCCTGGTGGGCCAGCCACACTCCCCTCTTCCAGACCCCTGAGCCTGTCAGCTTTAAGTAGGAGCCTGGGCAGCTCTGGAAGGGTTCTTATGAGCTCCAGACTCTGATGTCTCCACAGGCCACTTGAAAATGTGGGTGGGGGTGATGGTTGAGGGGTGCGATGCTAGGCTGCAGTTTCCCAACCTTGTATTGAAAGCTCTTGTTGTGTAATGGGGAAGGGCATAGAGGCAGAAAAAGCCAGAGGGGCCCAGGGAGCTTTCGGCAGGCAGCCTGGCTTGGGTTGCCCAAGGGAGCAAAGTGAGGAGGCAGTTTGTGTGCTTTGAACCACCCGCTCTGGCCCCTAATCCATATATCCTTGGACCTGTACTTTGGTGCCTGGGGACTTTGTTTGGGACTGAGGTGAGTACTTCCCTTCGTATCCCCTCAGGATAAAGTCTCCTCATCCTTGGGCGTTGGGTGGGGACCAGGGAGGTGGGGCTTCCTCTTGACCCCGCCAACGGTGCGGCTGTTCCTGGGGCTTCCTGGCCAGGCCTTTCCTTCCCATGGAAGAAGCTGATGGTGCCCAGTCAGTCTTGTGGTTACTCCTTGTTTCCTGGGGACCTGCCACCCGACCGGGCAGGCAGCAGGGCCTGGTCACACATCTGTTGTGTGGGAGCACAGTACGGGGAGTGCCCAGGTGCTGGGCCAGGCCACAGGCATCCCTGGCCACGCTTCTTCCCCCTTGCTGCTTTGTCTTCTCTGTGGTTCCCTGGGAATTCCTGAATTCATTGGCATTACCTGGGGAAAACGTCTGGCGGGAGAGATGGGTGTATGCTGGGTCTGCACACCTCTGCTCAGGGCCCTGGGCTCTCTCCTTGGCAGCTGGGCTGGAGCTGAGGAAGGCTGATCCAGCCAGGTAGGGCAGGTCTTGCAAGAGGCAGAGGCAGTGGCTGAGGTAGGAGGGGGGTTCTCCGCCAGGACTAGCTTCATTGGAGCTCCCTGGGAGGCTCTGCGCTGAGACTGGCCAGCCTGCAGAGAATGGGCTGTGTGCACCTCAGCTGTGTGTCCATCCAGGACCCACCCCCAGTACACCACCAGAACCCCTGAGACTGAAGCTTAACTGGTGCGGGGGGGAAGGAAGGGAAGCAACTGGCTATCGGGCTTTGTCATCCTCTGAGCCCCCCGGCCTCACAAGACAGGCTTGGCCATTCTGTCCTCCAATTATGATACAGAACACTGATTAAGTGCTCTGCCCCCCGCTGTGTGAATGCCCGGAGAGAGGGCTCATCTCTGTCTCCTCTGCAAGTTCAAAGCAGCACCAGCCTGTTAGTTGGATGAATGCTTCAGGAGTGAATGAGTGGATGCCCTTTCTTGGTCTCAGAGGGGAGGCTGAGCTTATGAAGCCAAGGGTGTCTCTTCCGCAGGAGAGTGAAAGGGCAGGCAGGATGCTGGGGGATTTCTGGCTCAGGTTGCTCCCTTTCTCCGAGGAGGTCTTACCATTGGCAGCTCCTGTGCTGGTTCCTTGCACTGCTCTCACGTGGGTCTCCTGGGAGCAAGATCGGTGGCTGGGCAGCTGTAGCTCCGAGGTCTGGTGTGTGGGCAGGGGCAAGTCCCATCTTCGTGGCCTCTTCCTCCAGGATCTGAGCTCTTCTTATGGGGTGCCCCACGGCGCAGGGGCAGGTGCCTTTGTGACCTCACGTGGAGGGACTCTGGGACTGTGCAGGGTGTTGGGGCGTTTGGAGCTGGACTTGGGGGCAGGGCTCTCCCTCCCTACCCCCCTCACACCTGCTGCTCAGCACAGCCGGGCCCAGGTGCTGGTCATTCAGACCTGCCTAGGTCAGTGGGCATCCGTACCTGGCACCTTGGCCTCTTGGCTTCCCAGGGAGTCAGCTTTGCCTTCTCATTCTTTATCCCGTGCCTGGCTTGGGTGCCTCAGTGGCTTTTTGGCTGTCTTCAGAGGCCAGGCTTGTTGTGTGCGTTGCTACCAGGAGCTGATTATCCATGTACTCAAGCCACAGTAGGGGGTTCCCCACCTGAGACCATGGGCCATACAGGTCATTGTGTGTCTGTGTGTGGGCAGTGGGGCTGGTGCCTCTGCTCATGCGCAGTTGGGCTACTGTAGATCTGCCCCCGACTGAGGCTGCTGGGTCTCTGTAGTGGAGTACATGGTGGAGAGCTGTGTAAGAAAGCAGATGTCAGGGTCCAGAGCTATGTGGTCCCCTCTTCTGTTGTCTGTTTTATCAGGAGCTGCTTGAGGTCCAGCTTCCCAACCAGTCCGGATGCCAGAGGCCCCAGGAAGGCTGGGCCGGTGGCCTTCTGGGGACTGGACTCTCTGAAGCTTACCCTCCACTCCTGCTCAGGGCCTGGACCCTCAGGGGCAGGCTCTGCCCTGAGTTCTGAGCCGCTTCCCTGGCTTCTCCTGCTCTGGGGCCAGAGGTCATGGTGCCTTTGGGCCACTGTACAGAATAATGAGCTGATTCCAGCTCGGCACCTGGGGAGGAGGGTCAGAGACAGTGACCTTGTTCTGCTTCCTGGACTTCCTGGTTTGACCACTGGCAGAGCTCGGCTGCCTCTCTCGCTGTCCGGACGACCTGTTGTTTCTCGCTCTGGCTGTGCGTGTTGCTCGGGCCTGGCTAGGGGTTGTGTCTTGTCTGTGTGCCTGGAATTCCTAGCATGGCCCTCAGTTCCAGTGTGGCCTCCCTTTGGTCCTGAGGCCCTTGAGGGTCTGCACTCCCAGTGGAGGACTCCTGGCTAGGCAGGAGGGGTCGCCTGCAGGAAGGTGAAGGTGCCCAGGAGCCTCTGTGTGACTCGTAGAGTGAGGGGGCGGCAAGTGTTGGTGCCTCCTGGGAGCCTCGTGCTGGCCGGTCCAGGCAGTACTTGGGTGGTAGGTGAACACATGAACAAAGTGAAAACCAAACTCGGTGATGTGGGGGTTTTGGAAGGGTTTCGGGGAAGTCCTCATGGAAAGACAGGGTGATTCTGACGAGGAGGCTGAGGGTCTCCACCATGCTCAGAACATGGGGCGGGGAGCAAGCCTGAAGGCAGAAGGGTGGGTCTGAGGCCGTCCTCTGGGGAGTACTGTGTGGCCCCGGAACTCACTCCCGGGCCCAGTCCCAGGGCAGCCTCGCCTCCCTCCTGTCTCTGGCAGCACCACGTTTCAGAGTGGACAGGCATCCCTCTGGGCCCCTCCCGGTCCCAATCCGTTCATTATTCTCCTCCTGAGCTGAGATGTCTGAGCTCGGGGGCCACAGACCAGGCCTGCAGGGCTCAACCCTGGGAAGGCCCAGAGGTCTGGTGTCCTCCAGTCTGGGCTGGAGCCAGGTGGGGGGAGGCTGAGAGCTAATCCCCCTCTTCTCCGGCTTCTCCTAGACTTTGCAGAGTTTGTTTTCCTGGGTCTCTTCCTCACAGAGATGTCCCTGAAGATGTATGGCCTGGGGCCCAGAAGCTACTTCCGGTCCTCATTCAACTGCTTCGACTTTGGGGTGAGTAAGATCTTCATGAGAGGTGCCGGCTGGGGTCCAGGCAGGTCCAGCTGTGTCCTTGCTCGAGAGTGCACACAGCCCCCTCCCAGTATACGGTACCCAGTGTGTGCTGGGGTCTGTGCCGCAGGACCCAGGCAGTTGAGCGTCCTGTGACCCTGTGTGGGTCAGGAAGCTCCCTAGAGACAGGGAGAGGCCTTTGGCAAAGGGACGGCCTGTGTCCTGGTTGGGCCCTGACTTATGGGGGTGTCAGCTGCAGGACACCCTCCTTCCCACTTCTGACCCTGTCTGTAGAATCTGCAGATCAGCTGAAGGTGTCCCCTCTGTGTCTGGTACAGCCGTCTTTCAAATGTGCCACTGCTCCGCAGAGGGCTCAGTGTCCCCAGCAGAGCTCAAGGGGGTGTGATCCTGCTCCCTCACTGTCCTGCAGATCTGGCTCTGGGCAGCTTGGACACATGCTTCAGGGAAGACCTGACAGGGGCATGATGGTCCAGCCCTTCTCATGGGGCTGGCCTGGGTCCCCTCACCAACCTCTGTAGGTCAGGGAGGCCTCAAAGGCAGGTGTTCAAGACTCCCTGGGACAAAGCCCTTCCCAGGCCAGCAAGCACACGGACACCTCCCCGGTGCCGAGCCCAGAACCCAGGGAGGAGCTCTGACCCAGTGGAGGCTCTCAGTGAAAAGTGGCCATGCCAGCCCTGAGGAAGGTTCACGCCTCCGCAGAGTTCTGGCTGTAGGTAGACGTTCAACTCGAAAATTCAGTGTGACATTGACTTTTTCTGTCAGTGGAGTTGATGGAACATTGTGTCCGCGGCTCTGTTAAATCCTCACCAGGGCTCCTGCTTTGTAGACGAGTAACTGGAGATGTTGTGGGATTGGCCCAAGGCTGCCCAGGTACTTTGTGGGGGAGGCAGTGTGAACCCAGGAGTTCTGGCCCTGGGGTAGCAGGTTTGTGCCACACAGCGCTGCCTGATCTCTGGGGGAAGGAGGGGCGCTGGCTGCCCAGGGTGTGCTCTGAGACACGGATACCTGCGGTTCTTCCTGGGATGGCTTCTTGTCCCTTTTGCCTGCTGAGTCACAAGGAAAGCCTGTAGCTCACACAGGCTGGAGGGAACCCAAAGAGGTTAGCAGATCTCAGAGAATCCTTGATCTTGTAAATGTGTTTGTATCTTCTGGTTTGAACTAACTGGATCCCAGGACATGGGAATGATTTGCACATAAGCTAACAAATTATTCCAAAATTTAGCAGCATAAAATAAGTGTGTATTATCTTACAGTTTCTATAGGTCGGGGGTCCAAGGCTGGCTTAACCAGGTGCCTGTGGCCCAGGGTCTCAGGGAAGTCACAGTGCAGCTGACAGCTGGGACGCAGCCATTCCAGGGCTTGATTAGGACGGGAGAATTTCCTTTCAAGCTCATCATATGGCTGTTGATGGGACTTCCAAGCTCACTCCTGTGGTTGGTGGCAGGGCTCAGTCCTGGTCACGTGGGTCTCTCCCCAGGCTGCCTGAGTGTCTTCAGGATGTGACAGCTTGTGATCGGAGACAGAGACTGAGAGTACCCAAGACAGAAGCCACAGAAACCCAGGCTCAGAGAGACGACCCATCAATTCTGCCATATTATATTTGTTAGGAGTGAGTCACCTGGCCCAGCCCACGTTTAACAGGGGTAGGGAATATTAATTACCCAGGGACATGAACCCCAGGAGGCAGGGTCACTGGGGGCCATCTTAGAGGCTGCCTGCCACAGTCTACGCTCTGGTGTAGACCACATCCTTCCTGATGTAAAAGACACCCGCGTCCTCCCGCTTCCCCAGCCACCTCCCATTACAGTGTCAGTTCAGAGTCCAGGGCCTTCATCCAAATCAGGCCCAGGTAGAGTCACGGCTCCTCAAGGACAGCTGCTCAGTCCCTCCCCACCTGTGGACCCATGGAACTAAAAAGACAGGCTGTCACCTGCCTGTTGGCAGGACTGGCATAGATGAACTGCCGTCGGCATTCTTGTTCCAAGGGGACAGTGCGACACACAAGGGAGTCTCTGGCCCATAGCGGTTCAGGGATCCACCTGGGAAAAGTTGGGGATCCTGGGATTAGTTCTAAGGACTGGGAAGCCCTCTGGGCTTTTGGTTTTGGCCTCTGCATCACCTTTCTTGTTCCAGGAAAGATAGCATGTGTTTTCAGCTAGACACTTCTCTCAGCCTGCTTCCTACTGGTAGGACTTTAGGAATCCAAAGGCTTTTGTCTTGTACTGTCTGTGTCCCTTTCAACCCAAGCTGGTGATGTCTCTGCATAGCTAAGTCTTTCAGTGTATTGTGGGTATGTTGTGAACCTCCCTGGATTCCACTTGATGAAAGCCCTACCGAAACTCTCGCAACAGGCCCTTCCCAGTGGGGTGCCTGTGCTGAGATGGCTGAGGCCAGTGCACGTTAGTGCCCTGGAGGACTTGCTGCTCATCAACCTGACGTGCAAGGCCATCTCCGCAGGGACGGGCTCCCTCAGTGTCACAGTCGTGCCCTGGCTTTCTCTGTGGACCGTGCCATTTCCTAACTTGGCGTCCTTGGTTGTCTGGAGAGGCAGCTGACAACCCTTTCCCGTGCCTCTCCCTCTTCCCGTGCTGACAGTGGGTGGCAAGAGCACCCCAGGCCGCACCTGCAGACTCTGCTTAGAGATCCCAGAGACCTCCCCGTCCATGTGGCACACCTTCTTCTCTTCACATAGCTGTGGGCAACAGTGTGGCCAAACTTCCTGCCAGTACACAACAGGACTTCTGCCCCCTGTCCTGTAGACCCTTATGTGCAGCCTCCATACTTCCTCACTGTCCAGAACCCATGGACGTGCTGGGTTCACTGACATGCTGCTCCGTGCCCATTCTCTGGCTCCAAAACCACTCCCACATTGGAGAGCACTCCATTTCTGTCTCCAAAATGTGTATTGTTTTTTCCTGATGGATAACAAATTACCCCAAAGTTTAGTGGCTTAAAACAACCATCATTTGTTATCTCTCATGTCCGTGGGTCGGGAGTCAGGTGGGGACTTAACTGGGGGCCCCCAGCTCTCGCTCTCCCACAAGGCTGCAGTAACCGCAGGCTCTTTGGGGTGGGGAGCTCACACCCAAGCTCCTGCTTGTGGCCGACAGACCTCAGTACCGGTCACGGGGGCCTCTCCCCAGGCTCCCTCATGTCCTACATCATGGCAGCTGGGGACCTGCAGCAGAGCTGAGAGCACCGAGGAGGAAGCCAGTCTTTGTGACCGAATCTCAGGGGTGACAGCCAATCACTTCTGTCACATTCTGTTTGCTAGAAGTGAGTCACTGGGTCCAACCCATCCTTGAGGGACAAGGCTATAAAGGTGGGGGTACCAAGTAGTGGGGATCACTGTGGGCCATCTGAGGGGCCACCTGCATCATGAGCGAATGGGAACAAATTCTGAGGATTAAGGAAAGACAGAGACGCTGGAAGACCAACAATAAGAACACAGATTTAGGAAACTGTGAGCTCCAGCCCCAGACAAACATCCGGATGCTGTGTGCACACTGTGGAAAATTGGTGGAGGTGCTCAGTGTCACCAACGACAGATGGTGGCAAGCTTGGATGTCCCAGGTGTGCAGCTGTTGGGCTGTCTGGACGTCGCAGGACATCAGATGGTCTCTCAGTGATGCATCTGTGTTCAACATGGAGAAATATGCAGAGGATGGCTGTGCATTTGGGGTGACCCATAAGGGGTGCACCTGCCAGAGCAGATGTGCGGGTTAATGGACCAGCATTAAACTACACAGGGGTTTCCAGTCATGGCCAGGGCCTTGATCCTGGCACATTCACCCGTTTCTCAGCGCTGTGGGAGAACGTTGATGCTAAGCTGATCTGATTTGCAGTTGGCCAGTCAGGAAACCAGTAGGCCTACCCTCGCTCCACATCCTGTGTCCCCGTGGTGCGTCCAGGGTGGGCATGTTGCGGGGCAGGTGAGCACCAGGACTGGTGTGTGCTCCCCAAAGGCTGCAGGGGCTCAGCATGAGACGTGTACCTTGTGTTGCGGATGCTTACAGTGTGATCCAGAGATGCTTCATTCAGAGGTGCAGGTGTGGGATGAGTGGGTGTGTACCTGAGGCTGACCCTGTCTCCCGTGCAGGTCATTGTGGGGAGCATCTTTGAAGTGGTCTGGGCTGCCATCAAGCCAGGAACCTCCTTCGGGATCAGTGTGCTGCGGGCACTCCGGTTGCTGAGGATCTTCAAAGTCACAAAGTATGTTACCTATGTGCTCCCAGGTGAAGGGGAGAGGGGGAGTGCAGGTCACATCTGAGACTGGCCCACACAGCATGCTTCTTCCCAGGAATTCATGGTGATGGCCTTGAACTCAGCTGTCTGGAATCTCTTTTTGTGCTTATAATTGGTTTAAATACAAAAGACAGTTATAAAGCACCTGCCCAGCATGACTCTGTCTTGGCCCTGGGGGCCATATCTATCCTCAGGGTTGTTCCCGATTGGCCCTAATGTTGCCAGCAGGATTCCTAGTTTCTAGTTAGCTTGCTTCTTGTAGTTTCGTACTGTGCCCTCCTTTGAAACCAGCAGTCCCATCTTTCAACTTTCAAAGGGTTACTTTGCTTCATGGTTAACAGAAAAAAAAGAAGTTATCACATGGAAGTTTTTTTATCATCACACCCCCAAGTCTTCCCACCTCCCCTGCAGCCCCACCCCCAGAAAGGGAGGGAGGCCTCAGCTGACTCTGACCTGACCTGAGCCAGCTTGGTTCCTCTGTGGCTCCCATTCCCAGGCCTGCTTTCTCCACCCTGTGCTTCCCTGTTTAAGCTGTGGCAAGAGGGCAGTGACAGGCCTGTGTCTTCTCTTCTATTCCAGTTGGTTCTTTATGGAACCCTGGAAGCCAGTTGCACCATTTTGTCTCCGAGGGGGCTGAGGCCCAGGGCGGAGGTGTAATGCAGTTACTGAGCGAGTGCTGGGCCTCTCTGCTGGGGTTCTAGTGGTGGGAAGAGGTGGTGCGCCTCAGCCATAGCTGTCTCACCCACAGCAAAGCCTGCTCTGCTCTCAGCTGGTTTTAGCTGTGGCTGCACACACACCGCAGCAGGGACCTCACCTACCCTGAATTTTGGACTCCTGTTGCATGAGTATGTAGCCCACACATGCTCCAGCATGGATTTCCATGCAGTCTCCCCAGCAGCCTGGACCATGACAGCTGCAGGACCCAAGGAGCAGAACTGTCAACAGTGAGCCTGTGCAGGAGGCCCTGGGCTCCAGGTCACCCCTCCAGTGACCTTTCAGAACCCCACTGATCTCCCCAGGGTAGATGGGAGTTCTTTTGGTCTTCTCCAGTCTGTTTTAAATCCAAACCTGAGACCATTTGAGGACATGATGGTGTCACTGCAGGAGAGTTTGGGCAAGAGTCTGGTCTAGCTGGGTCCACAAACACACACTCTTGTGTGGCATGTGGTTAGTCCTCGGTTTCTTCCCCGTGCCGTGCTGGTACATCGCTCCGGGAGGTGACTGCGAGACCTGCCTTCACCTTGGTTGCGGGGCCTGGTGTTTTAGGGGCTCTGCTTCCTTCCAGAAGCCAGGCCACCCCTGTCCTGAGGAGGGCTGGCTTTTCCAGAGTTTTCCAGCCCGTCTTCCATGAACCCTCAAGTGCCTTGTAAGAGAATCCATGGAAGAGAGGTGAGCCTCTGTGCCATTGGCCCTTGGGAGGACAGGGCCAGGGACGCTCGGGGCCTGCTCTCTGTCCTGCCACCAGGGTGATGGAGACACAGTGTGTAGTATGTCTCAAGGTGGCTGGAGGGAAAGCCATGTGCCCCAGCCTCTTCTGGGGAGGAGCTCTCCAGAGGCAGACATGGGGTTGGACCCCCAGTCACCCCGTGAGTGAGCTGTCAGCAGTCAGGCCACCATGGACTTTAGTGGGGCCCGTGTGCCATTGGGTCCAGTTGCATGAGACATGTCCAGAGACATGGTCTCTGGCCTCCAAGAGCGTTTGAAATGTGTGATGGAGGGGTGGGTATTGTGGGATGCCAGGGAAATGGTCTCGCAGCACTGCCCCCCCCCCCCCCCCACCAATCGAAGCTGTGTCCTGGGCCCTTGCTGAGAGGGGCATTCACACCGGGTTATACATCACGCCTCACAGCACTGAGGACCGGCTCGATGCAGGCCAGTGGGGCTGATTATGTCCTGCTGCAGCTCCTTCTGTACTCGTGGTCTGAGCGGAGACACCTGGAAGCTGCTTGGGTGTTGAGGGGTGGAGAGGGATCGGGCACCATTCTGCCAGGCAGAGTGACAGGGGCAGGTTCAGGAGATGAGGGTGAGTTCAGCTATGGATACAGGGTCTCTGCCGCCCCCAGTGGAGGAGTCTGGAACTCTCTGGAGAAGAGCTCTGGCCTCCAGGTGTGGGGCCTGTGGGGTTTAGAAGGCCTCGGAAACCACAGGTGTGACTGGGAGAGCCCTGGAGTGTGGCATCTGCATGCGGGCTGGTGCCTCCGCGTGGGCGCAGCTGGGTGTGGACACACCCCACCTGCCCCGACAGGTACTGGAGCTCCCTGCGGAACCTGGTGGTGTCCCTGCTCAACTCCATGAAGTCCATCATCAGCCTCCTCTTCCTGCTGTTCCTGTTCATCGTGGTCTTCGCTCTGCTGGGCATGCAGCTGTTCGGGGGACAGTAAGTGGGCCCTGGGCGGGGGGTCGTATGAGGCTGGGGGCCCCACTGGGAAGGCAGAGCTCAGAACAGATGTGCTACTCAGGCCCCCTCCACCTGTCTGCCGCTTGGAGGTCCCCCAGGGGGACAACGGGACAATGGCGCCGAGCACACAGCCCACCCACAGCCTGGGACAGCGTTGCAAGCTGAGGTGCCAGATCCCCTGGCTTCTGGTGGGACGGCCTCCTCCCAAAAGACTTCTTGTTTCCCTCAGGTTCAACTTTAAAGATGAGACCCCGACAACGAACTTTGACACTTTCCCCGCGGCCATTCTCACTGTCTTCCAGGTAAGGCTCCTGACTCTTGGCACCCTCCTGGCCTGCTCAGCTCTCCAGGTATGGGCAAGGCAGCCTTCCCTGTCAGCATCTGCACAGCCAGACAGCCACCATTTCAGACAGAACCTCCCAGAAAACAGGAGAGAACAAGTGGGAGATGAGCACAGGGCGGTCTCCAGTCCTTGGGACTCTGCCACCAATCTAGAGCCTGGGTCTGGAGGGAGACGGGGTCCCAAGAAGCATGAGTTCCCTGGGGGTTCAATGGTCCTGTGGCCACTGGGCTTCAAGCCACCACTTTCTCTCCCAGCCCCTGGGAGCTGGAGTCACGGCTGTCTTACCCTTTGAGAATAAAACAACAGAGTGCTATCCATGCTTCTCCCTCCTGTTTGTCAGGCCCAGGGGTCCTTCAATTCTCTTTTGTGTCTGGAGATCACGCCCGCCACGGCTCCTGGGGAAGCTGAGTTGCCTATGATGCAAACCTTGTCACTCAGGCGATCTCTGCCCTCTCGGAGGGGTTCCCTTTTGAAGACTCTCTTGGTTGAGCAGTTGGCCCCCTTGCAGGGCTATAGCAGCACCCCTGATGTCCCCCATGACTGGCCTCACCGATAGGATAATGCCAGATGTTTCTGTCTTATGAAGCCTCCTTGGATGCCATGCCTGCTATTGAGCAGGTTGGGGTGGGTTGTTGTTTTGCCCAGGATGACTCTTAGGGAAGTCCAACAGGCTCAGCTTAGCCCCTGGCCTCTGGGGCTGCCCTTGGTCTCCAAGTTGGGGCCTCTAGCAGAGGGCGACCATGACCTTTCCTGTGCAGTGTGATCTGTTCAGTGATGGGAGGGAGCTCCTTCCTGCTGTGGGGCACTAGGGCTGCCCTGTGGGACCTTGAAAGTCAGGCAAGGGGAATCGGCGGAAATGTCTTCCAGACACCGCAGTAGGAAGGTGAGTGGAGTCAGGGCAGCAAAGGCATAGGGTTTGTGGCAGAAGGATTGGGGCTGGCAGAGGTCAAGTTGGATGGGCCTTCAGGGCCAGACCCACAGGCTTCGCCAAAGCAGGGAGGTGACATGATTGACAGAGCTCTGCTTTGTTCTGTCTGTTGCAGGAAAGGAGTGGAATGTGGTTGGTTAATGGTGGTGGTGTGGGACAGAGGGGAAGAGGAAATCAAAGTTAGAGGGAAAAGATGGGTTCTTCTGGTCAGATTATGCTCTGGTTTGGACCTCAGACCCCCCTCTGCTCTGGAACATGGCAGTAAGAGAATAAATACATCTAGAAATTAAAAGGATCCAGCCGAGCAGAAAACAAACTGTGGGCTGGAAATGGAACAGTAAGGAGAGATGCAGAGATCGGGGCACCTGGGATGTGGTCCGGGCGAGGCAGGCGGGCTGGGCATCAGAAGCATCCACGTGTGGCCTGCCTGACTCGTCGCTGGGGAAGGTGTGTGGCCCTTTGAGGAGCAGAGGAGCAGAGCTGGGAGAGGGTGACTATGGCTGGAGGACGCCGAGAAGTTCACAGGGGCAGATGGCTGGCCAGGCCAGGCTTGCACCTTCCATGGATGGTGCTGGGCTGGGGCCTGAGACCCCAGGATGGGAGTTCACTCTTGCTTCTGAACGGGGCTGGAAAGGGTAGGGAGAGTGTGTGACCAAGAAGAAAACATCAGGTCTGCTCATGATAGTGAGCAGTTGGCATCTAGCAGGCAGACTGAACCGTGGTGAAGCTGACCCCACCGAAGAGGGTGGACAGCACGTGCAGTGGGAAGGTGAGCTCACTCCGAAAGAAATGGGAATAAGATAGCAATGCAGGTGACTTTGCATCAAATGTGCTTGCGGTCTACCCAGTGTTTGAGGAAGAACTTGTAACACATAACACAGAATTATGGAAGAAAATACCTGAGAACCAAGAATAGGTTAATATGAGAAAGAACTAAGTAGAAGTCCTAGGAATGAAAAATAGTGCTTTTAAAATAGAAAAGTAAAGGGCCAAATATACTGTGGACACGACCTAAGAAAGGATGGGTGAGCTGGAAGATGTGGGGGAACTTGGGGGTGAAGCCCAGCACTGTCCCGGGCGAGTCTTAGAGGGCATGCACTCGGAGGACCAAGCAAGAGTAATGTCAAACCTGGATGTGTTGTGATAAAGAGAGAGATTCCCCACAGAAGAATGACAGTCTGATGGCAAGGGTCAGCGAAGGAACTTAGAAATCCTGGGGGACAGCCCCCATGACCCCAGAATGCTGATCCAGAAAGCCGAGGTTCAAGCTCGAGGGGGAACTGGACACGTTCAAATGCAGATATGGAGAGAGCTACCAACCCCTGATTGCTGAAAGCACCACAGACGTTATACATTTAGCAAAGCCAATGATTTAGGAAAAAAAAAACAAAACATTACACTAACCCAAGAAGAAATTAAAGACCTGAACTATTTCAGAAATTGAATGATTAAAAATCTGCCTACCCAAGCCACCATGTTCTGGTAATTTTATGAGTGAATTCTACTAAAATTTAAGAAAGACGTTATTCCAATTTTATGCAGATGACTCCAGAGAAGACAAAAAGGAAGGTACCCAGCTGCCTTTAAGAGACTAGAATAACCTTGATAAAACACCGTAAGTGAACTAATGTGAGTCCACTGCTTGGTGACTCACAGGAAGAGACCTCAGTGGGGGGTGGGTTGTTGTACAAAGGAAGCTTTTATTTGCAGTAAATAAAGAGATCACAGGGAATAACTTCCAAAGCCATGACTCCCCATGTGGGGATGAGTGGGTTCCTTCGATTTAGGGCTCAGATGAATACTCAGAAAGGGGAGCTTTGTCAGTGCATATTAGAGGTGGGCATAAGGTCATGCATGCACACTCAGGAAACACGTCTATACGTGCATCGTTTGTACGTCGTGCTAAAGGGGTTTGTGCTCCCCCGTGGAAGGAGACTTTCACATTAGAATGAGGCAGAGGGAATTGCCCCACACTGCACGGCCTGCCTACACAGGTGGGAGTCAGTGACTGAGCTCTTCCTGAAAAGATAAGGTTAACATTCATGTGAATAAGAAGGGGGCTCAGTGGGGGTCTTAGGTCATGATCACAAACGCAGAGACAGAAGGGAAGTAATATGTAATCAAACTGGATACGCTTGTAAATTAACAAATCATCTTTATGATCAACTTGACTTTACCCTAGAAATGCAAGATGACTTAACATTGGAAAGCCTATTAATGTAATTCATCATCTTAGCCAGTTAGGGTAGGAAAAAACCGTGTGATCAGAAAAAACATGTGACTCCAGCAAGACCACGGCACAGAGTCGAGAGGACAGAAGAAACAACATCTGGGAGATTTGTCCACTCTGGAAGCTGGGTGATGAGGGCGTGGGGATGCAGCACTCTCTGTGTCTGTCTGGGAATGTGCATAACACATTTTTTCTAAAAAGATAAGATCACATGATAAAAGCCAACACTCCTTCCAAGTAAAAACTCTTAGATTAGTGCTGGTGTCTGTGGTCTGCAGTAGGACAAGAAAATATGAAACACAGTTTCTCAGGATTGATAAGGAAGAAAGAATATTCACAGCTAAAATATTTGCACACACAGAAAACTGAAGTGTTGTGTTTGCAGATGGTATGGGACAATTTGGTTGTCCATAGAGCAAAACATGAAATTGGGTTCCTACTTTGTTCTGTATTTGAAATCAGTTTGGATAGATTAAGACCTAAATGTGAAGAGCAAATCTGAAATTTTAGGAGGATGCACAGGAGTGTAATGGTACTAACTCAAGGTAGGGAAATCCTTCTTAAGCGATAAGAAGCACAGATCATAAAGGAAAATATTGACAAATTTGACTGTTAAAATAGAAATTCCTGTGCATCAAAAGACACCACAAAAAGGTTTAAAAAATGTCATGAACTTGGAGAAGACATTTCCACAGTATTAGAATAACCACTGAAGTGTCCAAGACTTACCAAGAACTTCCACAAATCAAAGAGAAAGACAAATAATATCTGGGAAAGGCAGAGTGTAGACAAGCATCTCATAGGAGAGGAAGTTGGGCTGATGAATAAACCAGTAAGAACAATTACCAGTGTTGCTAGAGATGCAAATTAGACCCACCATGAGACAACCTCTCCACCTGTCAATTTAGCAGAAGTTAAGAAATCTAATATCAAGTTATAGAGGGGATGTGGAGAAATGGAGATTCCTTTATGCTGTTGGTGGGTTGGTAGAACCACTGTGGGTAATAACGTCATAAAACCTAATAACTGGGACTTGCGTAGGGGTGGTTCCTGTTGTGGGTCTGTGCTCGGGAAAGTCCTCTGCCCAATTGCACAAGGAGAGGTGCGTGTGAGGTATCATAGCATTGTTACTTATAACCGCAAAAAACTGGAAGTCACCAAAAATGTCCATCGTCACAAGAATGGATAAGAAAAATGTGTTGTATTATCTGTATAGCAGGAACATGAACGACCTAGAATTAAATGTGTTAACATGGATGAATCTCACAAATATAATATTAAGCAAAAAGAAAGTAAGATTCAAAATAATGCACAACATATGATACTATTTAAATAAGGATGAAAACATGCAAAACTGTTGTTTATGGCATCCATGCAGTGAAAGTATAAAAGCTTGCATGGAAATGAGAAACACCAGATTCAGGGTGCTGTGCTGCTGGGAGGTAGGCTGGAGCAGTTCTACTCAAGGGGCGCCACCTCCTTTGAATGCTATAGTTGTCAAGCCAGGTAGTGGGTACATGGAGGTTTGTTAAAAATTATTCATCATTCCTTTCTGAATGTTTGAAATAGTACATAATTAAAAAATCAAAGGATACAAAAAGATAAACTAAGTAGAAATCATCAAAAAGAAAGCTGGTATAATATTAACATCAGCCAAAATTCAAGTTAAGAGAAAAAAGCTTTAGTAAAAATAAAGAAGTGCATTACAGAACAACAAAAAGAAGGCAGCAATCATGAACCTGCATGACCTCACAACATGACCTAAAAATATACTGAGCAGCAACTGATAGAAACACGTGGAAGTCCACATCTTAAAAGAGGTTTGTAATACATTTCTGTCAATCCATAGGATGAGGCTGAGGTCTATGGAACTCTGCACCCAGCCGGACAGCAAACAAAACAGTCATTGTTTGGGACACATAGGACATTCACAGAAACTGACCACTTGTTAAGTCACCCAGGAAATTCCTACAAATCTTGGAGAATTGTCATCCTACAGAGCACATTCTTGATGTAATGTAAATAAACAAACATGTGTAAAAAATTATTATTAAAACCTAAAGGCTGAAGGACTGAGCTAAAGAAGACATCACAACAGACCTTACAAAATACTTAGAAGTGAACAATGACATCAAAACTTATGGAATGATGTGGAAACAATACTTGGAGGAAAATTTATAATCTCAAATGCAGTCATCAAAATAAAAGAAAGACTAGAAATAAACTAGTGATGTACTTATCTTAAAAACCTAGAAAAGCGAACAGGCAAACCAAAGAAAAATTGAAAGCAGGAAAAAATGGTTAACAAGCAGACATTAGTGACACAAAACTAAAACAGCAAGACAACAAAGTCATATAAAGCTTGCTCTCAGGAAGACTAATACAGGAGACAGCATCTTGGCAACACTGGCCGAGAGAAAAAGCACAGATGAAAAGTTTAGCCTGGAAGGGAGGCCTACCTGCAGGAAAGGGAGAGATTGTTTTAAATCCCAAAGAATATTATGGCCAGAGATTTGAAAACTAAGATGAAAATGCACTTTCATAGGAAAGCCTCAAACACATAAATTAGCTCAAGAAGGAATTAAAAACCTGGATAGCTTTCTAACCATTAAGGACAAGGGATCTGTAGAGCTCTTTTCCTGCCCTGGGCCTGGCAGGTATAAGATGAGTCCTACCAAGTGCATAAAGTTCACTTGTGCTACTGAACACAAGATCAACATACAAAAATGTAGCTTTCCTATGACCTAACCATTCAATTAGAAAATTCAATTAAAATGAAATATTTCATTCCAGAGGCGACAAAAGCTATGAGGCACCCAGAGATCTACAAACAGCATGCAAGACTTTTATGGGTGAAATTAGGACTTGTTGTCAAAGGACCTACAGATCTGGGTACACAGGCGATATATTTGTAATGGGGAGTGGCAAAGACATCTGCTCTCCTAATTTAGTCTCTTGGAATTCAGCATATTGATAATGTGGAGGAGTCAACGTCCAAGAACTGTCAAGACGATTCAGGAAGGAGGGGTCTGCCTCACCATGTGTCAAGAGTTTTTACGAAGCAGGAGGATTGTGAGGTATGAAGAGCAGACCAAAGAAGCCAGAAATGTGGCCAGGCTAGGCAGGAAGCTGGCCGTAGGAGGGGGATGGGCACAGAGTATTTTAAAAAAGTAGGTCTGTGAGACCTGGCTGTCCACTGGGAAAAAGGTTGATCTTCATCCCTGAGTGTACACAGAACAGTAACTACAAACTCCAGGTGGATTCAAAACCTAACTGTGTAAAACCAGACTTTAAAATGGTTTGAAGAAAATACAGAAGAATATTTTTATTGCCTTTGAATGGAGAGGAATTTCTTAGATGCAGGGCACTTTGTCATAGAACAGAGGCCAGCCGCGAGCATTTCCAGTAGTTCTGCAGACAGAGGCAAGAATGAGCAAGAACACACGGAACGCACGGGAAATCTCAGTCAGTGGGAGGAAGGTGAGGCATCCGGGATGTGAGACTGTCGAAGAAGCCCCAGAGGACAACACCTGACCGGCTGGCCCTCTCACTCCTCAGCCCGGAGCAGTGCCCACCACAGGTGTAGCCTAGGGTGAGCGCTTCGGAAACCCCTTGTAAGGTCAGAGGTGCACATGGCCTGCTCCCTGGCCGTCCCAGCTGTGGGCAGACCTTCCACGAGTGCAGTGAGACTCGGTAGCAAAATCCTGGAAAGAAGGAAGGTGCCAGTCAAGAGGCGTGTGGGTTGTTGGCCTGAAGGGTTGGTGTTCGGTGGGGGACAGGAGTAGGTGGATTTGTGTGCCTTGTGTGGATAAACTTCAAAGATACGATACTGAGTGAAGACAGCAAGCTGAAGAACGGTGCGTGTCGTTTGATACCTTCCTGTGAGTGTTTAAAACACGCGTGGTGTATTTTGTTTATAGATACATGTGTGTCGTGTGAGTGGAACTCTACTGACATGGTTCCTCACCAGGTTTGTGATTGGGGTCGTCTGTCGGGAGTGTTCACGGGCAGTGGGACCTGATGCAAATGGGACAAATGTGAGCAGTGTCCATTTAGATTGGTGGACACGTGAATGTCTGTTACGTTCTCCTCTTGTACTTTTCCAAAAATACAGTAGCAAAGAGAGACATGTTTCTTAATGGGGCAAGGATTGCATTTAGCCACCCTCTGTGCTGGACCCACTGTCACCTAGACTGTAACATCCTGGCCCAGGTGGCCCTGGGAGTGGGGAGTTCTGCCTCCCCAGCCCGGCCTCATCTCTCCAGCTCATTGCTACAATTCTCCTCCTTGCCTTTGCTCACCTTTTCCTTCGGCTTGGTGCTCCCTTCCATTTTTGGCCGAAAAGCTAGAGCATATTCATCTTTCGAGGCCTGACCCAGCTCAGCAGCCATGTCTTTATGGAAGTTTTTCTGGAGGACCGTGGGCCACCTTGACCTCCAGAAGCCCTAACATCTAGAAACCTGTGTGTCTGTGCACATGTACCCATGGGTTCTTGGGACACAGCCATGTCTTGACCCTGAGCGTGCACATGCATGTGCATGTGGGTGAAGGTGGCCATGCAGGCATGCCCTGTGGTGCTGTCCCTCCACAGATCCTAACAGGAGAGGATTGGAATGCAGTGATGTATCACGGGATCGAATCGCAAGGTGGAGTCAGCAAAGGCATGTTCTCCTCCTTTTACTTCATTGTCCTGACGCTGTTTGGAAATTGTATCCTTCTTTGGGGCTGGGGTGCAGTGTGGTTAGTGCTTGGTCTGGGCCTGCCTCTCCCTCTTCCCCCAGGAGGACTGGGTGGGGGGTGGTTGTTGGCCACAAATACGAGAGGGTACCTTCTCATCAAGTGTGAACGATGTAGCTCCTCCCTCAGGGGAGCTGGTTTAAGTCTAGATGGTGAATATTCTCCAGGCAGCCTGAGCTTGGGGGTTCCAGAGGCTGTGGGGCCTGAGGTCGATGGAAGCATGAGTTGCATGTACGGTACCCAGAGGGAGATGGTATGGTCAGTGGCAGGCTCAGGAGGGTTGCTATGGGAAGACGTGGGCTTTGAACACTGATGGCAGTGGGTTTGGTTTGGTTTGGTTTGCCCACTTTAATTCAGGAATTAAATTTTGGCCCTGGGCTTTTAAAAAACTGTTCCCTGCTGAAAACATCATACCTGCAGAGAAATATGAAGCAAGGTTTCCTGTAGTGGGTGGCTGTTGGGCTCGTGTTTCAGGACCTTGGGATGGGAGGGTGGGTCTGGGGTCCGGGAGAGCCCAGCAGCTTAGTGGCAGCTCTGCCTTAGGCAGGCTACATGGGAAGAGGAGGCTGCAAGGCTCATGATGGGGGGGGAGTGTTGAGGGCCAGGAGAGGTGAGGTGTGAATGTGGCCCCCCTGCTCGGGGTGGGTGGGGGAATTCAGGATAAGCAGGGGCACTTGGGTTCTCAAACTCTTTTGTACATCAGAGTCCCCCAAGGGTGGTTATTGCTCAGGTTCCAGCCCACAAATGTGATGCTAACATGCTCCCCTGGGAGTGCTGATGCTGTGGCCTGGGGACCCCCATTTTGAGACCTGCTGCAGCAAGTAGCCCGCAGAGCCCGGAGAAAGATCCGTGAGTGGCCTTCTCGCAGACTGACCTACTGGCTTGGCCTTATTTCCCTGCACGCACACCTGGACACGTGACCCTGTTTGCCCCTCCTTGCCCCTGCCTTGCAGGCTCTCACACCAGTCTATGACCTGTGACCCTGCAGACCCTGTTCTCTTTGCCTGCATTCGCCCCAGAGGGGCTGCACCATCTGTTTGCCCTGTGTAGTTCAGGGCCTGGACCCCAGGGCAGGGAGCCCCGTCTCTGTGGGGGCTGAGCAGGAGGCCCAGCAAGGAGGAGTCAGGGGCTCAGAGGGGCAGTGTTTGTTCACTGTTTAGCAGGCGGGTGGGACCTGGGGGCTGGCTGACTGGAAACCCGGAAGTGGCAGCCAAGGTTGTCGGAGAGGGAAGGGGCCTGCAGTGTTGACCTCAAATGGTAGGGGTAAGGGTGGGGAATAATTGCTCTCCAGAAGGAGGGGGCGCCCCCCCCTCCCCGAGACTGAGTAGTGGCCTGAAGCTCATCACAGCTTTTCTGACCCTGCACTGTCAGGCCAGGTGTGTCAGTGGTCAGGCCTCGTGCTAGCCAATGGGAATCGTTCCCTCTGCCTCTGTGCCCCTCTCTGGCTGGGCCCTGAGCTCCAGGTGTGGGAAGGCCTCTGAGGGTGCTCATGGCTGTGGTTAGTGCAGGGAAGTGGCCCCCAGCCTCAGTGTCTGTCCTCTGGGCTCTGCTGGAGCCCCGAGCAGCCTTGCCTATGAGGTGGCACCTGGCACGTGGGTCCCCTTGAGTCTTGGAGGCATCTGCCTGCCAGACTGGGTCCTGACCAGCAGCAGTCATTGCTGTTGGCCTCCTGCAAAGCCAGAGTCTACGCAAGCCTTGCCCTGGCAGGAATGACTGCCAGGTTGGGGTTAGGGGGGTGAATCCCCAGGCCTGTGGCTAAGAAGCTCAGTTCTAGGGCTCTGACTGGGGTGACTTTGCCCCCAGAGGACATCGGCAATGTCTGAGACAGTTTGATTGCCTTGAGGAGAAGGTGCTGCCGCATCCAGGTGCTGGGCAGAGGCCAGGCATGCTGCTCAACATCCCACGACACGGGGTTGCTTGGTTCCAAAAGTCAGCAGAGCCAAGGAATGAGGTGACTGGGGAGGGCCTGGGTCTGTGGAACAGTGCTAAGGCCTGACACAGGGTGCAGGGTGGGGATGGTTCTGGGAGATGCTGTTCTGACGTGCACAGGAGGGGAGCTTGTGGGAAGAGGTGGCTCCGGCCCCAGGAGAACTGGAGTGACTCAGGTCAGTGGCCTGATCTGGAGAGATTGGAGGCGGCAGCCCTGGCAGCTGGGCTAGGATGTTTCTGGGGGTGACAGGGGCCAGAGGAGCAAGGGGACTGGAGGGGCATGTGGCCATCAAGGGAAGGAGGCTAGTCAGGCTCTGGGGAGATGGGGCCCAATTCTCCATGGGGGAGCTGGGGTATGACTGTGGGAGACTGGGGGTGGGGGCAGAAGGGTTCCCTTCCTTAGCTGGAGCCAACCAGACACTCTGCTGAATGTCTTCCTGGCCATCGCCGTGGACAACCTCGCCAATGCTCAGGAGCTGACCAAGGTACGTGAGTAGGGACAATGCCTGCAGCCCAGGAGGAGCAGAGGGGGTGGGGGGCGGCAGCCTGTGTCACTCGGCGTGAGTCCAGAGATCCATGAAGAGGGTCAGTCCAGGATTAGGACTCATGTGACCACTCTCCGGGGGAGCCTCCTCAAAGTCCTGGACAGGTAGAAGTTAGGCTGCCATTTGGGAGTGCAAAGGGGGCAGAGGAAGCGTGGGAGATGCCATGCCAGGAAGGGCAGGTCCTGGAGAAGCCAAGAGCTGGAAAGAATGGCCAGAAAGGCAGGAGGAGGTATGAGGAACAGATGGTACAGCCCAGAGAGAGCCCTAAGAAGTGGGGGGCAGGCTGTACTGGCCTAGGGGTGAAGGACCCTGAGGTGTATCAGGAGGTATGGCTGAATGAAGCAGCAGGTGTCCCCTCAGCCAGAGGCATGCCGGAGGTGAAGACCCTCAAGGGAGGTGTGGGGTTCCCTGTGCCCGTCCCTGGGCGGCGAGGGGGCCCCTGTGGTCTGTCGTGAATGTGCACTGTTGTGCTCGGGCAGTCCCTGGGCAGTTCTGTCCTCAGATGCTGGGCCTGGCTGGGACCTGGAGGAATGGCTGCCGCCTCTTTGTCGGCTTGTCTGTGCTTCAGCAGGACGGCTTCTTCTCCAGCTGTGCCCAGTGGGCGGCCTCTAATATTCATCTCTCATCCTGGAGCCTGGTGGGGGATGTGATTATACACACCCTCCCCTGTGGTTTCCTTCCCGATGACACAGCCCCCTGCCTGGTCACCTTCAGCCTCACAGCCATGGACGGTGTGGCTGGCTCTCCCGCTGCGTCGGCGTTAGGCTTGTGCTTTGACAAGCCCCGGCTCCTAGTGTGGAGGGTCAGGCCACCCGCCGCAGACGCCCCGCGTGCTTGCTCTCTCAGCTGAGCATGTGGCCTGTGTGCGCACCTCTCGCCTGTGTGCTGGAGCTGACACCTGTGCACATCCCGTGTGTGTCTGGTGCAGTCCAGCCCGACTCTCAACGCCATCTCTGTTCTGGGGCTGAGCTTGACTCGGGCCTCGCCTGAGGAGGGCAGCTGCGGGACGTGCCTGCAGTCGGCAGAGGCGCAGCTGGGCCCGGTGCTTCTGACCGTGCAGGTACCCCACCGCCCCCACCCTGCTCTCTGGTAGAGGCAGGCCTATTCGCGTGTCCTCCTTTGCTTCTGCTGAGACTTCCTCTTCTCCTGGCCCGGGCCTGGGCTGTGGCAGTGCCTGTGGGTATGGAGGCTTCCCTTGCTCTGGCTGCTGCCTCCTGAGGGCCTGGAAGTCCCACTGGCCTGCTCATTTCTCTGTCGGCCAGGGCCGAGATGGGCTCTGCCATCTCGAAGTGGCCGGAGAGGGCTTGTCCCTGGCTCCTACCTGGGCTGCTGGGGCAGGGGGGACCCTGTGTCCACCGAGCGCCTCTCGGTGTCAGGATTTCCGGGACATGAACTGGGGGTGCTTAGGAGCATTGGTGGTCTGGACACCAGCTGTCTTGGGGCAGAGGTGAGCTTGAGCTTGAAGTTCTCGCTGTCTCTTCAAGTTGTGCCATGGGTGAGGACACACCGGGGAAGGGATGTCCTTGGGGCCCTGTCTCCATGCACAGTCAGCCTGTGCGATGGCCCCTTTGGGCCAATGGCCCTAATCCAGGAATTCCCTTGATTTGGAAGTTGGGGCAGGTAGAGGCCTAGCTGTGTCAGGCTGTGGGGCATTTCCTGGGCTGGCTGCCCTTCCTTTACAATGTATTACAGCATCACGTTTTTTTCAAAGTGGAAATAAACTCAGTGGAGTTTGTAGAAGCTCATCCTCTGCCCTGGAGGGCTGTCAACCAGGATGGCATCCATAGCTTGAAGAAGGACCTTGATAGGGGTGTTCTGTGGTAGATTGAGCTTTGCCTGCTCTGGGGCCTGAAGCTTGAAGACCTCTTCACTATGGTGGGAAATCTGCAGTCACCTAACAGGGGTCTTACTTTTTGCCATTTGGGGGCCTCTAGGAGAAGATTTAAGGACATTTTGGGTCACACTGGGAATGTCACCTTCCATGGAAGCCAGGTGGGCTCGGGATTGGGGTTTTTGGGGAAATAATGGTGGTCTCAGCAGTCTAGCTAGATGACATGGAGGCCTTAGTTTCCCTCCATGGGCCATGGGCTCAGCCCAGAGCTTTTCATCCAGATCCCAGGAGCAGAGCATGTTGATTTTGCCTAGCGACATGGGGTTAGGGCCAGAGGGTCTGCCCAGATGTCCACTCCCCTTCCCATGGAGGGCAGAGGCAGGGCAGGGCGGGATAACTCCACGTGTGTCAGAGAGCTGTAGGGTCCTCCCCAGGAACTTGGTGGGAGAGGGAACACAGGTACTGGAAGTGGCTGTCCAGGTGGACACAGGGAGGGACTTTCCACAGTCACAGCTGGGGACAGGTAGACACACGTGACCTGATGGGTCCAAGTAGGAGAAGCTCAAAGGCTAGGAGGTGGCCCTGCTAGACCCACTGCTGGTGACAATTCCTGTGAGCGATGCTGTGCTGGGATCTAGGCTCAGGGTACAGAGTCCTGCCCCTTGCCTTTGCTCATAGCTCTGGGGCAGAGGCTTTGTTCGAGTGGGACAGGTTCTCCTGGGGTGGAGAGGCAGCAGGCCGCAGGAGAGGAGGGACAGGTTTGCATTTTGATAGTGCCAAGTCGGAAACGCTGTGGGACAAATATGCAGGCAGCAGCTGGGTCCCTGTGGCGTGGGCTCACAAGTGGGGTGTAAGTCACCAGCTGTGAGCACCCTGGGAGATGGCCCATGGCAAGACGTATTGGGGCAAGAATCTTGGGGACTGTTGCCTTGAGCAGCAGGTATAGAAGGGGGTCCCTGAAGGCTACCAGAGAGCTCATGTGGAATTGGTGCACAGTGCTGGAGCGTGGGTGGGTCATGCTCATACAGGTTCAGAGGGCGGGAAGGACTCAGAGACCACGGGAGGAAGAGCTGACGTTGTTAGAGGAGGCTGCACACTTGTGTCTGTTCAAACAGGACGAAGAGGAAATGGAAGAAGCAGCCAATCAGAAGCTTGCTCTGCAAAAGGCCAAAGAAGTGGCTGAAGTCAGTCCCATGTCTGCCGCCAACATCTCCGTTGCTGCTGCGTAAGGCTCTTGGGGGTGGGTTGCAGGGTGGCGGGGGCTGCTGTGGAGTCTCACAGCTGGGTTCTCAGCGGGACATGCCTTCTGGGGGCTTCCTCAGAATCCCACGCATTGGCGGGAGCTCCTTAGGACACAGCCCACAGGAGCTGTGATGTGAGGGAATGGATCCCCTCCGAGAGCAGCCTTTGAGGAGAGTGTTCACCAGGAAAAGCCTCCATGGCTTCTCCCAGTTCGAGTCGGAGAAAGATGTGGCAATGCATGGCCCTCCCATCATGGGTAGGATTGGCTCTCTGACTTGCTCCCCAACAGTCTGGGTGGCTCCAGGGCCCCTTGCTGGACAGAGACTCAGAGTCAGGGGTAAGGTGTCAACATGTGTGTTCTGTATTCAGCTTTTTAGGAGCCAGAAGATTCTAGCTGGTACTTGAGGAGCCCATGAGATTTAATGCAGTTTCCCAAAATGTCTTCAAGGGTTCCCTATGGGGACAGAGGTCAAGGGGAAGCCTTGATGATGACAAAAGGTGAAGGCAGGGCCAAGGCTTCTGTGGGGAGACTGGTCACCCCAAGGTTCAGCTGAGCCTCAAGGCACATTGCAGAACCACATTTGGCAGTATTAGGGCCCTCAGAGTTGGGACGGAGTGCCCAGCCCAGGGCCAAAGGCTGCGGGGTGCTGGGGGAGGTCACCGACAGGGGCGCAGGGAGGAATGGGAAAGAGGGAGGAAGTCTGGCCTAGTATCAGTGTGGCTGTGAGAGAGCACCGAGGAGCTCTCCTTTTGTTGGGAGCTCACTCTCTAGGCCAGGCTGGGTCTGCCTGGGACTGCTGACTTGTCTTCGGTGCCACGCCCACCCCACCACATGCCTCCCATTTCCCATGCGGATCCAGCTGGCCTCCCTCCCTCTCCCTGTTCCCCAGGAACAGCCACGGGTACATCTGTGGTGACACATCCATCTGTGCTGCTGAGTGGGTGGATGGGTTTGCTGGGAGTGTGGGTGTGCCGGTGTGAGTGTGCATGATAGCAGCCCTGTTCCTGTCTGGCAGTCCCCCGGGTGATGGCCTGTTTCCTAGGAAGGATTTTGCAGAGGACCTATCCCTAAGCCAAGCAGGAAGCCCTGGCCTCTGGGGGGGAGAAGAAGCTAGAGGAGGCCACAGACCCCTGGGGGCCCAGGCAGGGATGCAGGTGGCCTGCAGGTAGCCAGGCAGGACACAGCAGTCATTACGAAGACAGCTACTGGGGGGCTCAGTGCTCAGTTGTCTGTGTTTTGTTTGGCCAATTCAACGACTCAGTCAGCTTGGTCCTGGGCTTGCTTTGAGGAGGTTGTGGTGACCTGGAAGATGACCCCTTCTCCTGAGCTTTGTAAATTGCTGGTGGTCTGCTTTAGCAGAGGGAACAGGTGAGCCTTTGACTTATTCATGGGCCTTGTGGGTTTCTGTTCAGAATTTGCCTTCTCTGCTCTTGGAGGTGAGTGCATTGTCCCATGGGCCCTATACATGCCAGAGCTGCCTACGCCTTAGGGGTGTATGGCAGGGCGTCCATTCCCATTGGGGCTGAGACCTCAGAGAGGCAGGTGCTGGGGCCCTCAGCACAACCATGGAGAACATGTCAGGCCACCAGGAAAGGTCTGGATGTTCTTCCTCTGCCTCTGTCCTCATTTGGGGACACTGCTACGTAGGTACAAGGCTGCAGACTGGTACACCCAGGTCCAGGGTATATTACACCAGCTGTTGGCCTGATCACCACTTCGGGGCTTTTCTTCTCCTGGGTGGAGCGCCTCAGGTTACACAGGTGTTCTGCCTCACAGTGGAGACTGAGCTTGGTGTCAACTCATTCATGTCATGCCAGCCTGGGTGCGTGCAGGCCCTGGCGTCTGCGTTCCCCCTTCTTGGGCTAGCTATCAGTCCTGCAGGTTCTCCTGGGATGCAGCTTTAGGCCCTTGCCCCCTGTGGCATGTCCTCAGTCTGCCTCTGTCAGATGCAGTCTGTCTGATGTGATCACTGAAGCTCCTGCACACTTCAGACCAGGTCTGAACTCCAGGGTGTGTGGGTGGTGGGTGTGTTGGTGTTTGCCCTCCTCTTTGTGTGGAGAACCCTGAGCACTGAAGGCCGAGGCTCAGAGCTCCTGGTGTCTGTCTGTCCTCTGTCTGTCCATTGCCCGCCACCCTCCCAACTGTTTCTGTTCTCCTGGTGAGTCGTGCTGGGTGAATGGGCAACGCCTGCTTCTTCCCCACTGCTGGGTTGGGGTGCAGGCGAGGCCCCTGAGTGACACTCACCTTGACCCAGCTCCGCGCAGCCATGCCGTGTGGTCTGTGAAGTGGGACGACTGGTCCAGATGTTCTCTGTGATGCCTTGGATGCAGAGGGGCCCTTAGTGTCCTTGCTGTTTGAGAGGCTCCCCTGGGCTCTGTGCCCCCCTGGGCTGCACTGAGCCTCCGTGCCCCCTCAGAGGGGTGTCCCTGTCCCTTGGAGTTGGGCTGCAGCCTCAGGTGACAGCCACTTCACCTGAGGGAGGGAAGGGTCACTAAGGTTGACATGGCCCTCATGGTTCTCTGTGCTCGGTTACCCTTCTCCTCACCCGGACTTCTGAATGCTGGTGCACATACTCACCCACACTGTTCACTTACCTCACATGATTCAGTCCCCCTGACACTCACTGTCACACACACTCGTGCTCACACACGATCACACCCACCTGGACACTCACACATGTTCACATGAGCACACATACTCCCTCACAGCCTCACACTTGTTCACACACATCCACACTCATACACACCTATATATGTACTCTCACCCAGTCGCACACTGATTTGCACACTCTTTCTCACACACGCACTTGCACAGACCCACACACCTGTTTGCATCCAGGACTTGCAGGTGGATGAGTTGCTCTGAGCTCCTCACAAATGTGTGTAGACTTGGCCTTGAAGGAGGAGCTGGGAAGCCACGTGGTCCTCCCCTGGGGAAACTACCTTAAAGGGGAATGATCATAGAGATTTTTGGTTTCTCTGTTGGTTTTGGAAAAGCTTCCTGAAAGTCACTGGGAAATGGCTGGAGTTACACCCGAGGGAAGTGGGTTGGTGATGTAGCTTGCTTTCCCCTGGGTGGGTCATGGTGAGCTGGAGGCACCTGGTTTAGAGCCTGAGGAGCCAAGGAGTCAGGTGGGCTAGGGCAGAGCAGGTTGGTCAGGCAGCAGGGCTCAGGTGAAGCCCAAAGGTAAGGTATTCTGTGTTAGCTGGCTTTGCCCCATCTCAAAGGCAAGGCAAATGCAGAGGTCATCCCACTACGGCCCCGTGGGAGTGGGACACCAAGTGGCAGGGGAGAGCCATTTGGAATTTAGGGACACACGGTGCTGGCTCTTTGCAACCGCACTGCCCCTCGTGGGGCAGAGTGTGCTGAGCTGTAGTGGACGGGCCCCCAGGTTGCAGCTTCTTCTTTTCCAGCCATGGTGGGGTGTGCTGTGTTCTTTTCAGTGTCACTGTTCCGCCGGATGCTCGTTCTTTCTCAACCTCTCTTTTACCCCGAGGTCTCAGCTGGTGCCTGTTTTGATGGAAGCGTCCCTGGCCTCCTGCCCAGATGCATACTGCAGCCTGTGCCCTGACCTGACGTGGCTTAAACGTGTTCTGTGTCCCTTAGAACCCTCTCTGGTTTTCTCACTTTTCTTTTGTTTTGTTTTTTGCATGTGCAGTTTTGTAAAGCACACTCGAGGTGCTGCATCTCGCAGCTCATCTGTCTCCAGCGTAAACTCACCGTGAGTTGCTCGGCTATGACACCATCTGTGGCTTCATGGCAGCTACACGCGAACCTCCCTCCACTCCTAACTGCTTTTCCACCTCAAATCACTCGCTTCAGGGGCAGCTCCAGGAAAGCCTTCTGCAGCTGCTGGGGGACGGTGGGCATGCTTCCTGACGTTCCCAAGTCCTGCTCACGGGCATCAGACTCTGAGTTCAGCCCCTCCCCCTCTCCCTCCTGGTCCTCTTGTCTGCTGTCTGTCCACGTGCCGTCTCTCTGGCGTCTTGAGCATGTATTTGCTTCTCCTGAGGTGGCCCGTTGCTGGGCACCAATGGGCGCTGTCTCCTTGTGGTTCCCACGAGGTAGGGTGTTCAGTAGGACTCACTGAGGACATTCACGGGGTCCTCCTGCCCCCTCCCTTTTTGACTTGGGAGGGGATGTATCTGTGATCCTTAGGAAGTTGTCCTAGCAAGAGCAGAGCTGCTGTCTCATGTTAGACCAGTCAGGGCCTGAGTAGAGCCACAGAAACCCCAGTGTGTCCCTCTTGGAGGTGACACCAGTCTGACTGGGGAAGTGGTCTTGGGATGCTTGCCTCCAGGGCCTTCCTCTCAAGGGTGAGACCAACCGCTGCAGGTGAGAAGTCCCTGGAGTCATTGGGTGTGGTCAGCCCGCCTGGATGGGGGTAGCCAGGTGTCCTCTCTGGGTCCTGGTGGTATGGGAGCTCTTGCCCTCCCTGAGCCACTTGCTCCCTACTCAGCCAGCATAGACCCAAGGTGGGCTTGCTCACAAGCACTTGGAGCTGCTGGCTGTTGGGTCCCTGATATCTCACAGGGTAAGGAAGTTGGACCCTGGATGACTGATCACAGGGTGGAGTAGGGCGTGGTTGTAGGTATTGATGGTGTCACAGTGAGGGCTGCTTCACATTATCGGCAGCTGTGGGGAACTGGCTCTTTCAGCTCAGAGACCTCAAAGTAGGGCCATGCCACTGAGGCTCCTTTTTGGGCCCTGCAGGCATCCACAGTGCCTGGGTTGGGTGTGACTGAATAGAGCTATACCAGCAAGCTGGGGTCGAGACATCGTGGGAGCAACTCCCCCATGTGACTCCTTAAAGAGCCTTTTTAAATAAGGTCTTTGTCTGGATTATTGTCACTCTGTGTCAGATGGTGGCCTGACACTCGCTTGCATGTTCTTGCTGCTTGTGAACTCGGTGGAGAGGTGCAGAGTGAGAGACCAGGGGTGGCCACACTACTTTATGTGCCAGACAGAGCAAGGACAGAACAGCAACCAGGTGGGTGCAGGTCGACTCAGACACCAACAAGGAGGGGAGGCCTGGTGCACGGACTCAGAGACACACCCAGAGAGGAAGCCAGGACATCACCGAGTGGTGGGTGGGTGCAAACATTTTCAGGTGGCATTATGGCCCAGAGAGGGAGAGAGACCCAGCAGGAGCAAGGCCAGGTGGGGCCATGTGACCCTGGCTGTTCAGTGTCTTGCTCCCCTGGAAAGTTCTAGGGGAGTCTGCCAGCCCTGTGGTACCCTCTACTTTAGCGGACAAGTCACCTCTTTGTGAAGCTTAGCTGGTCTCTGGGGGAGAAGAAGCTGTGGCTAGGGTGAGGTTGAGGGCAGCTCCCAGCCACCACACTGTCCCCCGTCTTTACTGCCTGTCTGTTCTGACGGAGAACTGGCCTCCAGGTCTTTGGCTGCATCTAACACTAACTCTGCTGACCCAATGGCGCTGAGTCCAGGTCTGTGTCAAGCTGCTGGACTGGCTGTCAGCCCTCATGGGCTCCTTATCATCCATTTCACATGGTTCAGCATTGTTCAGAGTCTGGTCCTTTGTTTTGGTGCCAGGCTGGGATGGGTAGGTCCCCTGGGCTCTAGATTGAAGTCCAAGAAACAGAAGGTAGTGGGTCTGTTGCAAGGTGTCTCCGGGAGCAGGGAAGCTCAGCTTGGATGTGTCAGAGGAGGCGGGTCAGGGCCTGGCATGGCAGTTGAAGGTGTCAGTTAGCAGATGGCCAGAGAGGCCAACACTTGTCCCCCAGCCTTGCCCTGCCTGCCCACCATATGGGCTCCCAGGTGAGGGGTAGACACGGTGCTCTTCTGCTTTCATACTTTTGAGGCACTGCCCTGGAAATGGCTCCCCACACTGGAGCCTGGATTTCACCTCCAAAGGGGCAAGATTCGGCATCACACACTTTGTGCAGGCCAGCTGCAGGGGTTTGGGCTTTTCCCACACCTGGGCACCTCTGACTCTGTAGGTCAGCATGGTGCTCAGTGGGCCAGGGCCCTGATACTGGTGGCCTGTCCAGCCTGGGCCCTGGTCTGGGGCCCCCCAGGCTGTGACTCTGTGCTGTCAATGTGGTTGGGGTGTGGCCAAGGCCTCACCTCTGTAGATACCTTTCTTCTGTTTTGCCTCTGCATGAGTCTGATCCTGGCTGCGTCAGTGATGTGCTGTGGGGCCCTCTATGAGTCACACCTTCTAGGCTCAGTGTCTTCATCTGTGAAATAGGGACAAGAGGTAGTTGTGAGGGTTGGATGAGATGGGCACTGCAGCCCACAGCACAGTGTGGCTCTGAACAATACAGATGCCACCACCACCATGGTGGGTCCAGAAGCCTCCAGAGGCTGAAGGACAAGACTCTGGCCTCAGATGATGTTTCTGCTTGGCCAAGGTGGGACTGGGGTCGCCTAATTTGGAGGCCTTATTCAGCACAGATTCCAGAATGCAAAGGGCTTCTCACGTACCCTGGGCTATGGAGCCCCACATGTGACCATGTGGGTGAGGCTGGAGGGTGGTCAGACCTTTGGTAGCCTGTGCAGTGAGGGCTGAGACTGAAGCACAGGCTACTCCTGGTGTTGGAGGGCTCCTCTCTGCCCCGGTGGATGGAAGGGGCTCTCTGTGGAGCCAGGAGAGTGGAGGGCACTGAGGACCACAGGAGGTAGCATCTCTAGCGCTAGACCTAACTGCTGGGCTCCTGGGAGCAAGTGGTCACTGAGCCGAGGGGCAGGTGCCCGGATGGCGCTGACCACCTTAGGGAGCAGTCACAGCTTACTCTTTGCCCCTGATAGGGCCCACTGGCCCTGGCCCCTTGCTCCCTGGGCCACTGCCTACCCCGTTCCTGAGGACCCACCTCTTCTCAGGGTCTCTCACAAATGGCCCTGTCTCCTTCTGGCCAGTGGCTGTTTTTCTGGAAGTGGAGATGGAGAAGCCCCTCCCTGGGCAGCTCTGCTCTATGCTGCAGCAAGGCCAATGCCCCAGGGCTGCTGCAGGGGGCTCCCTGCCTCCTGCCTCCTGCCTCTTCCTCAGTCCTGCCCCATTTGGACGCTGATCCCCCTCCTCTCCCCATGTTGGCCTTCCTGGCCGGCAGCCCACCCGCCCTGGAAGCCTGTCTGCCACCTCATGCTGGTGCCTGTCATTCCCACTGCCCTGCATCCCTTGGCCAAGGGCCCCTGTACACCTGCTCAGGGGTGGCCTTGAGCCCCCCACCCCCCACCCCCAGGCTGGTGCTCTCACAATCTTTGGGATCCTAATGGGGTGGGGGGCGGTGCTGGATTTTTGTTACCCTGCGTATCCCCTACTTGTTCTGCACCGATTGCCAGGGGTCTCGAGGGCTCCGGCCACCCCTCCTCCCTCCCCCTCCTCCCTGCGCCCACTCTGCCATCCCTCCATCGCTGCGTCCATCTGTGGCTTCCCGTGTGAGGCAGAGAAGTCGGAGGGCGGCGCAGGGGGCAGCCGCTCACCGCCGGTCTCCCCACAGCAGGCCGCAGAACTCGGCCAAGGCGCGCTCGGTGTGGGAGCAGCGCGCCAGCCAGCTGCGGCTGCAGAACCTGAGGGCCAGCTGCGAGGCGCTGTACAGCGAGATGGACCCCGAGGAGAGGCTGCGCTACGCCACCACACGCCACCTGCGGCCTGACATGAAGACGCACCTGGACCGGCCGCTCGTGGTGGAGCTAGGGCGCGACGGGCCGCGGGTCCCCGCGGGAGGCAAGGCCCGGCCCGAGGGCCCGGAGGCTGCCGAGGGCGCGGACCCGCCGCGCAGGCACCACCGGCACCGCGACAAGGCTGCGGCGCCGGCCCCGGCGGCAGCGGGGGAGCAGGACAGGGTGGACGCGCCGAAGGCCGAGGGCGGGGAGCCCGGGCCCCGGGAAGAGCGGACGAGGCCGCACCGCAGCCGCAGCAAGGAGACCCGCAGCGAGCGTGGCCGCGGCCCGGGCCCCGAGGGCGGCCGGCGCCACCACCGGCGCGGCTCCCCAGAGGAGGCGGCCGAGCGGGAGCCGCGGCGCCACCGCGCCCACCGGCACGCACCCGACCAGGGCAAGGAAAGCGGCGCGGCCGGGGCCAAGGGCGAGCGGCGAGCGCGCCACCGCGGCGGCCCCCGGGCCGGCCCCAGGGAGGCCGGGAGCGGGGAGGAGCCGGCGCGGCGGCACCGGGCCCGGCACAAGGCGCTGCCCACGCACGAAGATGTGGAGAAGGAGGCGGCGGAGAAGGAGGGCGAGGTCGAGGACCGGGACAAGGAGAAGGAGCTCCGGAACCACCAGCCCAAGTGAGGGAGTGCGCATGCGGGTGGTGGGCGGAGCCGCTGGCCGGAGACGCGGCTGGGGGTGGGCCGGGCCCACAGGGTTCAGCCCCCAGTTCGGGCTGGTCCCCCCGCCCTCCGTTTCCATCTCTCGGTGGTGGCAGTCCTGCCTTGTTGGGGGTGACGTGTAGAATGCTTAAAACTGTGTGTGTGTGGGGGGGGCGGGGTATGCTCAGTGAATGTCAGCCATTATTCTAAGGTACCCAGGTGGGAAAGAGGGCATGGGGGAAATTATTGGGAGTGGTTTGGGACACGCTGGCGTGGGAAGAGCATAGTGGCGCAGGGAAAAGACAAAATTGGGGAGAGACTGAGGAAGGCCTGAGGAGGCCACTGGGCTAATGGTAGAAGACAATAGGGCCAGGCTGGGTGGCCATGGCACAGAGGGCCTCCTACCCTTCTGCAGCTGGGCCAGGATCTGACTGACTCTGTGAGAAACCTGGGGTAACAGGAGCCCCCAGGCAAAGGCCACCAACCTCCCAGAACTCCTGCAGCTGGAGATGACCGCTCAGGATCAGCCCAGTCCAGGCACTGTCTTTGTGCAGAGCTCTGTGCTGGGCCTTTTGGTCTGGTGGGGCTCTAGGTGGAGTAGCTTAGGGAAACATCCTCTTACAGGCTTCTTCATTCTGCAGACAGTTCCCTTTCTATACGTATTGTGATGCCAGCCATGCCTGGTCTTGTGCCAGGGACAGACAGGTGAGTCAGCCCCATTTAACCCTTCAGACCTAAAAACACAGAAATGTACAAAGTGATAAAAACCATATGAAATGCCAGAGTAGCAGAGGATGTGGCCAGGGATTTATTTGGTCTGGATAGGGGCATAAGGAGCTGGATTTTGCAGACTGAATAGCAGTTTGGGGCCGAATCAGACTCTGATGTCCATTCTTGGTTGCAGGGAGGCACACTGTGACCTGGAGGCCAGTGGGATAATGGGTGTGGGCCCTGTGCATGCCTTGCCCAGCACTTGTCTACAGAAGGTGGAGGAACAGCCAGAGGATGCAGATAATCAGCGGAATGTCACACGGATGGGCAGTCAACCCTCGGACCTGAGTGCTACTGTGCATATCCCAGTGACGCTGACCGGCCCTCCTGGGGAGACCACAACTGTTCCCAGTGAGTATCTCCCCGTATTAGCGGGGCAGGGCCCACCTTGTGCAGGCCCAGTTTGCTCTCCCCACCCCCCCCACCCCCTCCATGATAGCTGCTTGGGGACAGAGCATGCCTGTGGGAGAGGAAGTCCTTTGTGGTCAGCGTCTGTGCCTTGATACCTCATTCTTTCCCAGTGGCCCAGAGGAGCACTGTTACCCTTACATACCGTTACACGTCACTTAAGCTCTATTCTCCTCCCTTCCAAAAATATTTGCAAGTTACCAGCTCGGTGCCAGGCATGGTGTTAGAGGAGTGCTGGGGACAGCAGGACGGAGGGCTGCCCTTGTGGGGCTCACAGTCTCATCAGGAAGACAGACCTCAGGACAGTCATGACTCTTCATAGTCATGTGAAAGCTGCTATAGACCATGGCCCCAGACTTGATGGAGGCTGACAACTAGCTGGTGGTCTTCCCATGACTTACGTGCCTTATGATTCCTGCTCTAAGGTCCCCACAGGCCTTTGCCTGAGCCCTTTTCTTCTCTCACTCACTCACTCGCTCACACATTCGTGAGCTCCTGACCATGTGCAGGCACCGAGGAGGATATAGGGTGAACAAGATGCTGTTCCTGTCTTCAGGTCACTCTGTCTAGTGGGCAGAGACCTGTGGGGATCAAACACAGTCCCCTCACACTGTGTGTAGAAGGTGCCTAGATGTCTTGGGAGCACCAAAGACAGAGAAAGCATTCCAGGGGAGAGGGAGAGGCCACGGAAGCAGAGCTGACATGCAAGGCCAGATGAAGATTTCGGTCTCAAGAAGACCAGGTGTCACAAAATGCCTGCCTCTGTTTGCAGATGTGTCCACACACACAGGCATGTGCATATGCCCCTTATCTCTTGCGCAGGTGCGC
The DNA here is from genome assembly GCF_037043125.1 of Eumetopias jubatus. Lineage (NCBI taxonomy): Eukaryota > Metazoa > Chordata > Mammalia > Carnivora > Otariidae > Eumetopias > Eumetopias jubatus. The sequence continues at coordinate 95,069,392 of NW_028274821.1, forward strand.
TCATCTGGGGCTGTGAACCAGGGTATGATGCTAGGGGTAGCAACGGGAGGTGGCCAGCTCTGGCTGCTTAGGCTCCCCTTCTCCTTGCTTCCTTGGGAGAAAGCTTTCCCCGGCCCATTCTCTTGTTTCACCTGTCATGGGTACTAATGGGTCTGTCTTCCCAGACTCCTGGAAAGCAACCCCCTGGTCTGAACCTCTCTGGCTGAGCTTGAGGGTGAGCCCAGGGTCCCCACCTGGCTGGCTGTTGTCCATGAGTCAGGCGCAGCCCCTCCTCACCAGCTCCTGGCAACCACTGATCTTTTTAGTGTTTCTGTAGTTCTGCCTTCTCTAAAATGTCATATATTTGGAATCATACAGTGTATAGCCTTTTCAGATTGGATTCTTTCACTTACCAATATGCATTTAAGGTTCCTCCGTGTCTTTTCATGGCTTGATAGCTCATTTCTTTTTAGCACTGAATAGTATTCCATTGTCTGGATATACCACAGTTTATCCATCCACCTATTGAAGGACATCTTGATTGCTTCCGAATTTTGGCAATTATGAATAAAGCTGTTAAAAGCATTTGTGTTCAGGATTTTGTATGGACATTCAGTTCAACTCATTTGGGCAAATAGCTAAGAGCATGACTGTTGGATTATAAGGTAAGATTGTGTTTAGCTTTGTGAAAAACTGGCGAACAGTCTAACAAAGTGGCTGTATTATTTTGCATTCCCACCAGCAATGAATGAGAATTCCTGTTGCTTCACATCTTCTCCAACATCTGGTATTGTCAGTGTTTTGTATTTTTCCATTCTAATAAGTATGTAATGGTATTTCATTGTTCTATTTTGCAATTCCCTATTGACATATGACATTGAGCATCTTTAATATGCTTGTTTGTCATCTGTGTATCTTATTTGGTGAGATACCTGTTATATCTTTTGCTGATTTTTTAGTTTTCTTATTTGAAAAAAAATTGAGACAGTTTTTTAGAGAGCAGTTTAAGGTTCAAAACAGAGAGGAAGGTACAGAGAGTTCCCCTTACTCTGTGCCCCCCACACATACATACCCTCCCCCATTATCAACATTCCCCACCAGATGGTGCATTTGTTACCAAGGATGCATCTACACTGACACATCATAATCACCGGAAGTCTGTAGTTTACCTCAGGGCTCACTCTTGGTGTTGTCCATTCTATGGGTTTGGACAAATGTACAATGACATATATCCATCATCATCATAGGATACAGAGTATTTGCCCTAATAATTCTCTGTGCTCTAGCTATTCATCCCTCCCCCCCACAACCTTTAGCAAACACTGATCTCTTGACTGACCATTGTTTTGCCTGATTCAGAATGTAATTATTTGGAATCATACAGTACATAGCCTTTTTAGATTGGTTTCTTTTGCTTACCTATATATATTTAAGGTTCTTCCGTGTCTTTTCATGGCTTGAAAGCTCATTTCTTTTTGGCACTGCATAATATTTCCATTGTCTGGGTGTCCCACAGTTTATCCATTCATCTACTGGAGAACATCTTGGGCCCTTCTAAATTTTGGCAATTATGAATAAAGCTGTTATAACATCTGTGTGGAAGATTTTGTGTGAACTTGCTTTCAACTTCTTTGGGTAAATACCAAGGAGAGTAATGGCTGGATCATATGGCAAGAGTATGTTTAGTTTTGTAAGAAACCATTGAATTGTCTATACCACTTTGCATTTCCACTAGTAACGTATGAGAGTTCCCATTACTCCACGGCCTTGTCAGCATTTGGTATTGTCAGTGTTCCAGATTTTGGCCATTCTGTGAGTGTGTAGTGGTATCAAATTGTGTTAATTTGCATTTCCCTAATGATGTGTGATGTGGAACATTGTTTTTATATACTTATTTGCAGTCTGCATTGTCTTCTTTAGTAAGGTGTCTGTTAAGATCTTTGGCCCATTTTTTAATTAGGTTGTTTTCTTATTTTCAATTTTTAAGAGTTCTTTGTAAATTTTAGATAACACTTTTTTTTAATCAGATGTGTTTTGCAGATTTTTTCTCCCATCTGTGGCTCGTCTAATTGTTTTCTTGACATCGTCTTTCACAGAGCAGAATTTATTAATTTTGGTGAAGTCCAGCTGATCCATTATTTTTTTTTCATGGATCTTATCTTTGGTGTTGTATCTAAAAAGAATCATCATCAACAAGGTCATTTAGGTTTTCTCCTATAGTCATCCCCTAGGAGTTTTACAGTTTTGCATTTCACATTTAGGCTTATGAGCCATTTTGACTTAACTTTTGTGAAGGGTATAATGTCTATGTCTATATTCATTTTCGCATGTGAACATCTAGTTGTTCCTAGCACCAGTTGTTGAAGAGATGATCATTGCCCCAGTGATTATCTTTGCTTCTTTATCAATGATCATTTGACTATATCTCTGGGGTCTATTTCTGAGCTCTCTATTCTGTTCTGTTGTTCTATTTGTCCTTTCACTGATACGATACTGTCTCGATTACTGTAACTTTATAGTGAGTCTTAAAGTTGGGTGGCACTCGTCCTCTAACTTTGTTCATCTCCTTCTATATGGAAGCGTTGGCTGTTCTGGGTCTTTTGCTTCTCTATATAAACTTTTGCTCGCTATATAAATCATTTTGCTGATATCCATAAAATAACTTGATGAGATTTTGATGGGGATTGCATTAAGTCTATAGGTCAAGTTGGGAAGAACCAGCACCTTGACAATATTGACTCTTCCTGTTCATGAACATGGAACATTTCTGTCTTTATTTAGTTCTTTCATTTCATTCATCAGAGTTTCAGTTTTCTATATGTAGATCTTGTAGATATTTTGTTAGATTTATACTTAAGAATTTCATTTTGGAGGGAGCTAATATAAATGATACTGTGCTTTTAATTCCAAATTTCACTTATTTATTGTTGATAAATAGTAAAGTAATTGACTTTGGTGTATTAACCTTGTATCCTGAAACCTTGCTAAAATCATTTAGTACCAGCAGTTTTTTGTTGATTCTTTTGGATTTTCTATATAGATATCACCTCATCTGTGAACAAAGACAGTTTTATGTCTTCCTTCCCAATTTGTATATGTTTTATTTCCTTTTCTTGCCTTATTGCATTAGCAAGGACTTCCAACATGATGTTGAAAGGAGTGGTAAGAGGTGACATCCTTGCCTTGTAAACCTGATCTTAGTGGGAAAATTTCAAGTTTCTCATCATTAAGTATGAGGTGAGCTGTAGGTGTTTTGAAGATAGTCTTTTATCAAGTTGGGAAGTCCCCTTCTATTCCTAGTTCACTGAGAGGTTTTATGATGAATGGGTTTTGGATTTTGTCAAATGCTTTTTTCCATCTATTGATATGATCAAGTGACTTTTCTTCTTTAATCTGTTGATGTGATCATTCAATGATTTTCAAATGTTGGAAGAGCCTTGAATACCTGGGACAGATCCCACTTGGTTATGGTATATAATTCTTTTTATACTTTTTGAGATTTGATTTGCTAATATTTTGTTAAGAATTTTTGTGTCTATTTTCATGAGAGATATTAGTCTATAGTTTTCTTATAATGCCTTGTCTGGTTTTGTTACTAGGGTAATGCTGATCTCATAAAATGAGTTAGGAAGTACTCCCTTTGCTTCCGTCCTTTGAAAGAGATTGTTGGGGCGTCTGAGTGACTCAGTCATTGAGCGTCTGCCTTCGGCTTAGGTCATGATTCCAGGGTCCTGGGATCGAGCCCTGCATCGGGCTCTCTGCTTGGCGGGGGGCCTGCTTCTCCCTCTCCCACTCCCCCTGCTTGTACTCCTGCTCTCTCTCTCTCTTTCTCTCAAATAAATAAATAAAATCTTAAAAAAAAAAGAGATTGTTGACAACTGGTATAATTTCTTCCTTAAGTGTTTGGTAGAATTCATCAGTGAACCCATCTGGGTGGGCCTGGTGCTTTCTGTTTTGGAAGGTAGTTAACTTATGAATTAATCTCTTTAATAGATAGATGCCTATTTACATTGTCTATTTCTTCTTGTGTGAGTTTTGGTAGATTTGTCCTTCCAAGGAATTGGTCCATTTCATGTAAGTTATCGAATTTGTGGGCGTAGAGTTGTTCATAGTGTTCTTTTATTATCCTTTTCGTCTTCATGAGATCAGTAGTGATGTCCTCTCTTTCATTTCTTATATTAGTAATTTGTGTTTTCCCTCTTTTTTCTTAGTTAGCCCAAAATAGAGATTTATCAATTTTAATGATCGTTTCTTTGAAAAGATTTGCATTGGTTTTGTTGATATTCTTTATTTATTTTCTGTTTTCAATTTCACTGATTTCTGCTCTAATTCTTTTTTTTTCTTTTATTTCTTCGAGAGGGAGAGGGATAGGTAGAAGGGCAGAGGGAGAGGGAGAGAGAGAATCTTAAGCAGGTTCCACGCCCAGCACAGAGCCCAATGCAGGGCTTGATCTCATGACCCTGAGATCATGACCTGAGCCGAAAATCCAGCCAGGCACTTAACCAGCTGAGCCACCCACGTGCCCCACTGCTCTAATTCTTATTATGTCTTTTCTTTTCTTTTTATTTTATTTTTTATTATGTTATGTTAGTCACCATGCAGTACATCATTAGTTTTTGATGTAGTGTTCCATGATTCATTGTTTCTTTTGCTTACCTTTAATGGTTTTTTTTTTTTTTTTTCTACAGTAGGAGCTTAGATTACTGATTCCTACAGTGGGAGCTTAGATGACTGATTTTAGATCTTTCTTTTCTATTATATGCATTCAGTGCTATAAATTTTCTTGTAAGCATTGCTTTTCCTGCATCCAACAAACTGATGAGTTGTGTTTTCATTTTCATTTAGTTAAAAATATTTTTATATTCATCTTGAGATTTCCTCTTTGACCCATGTGTTACTTAGCAGTGTGTTGTTTAATTTCTACATATTTGGGGACTTTCCAGTTATCTTTCTGTTATAATTTCTAGTTTAGTTCCATTGTAGTCTGAGAACAGACCTTTTTGCCCACCTTTTAATTGGATTGTTTTCTAATTGTTGAGTTTTAAGATTCCTTTCTATGTTTTGGATACCTGTCTTTTATCAGATATGTGGTTTGCAAATGGTTTCCCCCAGTTTGTGGCTTGTCTTCTCATTCTCTTGGTGTCTACTGTTTCTGATTATTACTGGTGCAAGGGTTAATTTGGTTCCTGTCATGGCTTCTGCTAGGAGCAGAAATCTAAGCTATTGACTTTTTTTTTCAAAGATTTTATTTATTTATTTGACAGAGAAAGAGAGAGAGAGCACAAGCAGTAGGAGCAGCAAGGAGAGGGAGAAGCAGGCTCCCCACAGAGCAAAGAGGCCGATGTGGGGCTCAATCCCAGGACCCTGGGATCATGACCTGGGCTGAAGGCAGATGCCTAACCAGCTGAGCCACCTAGGCACCCTAGGCTATTGACTTTTATATGTCAGTTTTGTATCCTACTACTTTCCTGAATCCTCAAATTGTGTATTTGTTTTAGCATTGACTCTTTGATTTTTTTCCCCAAGGATATTTTCAAAACTTCTACAAATATAGTTCTAACTATTCCTTTCCAATCTTGGACCTCTCATTGTTTGCTTTTTTAAACAAATTTTAAATTTTTTTGCATGATTTCACTGACTAATACACTATCCGGTAACAGTGGAATTAGTGGGTACCCTTACCTTGTTTCTGCCTGTACTAAATAAGATTCTAATTTTGGGCTTGAGAGGTGTGTGTGTGTGTGTGTGTGTGTGTGTGTGTGTGTGTGTGTGTGTAAGTAAAATCAAGGTACAGTACCCATTAATTCCTATTTCAATAAGTATTTGTCTGGAGTAGATGTTGAATTTTGTTGAAGGCCTTTTCAGCACCCTAGACATCATACATTTTCCCCCTTAAATATGGGGATTTATAGTAATGAACTTTCTGCTATTGAACTGTTTTTGCGATCTTAGAATAAACCCCACTTAGTTGACATTTTTTAAAAGATTTTTATTTTTAAGTAATCTCTACATTTAGTGTGGGGGTCAAACTCACAACCCCAAGATGAACCAGTCATATGCTCTACCGACTGAGCTAGCCAGGCACCCCAGTTAACATATTTTTTAATGTGATGTTACAGTCTGTTAGTATTTTATGTAGGATTCTTGGATTGATGCTTTTTACTGACACCAATTCTTTTAGGGTTCCCAGACCCAATTCCAACACGGAGGGATCCGCCCCCACCCAGTACTAAGCAGTTGAGTTGAATTGCTCAATCCTGATACTACCTACCGGTAGATAGCATCAGGTTCCACAGCTTAAGGGTTCAGTCCTATAAGACTGCCTTCCACGCTCCACTTCAGACACTAGTCAGAAGCCCCAGGCTGTCACCTGTGTTTCTGACCTAACAGCTACAGATTGGAGGTTCCAACACCTCCTCCTTAAGTTCTTTAATTTGCTCACAGAACTCAGAGAAACACTTATGTTTACCAGTTTGTTAAAGGATATGATAAAGGATAAGAATCAATAGCTAGATGAAGAGATATATAGGGTAAGGTCTGGGGAAAGGGTGTGGAGCTTCCATGCCCTCTATTGGCATGCCACTCTTCCCAATCTCCACCTGTTCACCAACCCAGAGGCTCTCTGAACCCAGTCTTTGGATTTTTGTGGAGGCTTTGTTGCAGTCCTAATTTACTAAGCCATTGGCCGTTGGTTGATTCATCCTCCAGCCTCTATTCCCTCCCTGGAAGTCAGGGTTGGGGCTGAACGTCTCAACCCTCTAATCATGTGGTTAGTCCTTCTGGCAACCAGCTCCTACCCTTGGGTGGAGTCCAGAAGTCACCTTCATTAGTAACAGGATACCCATGTCCCCTTTATGGCTCTGAAGTGTTCTCAGGAACTGTGCATTAAGGCCAAATGCATCTGAGAAATACACCGTGGTCATCTGAGTGACCAAATATGTATTTCTTATAAATCATTATATTGCATATTTTATTTTATTATTTTTAAAATCTAAATTCAACTAAATAACATATAATGTATTATTGGTTTCAGAGGTGTAGAGGTCAATGATTCATTAGTCTTATATAATTGCATATTTTAAAGTGAGATGTATTCTGTAGCTTTCTTATTCTGTGTTCAAGTATCATAAGGTTTAGATATGAATGTTATATAATTCCCTTATGTTAAACTTCATTAATCCATTACTGAAAATTAAATGTTGTAGTGTTTCCATTTCCTATCATTTTAAATGGGGAAATTATAGTGTACTATAAAAATTATAATGTATTCAAGTTGGTTGTACTCAAAATCCCCAATTAATTTTTAAAAATATAATTGGGGTGCCTGGGTGGCTCAGTCAGTTAGGTGTCTGACTCTTGATTTCAACTCAGGTCATGATCTCAGGGTTGTGAGATTGAGTCCCGTGTTGGGCTTCACAGTCAGTGGGCCGTCTGCTTGAGATTCTCTCCCTCTGCCACTCCCCCTGCTTGTGCTTTCTTTCTCTCTCTCTCGCTCTAAAAATAAATAAATAAATCTTTAAAACTATAAATAAAGCACCAATACTGAAAAGTAAAAGCTATCATATTAGGATACAAAATGATTAATACATTGTTCCCTGATCACCACAGTTAAAATAGCTGTTAACAAGCAATTGCTTTGGATACCTCCTTTATTGAAGCTTATTGTAATTTTCAAAAAACATCCACACATGGGGCGCCTGGGTGGCTCAGTTGTTAACTGTCTGCCTTCGGCTCAGGTCATGGTCCCGGGGTCCTGGGATCGAGCCCTGCATCGGGCTCCCTGCTCAGCGGGAAGCCTGCTTCTCCCTCTCCCGCTCCCCCTGCCTGTGTTCTCTCTCTCGCTGTCTCTCTCTGTCAAATAAATAAATAAAATCTTAAAAAAAAACCCACACATAATTCTAATAGTCAACCAACTGAACTTGAAATCTTGGCTGAGAGTTTTTCCCTACATTTTTTTTTTGGCTAAAAATAAGATATTGAGGGGCGCCTGGGTAGCTCAGTCAGTTAAGCAGCAGACTCTTGATTTCTGTTCAGGTCAAGATCTCAGAGTCCTGGGATTGAGCCCTCGGTCTGGCTCTGCATTCAGTGGGGAGTCCGCTTCCACTCCCTCTGCCCCTCCTCCCCAGCTCTGTCTCTTTCTCTCTCAAATAAATAAATCTTTTAAAAAAAATGTTATTTTGGGCTTGGGGGAATATACAAAATGTTATATTGTAATGCAAGATACATGTTTTCCTGAAGTGAGGGTATTATAAAATTGAGGGGCACTTTATGGGGAAAATTTACCCGAGGTGGTCTATATGACATACCTCTTACTGATTCACAAAAAGAATTAGAACAATTTCTTTTCCTTTTCTGGGATAGTTTAGCATTAGGATTGCTTGTTCTTTTAAAGATTTGGTTAGAATTCCCTTGTGAAATCATCTGACTCTGGTTTCATTGTGAAGGACAATTCTTTGATAATATCTCTATTCTGTATGGGTATTGTCTGTTTAACTTCTTATCTCCTGAGATCTGTTTGGTAAATTACAATTTCTTTAGACATGATCATTTGATCTAGGTTTTCCAATTTATCTATATATAGTTATGCAAAGAAGTGGCTTAAGTTTTTTAAAAAATTTCCTGTTTTTCCCCCCTTGTCATTTTTTTATCCTGTGTATTTTATGTTTTCCTCTTTTTCTCCTTGATTAGATTAGTGATTTATATATTCTGTAGGTTTTCATAAAAAGAACCAGCATTTTATTTTATTTATTAGTTCTACTGTGGTTTTGATTTTTAACCTGTTACTTTCCAGTTTTATCTTTATTTCCCTCTTGCCTTTTTGTTTTACTTCGTTGTTCCTTTGCTAGCTTCCTGAGTTAGAGACTTCGTTTACTTATTTTATTCTTTAATTTTTGTTACATGATTACTTAAGTTTATGAATTTTCCTCTTATTACTAATTTAATTGTATGCTATAGATTCTGACATTTGGTGTCTTCATTTTCATCAGATTTTAAAGAAATTATGTAATTTTGGTTTGTATTTCCCCCAGGTGTTTGTAGGTTCCTTGGGATTTTCTGCGTAAAGAATCAAGTCATCTGCTAATGAACAGTTTATTTTTCACTTTCTGTTGTGTCTTTTATTTCCTTTCCCCCCGTGTTGCACTGCCAGCTTCCAGAACCGTGTTGAACAGTGGTGACCTTCTCTTAGTCTTGTCTTGTGGGAGGAGGGAACAGGTAGTCTTTCAATGTGAAGGATGACGTTAACTGTAGTTTTTAGCTTTTTGAGGTTTTTTTTTTCTGGGGGGGGGTGTTGGTTGATGTTCTTTATCAAGTTGAGGAAGTTCCCCTCTATTCCTTTTTCTTCTGAGAGTTTTTACCTTAAATCAGTGTTAAATTTTGTCAAATGATTTTCTGCATCAATTGATGGGATCATGTAGTTTCTCTTTTACAATATGGCAGGTTATATTGATTGGTCTTCAAATATTAAGTCAGCCTTGTATCCCTGGGATAAGCTCTGCTGGTCATTGTGTACAGTTATTTCTATATGTTGCTGATTCGTGTTTGTTAATATTTTGTTAAGGAGTTTTGCCTCTGTATTCATAAGGGATAATGGTACTTTTCTTTCTTTCCTTTTTATTTTTTTGTGCTGTCTTTGGTTTTGGTATCACAATGGTACTAAATTCATAAATTGAATTGGGGACAGTGTTTCTTCTTCTGTTTTTTGGAGGTGAGTGTGTGGAATTGGTGTTAATTGTCCTTTAGACGTTTGATAGAATTTGCCAATGAAACATATCCTTTTGGAATTAAAAAATAGTCCTCAATGGTGACAAGGCTATGTTATCTATTTCATATTGGGTAAGTTGTAGTAGTTTGTGCTTTTGAAAGAATTGGTTAATTTCATTTAATTTGTCAAATGTGTGTGTAGTTGTTTGTAGTATTTCTTTATTATCCTTTTAAGGTCTTTGTGATCTGTAGCGACAGCCCCTGTCTCAATCCTGAAATTGGTGATTTGTGCCTTCTCTCTCTCATTCTCTCTCTCTCTCTCTCCTTTTTTTTTTTTTGTGAGTCTTGCTAGAAGTTTGTTAATCTCACTCATCTTTTCAAAGAATCAGATTCTTTTTCATTGATTTTTTTCTATTGTTTTTCTATTTACAATTGCATTTTATTTCTGCTCTATTATTTTCTTCTTTCTGTTGCTTTGGGTTTATTTCGCCCTTTTTTAGTTTCTTGAGGTGGGAGCTTAAATTATTGATTTGAGTCTTTTCCTCTTTTGTAATGTAAACATTTAGTGCTATAAATTTTCTTTTTAGTACTGCTTTATCTGTGTCCTGCAGATTTTTATATATTTTCATTTTCATTCAGTTCCACTTAAAAAATTTACCTTGAGACTTCCTCTTTGATTCATGGATGATTTAGAAGTGTGTGGTTTAGTTTCCAAGTGTTTGGAGATTTTCCTAATATCTGTCTGTTACTGACTTCTAGTTTGATTATTTTGTGGTCAGTTAACATACTTTGCATGATTTTAATTCTTTTAAATTTGTTAAGGCTTGTTTCATGGACCAGGATATGGCATATCTTGGTATATGTTCTATGGGTGCTTGAAAAAAAGGTATGCAGCTGTTGCTGGGGGTCAGGCCTTCTATAGGTGTCAATTAGATCCTGTTGGTGGATGGTGTTGAGTTCTGTGCACTTGGCTGATTTTCTGTCTAGATCTGTCAGTTGCTGGGAAAGGGGTGTTCAAGTCTTCAACTATAAATGTGGATTTGTCTGTGTCTTCTTTTAGTTCTATACCGTTTTGCTTCCAATATTTTGCATCACTGTTGTTGATTACGTACACATTTAGAATTGCTGTCCTCTTGAAAGGTTGACTCTTTTATCATTGTGTATTGTGTCTTTCTGTACCTGATAATTTTCTTTGCTCTGATGTCTACTTTATTTGATATGAATATACCTACTCCTACTTTATTTTGATTAATATTTGTATGGTGTATCTTTTTCACCTTTTTACTTTCAAACTAGCTATATGGTTATATTTTAAGTTAGTTTCTTATGGACAGCATATGAGTGGGTCATGTTTTTAATCCACTTTTTCAGTTCTGTTTTTTATTTGGCATATTCAGACCATTTACATTTGATGTAATTGTATATGTTATAACAAGTCCGCTGTTTAATTTTTGTTTATTCTTTCTGTTTTTGATTTCTCTAGTTTCTTTTTTTTTGCCCTTCTGTGGGTTACTTGTATATATTTTAGAATTTCACTTTGATTTATCTGTAGTACTTCTGAGTGAATCTCTTTGTGTTGTTTTTTGAATGGTTGCTCTAGGTATTACATTATACATTATAACTTATCACAGTCTACTGGGGTTGTTATTTTCCCATTATAAGTGAAATATAGTAGGTTTATCTCTCTTTTTCCTTCCTATGTATAAATGTCATAATCATTTCCTCCACATACATTTAGAACCACATCAGTGTGTGTTATAATTTTTGCTTCAATGTCAAACATAATGTAGAAAACTCAAGAGGAGAAGGAAAGTGTTTTGTATTTATCCATGCTTTTACTTCTTCTATTGTTCTTTCTTCTTTCCTGATATTTCAATATTTCTTCCTTCATAATTTACTCTCTGTTTGGAGGGGCTTCCTTAGTATTTCTTTTAGGGCAGGTCTGCAGGTGACAAGTTCTCTAAGTTTTCCTTCCTCTGAGGGTGTCTGGATTTTCCCTTCATTCCTGAAGGATGTTGTCACTGGGTGTGAATTCTGGGTTGACAGTTCTTTTTTTTTCAGCACTTGAAAAAAACGTGTGCCTCTTCCTTCTGACCTCCATGGTTTCTGATGAGAAATCCACTGTCATTCGAATTGTTTTCTTCCTATAGGTAAGCTGTTGTTTCTCTCTCGCTGCTTTCAAGATTTTTTTCTTTGTCTTTATATTTCAGAAGTTTGATTATGCTGTATTTTGGCATGGGTTTCTTTAGATTTATTGTGTTTGGGATTTGCTCGGCTTCTTGAATTTGTAGGTTTGTGTCTTTTTGCCAAATTTGGAAGTTTTTTCATCCATTCTGTCTTCGAGCACCTCTTCAGTTCCGCCCTCTTTCTCCTTCCAGGCTCTGGAAGCCTGGGGGCTCTTTTGTCCCAGTCCCGGGGCCTGAAGCTCCGCTCCCTTTTTTCCGTCTGTTTTCTCTCTGTTGTTCCGACCGGGTAATTTCTAGTGTTCTGTCTTCTAGTTCACTGATTCTTTCCTCTGTGCCTTCCATTCTGCTGTTGAGCCCATCTATTGAGTTTTTCATTTCAGTTATTGTATTTTTCAGTTCTAAAATTTATATTTAATTCTTTATATCTTCTATGTATTTGCTATAATTTTCTATTTCTTTGCTGAGTTTTTCTATTTTTTCATTTGTTTCAGGTGTGTTTTTAATTGTCTGCTGAAGCATTTTTATGATGGGTGCTTTAAAATTATTTTCAGATAATTCTAACATCTGTATCGTCTTGGTGTCTATTGATTGTCTTTTCAAATTAACATTTTCCTGGTCCTTGGTGTGACAAGTGATTTTTTATTGAACTCTAGATATTTTAATATTATATTCTAAACCTCTGAGTTTTGCTGAAGTCTTCTGTTTTAGCAGGCCTACTGTGATACCCCTCCAGTAGGGGGGAGGGTGGGTGAGCTGCCTCATTACTGACAGATGGAGGTGAAAGCGCATGTTTCTCATTTGATTTTCATTGACACCCACACCCAGTGGGGCAGGCTCCTGGTTCCTGCTGGGCTCCATGATACCACCCTATCTGAGAGAGGTGGGAGTGCCTTGTTGCTGCTCCCCACATGACCTCCATTGACACGGGGCTGGGGGGTAGATTTCATTGCCTCTGGGTGGTGGTAAAGTCCTGGCTTTCTACTATGATTCACTCTGGCAAGTAAAAGGAAGAGATGCCTAATTATTTCTGTGTAGAAATTGCAGTTCAGACTACCCATGTGATCTTTACTGATATCACATGGATTGGGGGGTCCTGTTCTCACAGGGCGAGGATGAAAGTCTATGCTCCCTACTTGGCCCTCTCTGATTCCACACTGGCAGGGGCTTTGGGGTACCTCATTACAGGCTAGTGAGGATAGAAGTCTGCACTTTCGACTTGGTCTCTGCCCATCTGAGCCAGGGTAGAGTTGCAGTTTTTTCTGGGGTGTTTGCCTGTAGTAGAGTGGTTACTGTCTATATAATATATAGACATATAATCTATAAGTTTCTTGTCTTGCTAGGCTGCATCTTTCCTGGTCTTGTCATTAGGGAGAGCTGGCTTTTTGGGGGGCTTTTAAAAATATGTGCCTGCTGAGATTTCTGGGTTGCTGGCTCCTCCTGCACCAAGGTTAGATGAGGCATAGAAGAAAACCCAGAAAAGAAAAACTTATTGCTGTGTTGTTCCTCAGGCCCCAAGGTCCCTAACTGATCTGGATTCTCTCCACCTTTCAGAATCTTCTTACGTTTGCCTTATACAGGATGCCTAGGGGGTTTCTGTTGTGCTTAGTGGGATGGATCTTTCTAAGAGCTCAAGTCTTGAGTTAATTTTTACATATGGCATGAGGTTAGGGTAGAAGATTTTCTTAATCCCCACCTCCCTCCCCCCCTGCATGGACATGCATTTGTTCTGCTGCCACTTGCTGAAAAGATTATCCTTTTTTTCATAGAATTTCTTTGGCATTTTTATCAAAAATCAATTGACAGGTGCTATTTCCTTTCAGGAAAAAATTCTGGGATTGTAGTCTTAAATGTTAGTTCTGTTACGTTGTTTTACTTTTGTTTTTCAGATGTTCCAGTTGTACAGATGTTGATCTACTTTGTCTTCTATAGATCACTTTCTCTCTGATTCTTTTGAAAATTCATTCCCTCTTTCATACTTTTCCTCATGGCTTATTTGACCCCTGTTTTCTTTTCTTCTTGCTATAATTTCAGTCATGTCTGTTTTCCCTTGGACTCCTTGTGGTTTCTGAGGCAGTCTTGTCTTTCTCTTTAACTTCATTTTTCAGGGGATTTCTTTTTCAGTGTCTCTCCTGAGTTTGGTCAACTCTCATCTCTCATCTCCTGGTTTTCCATACATTTTTATTTTGAGCTTTTAATCTTACTTGTGGTTTTTCTTATTAGCAGTTGCTGGTTTAATTATATTTGATTCATGTTAGAAATTTGTGTTGTAGTTTGCTTTTCCTCTGCTTTGCAGTTGTTTTTTTGTGGAGTATTTTTATTAGCTGAAACGTTTCATCCTTACTTTCTGTTTTCTTTTGGTAGGAGCTTTGTAGGAATGTGGGGTTCCATTTTCTGATAATGAGGGAGTGTGTTGAATTTTCCTAGACCAGTAATTACATGTGATTTTGTGGCGAAGAGGGAGGGGCTCGGGTGGCTTCTTGCTCTCTGGTTCAAGAGCACCCTCTTCTGTCAGTTCCATGAAATGCAGTCTCTTTATTCAGTGGTACCTTGTTGGGCCTGCTGTCCAGTTCTAGTTCAGTGGTGACACCCCATCTCTGGAGGATCCTGGGCCGCAGCCACTTGTTTCTTTCTTTCCCTTCATCACCAGGCAACTGAAGTGTGCTGCTCCCTTCCAAGTATGCCTTTTGCCTCCAGAATCAGTGTCTTTCCGAGGCTGCTGTTGTCAGTCCCGCATACTTCCTGGGAGTCACCAATAGCAGGGCTCTGATTTCAGTATTCTTCTGCTTAGGGTGGGGCCCCCTCTTCCACGGATGAATACCTGTTGATGGTGTGTCCGTGTCCCACCGTCACCTTGACCCTGCTGTCCTTTCCCTCCTCCACACAATCCCTGCTTGATGCCTGAGCGTGCAGGCTTCAGGGTTCATTTCCTCACTTACATGTAAGTTCAACCTTGTGCTTCTTATTTCCCATATGGTGTAGGTGTGGACTGCGGATTATTTTATTACCTTTCCTTGCTGGCTGTGTAGTTTATAGAGGATACAGGGAGAACTTGAGTAGAGGTAACTGCCATTATCTGTGGGATAGCCTCTTATCTTTTTAGTTTCTGCTGGATTTGTAGTTGTGGTCACTGCAACATTTCTAATTTCCTTCCTTCTTTCCTTCCCTTGGTAACCCCTTTTTCCCCTAAATGTTTGTCAAGTTAAATAGGTTATCAATTTTTGGTAGTCTCAATTTTTGGCTTTCTTGATCTTCTCCATTGTGTCTTTGTTTTCTGTTTTATTTCTGTTCTTATTTATTATTTTTTCTTCCACTTTCTATGTCTTCATCATAATATTCTATTTCCCAGTTATTAGGTGGATACTCAGCTCCTGGTATTTAAGCTCCTCTACTTTGCTAATGTGTTTAAGTCTTTACCCTTTACTCTAAGAAGGGTTTTAGTTGTCTTACAAGTTTTCAGACACATAGTTTTCATACTTCTAAATCTTTTTCCAGGTTTCATTATGATTTCTTATTTGATCCATGACTTATTTATAAGTGTAGTTTTGAATTTCCACATGGCAGAAGTTTCTTTATGTGTTTTTTTTTTTTTTTTGCTGTTGATATCATTATACGTCCTAATATTTCATCAATTCTTGTATTTTGGATCATCCATTTGGCTTCCCCCCACCCTTGTGTTTGAACAACATCTTTTCTGATTTCTTTTAGTGGGGTTTGATAGTGGAAAATTTTCTCAATTTGCTTGAAAAATCTTTATTTTACCTTTGTTAGTAAAAAGTAGTTTTGTTTTATATGGAATTCTAGTTTGTTAATTATTTTCTGTCCATAGTGCAACCATTCCACTGTCTTTCTGCCTCCTGCCATTCTTGTGGAGAAACCAGCCGTTAGTCTAAATTACTCTTCTGTGTGGCTCTGTCTTCTCTCCAGGCTGTTTAAAGGAAAACTTTTTTACTGTGGAAAATTGAAGCATTGAAAGTAGAGACACAAGTATAATGAATCCTCATATTCTGTCACCTACTCTTAAGCAGTTATCCACATTTTGATAATCTTCACTTTGAATCTTCTCCTTTTTTTTCCCCTATGCTTTTTGTATATTGTTTTAGGTATAACTGTGTCTGTAAGCATCTCTAAAAATTAAGGATGTAACAGCCACAAAGTGTTGTTATACACAGCAATATTGATAATAATTAATAATATTATTTAATATCTATCCCAAGTTTAAATTTTGCCAGTTATCTAAAAAATAACTTTTTACAATTGATTTGTTAGTATCAGGATCAAAACAAGGTTTACTCATCTGCTGTTGCTTGATCTGTGTCTCTTTTACTCTATAACAATATCTCCCCTCTTATTTTATGCATACCATTTTTTGTTGAAGAAACTATGTCATTTGTTCTGGAGGATTTCCCACGTTCTGCATTTGATTGATTGCATCATGGTGTCATTTAGTACATTCCTCTATCCTCAGTATCTCCTATTAAATGGAAATTAGATCTAAGGCAGATCTTCTGAACCTTGTTTTGTTGGTGGTGGCAGTCCTGTGGGTTTTAGGGTGTTCAGCAGCATCTCTGGCCTTCATCCTCCAGATGCCAGCAGCACCCTCTGATTGGGACAACTAGAACATGTCTCCAGAGGTTACCAAATGTCCCTGGGAGGCAAAGTTGCCCTTGTTTGTAAACTACAGATCTAGCGCCTTGATTGTAATCAAATTAACCTCTTTTGGGGAAGCTTCATAGGTGGTCTATAGTTCTGTTGCCTTACAGCAGGAGATACATAGTATCTAGTGTCATAGTGTTTTCCTTCTGGTTATTGTTACAGTGGTTTCTCTACCAGGCTTTTCCCTAAAGGTCTTAGTAGACACTGATGTTTGTTACCCAGGTCTGTTATTTCATTATGTGTCACCCAATGGTGAATTTATGATTCTGTCATTCTTTATGCATTTATTATTTTAACCTTTTCTGTAAGGAAGAACTTACCTCATCAACTATTTGGAATATAGTTTGTATTTGTATTAAGCAAGATACATGCTTAATTCTGTCCCTTTATGTATGGATATTTATTTATTTATATATTTTTAAAGATATTATTTATTTGAGGTGGCGGGCTTGAACTCACGACCCTAAGATCAAGACCTGAGCTGAGATCAAAAGTCAGATGCTTGGGGCGCCTGGGTGACTCAGTCGTTAAGCATCTGCCTTCGGCTCTGGTCACGATCCAGGGTCCTGGGATCGAGCCCCGCATCGGGCTCCCTGCTCAGCGGGAAGCCTGCTTCTCCCTCTCCCTCTCCGCCTGCTTGTGTTCCCTCTCTCACTGTGTCTCTCTCTGTCAAATAAATAAAATCTTAAAAAAAAAAAGTCAGATGCTTAACCAACTGAGCCACCCAGGCGCCCCAAGCTTCCAACTTATTTAAATTCCAGTAGAATTAGTGTACAGTGTTATATTAGCTTCAGGTATGCAATACAGTGATTCAACAATTCTGTGCATTACTCAGTGCTCATCATGGTAAGTGTCCTCTTAATTCCCTCACCTGTTTCACCCATCCCCAACCCCCACCTCCCCTGTGGTAACCACCAGTTTTTTCTTTGTAGTGAAGAGTCTGTTTGTCTCTTTTTTTCTTTGCTTGTTTTTTTTTGTTGTTGTTGTTTATTCAGTTCCACATATGGGTGAAATCCTGTGTTATTTGTTTTCCTCTGACTTACTTCACTTATATTATACTCTCTAGATCCATCTCTGGTGTTTAAATGGCAAGATTTCATTGTTTTATGGCTGAGTAATATTCCATTGTGATTCCATATATCACACCCTCTTTATTCATTCATCTACTGATAGACACTTGGGCTGCTTCCATAGTTTGGCTGTTGTAAATAATGCTGCTGTAAACATAGGGGTGCCTGTATCTTTTTTTTTTTTTTAAGACTTTTTATTTGAGAGAGAGAGAGCATGCGTGTGGTGGTGAGGAGGGGCAGAGGGAGAGAGAGAATCTCAAGCAGACTCCCTGCTGAGCGTGGAGCCTGATGCAGGGCTCGATCTCACCACCCTGAGATCATGACCTGAGTCGAAATCAAGAGTTGGACACTTACCTGAGTAAGCCACCCAGGCGCCCTTGCATGTATCTTTTTGAGTTAGTGTTTTTGTATTCTTTAGTAAATACCTAGTAGTGCAATGGCTGGATCACATGGTAATTCTATTTTTAACTTTTTAATTAATCTCCATACTGGTTCCACAGTGGCTGCACCAGTTTGCATTCATCCGACAGTGCACGTGTGTTCCTTTCTCTCTACGTCCTGTCAACGCTTGTTTGTGTGTTTTTGATTTTAGCCGTTCTGGCAGGTGTGAGGTAATATCTCATCATGGTTTTGATTTCCATTTCCCTGATGATTAGTGATGTTGAGCATCTTTTCGTGTGTCCATTGGCCATCTATATGTCTTCTTTGGGAAAATGTTCATGTCTTCTGCCCATTTTTTAATTGGATTATTTGGGTTTTTTTGGTGTTGACTTGTATAAGTTCTTTATATATTTTGGATACTAACCCTTTATCGGATATGTCATTTGCAAATATCTTTTCCCATTCAGTAGGTTGTCCTTTTTTGTTTTGTTGAATGTTTCCTTCACTGTTCAGAAGCTTTTTACTGTGATGAAGTCCCAATAGTTTAATATTGCTTTTGTTTCCCTTGCCTCAGGAGACTTACCTAGAAAAATGTTGCTATAGCCAATATCAGAGAAATTACTGCCTTTTCTCTCTTTTAGGATTTTTATGGTTTCAGGCCTCACATGTAGGTCTTTTAATCCACTTTGAGTTTATTTTTGTGTATGGTGTAAGACAATGGTCCAGGTTCCTTCTTTTGCATGTAGCGGTCCAATTTGCCCAATACCATTTTTTTAAATTTTTTATTTATTTTGAGAGAGAGAGAGCAGGAGAGAGAGCAAGCAGGGGGGAGGAGTAGAGGGAGAAGGAGAAGTGGGCTCCACACTGAGCAGGAATCCCAACATGGGGCTCAATCCCAGGACCCCAGGATCATGACCTGACCCAAAGGCCGACACCCCAACACCATTTGTCAAAGAGAATTTTTTCCATTGCATTGCCTCCTTTGTCATAGATTAATTGACCATATAAACATGGGTTTATTTTTGGGTTTTCTGTTTTGTTCTTTTAATCCGTGTGTCTGTTTTTGTGCCAATACCATACTATTTTGATTACTACAGCTTTGTAGTATATCTTGAAATCTGGGATTGTAATACCTCCAGTTTTGTCCTTCTTTTTCAAGGTTGCTTTGGCTATTCAGGACTTTTTTAGTTCCATACAAATTTTAGGATTATTTGTTCTAATTCTGTGAGAAATGCTGTTTGTATTTTGATAGAGATTGCATTAAATCTGTAGATTGCTTTGGGTAATATGGACATTTTAGCAGTATTTGTTCTTCCAATCCATGAGCATGGAATATCCCTCCATTTATTTATGTCATCTTAGATTCCTTTCATTAGTGTTTTATAGTTTTCAGAGTACAGGTCTCTCCTCTTTGGTTAAGTTTATTTTATTACTTTTGGTGCAATTGTAAATGAGATTAGTTTCTTAATTTCTCTTTCTGATATTTCATTAGTACTGTATAGAAATGCAACAGATTTCTGTATGTGGATTTTGTATCCTGCAACTTTACTGAATTCATTTATCAGTTCTAATAGTTTTTCGGTGGAGTCTTTGGGGTTTTCTCTTTAGGGTATCATGTCATCTGCAAATAGTGAAAGTTTTACTCCTCCATTACCAATTTGGATGCCTTTTATTTCTTTTTCTTGTCTGATTGCTGTGGCTAGGACTTCCAGTACTGTGTTGAATAAAAGTGGTAAGAGTGGACATCTTGTCTTGTTCCTGATCTTAGGGGAATAGCTCTCAGCTTTCCCCATTGAATATGATGTTAGCTGTGGGTTTTTCATACAAGGCCTTTATTATGTTGAGGTATGTTCCCTTTAAAACCTACTTTGTTGAGGGATGGACAACATGAATGGATGTTGTACTTTTTTTGTTTTTTAAAGAGAAGAATATATCATGTATTCTTTTGGCATTTGTCATTCAAATGTAAGATTGTAGGATTTTTATCTTCTTTGATTTTGTATTTATATCTCTTTCCCCTTGTACTAAACAGTTTATCTTTTTGGGTTTTTTTTTTTTTTTTAGGGCAGTTTTGGGTTCACAGTAAAATTAAGCAGAAAGTATAGATTTGCTGTATACTCACTGCCAGTGCACATGTACAACCTCCCTTGCTATAAGCAACCCCCCCACTAAAGTGATACATTTGTTACAGTCAGTGAGCCTACACCCAAAGTTCATAGATTATATTGGAGTTCACTCTTGGTGTTTTATGTTGTAAGGGTTTGGACAAATATAATAATGACATACATCTACCTTTATAGTATCATAGAGAGTAGTTTCACTGCCCTAAAATTCCTTTTTTTGTCTTTGTTATGTTGCTTGTTCTGTTTTTTAAATGATACTGTTTAAAAAATTCTATTTTTAAGTATGCTGGCTTTGTTTCCAGCCAGAGTTGCCAAGTAAACTTTCTTGTTACCCTAAATAATTTCTCTGTAGATTATTTTGTTTTCTATGTAGACACAGTTATACTGCCTATAAATACATAATTTTTGACCGATGAACTCTTTAAAGTCTGTTTTTCAATTTCCAAAGAAAAAATTTAAATCTTAATTAATCTTTTTGTTTCTGATTACTGCCTTAATTTCTAACTTAATTGCACTGTGGTTAGAGGACATGACCTGTATGATGGTTTCCTTTGAGATATATTTATAATTTTTTTATGGCTTGGCACATGGTCAACTTTTGTAAATGTTTCCACATGTGCTTAAGAGGAATATGTTTTTGGGGTACCTGAGTGGTGCAGTCAGTTAAGCTTCCAACTCTTCATTTCAGCTCAGGTTGTGATCTCAGGGGTGTGAGATCAAGCCCCATGTCAGATTCTGCACTTGGTGTGGAGTCTGCTTGAGATTCTCTCTCCCTCTCCATTTGCCCCTCTCACTCATGCTTTCTCTCTCTCTCAAATAAATAAATACATCTTTGAAAAAGAAAAGAGGAATATGTTTTCTCTAATTTGGGGAACACTGGCCTTTTAAAAAAATTTTATTATTTTTTTATTATGTTCAGTTAATCACTGGCCTTTTTATATTTGCTAAATCAAGTTTTTAATTGTATTGCTAAATATGCTGTATATTCACTAATATTTTGACTGATTGAGCCATTGATAATTGAGTGAGGTGCATTGAAATCTTTCTTTTTTTAGACTTGTCAGTTCTTCGAATAGTTTGAAATATGCAGCTCATTATAGAAAACAGTCTAACAGATGACCAAGTACTGTCGTATGTGTTTCTACAATAGTAGTTCCATGTTTCTGAACCTCTTTTGTGGGGATTTTTGTTTTATTTCTTCATTAAAAAACCCAAAACTTCTATAAAGATATACATTGCTTTCTGTATCTGGGGGTTTTTATATGTGTATGAACCCTTCCGTCTCACAAGGTCTGAGCCTCTTGTCCTCTGGTACTGACTCTCTGTCACTCTAATAATGATTTTTTCTTTTCTTTTAAGATTTTATTTATTTTTGACAGTGTACAAGTAGGGGAAGCAGCAGGTAGAGGGAGAGGGAGAAGCAGGCATCCTGCGGAGCAGGGAGTCCGATGCGGGACTCGATCCCAGGACCCCAGGATCATGACCTGAGCCGAAGGCAGACGCTCCACCATCTGAGCCACCCAGGCGCCCCTAATAATGATTTTTTCTTAAAGTGTATTTTTCTGATGTGGATAGAGAACTGAACTTCTTTAAAACACACACACACACACACACACACACACACACACACACACACACATTTGGCAGCTGTATCTTTTTCCATCTTTTGACTTGCAACCTTTATGTGACCTTATATTTTAGGCATGTGTCTTGGAAACTGCAGATAACTGTATGTTTTAAAAATCCAGCAACTCAAATAAATAAAAAGAAAAAAAAAGAATTGAATAGTTCTTTTTAGCTGAATAATCTATGTCAGCTAACAACCAGGTTGAGTGGACTTGTATTTATTGTATTAGTTTACTTGCACTTGCTTCATCTGTTTTATTTTACCTTTTTATTGCTTCATCCATTTTAGATTGTGACATTTGTTCCATTTTTCCTATGCTTTTTTCTTCTTTGCTTCCTTTTAGAAATAATGAATAATTGGTTGTTTATTTGCTTACGTATCACATTTTTCCCTCTACTAGTTTAAAAGCTACGAACTCTATTTCTGTTTTATTTTTTTTTAGTGGTTATCCTTGTAATGGCTATTGTGCATGCATAACAAAGCCTATAGTTATTTTTTACTCTAAATTCCCTTTTGAGCAAGGCTATAACCCTGTAGCCGCAGCTGCAATCATATTTCTCCCAACTTCCTTTGTAGGACAACATTTTAGTCCCTTTTCTAATCTTACAAAGTAGATATTATTATTGTTTTGACTTTATAGAGATCATGTTTATTTAGATTTATCAGTTTCTTGGCTTTCCTTTTTATATAGCATCTTAGATCTTTTTTTATATCATTTCTTTTTTCATTGAAGTATAATTAACATGCAGTATTATATTAGCTTCAGGTGTATAATATAGTGATTCAGCAATTCTTTTTTTTTTTTTAAAGATTTTTCTTTTTATTTATTTGAGAGGAAAGAGAGAGAGCCTGAGTGGGGGTGTGTAGAGGCAGAGGAAGAATGTGGGGCTTGATCCCAGGACCCTGAGATCATGACCTGAGCTGAAGGCAGACGCTTCACTCACTGAGCCACCCAGGTGGCCCTGATTCAGCACTTCTATACATCACTCAGTGCTCCTCATGATAAGTGGACTCTTGATCGCCTTCACCTATTTCACACATTCCCCCACCTACCTCCCCTTTGGCAACCAGCAGTTTTTTCTCTGTATATAAGTGTCTATTTTTTTGTTTGTCTCTTTTTAATTTGGTCAAATGTTTTGTTTCTTCGATTCCACATATGAATGAAATCATGTGGTATTTGTCTTTCTTGGATTTACTTATTTCACTTAGCATAATACTCTCTATATCCATTCATATTGTTGCGAATGGCAAGATTTCATTCTTTTTAATACTGAGTAATATTCTATTGTATATATATATATATACCACATCTTCTTTATCCATTCATCTATCATTGCATATTTGTGTTGCTTCCATATTTTGGCTATTGTAAATAATGCTGCAGTAAACATAGTGGTGCACGTATCTTTTTGATTAGTGTTTTCCTGTTCTTTGGGTAAATACTCAGTAGTGGGATCAGTGGATCATGTGGTAATTCTATTTTTCATTTTTTTGAGGAAACTCCATACTGTTTTCCAGAGTGGCTGCACCAGTTTGCATTCCCACCAACAGTGCAGGAGGGTTCCTTTCTCTCCACATCCTTCCCAACACTTATTATTTCTTGAGTTTCTGATCAGTATCATTTTCTGTCTTTCTTAACTACAGACATTCCTGCTACAACATGATATGTGCATTCCTGAAAATGCCATGCCCTGGAAATAATAGGCCTTATAGTAGGGTAAAGGGCAATGATTCCACATCTGTGCAACTCTGTAACTAGAACACTAACACAGATAGGAAAAACCCTAATCAAATTGAGTGCCAGCAGAGTTAAATCTCTGTTGGTATTGACACCTGGCATCGAGCCTTCAGCCTTGCCCTCTTCTTTGACACGACCTTCCTTAGGGGCGTTTTCTTCCAGTGGAGGCCAGCCTCCTCTTGCACATATGCAGCAGTGGGGGGCGGGGGGGATTAACTGGGGCTGATGGAGTGACTCACGTCTTCCCCGCACTTCACTCTGGGTTTTTGCCCCTCATTCGCAGAGACTTTGTCATTCCCAAACTCCAGTCTTTTTCTCTTCCTCCCTGTAAGAGTGTTGCTTTCTACTGGGTTCTGTTTCCTTGCACTGCAAATAGGTACATGGCCTTAGGGGAAAATCTGGGGGGAATATGGGGTCACCTCTGTGCTTCCCTTCCTCCAAGGTTTGTGGCTTCTTGGCTTCTGTCCAAGTTGATTTGTTCCCAAAGCCTTTAAACACTTACATTATATATTTTGTTCAGTTTTTATAGTTGTTTTCAGTGGGAGGATGAGTCCATTTTAAGTTTCTCTGTCACAGGTCATGGAAATGCTGGGTTAATTTTATAGACTTCTATTCGTTCATTTCTTTAAGATTAATTTTTTATTGATTTACATATTTATATTTAGTTACTTTATATTCTCCATCTAAATTTTTTTTTTTTAATTCTTGTATCTGAAGTCTGTGGGGGGTGTAAACCAATTACTTATTTCTGCTGTCTTTCATCCATGGTGACCTTGCTTCCTGGTCTGTTTGGGGATATTTTTTATTTTGAGTTCATATATGACTGACCTTAATCCACCATTTCTTGGCTGGGGTTTTGTGAGATAATGAAGCCCTATAGAAAATGAATTGATGGACTGCTTTTTCAGTTCTCTCAAGGGTGGCATATAGCTAGTGCCCTTCTGAATGTATAGGAGAGAAATTCTTTCTGTAGCATGGATGTCTGTAGGGCTGAAATTCTCTTCAAGTTGAGATGGGTTGCCCAATCTGTAGGACCAGATGAGGGATGCTTGTGTCATTACATTTGCTTTCTCAGAAGCCCAGGGCACTACCAGTCTGGGCTCACTTTAGCTCTCTTTGACAAGAGCAGTTTAGTATGAACCCTCACGTAGCTCCCTACCTTGTAGTGAGCCCAAGGCTCAGGACCCTTATCCCAGCCTTGGTAGATCATTTCCCCACGAGGTAGTGTCTCAGTTCTTCATCTAGAACAGAGAGGTGATGGCACAAGCTGGTGAGTGCTGTTACGAGGCATAAAGCGCTTGGACCATGTCCAGCATGTGGTTGTTTCTCGTGAATGTTTTCTTCATCCTTGCTCTGTATCTGGCCATTTTGCTGGATGGAGTGTCCTGTTTCATGATTTAATTTTTGTTACTGTCAGGTCTTTTGTTTGTTTGTTTTTTAGTAATCTGCTTTGAACAATGAACTTAGTGTGCTGCAGTTCCATTTTGATCCTCCCCTGTTTTTCTTGGTCTTCTTTGACTTCATTGATGACTTTTGTTGTTGCTGTAAATCTATTTCAGGAGGAGTATTTCCATCCAGTTTCTGGCATCTTTGTTCCACTTATTTTGAGCAGCAAAATTCTTCGAGTCCATATTGGTCCTGCCTTATTGTTATTGTGGAGGAGTCTGAAAAGAAAAACTGTGGTTTTAAAATAATAAACGTTTCTTAATTTAAAAATAATGCATGCTCATCATGGAAAATTTTTTCAAATGTTAAAAGTATAGTGAAGAGAATTAAAATTACTGTCAGCTGTTGAGAGATCACCACAATTATTGTTATTGTTTTGGTGTTATTTCTCTCCCCACATATATTATTGTTTTGGAGTTGAGCTCATCTGGGATGTACAAGTATGCAGCCTTTTTTTTTAACTTACAATATCATAAGCTTCTTTTGTCATTGAAACTATTTGTAGGCATTTTTAATATCTGTAGTATGGTGAATCATGTGAATATTGCATACTTAGTCTTTTTCCTATGATTGTACATTTTGTAATTTTTTTGTTATCGTAGAGGAACTTACAACAAACTCCTTTGTGAATACAGGTTACAGATTAAATCAATAAATAGAATTTTTTAGGACTTTATTGCCAAATTTCTCTCTGAGAAGATTATATAATGACACCATCAGCAGGGAGCTCCTGCTGTTGCTATGAGCTCTTCCACATGCACCCAGGGCTGCTTCTCGGGCTAGCGGTCCTCTCTGGGACTGGCGGCCACACAGGCTCTAGGGATAACCACCCTTGTTTCTGCTGCCTTTTAACATCCTCTTTGTGTTTATGTTTCTTGTAAGAAGTAAAAATGAGGTACAGTAGTAGGCATTGGCTCCAAGTCACTGCCCTGTGTTCCTGGGCATCCCTGAGGTCTTGGGAACTCTGTTAACCCACAAGAATGGAAACATACTTTGGGATAGTGAAAAATGAAAAGTCACTGTGAGAAAAACACTACGTACAGACACCAGAATCTACTTAACAAGAATAAGAATCTACCTAAGAGAATCTACTTAACAAGACATCTTAACCCTGGGTAGTTTGATTAGTGGGAAGGCAAAGGATGGGGGCTTAGGGACCCGGGAATGAGCAGTGAGGAACCGAGCAGGAGCCCATATGAGATGTGGGCTCTGCTGAAGTTCTCCCTGCGTCACCGCCCTGGCTCTGCAGACCTTTGCCAGGGTCCTGAAGGAGAGAATCCCGGGCAGGGTCTGCCTGGATTCCTAGGTTCAGAAGAGTGTCCAGGGCTGGCCCCTGCCCCTCCCTGCCCTGCTGTCCCACGATCCCTGCAGAAGCAGTGGGGCATTGGTGCCTTTTCTCGAGGAGGCACTGAGCCCTGAACCGGGGGTGGGGTGGGGCGGGAAGCCTGCTGGCCCTGGTCTCTGGGGCCGAGGGGCGAGGGGGACTTGGGTGTCAGTAGAACATCTAGACCAGCGGCCCCTAGTGGAGGCAGAGGCCCACAGCCAGCCGCACGGGGCCTGGTGCTGCCCCTGCCCTGACCCTTGTGCAGGGAGAGGTGAGGAAGGGCCTCCAGTGCTGGCTCAGTCCTCAGTGGTGATCTGTCCATGATTGGAGGGAGTCTCATGTGAAGCTGTGTTCTTAGCCACACGCCCTTCCCTGGCTGGGTCTCTGAAGGCCGGTGGGGTTGGGGCTGGGACTGTGTCTGTTTTTTGGGTAAGACCTGGGTGATGAGGGCTTCACATGCACCACACCTCTAACTTGGTGGCCCTGTGTCCTTGTAGGTGGTAATGTGGACCTGGAAGGCCAAGCTGAGGGGAAGAAGGAGGTGGAAGCTGATGATGTGATGAGGAGTGGCCCGCGACCCATCGTCCCATACAGCTCCATGTTTTGTTTAAGCCCCACCAACCTGTGAGTCTCCTTCGCCTGCGCATGCCATGTGCCTGTCCCATGTCTGTGGCCGTGGTCCATGTGCACGGTAGCAGCGTATGCTAGACGTGACCTGGCAGGCACTGATTCTGTGCACTTTACGTGTCCTGATCATCACAGCAATCTGCAAGCACTCCCTACAGATGAGGACACAGAGCCACGGGGAAGGTCCATGCCCTGTCCACAGACACACAGCCAGTCAGCCCTAGTGGTAGAGCTGGGGTTTGAACCCGGACAGTCAGCCCCAGAGCCACTACCCCCCACTGCAGTGACTGTTCATCACAGCACACACGCACCCAGTTTGTGGCCCTCATGTGTCCACCTTCCATCATGCCCACTGCCCACGCATGCATACCTCTGTGCACCATGTTCACTCACACATCTGCCCAGTTTTCTCCCCTCTGTTTATCCTGAAGTCACCAGCATTTCTCATCCACTCATCAGTCCATCTACTGCACTGGGTCACCCAGTACTTACATACTAGCAGCATTTTAGGTGCTGGGAATACAGAGTAAGGAGCAGAACAAACAAGGACCCCGTCCTCGATAAGCTTCTGTGCAAGTAGGAGAGACAGACAGCAAACCAGACAAATAAGTAGGGGGCCTAAGACATCACATGGTGGGAAGTACTAAGAGGAAGCACAAAGCTGCCGGGGGTGTGAATGTTAGGGTGGGAAGGTCAGGCTGGGCGTCAGTGGGAGATGAGATTGGTGAGGAAGGGGAGGGAGACCATCCCTGGCAGTGGCAACAGATAGAGGAAAGTGTGTGGATCAAGGCCACACACTTGGTAGAGCAGGAGGGCCAGAGGGCAGCAAGATCCGATGGAGTCAGGCTGTGCCCTGCGTCCCCACCTGCGTCCCCATCCCTCCAAGCCTGCAGTCTCTTTAGCCAGCCTCCACTCCCTCCCTCTCTTTACGCTTTCACTCAGCACACATTTCCTGGGAGCTGACTCTGCTCCGCTAGGGAGTGTGGCCCCTGCCTGTGAGCACTGGTGTGTGAAGGAGGGAGCAGAGAGGTTGTAGGCAGCTGGGAGTCAGTGGGGACACCGTCAGGCTGTACTTCAGCAGAGTCCTTGCACAGAGCTTAGTAGGTGGTCAAGGTTTTCAGGAAGAGATGGTCGAGATCTGATGATGGTGGTCATGTGGGGAGGTTTGGGAGTGAAATGCTTGGGAAGACATTTTGGAGAGAATCTAGGGAACTGGATAAATTAGATGTGGAAGGGGAAGGAGATGTCAGGGATGACACCCAGAGTTTCTGCATGACGGCTGGGGCCCCACTGAGCTGGGGGCAGGCGAGTGCAGATCCTGCAGAGCAGGGGCAGCTAGTGGATGTCTCATGGCCAGGTGGACTCACCTGACTAGGGGTAGAGCTGAGGGTGGATGGTCAGTCCTGAGATGCAGAAGGAAAGACGCAGAGACAGAGTGTCCTGGAGGAAGGAGGAGGGGTCTGTCTGTACAGAGGAAGGCGTGCCAGGAGCTATGGGGGGAAGGGGCCTGGGAAGGGTGGCTGGGAAGGGTAGCTCTGGTCTGCGTGGAGGCTGGAGTATGGCAGTGGTCATGGCGAAGGGGATAGCACAGTAGTCCCTTCAAGGCAGAGAGAGAGGCGGGTGGGTGTGGCTGGGAGGTGGAAGGTCCCTTCAGACCTAAGACCCTAAGAGTAGGGAAATGGTGGTGAGAGAGAGGGGCAGGTCGCAGAGGTGAGACACGGGTCTGTCCCTGCCGCGCCTGTGTGCTGGTTCTGTGGCTGCCCCTCCTTGTCACCTGGGACCAGCTTCACCGCCCCCCCCCCCGCCCCGAGCGTTCTTCCCAGGCCTCCTGGTCCCTGCTGCTGTGCTGTAGCATTTGTGAGCATCTGAGGGCCTCCTGTTGGTGTATGTCCACACTGTTTTCTGGTGCCCTGTCCACCACTGGGCCCCAGTGTCCGGCATGTGCCCGAACAGAACAGAAAAGTGGTCAGTAATGCTGCCTGGTGCTGCAGGGAGGCAGGTGACAGACACATGCAGCTCTGGGGACCCAGTCAAGCCGGGCCAGCACAGACCCAGAGAAGTTTCCTGAGCTCTCCAGAGAGGCCTGCTGTCCACAGGAGTGCTGGTGTTCAGCCTTGTCCTCTCTGAGCAGCCCTCCCGGAACCCCCTCCCCCCCACCAACAGGCTTTGTAAATCTGCAGAAGGCACCACTGTCCACACACACAGGAGGTGAATGCGTGGGCTGACCCCTGCTGTGGGTTTCTGCAGCCTTCCCACCCCTCTTCCTGGGACACCCGCTCAAGAATCTGAGGCACCATTGGTCACCTGGCCGCTGTCTCCCAACCACAGGGACACTCAGTAGAACTTGGTTCTGGTGTGACGCCTTCCGCAGGGAGAGGCCAGGCATGCACTCCGGTGAGGGGGACCAGCCCAGCTCATCGGTGGGCCTCGGGCGATCTGTGCTTTGCCCTGCAGGCTCCGCCGCTTCTGCCATTACATCGTGACCATGCGGTACTTTGAGATGGTCATTCTCGTGGTCATCGCCCTGAGCAGCATTGCCCTGGCTGCTGAGGATCCAGTGCGGACAGACTCGCCCAGGAACAACGTGAGCACGGCCCTCAGGTGGTGGAGGGACTGGGCCGTGCCAGGGTCCTGTCTGCTCTCTCTGGAGGTGTGGGGTGTGGGGATGAAGGTCTGCGGGCACCTCCTGGTCCAGCCCTGAGTTGCAGACGAAGAGCGGGCATGTGCCTGGGGCCAGAGCCGCTGCTGGGGCAGGGGTGGGGGGGCTTGGCTCACAGGCACACTTGCCAAGGAGTTGTCTGTTCAGAGGCCCGGAGGCAAAGCATGATGCTGCTGAGGTTGTCCAGGCTCAAGCTGTCGGCCCAGCCTTTGACAGTAACCTTCCTGTTGGTTCTAGGCTCTGAAGTACATGGACTACATTTTCACAGGCGTCTTCACCTTTGAGATGGTGATCAAGGTGAGATACGTGGTTGCCCTGGTGGCCCAGTGCTCTGCTCACCCTCCCTCATGACTGACACGGGCTGGGGCCTGTAGCCTCTGATGAGGGCATGTGGTGGGTGTGCCCTGGGTGTGTGCTCAGTGAGAGAATGCGTGCACGTGAGTGTGCTGATGTGTGTTGCAGAGGGCAGAGGCCAATTCACCAAAGATTCACCACAGTGTTACACCAGCTTTGGGAGAGCACCCCAGTGCCGTTCCTGTCTCCACCACCCCGCTAAGGGTTACCAAGGGTTACAGGCTTCCGGGAACATGCAAGTGTGGGCTCAGCCCACCCTCAGGATTGTCTCGTGATGTCAAGCTGGGAAGAGCGAGGGCCCCAGCACCCAAACATCATGGCAAGTGGGCGCTGAAGACTTTTGTTTCAAAGAGCTGTAGTGCTTCATGTTAGGTTACAGACTGACCATTTCATTGTGGTCGCTTCTGTCTCTGAGTGCTGACCGGCATTGCTCCTTTATCAGTGTCTGACAAGTGGCCGTGCGCGTGTGTGCACACACGTGTGCCATCTTTGACTACAGGGCAGCTTAGGATGTGCCTATGGCCTGTGACTTTCGTGTGTGTGTGTGCGTCTGTCTGTCACCTCTGCTTCTTCACTTCCTCTTGCAAACTCATGGGAGAGGCTTTTTTTTTTTGGTCATCCCATTTTATAGACATGGAAGCTGAAGCTTGGAGACATTAAGGTGCTTGCCAGAAATCACAGCTTTAGGGATGGCAGAGCCAGGTCTTCCTCCTGCTTTCAGAGAGCTGACCCTCTGAGGGTCTGGGCAGGGCGTGAGCTTCCTGGCATGGCGTATGCTTGCAGCCCAGCAAGGGGAGGGGCTTCTCCAGGGAATTTGGGAGCCCAGGCAAGATCTCAGCCAGTCATGACCGTGTAGGGATATTTGGATCAATGGCATTGAGGCTTGAAGGCCCACTGAGGCCCTCAGGGGACCTGATCTGAGCGGCATCCTTCCTCCCAACCCCATGAGTCTGGGGCCTGGCCCTGCTTTTCTTTCTGAAATAGTCAGCATCTAATATATGTTTCTCCCCTGAAGATGATTGATTTGGGACTGCTCCTGCACCCTGGGGCCTACTTCCGGGACCTATGGAATATTCTGGACTTCATCGTGGTCAGTGGGGCCCTGGTGGCATTTGCCTTCTCGTAAGTACCATGTCTGCTCTGGGTCTGACTGGGCTGCAGTCCCAGAGCTGTGGTGGGTGTGGGGGTAAGGGAAGGAGGGGGCCCCAGTGGCCTCCTTGGGCTGTCTACTTGGAGCTGGGCTGTGTGGGGTTGAGAGCATCTCAAGGCCCACTTGTGCCTGCCACGGCTTGTGGTTCTGACATTGGGTGGGCAGGCCTCTGGTTTGTTTGGTGCCTGCCTATTGGATCTTTCAGAACAACTCACCTACCCTGACCTCGGCTGCACCGCTTGGTCAGCCAGAACTGGTGGGTATCTTCCCCTGTCGGAGTGTTAGACCTTTGGTTCTCTGACTCCCTAGTGGGAGACACTCAGCTCCCTTGTGGCTGGACCTGGATTGACTCCCTCAGACCCTGCATGGTGGTGGGCATGGGACAGGTGTGGGGGGCTTGGGTGGAGCTACGGAGGAGACCCAGAGATCAGGAAGATCTGAGGGACGTGTCTGCATCTTCTCTGAGCACTCGGGGAGGGCGAGGCCCCCTCACTGACTCTCTTCTCTTTGTCTCTTTGTTGCTGGACTCTCGGTAGGAGCTTCATGGGGTAATGCCTTCCCTCTGCCCCTCACACTGCCCCACATCATAGCCCAGCACGGCCCCTCCTGGGCCGGTTCGCCACCGCGCCTCACCTCCGCTCACCCTCCTCCACTCTCCAGAGTGCATGCTGCCAGGAGCCATGTCCCCAGGCCATGCGTTGCTGCCTCACCTCTGGGGGGCTGGGTTGGGGGCTGGGTCTGGGGAGGTGCCCAGTGAGCAGGGCACCCCAAGTGAGTGCTGGAGACCAGGAATGTGGGCCCTGAGGGCAGTGAGGGCTCTTGGTGGGGGCTGCTGTAACCATGACTGCCAGGATGTTGGTACCTTCCTGAGGTACCTTCCCATGTCTTTTCTCCGGCAAAGAGGCTTGCTTTCTTCTCTCTGTTCTCTGCAGCTGCCTCCCTGCAATGCCCAGCATCTTCTCTGGGGGTCTTCACCAAATTTCTTTGTATGTAAAGTGTCAGTCAGGGGCTTAGGAGTAAGACAGGGGAAGGGGTACAGTCTAGCCGGTGACCTCAGAGCCGGAGAAAGGCACTGAGCTGGCAAGCGAGAAATGAGGCCTCTTGACACAGAACACAGACCACCTTGAGGCCTGTCCCTGCAGAGAGCCCTCCCCTGCAAAACCAAAGCGGTGTCCCTCCCTTCTGCATCCCTCAGGTGTCTGCCCGCCCGCCCTGCCCCCTCTTCTCTCTCTACTGGTCTCAACAGGGCTGCTGGAAGAACCTGGTTTGGGGGCAGGTGTCCAGAATGCTGGGGTGATAGAAACACCTGACACGGTGGTCTGGAGGCTGGGTGTTTCAGAGGGAGTTTGATCTGGTTCTGGATTGTAGGCCTTGGCTGGGTCTTGGGGCAGATGTGAGGGACTGGGGCTCCCCAGCTCTCCTTAACCCACAGATCCTACCTGGACCTCACAGCTCACTTTCCCTAGAGCTGAGCAGGAGCCCAAAGAACACTGCTGGAGGCCCTGTCCCCTCTCCCCATGCGCAGGCTCCTTGGGAACGTGGAGGGAGGTGACCTCTGAGCAGGCTGGAATAGGATCCCCAGTCCTGAGTCCTCAGCCACTGCTGAGGGTGGGGTGTGGCCTGGCTTCTAAGAATTGCCTCCTTAGGCAGTCTATGAAGGTCACTCAGGGGACCACCCCCCACCCCCGATATCTGCCCTGGCTTTGGGTTGGTGAGAAGGCCAGCCCCCAGAGTCTGACAACGGCTGGGCCCCTGGCAGCCTGAGGGAGCCACCTGGCTCTGCTCCGGCGGCTTCCTTTGTGAGGGGCCCGATGTGGGCCCCCTGGTCCTGGATCTCCAAGTTTGCATCTGGTGCCTGGACTTTTCTTTTCCTGACCCCCAGTCTGGGTTTTCTTGTCTGTCTGTCTGTGGGCTCTTACCCCCGCCTCCCTCCCTGTCTGTGTCTGTCTCTTTCCTTTGATATTTCTTTCTTCTTCTGTCCACCCCTTGCATTGCATTGTCCCTTACATCACCTTGGTATTCGTCTAACTTTTTCTCTTTCTTACTCTGCCTCACTCTTTCCCTTCCTTCGTGCCTACCAGCCCTCTCCTCCTCTCCCTCTCAGTTTTACCTCATCTGGAGGAGCGTGGGAGCTGAGCAGGGACAGGCAGGGAGATCCAGACATGTTCCCCTTACCCTTCCTCTACCAGGACTGAAAAGCAAAGAAACCAGCCCTACCAGAAGGCTCTTGCTCTGATGGCTTGTGGGCTTGCAGGTGCTGGCCCTGAGCTAGGTCTGCATTCCCGGGGCCAGCCCCCTTCTCTCCTCTTTATTCCCATTGTTGGTCTCAACATGGCGGCCAGATGAAGCTGGTTTGGGGTGGGTGTTAGGGGACCACTGCATAGAAATGGCTGATGTGGTCTGTGAGAATGGGTTCTTCCCACCTGGAAGCCCAGCTTTCCCTGTACACGAGGTGCTGTTGTCCTGGCCCTGGCCTTTGTCTGTTCAGATGAGGCCTTTGTCATGCAACCCACAGGAGGAGGTGCGGTGGCCTGTGGTACTTGCAGGGCAGAGGCCTCCCTGTTCCTAGGTATTCCCCGCCCTGGGGCCTAAGACAAAATGCACAGGGGAGTGCAACCCAGTAGGCTTTGTGGGAACTGGGCATGGGTGTGCACCCTGCCTGTCTGCATGTGTGACTTCTCCCTTCTAGAGGATCCAAAGGGAAAGACATCAATACCATCAAGTCCCTGAGAGTCTTGCGTGTCCTGCGGCCCCTCAAGACCATAAAACGGCTGCCTAAGCTCAAGGTGAGAGCCTGGAGTTGGGGCTTGAGCAACGTGCAGGGCTGTGCATGTACATGTGAGTGTAGGCCTGTGTGTGCATGTCTGTGTGCTGTGCATGTGTGTGTTGTGTGGAGGCGGTTGCATTGCATGTGAGTGTGCTTACATGTGCGTGCCTGTGTGCGTGAATGTGGATGTGTGCTGTGTCTTGTGAGTGCACGTGTGTCCATATAACTAACCCTGTCTGGCTGTAGCTTCCCACGTGGGACGGGAGGGAGGACCCACACTTGTTTTCTCAGATCACACATTGTGTAAGTGGGTCCAGCTCCCTCAGTTCCATGACTCTCCCCAAAGGGGAGCTTACTCTCCATAGTGCTCTGGAAGGTTCTTCCTTGACCCAGCAGCACCAACAGCTGTTGTAGGGGGAAGGAGGGGCTGCCGAGGGGTGCCTGGGTGGTTAAATTTCCAACTCTTGATTTTGGCTCAGGTCATGATCTCACAGTTGTGAGATGGAGCCCTGCGTCAGGGTCCGTGCTCAGTGGAGAGTCTGCTTGGGATTCTTTCTCCCCCTCTGCCCTTCTCTCCCCTCATTAAATTAAATTAAATTAAATTAAATTAAATTAAATTAAATTAAATTAAATTAAATTAAAAAAAAGAAAGAAGGGGCTTCTGAGAGACGCAGAGGGTCCTGAGGGAGATGCAGGGAGGGCAGGGGGTCCTGAGAAGTGGCTCCTGGGCTGGGCCTGAGGTTCTGGATGAGGTGTGGCTGAGGTTCTGGATAAAGGAAAGAGTGTGAACCCATCTGCCCATGCCTCCCCCTCCAGCACCTCCTACCCACTCTACAAGTCCTGGGAGAGGCAGCGGCAGGTGGCTTCCTGTGTTAAGGTGGTGGGCAGCAGGTCCCTCTGCGATCATGGGCCTGAGGGCCCTGAGGTTCTGAGCAGAGCCCCCCTCCCCTCCAGGCCGTGTTTGACTGTGTGGTGAACTCGCTGAAGAATGTCCTCAACATCCTGGTCGTCTACATGCTCTTCATGTTCATATTTGCTGTCATTGCGGTGCAGCTCTTCAAAGGGAAGTTTTTCTACTGCACGGATGAGTCTAAGGGGCTGGAGAGGGACTGCCGGTAAGCTGAGGCAGGGCCGGGGGCGGGGAGCCCTGTGAGGGCAAGGGCGAGCGGCCTGAGTGGGGTGTACCGGAGAGCTGGGGGTGTGCCTCTGTCCCCAAGGCCACACCGAGGACTTTTGGCTCATTTTCCTCAGCAGAGTCAGGAACCAGCCACTTCTGAGGGAATGTTCTTCCTGCCCATAGACATCGGGGAACACTTGGGGGCCACTGGGGTAGGTACTGGTGTGGATGCTGAGCAAGGCAGTGCGGCCAGCCCCTTCTCCACCACAGGCAGGGGTCCCAGTTGCCTCTGTTCATGCAGTGGTCTCTTGTGTGAGTATGGTACCACGTACTTACCCCTCTGGGCCTGGTGGACATCGGGGGTGTTTCCAGTCAGAGGCTCTCGTGACTCGTCCAGTGCACGTTTGCCGGGAGCACACATACACAGTTCCAGGACGTGTGCAGACCTCACAGTTGGACTGCAGCGTTGTGCACTGTGCTTATGTTCAGCTTCCGCAGGTGCTGCCAAATATGTGTGTAAAATCACGCTCTTGCACACGGATGAGAGCTCCAGTACGCCACAGCATGGGCAGACTTGTGTTTTCTGTCTGACATTGGGCTGGTGGCATTTATCTGTGGTGTGATTTGCACTGTGTGGTAGCCAGTGGTGTTGGGCGCCTCCCCAGGTGATCAAACACTCAGCTTTCCCTGGGAAGGGTCTGTGCAAGCCTTTGCCTGTTTCCCTGTATGGGTTGTCTTTCTCTTTCTGATTGATTTGTAGGGATTTTGTAAGGTCCTAGGTAGTCATCCTTTGTCAGATCTATGGATTATGGTTGTCGTCTTCTCCTTTGTGGGGTGCTTTCAACTTTTTAAAACATGTCTTCTAAAAAACAAAGTCTTGATTGTAGTATAGTCCAATTTATCTCTGTTATATTTAGTACTCTTTGTGTCCTGTTCAGAAAACCTATCTGAAGGTCAGGGAGAAGTCCTCTTATGTTTTCCTCGAAAAGTTTTATTTTTACCTTTCACATTTAGATCTGGGATCTATCTGCGGTTGATTTTTGTGTGTTAGGTGAGGTTTGGATAAAGATAAATTTTCTGTAGATGGACATCCAGTTGACCCAGCACCATTTATTTGAAAAGACCCATCCTTTCCCCCATTTAGTGGTAGCCTTTGTTTTCACTAAGATGTAATTCATGTGATTCATCCATTGAAAGTATACAATTCAGTGATTTTTTAATACATTCACAGATATGTGCCATCATCACCACAATTTTAGAACATTTTCATAAGTTAAAAAAACAGAAAAAGCTCCCATATTCTTTATTACCCACTAGCTCCCCATCTCTAGCCCTAGGCACCCATGAATCTATTTTTTTGTCATATGAACAGATTTCCCTGTTCATATACAGGAAATTGTAAATATGTGGTCTTTGGGGTCTAACTTCTTTCATTTAGCTTCGTGTTTTTGAGGTCACCCACGCTGTAGCGTGTGTCAGAACA
This sequence comes from Eumetopias jubatus, assembly GCF_037043125.1. NCBI lineage: Eukaryota > Metazoa > Chordata > Mammalia > Carnivora > Otariidae > Eumetopias > Eumetopias jubatus. The sequence goes on from NW_028274821.1 coordinate 95,105,778, forward strand.
TCATTCCCTTTTATGGTTGGATGTTATTCCGTGCTATAGATGTGGCACAGTTTCTTTATTCATTCATCTGTTGATGGGCTTCTGGGTTGTTTCCATTTTGGGCTGTTACAACTGATGCTGCTGTGAACATGCATGTGAAGTATTTGTGTGGACAGATGTTTTCATTCCTCTGGAGTGTATACCTAACCCTGGAATTGATGGGTCCTGTGGTGATTCTGTTTACCAGTCTCAGGGACTGCCAGACTTTTCTAACATGGCTGATCCATTTTATATTCCCACCAGCAGTGTGGGAGAGTTCTGATTACTCCACATCCTTGCCAGTACTTGTTATTTTCCTTTTTAAAAATTAATTATAGCCATCCTAGTGGGTATAAAGTGATATCTCATTGTGGTTTTCATTTGCATTTCTTGGATGACTCATGATGTTGAGCATCCTTTCATGTACTTATTGTCCATTTGTACATCTTCTTTGGAGAAATGCCTATTCAGATATTTTATCCATTTTTATTAATCGGGGTATTTGTCTTTTTTATAATTGATTATAATAGTTCTTTATATATTCTAGATTCAACTCCTATCAGAGAGACGATTTTCCAATATTTGGTCCCATTCTGTGTGTTGATGATGTCTCTGAAGCACAAAGCTTTACATTTTGATGACGTCAAATTGACCTACTTTTTTCTTTTGCTGCTCATGATTTCAGTGTTGTGTCTAACAACCTTTCCCTAATTCCAGGCCTCCTGTGTCTTCTTCTAACAGCTTTCTAGTGTTAGCTTTTGTACCTTTAGGTCTGGTCCATTTTGAGTTGAGTTTTGTACATGGCGTGAGGTAGGGCCCAGCTGCCTTCTTTCGCAAGTGGACGCCCAGTTGTCCCACTCTCTCTGTGGAGAAGACTGTTCTTCCTCAATTGGATGGACAGCCCTTTCAAAAATCAGTTGACCATAGACAAATCAGCGTGTTTGGACCCTCTGTCTCTAACCTCTGACCTCGTCTATGTTCTCATCCCCAGGGGTCAGTATTTGGATTATGAGAAGGAGGAGGTGGAAGCTCAGCCCCGGCAGTGGAAGAAATACGACTTTCACTACGACAATGTGCTCTGGGCTCTGCTGACACTGTTCACAGTGTCCACAGGAGAAGGGTGGCCCATGTGAGTGCTCACTGGCTCATTGTGGCAGATCACGCTAGAGCAGAGGGGCAGCTTGGGCAGGGAGTCTCAAACTCTGCATCCGTTTGTGTTCTAGTCTTCCAGCAAATACACCATAGGCTCTTGCACCCACCAGGTAAGACATGGCTCTGCCTTCCAGGAGCGGGCAACCTGGAAAGAGGACGAGATTAAGACAAAGTACACAGCATAGTGATCTCCTGAAAATTGTTTTTGAGTGGCTGAAGGCCAGAGGGAGGATGGGTCTATTTGGTGTCTCCCTGTGCTACCCTTCTGGCCTCAGTTAAGGGTAGACAGAAGGATGTATGTATTCAGTGTCACACTGGATGACTGGGGACTTCCTTTGGGGCTGGGAGGACCCCCGCTCAGAGGGTAGGATCAGTGCTGTGCCAGGAGCCCAGGGCTTTCTAAAGGCAGGTGAAGCTGGGTATGAACTGGTGAGCTGGGCATGAGCAGGTGTGAGCCAGGAGTAAGCAGGGCAGGGCAGAACTCCTGGGCCTCCACCTGTCCTGGGGTTAGGACCTCTGGTCCCTGGAGACCTCCCCTTGATGGCCCTCCAACAGCCCTGAGAACAAGCCCTATAGGGAAGGTAGTCTACCTCAGGAGACTGCGGTCCTGGGGAGCGGGCTGGGGCCCGCCGTGTTGAGCATCCCCTTCCTCTTACCATCTCTGGGCTCAGATATGCAAGCCTCACCTGTGATACAGGTCTTGACTTTCCCGTGGCTCTGTCCTCAGGGGTCCCCCTGACACTTGGTGTTTGCCCTTGGTGCAGGGTCCTGAAACATTCTGTGGATGCCACCTATGAGGAGCAGGGCCCAAGCCCTGGGTACCGCATGGAGCTGTCCATCTTCTACGTGGTCTACTTCGTGGTCTTCCCCTTCTTCTTCGTCAACATCTTTGTGGCCTTGATCATCATCACCTTCCAGGAGCAGGGGGACAAGGTGATGTCTGAATGCAGCCTGGAGAAGAACGAGGTGGGTGGCTCCCTCTTCTGCCCCATGTGCACGTGCGCATTGGATTCTCTGCTGGGCTCCCCGATGGGCAGCATGGGCAGAACCACTGGACTTCCCTTCCGCATGGGACTCGCTCATCACCGCATAGCTGGTGGCCAGCACAGGGACAGGGAGAGACCGAGTGTGGCTGGTCAGGGCTGCCTGCGAGGATGGAAGAGACAGGTGTGGGGTTCAGTGGGTGCTGCAGTGTGGGGTTCCCCCCAACCCCACCATGTTCTCAGTGCTCCTTTGTCCCCGGGCAGAGGGCTTGCATCGACTTCGCCATCAGCGCCAAGCCCCTGACGCGGTACATGCCCCAGGACAAGCAGTCATTCCAGTACAAGACATGGACATTTGTGGTCTCGCCTCCCTTCGAGTACTTCATCATGGCCATGATCGCCCTCAACACAGTGGTGCTAATGATGAAGGTATGTTGGCCCAGCACGGGGGACAGTGGGTGCCAGCTGGGGTGTGAGAGAGAGAGAGAGAGAGAGAGAGAGCCATCGTTGCAGCTGATCACGTCCTGGTCAGCATGGGATGCCTACAGAAGCCCAGTGCCCTGGGTTCTCTGTGGGCTGAGATGGTGAGAGTGTCCTGGGAGGAAACGGGGAGAGCAGGGATGGGTATCCCTACCCTGGGCAGGCGTGCAGTTCTCTCTGCTCTGGCAGGAGGTCAAGGCTGGGGTGTCTTGGGGCAGCCGAACCTGCAGCCAATGGCACTTATTCCCCGTGCAGTTCTATGACGCACCATATGAATATGAGCTAATGTTGAAATGCCTGAACATTGTGTTCACATCCATGTTCTCCATGGAATGCGTGCTGAAGATCATCGCTTTTGGGGTGCTGGTAGGTGCCTTGGCTCCCTCTTGGCCTTTTGGTGGTCTGCATTCTGGCTCCCTCTCTGTAGGGGGGATCTTCAGGGACTTGTAGCTTAGAGCTGGGAATTCCCCAAGCCCCCAGAGCAAATGTGACATTGCGGGGGCTCCTGAGGAAGGGGCTGCTCCAATACCCTGAGCTGCCTGAGCTCTGCCCCGAGCCCAGTTCCTGGAGACAGGCGGGGCCAGGCTCCTCCTCTTTGGACACACAGCTCTCAGTTCTGCACCTGCCCAGACCCACAGGGGTTTGCTTACCCAGCTGTGGTGTCCCCCCTGGGTGGCCCATCTGTCCCTTTGCTCCTTTCTTGATCAGGGGTACTTCCTGCAACTCCTTGCCTGGCAGAACGCTTACCAGCCTCTAGCAGTAACTGCTCTTTTTTCTCTCCAGAACTATTTCAGAGATGCCTGGAATGTCTTTGACTTTGTCACTGTGTTGGGAAGTATTACTGATATTTTAGTAACAGAGATTGCGGTAAGTAGTGTTTCCTGTCCTTCCTGCAGGGCCCCAGAATGGTTTCCTTCCAGGCAGTGCTCCTCAGTGCACCTCCAGGTCCTGAGTGTTAGCCCCTTCTCTCTTGCCAGCGTTCCCCAGGAGCCCCTGGAAAGAAGGAGGCTCCTCTCCAGAGGTGGAGTTGGGGATTGGGTATTGTCTTGGGAAATGCTTTCTCTTGGATAAGAAAGTGGTTTCCAAAAGGTCCTCTAGGCTGGTGGTCTGAGAGTCACCTGGGAGCTTCATTGTAACAACTGACCAGGAAGACAAGAATCTTTTAAATCTGTGTGTGTCTGACAAATCTAACAACTTGGCACCAAAGTACATGAACTAAAACCAACAAGAATTTAGAATATTTTAGACTATTAGGTTTGTTTTACGTGTGTGTGTGTGTGTGTATGTGTAAATAAAATGAGATACTCATTCATATCAAACATACACAGATTATATGTAAAAACTGACCAAGTGCTAAAATATGAAATTGTCTCGACAAATTTCAAGGAATCTGAATCATAAAGCAATATTCTTTGAGTACAATGCATTACGTCAGAATTAAATGGCAAAAAATCTCATCTCAGTCCTAAGGTGACTTCTCCCGGAGCAGACACTTAAGGTGGGGTTCTTGTACAAGTCATTTCTTAGGAAGCACTCCCGGGCAAGACCATGAGAGGGAAGTTTGGGGAAATGGACAGCTAAGAGAAGGGGGATCAGAAATGGATCTGGAGCCAAGTGCCGGGGTGCATCTGGGTCATCCCCAACGGAGGCTTGGAGACAGGGTGGTCACCCCTCAGAGCTGCAGAGCTCATGCCTCTGTACGGATTAGTCCACAGCTAAGGGCTGCACCTGGGGGCTGCAGTTGTCAGATACCTCCAGCCCTTCTGAGTGCACCCCACGTGCAGGCAAAGCAGGCTCTGGCACCACTGGGGAGGGAGGAATATCAGACTCCTTGGTAACAGCACCGCACTGGAGTGCACGAGTGTCTGCTGTTACCCTGGCCCCACTCAGCTCTGCCCACGTCTCACACTGGGTTCACTTCCCTCCTTCTTCAGGATGATGCTGGTCACGATGTGTGGGAGAAGAGGGTGGGTGACCAGCTAGAGTTAGTCTGAGTTAAGTTGATGTTCATTAACTTATTCTTCCTAACCCCTTTTGGGGTCCCCTGACTGGTGGCCAGCCTTCTGCCACTCTAGTTGCTGGGCGGGATGAGGCAGCCCACACTGTCACCCTATGAAGCCCAAGTCCCTGCTTGTCACACCCTTGTGTGGTTCTGGCTGCCATAGTAGTCCAGTCGCAATTAAGACTGGTCATAGAGCACTAGAAAGGCCCTAGTGAACCCCCTGATTTCCAGATAGACTTCTTCCTACCCTATGTAATGGTAGCTCTGCCCTTCTCCATTCCCAGCATCCAGTACCCTGGCCAGCCTGGACACTCTGCTCTGCCTGCTGATCTTACGGCATGAGGAGCACAAGTGACAGGGGCCCACCATGACTTTGGTGGTCCACAGTGGAAGTCTTCCCTACCCCTTGAGCCAGGACCTCTAGATTTGCCAAACCTAAACTTATGGAGATGATGAGAACAAAGTCTGACCTGGGTTGCTGGAGGATAGTGAGAGGGGCCACCCCTACTTCCACCCCTTGCTTTCTGGATCTGTGTGACAGTTGGACACCCAGTACCATCTCTTGTTTGTCAGTTCATCCTGAAGGACAATATCCCAACCCTGTGAGGTACATCACCAAGCCAGCATTTAATCTGTGTCTTTAAGAGGCTTTTTCAGTGTTTTATGAGGTTTCCACCTCCTGAATGATGTTGAATATTATATGCCAGTGGATCCTGAGTCACCTGTTCCTTTTGTACCTGCTTCTGCTTGCTCAGTTTGGAGTCGATGTTATGTGGAATCCAATATGGGTGAATCCCTGGTACTGGTGTGGGCCAGGGTATTCCATGGGCAAAGACAAACCCACACCCAGAGTATGAGTGATCCCAGTAGAGACACATCACTGCCATTTCCAGGTGAAAGATTCTCATGTAAGCAAATTACCACCAAGTGGCTGGCTGACAGCCTAAAGCATGGTGCATTGTAGAGGCCTCGTTGACTTCTCATAGTGGGCTGGGTGTTTAGTAGTTGTCATGGCTGGATCAGCCCAGCCATGGGCTCAGGCACGGCCTTCATCTCAGCCATCATGGTCACTCCATTCATGGATCTACTATGTGAACACTGGGGCTGGTGAGAATAGAGGCTGGCTGTCATCTGTTGGGTAAACCATCTCAAGGCCTGGTTTTTAGTGCCCCTACAGCTGTGGATGCTCTGTGGTGGTCACTGATGTGTAATACAAGGACCTGCATGTCGCCTCCATTCCCTAGGCCCATCTGGATGCCTTTCCCCAACCTTTGTTCCCTCCGGAGCCCTGGCCAAGCTTTAGCTCTTGCCTAAGGTCCTGTAATCCATACCACAGGCAACTTCTTTCTCCATCCGTGCCATGGCTGCTCAGGTTCACCACCTAGAACTCTGCCTCACCACTGTCTTCCAGCTCGTCTCTGTGTGGGGTTCTAGTGACACCAATGTATTGAGCCAACGGCTTCATGTAACAGGCTTGAGTTTTTCCTCCTGGCTTTAGTGATCATCCCATGATATGCTGGGGTAGGAGTGAGCTAAGGAAGACAGGTGCAGCAAAGGTGCAAGGCCTGGGGCACTGGGCCACCTGTCATGAGACTGTGTCCTCTATTTTGAATGAGGTAGGAAGAGGGGTGACATAATCTGGCTTTTCAGACCAAACCTCTGGCTGAGAATAGAGTGCAGGGCACAGGCAGAAGCAGCTAGGCAAGTTAGGGCTTAGTTGGGTTATCCCAGAAACAGACCCCAAGACAGGAGTTCAATGCAAGTCATTGATTTGGGAGGTGATCCCTGGAATGCTAGGGGAACAAGGAAGTGGGCCAGGGAGGGGGGCAGCCAGTACATGGTCCTATGAAGCCAGGTACCGCTGTGGGTCCTCACTGGGAGCCCTGAGCCTCCATTATCCCAGCAAGGGGCGGGGTGACGGGGGTATTTTTCAGCAAGTGCTGTTAGCTACTAGTTGAAGGCTGCTGGGGAGAGGGGGCCAGAGAATGTTAATTCTCATGTCCTGGCCTGGGAAAATTCTCAGGAAAAAAAGATGTGGATGCTGACAATTGAGTATTGGGCCTGTGAGGATGGGAGTGCCACCGAATGCCACAGCAGGGAGCCCGGCAGAGGGTCTAAGGTGAGAGACCGTCATTCTGGATGTATTTTCCAGTAGAGCTGCAGATGGGCCACATGTCTGTGAAAGTTGAGCAAGAATGGCGTCAAAGTCTGAGCACTTGGGAATGTGGATTATCATTAATTGAAATGGGAAAGACTGTGGGTGGAACAGGTTTGTTGTGGACTGTTTGTACATGTGGACTGGATGCAGTTTGTACATGTTAGATTTGAGTTGCCTGTTGGCCTCCCTGAAGGAATCATCCAACAGGCCGTTGGACAGATGGGCCTGGAGTTTGGAGAAGAGATTCATGCCAGTGTCATAGGATTGGGAACCATGAGCATATGAGATGATATCAGATCCATGAGACTGAATGAGATCAATAAAGGAGAGAAAAGAATGAGCTACTGAGTTCTATGATGCACCAACATTTAGTGACAAAGGCGTGGCCAGAGGGCAGAGAGGTTATCCAAACCATTAGCAAAGGTTCGTGTGCAGAATGTGCAAGGCTCTTCTGTGAATCATTAAGACAAACAAAAGCAACCGAATGGAAAAATGACTGAAGGCATAATTGGGCATTTTACTAAAAGAATAAGAAACAGAAATGACCAATTAACATAGGAAAAGCTGCTCACCCTTATTTGTAATTAAAGAAATGTAAAGTGAAATGACATTGAGATGCCATTTCACACCCTCCGGTTTGTCAAACGTCAAACAGGAATTCCAGCCATGGCAATGGTTAGCAAGTGGGACAGCCAGAACCTCCACGCTACTGCTGGGGGTGTTCGTTGGACAACATTTTCGGAAGTGTGGCAGTCCCTGGAAAGCTGGACATATGCATGCCTGCAGCGACTTAGACACATAAGCCAGAGGGTGTCTGGGCAGGTGACCTGGAGACACTTTCACACAGAGGGTCGTGGCTACCTTGTTCACAGTAGCAGCGGAACGCACTGATTGTTAGGGGACGTGAACGTAGTGAAGTGCCGCATGCACTGGAGGGTGGTGGTCTCCACATCAAGAGGGATGCTTTTCAGAAGCAGAGTTTGCTTGCCGTCAGCACAAGTTTGCCCAAGTCCGCGAAGGCTGCATACGGTAGCGTCCCATTAAAAAGGCTAAGAAAAGTCAAGTATAACGCATTTTAAGAGTTTGTCATAAGACAGTAAAGAAAAGCAATTATTAACAAGAATTAAGGGTAGCAACTACATCTGGGGAGGAGAAAGGGAGACAGGACGGGCTTCAAAAGTAATGGTAACATTCTGTTTTCTTTAAGCTGGGTGATGAATATATGGACATTTTATGATTTTTCTTTGAAAAATGTGCATCCGTACACATATTTATACATATTCTTTTGTGTATGTGGTATGTTTTATGGTTTTAAAAAATTAATAATCCAAATAATGCGGGGAAAGTTCTGAGCTGCCATTTTCACACAAAAACCAAGGATGTTCTGTCACACCAATTGCCCAAGTGCTTCTTATCCAGAAATAGTTCGTACCAGTGTGGTTTCTGGGAGGAGCAAGCTGGCTGCTGATCCTTACGGTCCCCGTCCTTGGACACAGGCATCTTTGTTCCCTGGATAAAGGGATCCAGACATTGTGCTCCTGTCTGCAAGGGCACAGCTCTGGGGGTTTCTTCATGTGTGTGCCTCCTCGCCCAAGAGGGCGGACTGATGAGCAGGCATCAAGGGTGGGGGTTGCCAGACATGCAGAGAGCACGACGCCCAGCTGTCTTGCAGGGAAACCTCCACCTCCAAAGAGGCCCGCACACAAGGCAGAGACCTTCTGTAGCGCAGGTGGCTGGAGCAGCCCAGTGTCTGGACCTCAGATGTTGGACACGCAAGGCCAAGGAGGCTTGTGATTGTATCAGACCTTGCTTCAAATAAGCCCTCCATGGCTGCTGCCATCGGCCCCCGATGCCTAGCAGGGCCGGTGGGAGGGCTGAGGAGCCGCTTGGCTTGGAAGCTCTGCTGTGTCCTGGCCGCTGGTGCTCTCGGAGCTCAGTCCTTCACCCAGTCCTGCCGAGAGGGGAAAAGATGAAAGGAAGTCGTCATGTGGATTAGTGGTGTCTTTATTTTTGTTCGTTTGTAGTCACTTCATATGTTACTTTGTGAATGTACTTTTTTTCCTTAGGCAAAAATATGAGTGTCAGTTCCCACCACCAACTTAATCAAAATAGAGTAATAGTCTTAACCAGGGTCATGTAGAGACAGCATTCCCAAGCAAACATAAAACTGACATTGATTTCTTTGCCTGGAAATAAAAAAAATAAGTGTCTGTGAGTCATCTTTGGATTTGCATTACAAACAGGAATGCAAATGAATGCCACCCTGTCTGCATAACCTACAGATTTCAAAAATATGTTTTGATTTGATGCATTTTAAGCCAAATATGCAAAGTTTACTAAAATCCTAAAATTTTCCAGTGAGGTATTCAAAGTTTGAGTTTTTGCTTGTGTTGATGACTCATTTTCTCTTTTGTTTTCTGTTTTTGTTCTTGATTTACCTTAATCTACCTGCTGACTCACGCCATCCAACCAACATACAACGCGAAAACCATGTCTCCGTCTGTATGTTGCGCACCTGCTGCTCAAACATCCCAATTTGTAAATAATATGCAAATATCCATCCATGAAAACATCACATATAGGAAACGGTTGGTTTCATGACTTTCAACAGTTCTTAAAACTCCTTGCTTTGCTTGCTCTCCTCCTGTTCTTCCTTCCATTTCCTGTGACCCCTCACCACTGCCTTCCTGAGGGGTGTGGTCAGAGACTGGCAGTACACCCATCCCCTCTGGCCTCTTCTTCTCGGCTCCTGGGCTCCAGCAGGGGCTTCTGAAGGCCCTCCCAGGAGCCACTGGATTCAGGAGCTGGCCTTGGGTCTAGAGAGGAGGTGTAGGGTCTTCTGAGTGAAGCGGCCAAGTGCCCAGTGTTTCTTGTCAGGATCGGGTTCAGAATTGGGGAGATTTTTGTAGGACATGAGTTTGGACCTGATCCTACAGAGTCCATGGTTTCTCCTGCACCGTCTCCCTTCTGCTCCCTTCCCCACCGTACCAACATACAAGGCTGGTTCTCCCCGGTGGCCTCTGACTATGTCTCCTGTAACATTCTCCCTGGACATGCCCTTCCATAGGGAACCCTCTCTGGGTCTCAGGGCTGGAGGGGATTGGAGATTTTGTCTTCATGATTCAAAAAGGGGTGGTGTAAGGCCTGATGGAGTGGGAAGAGGGTCTGCCCCCAGAGACAGTGAAGCTCAGGGCTCTTGCACCCAGGCATCATTGATCCACTTGTGCACCCTTGCTCAGTGAGCTCGTGTGGAGTGCAGGTAGCATGAACTGGGGCTTCCTTCCAGGCCTTCAGGGATGTTTGCGAGGAGAGCAAAGATTCCAGGAGCAGATTAAACTGAAGCTGTGACTGGAGATTCACATAAAGTAGCAAATATTTGAGATTCCTGTTACAAAACGAGCATTAATGATAAAGTGTTTCACAAGTGGAGCAGAAGATCTTGAGTTGTGAGAAAATGCCATTTGACGCCACAGAAATTTTCGACTCAGGCCATTTCGTGGCCATTTCCCATCCCCTTGGGAGGAGCACCCCCCGCCCCCATGCCCTTCCTCATCCTCCAGAGCACACATCATCACCTGACATGCTGCGCATGTTGGGGTATACAGAGCTTTTTTTTTCTTCATCATTGTCCCATGAGAACAAAGCTGATTAGGAGAGCAGTTTGTTGCAGCATAGACTGTGGCTCCCAGCAGATGTGCACAGGTCACTTTGCTTGACCCTGACTGGAAACAGTGATGTACTTGGATGAAGGAGATGCCGATCCGGGTCTGAGGCCTGTTGATCCCCTTTGTGGGGGCCATGTTTCACAATGCTCGGCGTACCTTTAAATCCCTTAAATCCGGACTCCACTGTCTGGGCACAATGTCCTAATGTCTCCATCTTGTGGATGAGGAAGCAAGGGGCTCAAAGGAGCCAGGGACCAGTGTACCCTCAAGGTGAATCAGCTACCACATTGAGAGGTGCGATGATGCATCTTTGGGGTGCTCTAGACCTGTCCTGATGCAGAGGCAGATGGCAATAAGGAAGGGTGTGGCTTTGAATTAGTGGGGGAAGTAGTAGGTGCTCTCTGGTGTGACAGAAACCACGGACTCTGGGAGGATGGGGCAAGCTATGTCCATCTCCAAGGGGTTGGCCGAGGCCAGAGGCGACTATGCATAGCCGTGGGAGGCTGCCGTGTGCTTGCTGCCCCCTGCTCTCCTGCATGCGCTCGCATGGCGTTGCCTGGCAGCTCCCACCCTGGGCACAGCCACGGAGTGCTCTGGCTGCCACACTGTGCTCGGAGTATCTGTGGCTGCTGTCGCCATCTGTCCTCATGGCTCTCTAGGGCTGTCTGTCTGTTGCCACCCCCACCCCTCTCCCGAATGCCCACGGGAGCCCCGAGAAAAGACATCTGGGAGGAGGGGTGAGAACGTGAGTCTCAACAAAACGTAGCAGGTGACTTGAGCTTTGCGTTCATGCACTATGTGGATGGACAGTGCCTTCCCCTGCCTTGTCTTCCGTCCCTTCTTTCTCACCCAGAGCCTCGATTTTCCCCAATATCTCCAGGAAATCTTCTCGTCTGTGCCAGTGGCCTGAGCAGAGCGCTTTGGGCTGGGCAAATGATAACTGTGTTATCACAGTCTTGGCCCCTCCAGACCCAAGTGAGCAGGTGCTTTAGAGGCCGGGCCCTTGGAAGCTCCCTCCCATTCCTCTGCTTTATTGTCTTGTACAAAGGATTTCCCAGCACTGTAGACAAAGTCTCCCTTCCATCTCTGTGCCCATCCTCCCAAGGTGACTGGCTCATTTGAGAACCTGGGGCCCACGGGGCAGGGGTGGATGTCTCTTGGCCATCCTGTACCACTGAGATTCTCTTTCCCCAGCACAAGCAGGTGAGGGAGCTCTAGGCAAACTGTGTGCCCTCCAGGGTCACACCTCAAGGTCCACTCCTGCCTTCTTGCTGATCTGGACCACAGTCAGCACCTCCTTGTGACTGCCAGACCTCCCACCCCATGGCTCCGACATCTAGCCCTCCAGCAGAGACAGTCTAGTCTCCAGCCACCCCGGTGGGAACTGAAGAGGCAGACAAGGGCTGGGTTGGGGCCACTGTCCTTAGAAGTAAGAGTGAGACCTGCCTCTCCACCAAAGGCCTCAGCCCAGCCTAGAGCAGATGGGCAGCCCTGGAGGGAGGGCGGCCAGCTCTCCCCAGGCTCCCCATGCCTCCTGCACGTGCTCTCCTACTGCTGCTCTCATTCAACATGTCATGTTCTTTTCTCTTCATTTGACCACTGAATCTGGCGATACGATGTGTCTAGGCCTGAGCTGCTTGCATATGTTAAAACACCAAAGTGGCAGGAAGCTGCTGTCAGGCTGCGTGCGGGCACCTGGTCTCCAAGCAGACAGAGGGTGGGAGACTGCCCAGGGCCACAAGCACCCCCACGTCATGGACATCGTCCAGAGCCGTGCTCCCTGAAAGGGATGTGCCAATAACTCAAGGCGCCCTTGGGCCAGGGTGGAAGCCTCACTCCCAGGTAATCTGTGGAGTCCAGAGTTTATTGCTTCTTTTTGTGCTTGATTTTGAACCTCTTGGATGAGGGAGCAGTGTTAGATACCCTGGGATCTCTGGAGTTGAGACCATTTGCGGATTTCATAAGTGGCTTCCGTGGTGTGGGCAGCAGGATCGCCAACACTTACCCTTCCTATGGTGACTTGTCTGCAGGCACCAGGAGCAGCCCCAGAAGAGATGTTTGCCCCTCTGCCAGGTCCCAGGCAGCAGGGGCTTTGCTAGCCGTATGGAGAAGTGAAGGGCCCTTCAGAGGCTCTCGGTGAAGAAGCAGCCCTGCCCGGCACTTGGACGGCTTGGCTGTGTCTTGCAAGAGGCGGTCAGTGTTAGAGGCCCATCCACAGTTGGTCTCCTGGCTCCACCTGGCAGCAAGGAGCTGCTTCTGAGAATTTTTCTCTCTCTCCCTCCCTGTTGGGTGCAGGGGGGCCTAAAGCGGAGGGGTTTCTTTGATTTGCTGCATGAGAAGTGATTTGCAATGACAAGCTTTACTTTTGGAAGGTTTTCTGGTGGCCGATTGCTGCTTATACTGTAGAGCAGTGACGTTTTGTTCGATCTCTCTTTGTATCCACTTTTCTTCGGGACCACAGCACGCCAGGGAGAGGTGGGTGGGGAGCAGCACCTGCAGTTGCAGGAGGCTGGTCTCCGCAGGTTAGAGAACAGCCTCTCTTCCCTACAGAACAATTTCATCAACCTCAGCTTTCTCCGCCTCTTCCGTGCTGCCCGGCTCATCAAGCTGCTGCGCCAAGGCTACACCATCCGCATCCTGCTGTGGACCTTCGTCCAGTCCTTCAAGGTGAAGCCCAGGCACGGCCCTTGTGCCCTGACCCTCCCCTGTGTGATGCACAGTGCTGTGGCCACCACCTCCTCCTCGCCACCAGAGCAGCCCCTCCTCGTGGAGGCTCCTTGTTGGCACCCGTTATCCTATTGTAGTTTACAAAGACATTTTAAGTGATCCAGAGAGCATCTTGGTAATGCTCACTGACTCTGAGGTGGGTTCTATGACTGATTATAGACGAAGGAACTGAGGCGGTCTCTTGGTGGAGGGGCTTCATGGTCAGTGGGGGTGGATTTGCGGTCGCTGGGGTCTGGGTGGCCCCAGAGACCCGGCCACCGTCCACTCTGCAGATGAGGCCCGAGCAAGGTAGCTGGGCAGCCCTCCCTGGAGCTGCCCTGTCCTCTGTATGTCTCCACAGGCCCTGCCCTATGTGTGTCTGCTCATCGCCATGCTGTTCTTCATCTATGCCATCATCGGCATGCAGGTGGGTGCGGCTGATGGGACAGGGAGCAGAAGGGGCCCCTGTGCCCTGGGGCAGAAGGGCACTGATCATGGTCATCAAATGGTATCAATGACAGATTGGCACTTGGGGAACATTTCCATGTTTGAAGCACTTTATGAACTTAATTCTCAGAAAGGCTGTTCTACCGATAAGGACACAGAGGCTGGGCACCACGGGTTTGGTCCTGTCACCCAGAGTCCACTAGTGAGGCGTAGCTCCACCGTCTGTGGGAAAATGCTCTGCTGTGCTCCTGAGTGGAACCCCATTGGGCTGTTAGGGTGTTGATGGGCATGTTTGATTGGGTGCCGGGCCCCCATGGTGGTGGAGCTTTTGAGCACATCTGCCTGGTGCTGAGTGGCCTGCAAAGCACCAGCTGGTCATTCTGTTAGTCCAGAGAGTTGACCTGATCCTTTACAGGAAGTTATATATTACAGAAGAAAAAAGTCAACAGGATCACACCAGATCACTGTACTGTCAAGTTCAGCTTGGATAAGTTAGAATGCCTTTATTTTGCCAAAGAACCCTTTGTCAGCTACTTGGAAAAACATTTAAAAGACAAAGCAGTGTTCCAGTTTTAAATCTTTGGCATCTGGCCACTTTTCAACAGTAGGATGGGAGATGGATCCAAATGTTAAATTATAGTGGGAGAAGCCATTGTCTTAAAGGGTAGCTGAAAACTGATTTTTAAACTCGATTTCAGGGATTGAAAAGGTTCTCTTCCTTTAAAATTTGCTGAGATCTGATGCTATTTAAAAAATATATATATTTGTGCCTGCTTTGGTTTGGGAATTTATAAGACCAGAAGGGTCACTGATCTTTGTTTTTGGTGAATATGTGATAGTTCATAAATTTTTCAGCCAGATTCCAGATTTTAAGCCAAGTACAGTTACTGACTTGTTTGCATTCCTAACCCTAAAAATAAATCAATTAAAATGGATAAAAAGCCCGTTGTGATATTTGCACAGAAATTTAGAAAGAAACTTTCAAGTTGACCTCATAGCTATTACCAATGAAATTACTGCTTCGGAGTCATTGATGACAAGATGAAATTTCAAATGCTTCCTGTCTTATATATAGCGCAGCACATGTAAACTTAGCTCCAGGTGGCATTTTTACTCGGCATGCAGACTTGCAGGTGTAGACATGCGGAACTGGGCAGGGGGGCGGGCAGTGACGTGTTTGGCTGAAGTGCTGACCCCTCCAGCCCCTGCCGCAGTGGTGGTGGCTAAGGGCAGCGTCCTGTGCCCTGTGGGTCCTCACGTGCACATATCCTCTTCTGCCTGGCCACAGCTCCTGAGGACCCAACAGTACCAGCCTGTAGCCTTCTTTCTCATTTCAGGTTTTTGGAAATATTGCCCTGGATGATGACACCAGCATCAACCGGCACAACAACTTCAGGACGTTTTTGCAAGCCTTGATGCTGTTGTTCAGGTGTGTTGTTTGGGGAGTCAGCGCAGGCTCAGAGGCTCCTCCGTTCAGGAGGGACAGGGCATGTGCCGACCCAGAGGGCCACCCCCTCCGACCCCCAGCTCGTGCTGGCTTCCCCTCAGTGGGCCTTCCCAGCTTCTTCTCCCCTCTTCCTCCTTCCTTCCCTAAGGGTTCCTGGGCCTCGGGACAGATGGAAGGGAAGTCCATGAGGGAGGTCAACCTGAGAGCCCCAGGTGAGGCTGGCCTTGACCATCTCAGCTCAGATCCCTGGGGGTGGCCAGAAGGCCTCTGGTAAAGCTGCAGCCAAGGGTCTGGGAGGACAGAAGGTGTCCAGCAGGGCCTTTTTCGGTGTGCTGGCCATAGGCTTTGCATCTGCTCACCTTGTTGACTGCAGGGTCTGTGGGATCGGGGGCGGGGGCAGGGGTGGGGGCAGGGCAGGGGGACACAGAATGTGCTACTCAGGGACCCAAGGAGCTCAACTGGCCAGAGTGAGTGCCTCCAGTGCCCCATGGCTCAGAGGACTGCAATCCCCTAGGCTCCAGACTCCAAGGCAGGCAGAGTAGCTTGTTTCTGGCTCAAGCACCTCCCTGTGTGCTCAACAGGGCTGCATGTCAGCTTCTGTTCCAAGACGTGACACACTCTCTGTGGCCCATCCTGGCTTGGGGGCTGTGGGGAGGGGGTGAATGTGTCTCACTGCCTCCGTGTCCCCTTCGTTAAGGCAAGCCCACCACATGACCCTAGGAGGGAAGAAAGGAGCGCTTCGCAGGGACTTGTGGAGGAGGGGTGCTGACATAAAACCCTGCCTGAGGTGCCCACACGCGTGTTTGTTCATGCAGATGCACCAGGATGCTGTGAGGCCTGTGCTGGGAGATGCCCAGCGTGGTGAATCCCAGGCAGATGCATCCAGGGCCCGTGGAGGTTCTTCTTTTTATGGAGGGAGATCAGACCGATCTGCTTAGCTAAGCTGCCTGGAGAGAGTTGTCTGACTCTTGTTTTTTTATCAGATGGACAAGTATCCTTAGGCCTACACTTTCTCCAAATGACATCATTTCTCTGGACTTTAGCTATTACGTTCATTTCATCTCGTCATTAATTAACGTCCTGCCTCCTGCTGCAAGAGTTGAGGCAGGCCTATGAAACCAGCCTCAGTTTTAAGTCTTTGTTCTCAAAGATCTCTTTTCCTCCCTGGTCTCTGTGTCACGTGTGAGCACCAGTATCAGTCAGGCCTGGCATTGGACAGCTGCCCTGCAGGAAAAGCCCCCTACTCCTAGCCATCGTTAATGGGAAGTGGGCTCCACTTGTGCCGAGAGCTGGCCATGCAGGCACACCAAGTCGGGGGGGGGCGGTGCCCAGGCCTCTGGTCTGCCTGCTAGTCTAGTGCACATCTGGCCCTCATGCTGGCTGCATACCCAGGGACAAAAGTCCATGAAGAAAGGTCCTCCAGGGTGGCCGCTCAGGCTGGTGGGGTTATTCTTGGTGTGTTCCGGAAACAGCAGACGCTGGTGTGGCTGGAGTGGACTGAGCAGAGACCACGGGGAAAGAGCAGGCTGCGAGTTTCACAGAGCTGTGGGCAGTTGTGTGAATGTTGGCTTTTGCAGTGAGTGAGGGGTCATTGAGAGGAAAAGTGACCTGATCTCACCTGTGTGTAGTGGACCCACTTGGCTGTTGGGTGGGGCAGAGCAGGAAGATCCGTGAGGAAGCTATTGCAGCAGCTCAGGGGAGGTGGTTGTTGCTTAGCCCAGGGTGCTGAGAAGTGGTAAGAGTCTAGCTGGTTTTTGAAGGTAGATGAGCTGATGAAGCTGGTGAGAAGGAATGGAGGCAGGGATTCCTGCAGTATATTTGGCCTAAGAAACGGGATGGAGCCCTCATTTCTTGAATCAGGGAAGGCTGGGATGGCACATGCTGGGTGAGGGAGGCCAGGAAGGGCTGTGTTGGCTTCGGGGTGCCAGAGGTCCATGAAGGGGCGTTCACCACAGTGCTGACTTTTGGTGCAGTGCCTTGTTTTCAGTAACTAGTTCTTTCCGAGTTAATGATCAATTTGAAAACCTAATGCCAGAGGATTCTTTTTAAGAAGCAGGCATCTCTTACCTAGACCTTACATATGAGTGGGTTCTCTGTGGGAGGGAGCCCAGGGAGGGTATAGCTCTTCTGAGATTTCTTCTCAGGCTGGCCTGGGCCTTCCTTTGTGGGTCTCATGGCTCTGCCCTTCTTCTCAGGAGTGCCACTGGGGAGGCCTGGCATGAGATCATGCTGTCTTGTCTCAGCAACCAGGCCTGTGATGAGCACGCCAATGCCAGTGAGTGTGGGAGCGACTTTGCCTACTTCTACTTCGTCTCCTTCATCTTCCTTTGCTCCTTTCTGGTAAGTCCTGGTCACTGTGCCCATGTGTCCACCTGTCTCAATCCATCCCAGGCCCCCCCTCCATCTCTCACTGATCCCTGATACTGATTCATGTCATATTACAAGCGGATTCTGTGTTGATGGTCCTGTTTCCCCAGAGACGATGACCTCTAAAAGGACCCACTCTGTCATGAGCTCCTGTGGGCCTTGCCTTTCCTTCTCAGAAAGGGTTTTAAGTTTCCACGGGACAACTGTCCTTTAGTCTTTAGCCTCTGCCATGGTGATGAGTTACAAAGAAGCAGCACTCCAGCTGGTGTGCCTGGGGCAGATGAGCCTCAGGAAACGGGTTGTTGGGGCGGTAAGTGGACTAGGTCCAAGTCAGCAGACACCTCTGGGAAACTTTGAGCAGGGGCATGACACAATCTGGTTGATACTTTAAAACCTTGCTCTGGCCTCTGGTCAGGAGAGGCTGAAGAGTGGTCAGGAGGTGGCTGGAGGTGACAGTGCCTAGAGAAGGGTGGGGATGAAGGGGGTTGAGCTGCACTTTAAAGACAGAGCCAACATGACTGATGAGTAAGCACAGGCATGAGAGAAAAAGAGAAAGAAAGCCGCACCTGCCATTCGCTGGGGTGCTGGAGAAACAGGCGCTCGTTCATGCCAGTGAGAATGTGACGAGGTGCAGCAGCTGTGGAAGACAGTATGGTAGCTCCTCAGTAAACTGAAAATAGAATGGCAGTATAATCCAGCAACTCCACTTCTGGGCGTATGCCAGAATTGAAGACAGGGACTTGAATAAATATTTGTACACATACGTTCATAGCAGCATTATTCACAATGGCCAGGAGGTAAAAGCAACCAAAGTGCCCACCAACAAGTGATTGGTACACACAATGTGACATGAACATACAAGGCACTATCATTCGGCCTTAACAAGAGAGGCAGTTCTGGCCCATGCTTCAATATGAATGAATCGTGAAGTCATTATGCCAAGCGAAATAAACCAGTGACAAAAGGAAAAATAACTGTATGGTTTCACCTATCTGAGGCCCTCGAGTGAAGTTCACAGAGACAGAGTAGGATGTAGGATGGCGGGTGCCAGGGACTGGGGGAGGGGTGGGAGTTAGGGTTTAATGGGGTCAGGGTTTCAGTTGGGGAGGATGGAAGAATTCTGGAGATGGACGGTGGGGATGATTGCACAACAGTGTCCGTGTGCTTGATGCCGCTGCACCGTGCACCTAAAAGTGGTTAAATTGGTAAGCTTTTTGCTATGTATGTTTTACCACAATTTAGAAAATGGTATTAAAAAAGAATTAACATAAATCCTATCCAAACTCTTTTTATTTTTTTAGAGGGGGGAGGGAAAGAGGGAGAGAGAGAATCTCAAGCAGACTCCATGCTGATTGCGGAGCCCGACGTGGGACTCCATCTCACGACCCTGAGCTGAAATCAAGACTCGAACGCTTAACTGACTGCTCCAACCAAGTGCCCCCTATTCAGATTCTTTCAAAAAGTAGAAGAGCAAACACCTCCTAACATATCCTGTGATGCTGCCATTGTCCTAATACCAAAGGCAGGCAAAGATGCCACAAAAAAAGAAAACTACAACCAATGTCCCTGATAAATATATAGTAAGAATCCTGAACAAGATACTAACAGACTAGTTCCAATAACACATTAAAAGGATTATACACCATGATCAATTGGGATTTATCCCAGGAATGCGCGGATGCATTTTCAACATACAAAGATTAACCAATGTGTTGAGGAAAAAACCCACATGATTATCTCATTGGTGCGGAAAAGCATTTGACAAAATTCAACACCCTTTCATGACAGAAAGACTTAGCAAACTCGGAGTAGAAGGGAACGTCCATAACATGATGAAGGACATTTATGAAAAACCTACAGTTAACATTATACTCAGTGGTGAAAGACTACAAACTTTTCCCCCAAACAGCAGGAATTAGACAAGGATGCCCACTTTTTTTTTTAATTATGTTAATCATCATACATTACATCATTAGTTTTTGATGTAGTGTTCCATGATTCACTGTTTGCATATAACACCCAGTGCTCCACGCAGAACGTGCCCTCTTTAATACCCATCACCAAGGATGCCCATTTTTTTATCACTTTTCAACATCGTGCCAGAAGTCCTAGTTAGAGCAGTTAGGCAAGAAAAAGAAATAAAAAGCATCCAAATTGGAAAGGAAGAAGTAAAGATATCTCTATTTGCAGATGATACTATTCTATATGTAGATCATCCTGAAGCACACACACACACACACACACACACACACACACACACACACATGCTACTAATACCAATAAATGAGTTAAAGTGTCAGGGTACAAAATCAACACATAGTAAACAACCAGAAAAGGAAATTAAGGCAATAATCTATTTCCAGTAGCACCCAAAAGGATAAAATACCTAGGAATAAATAAATACCCATGGAGATGAAAACTTGTACAGTGAAAACTGCAAAATATCGCTAAAATGAGTTAAAGAAGAACAAATTAAATGGAAAGACATGCATGTCCATGGATCAGAAGACTTAATATTGGTAAGGTGGTAATGTCCCCACAAAGTGAACTCTAGATTCAGTGTGATCCCTGTCAGAGCTCCAGTGGCCTTTCTACAGGAATGGAAAAGCTGATCCTCAAATTCATATGGAATGGCAAGGAGCCCCAAATAACAAAAAATCTTGAAAATTAAAGACTAAGTGAGAGAACTCACATTTCCCTATTTCAAAACTTACTATAAAGGTACCATGAGTAAAAACAATGTGGCTGAAGAGATACTTTTCCAAAGAAGACATACAGGTAACCAACAGGTACATGTAAGGGTGCTCAGCATCACTGATCATCAGGGAAATGCAAATCAAAATCCTGAGAGCCAAGATATGGAAACAACCTAAGTGTTCATCAACAGATGAATTAGATAAGGAAGATTTGGTGTGTGTGTACACACACACACACGCCCACATTTTTCAGCAATGGGAAAGGAGGAAATCCTTCTGTCATTTGTGACAACACGGATGGATCTTGAGGGCATTATGCTAGGTGAAAAAGGCCAGACAGGGGAAGACGCATACTGCATGTATAACTTATATGTGGAATATTTTTTAGAGGTCAAACCGTAGGAACAGAGAGTAAAAGAGTCGTTGCCAGGGACTAGAGAGTTGGGGAAATAGGGAGACGTTGGTAAAAGGGTACACACTTTCAGCTATAATATGAATAATGTCTGAGGATGTAAAGTAAAACATGGTGACTATAGTTGATAATACTGTATTGTATAATTGAATTTTTCTGAGAGTAGAACAAAAGTGTTCTACCAAAAAAAATAGGTGATGGATGCGTCATTTAGATGGTAGGAATGATTTCACAATGTTTATGTATGTGTATATACCACAATATGCACTTTAAGTCTCTTATAATTATGTCAGTTATATATATCTTAATAAGGATGATACCGGGGCAGTATGGTATTGGCATAAGGATAGACCAGTGGAGTGGGATGGAGATTCCAGAAATAAATCCAAATATCTGTGGACAGTTGATTTTTGACAAGGATGCCAAAGCTGTTCAGTATGGAAAGAATAGTTTCTCTAAGACATGGTGAAGAGACAACTGGATGTCCACATGCAAAAAAATAAAGATGGACCCCTACCTCAGCCCATATACAAAAAGGAACCCAGAATTGATGAAAGAGCTAACACTACAAAACTCTTAGAAGAAAGCATAGGGGGCAGAACTTCATGATCTCAGATTTGTCCGAGGATTCTTAGATTCAACACCAAAATCACAAGCAACAAAAGAAAAAAATAAATTAGACTACTCAAAATTAAACACTTGTGTGTGTCAAAGGGGATTATAAAAAATGTGAAAATACAATTTAAGGAATGGGAGAAAATACTAATCCACATATTTTATAAGGGGATAATATCCAAAATACATAAAGAACTCTTAGAACTGTACTACAAAAGACAGCCATATAAAAAATGGGCAAAAAATCAGAATAGACATTTTAGCCAAGAAGATATACAAAGTGGCCAACAAGCACATGAAGACATTCATCACCTTTGGGCATTGAGGAAACTCAAAACCACACACTCCCTTCACACTCACTAGGATGGCTATAATGATAATAATTTTTTTTTCGGGGGTGGCTGCGTACTAACACAACTTGGTAGTTTTTATTGTCTAGGACAATGGTCACAGACCACAAAGACTCGGGAAGACCCAATGCTTGGGCCCAACAAGAGACAATCCTCTCCCTCGCAGTTCAGAGTCCTCTGGGCTGTAAGGGGACAGGCTTTTCTTACGTGGCTCTGGTAGAAGGTCCATGACTGTACTCAGTACAAGAAGAGCCACAGCTGAGCCTACTTATGTGGGGGTGGGTGGATAAGGTGGCCATCCTCATTTCCATTACTCGGGTGCAACCCTGAAGACCCGGATGTGGATGGCCGAGTTGTTGCGGATGCGGGTCAGCGGCTCTCGTGTATCAGTCTCTGGTTCCAGCTCATCGAGAAGCTCCACGGTGGAGGGATTGGCAGCCACCTGCAAGGACCCGAAGCTGCCTGCCTGAAGCTGTAGGGCAATGCTGATGGCACGGTTGATGGTCAGGCCCAAGCCATGAATGCAGATCTCACTGCATGAATTCTGACCCCGAGCCCCTCCGTCCAGAAGCTTTTGGCAGCGGGCCAACTGGGCCTTAAAGTCAGTCTTCATGTTGACATAAATGTCACTGGGCCTCCGGGGCAGGCGGTGGGGGAGCCGCTTCCGAAGGGTATACTCCCCCGGGTCCAGCTCAGCCTCGACGGCCCCGCGGGGCTCTCGGTTTTCCGCCATGCTGTGTGCCACTCTCCAGTCCACAGTCCCCTTCCCGAGCACGTGGCCCGCTCCGGGCCAAGCCACTCAAGCGCTGCGCCCACCCGCTCGGACGGAGCGCGAGGCGCCGGACACGCAGGACCGAGGAAGAGAAGAAAAGCCGCGCGCGGGAGGATCGCGAGACTGCGGCCGCCCTTACGGCTCGGGGATCCTGAAAGATAATAATTTTTTTAATGGAAAATAACCAGCATTGGCAAGGACATGGAGAAATAGTAACTCTTGCACATTGTGATAGGAATGTAAAATGAGGCAACTTCTGTGGAAAACAGTTCAGCCCAAAGGTGGAAACAACCCAAATATCCATCAATGGATGAATAAACAAACTTGTATATACCTACCATGGAATATTATTCAGCCTTAAAAAGCAATGAAGTTCTGACCCGAATGAATGGCTGAGCCTCAAAAAATCACGCTAAGTGAAAGAAGTCAGGCACAAAAGACCCTATATGGTCCTGTATTGTAGGATTCCTTTTATATGAAGTACCCCAAATAGACAAGCCGATAGATGCGGAACAGAGATTGCTAGGGAACGGGAGAAAGGGGAAATAAGTGAGTGACTGCTTACAGTAGGAGGCATTTTCTGGGATGATAAAGAATTTTTGAGGGGCACCTGAGTGGCTCAGTTGTCAAGTGTCTGCCTTGGGCTCAGGTCATGATCCCAGGGCCCTGGGATCGAGTCCCGCATCGGGCTTCCTGCTCCGCGGGAAGCCTGCTTCTCCCTCTCCCACTCCCCCTGCTTGTGTTCCCTCTCTCGCTGTGTCTCTCTGTCAAATAAATAAATAAAATCTTTAAAAAAAAAAAGAATTTTTGAAACTAGAGAGGTGGTTGCATAATATTGTGAATACACTAAAGCCCCCGAGTTGTACTCTTCAAAATGATTAAATGTATGTTATGTGAATTTCAACTCAATCAAACAAAAAAGAAGCTGAGCTTTTGGCCTCTGGAGTCCAAACTACTAACTCCAAAGTCACTGTTTTCCTTGAAGGCTGGCTAGGTGGGGAAGAGGGTGGTGATGGGAGGTGGGGCGGGAGGGGTGCCAACATGAATTAAGGTAGGGCAGCAGAAGCAGGGAGTGGGAGGGGCCTGGGTTAGTTTGCGGGACCCAGAACCCCTGGGTAGGAGGCTGGCTGCTGCGGAGGCTGGTGGTGGTGGTGGTGCAGGGGAGGCCCAGAGGCTGGGGGGAGCAGGGCTGGACGGGCTCTGGCTGAGTCAGAGTGGCCTCCGCTGCCACGATGGTTTCGCACAGACTTTGGCTGGAGGGTAAGGGCTAGGGTAGAGGGCGGGCTGAGATCTCTCTACGTCACCCCTTCTCCTTCCTGTCCTGCAGATGTTGAACCTCTTTGTGGCCGTGATCATGGACAATTTTGAGTACCTTACACGGGACTCTTCCATCCTAGGGCCTCACCACCTGGACGAGTTCATCCGGGTCTGGGCTGAGTACGACCCGGCCGCGTGGTGAGTGGCCCCCGTGCTCCGTGGTCCTCAGGGTGGTCCGTGCCACGGATCTCGGGACAGGGCTGGGTGGCTTCAGACCTGTGTCATGTGACACAGGTTTTGTCAAACCCCCTCAGGTTTTGGCGGGGTCCGCAGAGGGTGGTGCCAGGTCCCCTTCTAGGTGGCACGCTCCTTCTCATGCCCACAGTGCTCTTACACAGCTCCCTGGGCTGAGAAATGCTCTGTGAGACCCTTAGTCCAGCACTTTGGAGGTTCCAAGGGGTCTGTGAGGCTCAAGTCTCTTGCCAAATGGGAGTGTACTGTCTCCTCACAGGTCTGTCACATGAGGGGCGTGGAGGGCTCAAGGGAGAGGGTGTGGACACAGCAGGAGGGCCTTCCCTTGGGGCCTCACCGTCCTCATGAAGCTTGGAGGCCTTCATGGCAGAAATGACATTCTTCCCGCCGATGGGCTCAGGCCTCTCCCTCTCTGCCATCTCTTGGGAACAGGAGCCAACATGCACCTCTGTGTCCCCGGCCCAGGCTGCAAATAGCGGGTGCTTGGTGAACTTCCACTGAAATTAAAGGAGCTACCAGGAAGGGTCTAGTATGTTGAAGACCCTTTGGTCATGGTGGGAAAGGGTTACTGTGTTGCATTAAGTGAGGGGTAGTTCGTTTCCAGACAGAGCAAGTATGTCATGAGGGGACTGGCTTGCATTAGAAGGGTGTTCCGTGATCCATGGGAGAGTCCTGCACACCCAGGACACATACTCTTATCCTCGGGGCTAGCAAAGCAGCATGGACTCACCATCTGCCCATTTGTCTGTTCCTTCATCACTCGCTTCTTCATTTGCTTATTCATTCATTCACTCTCTCAAGCGGATACTTGAGTAGTTATTCAGGGCATGCTCTCTGCAAGGCCAACACAGGACATGGAGGGGCCAAGAGACCTGGCTGCTGGGGAAGGCACAGGCCTGCTCATGGCCTCGCTCATGGTGAGCGCTCAGCAGACATGAATGTGAATGAACAGTGCATCAGTAAACGGATGGGCATCCGTCCCTTCCCACGCTCGAAGGGAATGAGAAGACTGTGAAGATGGGGTGTAGCCACTTCCCGCCTCCTCTCTCCGAGGCTCCCAGCCTGCCCATGTCCCCTTCGCACAGCTCTGTGTTTGGTCACCCCTTGCGTGGTAGAGGCCTGGAGGAGATGGTCAGTGTCGTCGTGGGGAGGACCCTACTGCCCACAGTTTTTCCCTAAATTGGAGCTCAGCAAGGGGATTGCTCCAGAGATCTCTGACCCTCAAGTCCCTGGGAGCTTGGCTGGGCTCCCCCACCCTCCTCTCATCCAGCCTTCCTGGAGCCCCTACCCCATCATGTGAGGATCCAGAAGAGGCTGTATGAGACCCTTCCCAGGCTGGGCAAGTCCTGAAACCACTGGTAGCACCAGCAACCCTAGGACATTTCCATTCCTGTAGTGTCTCTGGGTGTTTTCCATTGTAGTGAAAATTGAATAATTTTCACGCAGTGCAGAACAAGCATGGCTTTTATTTATGTTTCATGGTGTAGGTGACCGTTTTTGTGGCCTCGGAGAGTCCTGTCATTTTGCTGATGCGTCAGCACATCGGCCCTGCAGTGCCCAGTGTCATTCTGGGTCAGGGGTAGGTGTGGGTTCTCTGGTCAGGAGGGCCCAGTCAGGTCAGAGAGCAGGAGAGACTCCAAGTGAGGCAGGCTTGAGGCTCATTCTAGGAGGGTCATCTGCACTGTGGTCTCAAGAGATGCTGCTGTTTCTGGGCACATTGTTTCTAGTATATGTGCTGCCAAAGGGAGCACCGGGCACATTGTTTCTAAAGCGTGTGTTGCAGGGAAGCAGAGATGCTGTATGGGCAGTATGTCCATATGTGCAGGAGAAAGGCAAGTCAATGCAGGCCTGTGAGAGGGGAGGACTTCCCCCAAATCTTTATGAACTGTAGACCCAGGGTTTCCCCTAGTCCAGCCACAGGTGGAGCAGAATTTGGACATACAGGAAATGGACTTGGGCCAGACTGTGGTTTTGTGATGGTGCACAGGGGGCTCAGACTCTTTCCCAAATCCAGAGTTCTGAAAATGGGGCCTCTGGAAGGCAGGAGCCATTGGGAGTGGGGTAAAGAAAGTGCTGTGGAAGAGTAGACAGCAAATATAAGCGTCACCCCAGAGGTGGCATCTGTGAAATAGCACCCAAGACCATGGTCCAAAAGTAGCAAAAATGTGACCCGCAACTAACACTCAGACTTGCTGCTCCCACATGTGGCCTGGGCTGAAAACACAGCCTGCCTCCAGATGGCAGGGGATAGGGGAAGGCCCAGCAGAGGCAGCTGAGGAGACTGAGTCCTGGGCACAGGACTGAGGGTGCTTTGAGCCCTTCCTAGCCTCCGTGGCAGATGTAGGGATGTGGTCCGCTTTATATCCCAGGTGGCCACTCTGCTGTCTCCTCGTTCTTGGAGAGACTTAAAGAACAACAAAACTTTGTGAAATTTCCCAAGCTTTCATATGTGTGTATGGCTCTGTGGGTGTGTGCACAAGTGTACACATGTGCGCGTGTTGCATATGTGCACGGGTGTGTTTGTGTGCACATGTGGCATGCGTACATGCATGTTTGCAGCAGACATACATGTGTGCATGTGCGCACATGCACATGGTTTGGGTGTATGTGTATGAGCGTGCACAGGTGATTGTGCAAATGTGAGTGCAGTGCATGTGTGTGAATGTGTAGCAGACATACATGTGTGCATGTGCACACACGCACATAGTTTGTGTGTATGCATACGAGCGTGCACACGTGATTGTGTGCAAATGTGTGAGTGCAGTGCATGTGTGCACATGTGTGAGCATGGGTGTACATGCACATGGTTTGTATGCATACGAGTGTGCACACGTGATTGTGTGCAAATGTGAGTGCAGTGCATGTGTGCTTGTGTGCACGTGTGGGAATGTGCAACAGACATACATGTGTACATGTGCGCACACGCACATGGTTTGTGTGTATGCGTACGCGCGTGCACACATGATTGTGTGCAGATGTGTGAGTGCAGTGCATGTGTGCACGTGTGTGTGAATGCACGTGTGCATGGGTGTACACGGGCATGCATGCTTGTGTGTGCACATGTGTGTGAACGCAGGTGTGCATGGGTATGTATGTGCACATGTGCGTGCACACATGCCTGCTGTGGGGAGATGAAGAAGGCGTGGGGTTGTTGCTTTCTGGTGCCGCCTTCTCCCATCTTCCCCGTTGCCTCACTTGGTGAAGGGTAGAGAGTCGAGAGAATCACAATCACACCTGTAAGCGATCTGTCTACTCATCTTTGTGTTCATCCATCTGCCCAGTCAACATTCCTGAGCATCCGCCGTGTGCTGGGGACCAGGGGTGTGTAGGTGAAGCAAGCACGTGCTCTCGGGATGCTGAGTTGAACGGGGCTGTGGGAGAACAGAGGAGCCATAGTGTGAGCCCGGGGTGTTCGAGGAGGGAGAAACCCCATCTGGCCGGTGAGTCAGAGGAGGTGGCATTTGAGCCAAACTGAAGAGGGCAGGATGGATTGAGCTCTAGAGAAGAGGTTGGGCCCGGGGCTGAAGGGAAGGGGGTGTGATTGTGTCTGATGGAGAAGAGAATGCATTGCAAAGGGGCTGGAAGGGCGGCTGGGACAGGTTGAGAAGGTCTTGAAATTTGGGATAAACAAGGAGCTTTGACTTTGCTTTATAGACAGCGAGGACAGTTTTTTGCATTGCAGTGACAGTATGGTGCCCCCACTTTCCATCTGGTGCCGTCTGAGGGATTCGATGGTGGAAGAGAGAAGATGAGCCAGAGAACAGGCTGTGAATTGGGTTGGGTGATTATTGGGGCTGGGGGCTTCACCATGCTTCCAGACCCTTCGTCATGATCCTTTAGGTCCAGTGAGTTAGCAGGCACCTTGGGTGAGGCCAAAGTGGGGCTTCCTCTTTCTTCCCTCTTTTCCAGAAGTAATTTGGAGCTGACTGGACAGGAAAGAGAAACGTCGGTGTTGGCCAGGGTGCCCACCCTGGGACTAGGGGGTCCTTAGCCGGGCCAGCAGACTCCAGGAGATGCAGGAGGTAGAGACGGTCAGGAGAGCCAGGCGTGGGGTCTCCGGAACTCAGGGAGTGAGAGGAGGGGCTGCCAGAGAGGGTGGGCGAACAAGACCCGGGGGGAGGCGGACCAGTGGTTCCAGTGCGTGCACAGTGGGGGCTTGCGACAGGGGCCAGCACTGGTTCTGTATGGTGTGCCTCCTGCCCGCGTCAGGCTCTGGAAATGGTCTTGGGATTGCCCTGCCTCCCGGGGCTTTCTGAGCCCCAGGATTCCCTGCAGGGAGCTGCCTGTCCAGCCGCCCGGCTCCTCTTCCTGTCGCAGGCTGGGTGGGCGGGCGGGACGGGCTCATCGTGCCTTGGTTGCCATAACCTGTGACATTTCCTTTCCAGTTGCCGGATTCATTATAAGGATATGTACAGTTTGTTGCGTTGTATTGCGCCACCCGTTGGCTTAGGGAAGAACTGCCCTCGTAGGTTGGCCTACAAGGTTTGCAACTTCAGAGCCTCCATCCGACATACTCTCCCCTGCCCGAAATGCAAACACAGCACACACTCCCTGCCTGGTTTGGGAATGACGACACCTCACCTCTCTTTCCTCCTGCCCTGCCCCGCCCCGCACTCCAACCTCCTGGACGCTCTGGTGCCCCATCTGATCTCCCGACCCCTCCCGCTGGCTGGGGAGAGGCAGCCTTCTGAGGCAGTGCACACGAAGCTTTCTGGCTGGGCCTGGAGGGCAGGGGTCGGCTGCTGGGTGGGAGCTGGGGGCCAGGCCCTGCCTGTGCCCAAGGAAGCAGCTGTCTTTCCCGGCTTTGCCTCCAGGCTCTGCAGGGTGGGCTAATGGTCAGACAGGCTGGAGGCCAAGGGCCCCAGAGGAGGAGCGCATGGGCACAAGCAGACCAGGAGGAGCGGCCCCTCCCAGTCTGAAGAGCCTGACAACCGAGGGGTTTCTGGTCCCCGAGGGAGGCGAGGACAGAGGCAGTGGAGGCCCAAAGACGGGCCCTCCTGCTTCACCTCTGGATCGATCCACTCAGCCAAGGCTGGGAACCCTGGGGCAGCTGTGCCTGCCAGGAAAAAGCTGTCCCCTTTCTCTCCTGGGTGGCCTGAACCCGACCTCGTCTCTGGGACCCCAAGCAGGTCCCATAGGCAGGTGTCCCCAGGGGTGGAGGTGAGGCTGCAGGCCTGGTGGCCTGTCTACCTCGGAAGACAGTCATCGGCCCCCAGAAACCTCCCTGGATCCGCAGCCTTGTCCCGTGTGTTGGGGCCAGCCCTGCCCCTGGTGTGGACAGGAGGGTGCAAGAGTGGCTCCAAGCCACACCCCACCCCAGCTGCCCACCACAACCCTGCCCCCTCCACCCCCCCACCCCCCTGCCAGTCTCCCATTTCCTGCCCAGCCCTGACTCCCAGCAGCAGCCCCGCCCTGGGCGGCCTCGGGCGTCTCTGGGCTTGGAGCAGGACTCACCGGTCAAGTTTGTCTCTAGAGCCTCGGGGCTCCCCCAGCTCTAGTTTTCTGGCTTGTTGTAGAGTTTTCTCCACTTCTTTAGCCTCTAGGCTAACTTGGAAGCAAATTGAGCGTTACGGAAAGCTATGTTTCTGCCGTGGTTCTGAGGCCGGCCTCATCAGTCACGTAATTCTGTCTGCCGGCTCTCCCGGCATGGTGAAACAGCTCTTCTGATTTGGCATTATCTGTGGTTTCTAAAAGTGTAAAATCAGAAGTTGACAACCCAAAGCCGCCCCGATGCAGCCCTTCCTCATCCCTCCATGTTCATTAGCTCAGATGTCACCCCTGCCCGCTGCCCTGCGTGGGGCTGGAGTGTGGAGGTGAGGCTGGGAGGGGCAAGGAGGGGTTCGGGTCAAGCAGAGAAGTCCCTCATTTTACGTATTTTGACTTTTGGCGTGTAATCGGACGCTGGTTAACTGGATCTGTTTTCTTGTCTGCTTCCTCCCCCCGGCCCCCTCCCGCCGCACCCCTTCCTGTGGACCCCACCCTGCCTCTGCCTCCCTGGGCCGGGTCTCCAGCGGGCGCATCAGTTACAATGACATGTTTGAGATGCTGAAACACATGTCCCCACCCCTGGGGCTGGGGAAGAAATGCCCTGCTCGAGTTGCATACAAGGTAGACCCCGACCCTGCACCCCGAGGCTGGCTGTGCTGGGGCTGGTCTCCCGTCTCCTCTCGGGGCTTGTCCGTCTGTCTGTCTGCCGCTCTGCTGTCTCACTGTTTCTTCCTTTTCTCTGCTCCAGCCATGTCCTCTACCTTCCCAGACAGGGGGACACAGATACCATGATGGTGTCTGCACCTGCCCCTTGTGCCCGCAGGTCTGCCCCCTTGAGAGCCCCTGAGAGGCTCAGGAAGACGGAGCCGGAGCCCTCCACCTGCCTTTTTTCCTTTCCTTCTCTTTCCCAGAAATGAGGGGACAGACCACCTTTCAGACAGAAGCTGTTTTTGTTCCGGGCTCAGGACCGCACTCAGCTTCTCTGTCCCATAAGCACCTGATGAGGGTGGAGGTATCCAGCCCTTTGGGTCTGAGCCTGGGGTAATAGGGGCCTGCAGGGCCTCTGGCACTTCTGAGGAACCCCCACTCAGCTCCACACATGCAGAACTTCCCCAGGTCTGGGCTCCTGTCAGCCTGGGGAGGCAGCATCCCCAGGGCTTTGTAAGTTCCACAGCGGGAAGGAGGCGCTGTGGCATTAAGAAGGAAAGGATGCCAGGGAGAGGCGTTCTGCTGTCATTCCTGGGGCTTCAGAGACTGCTGCAGGGTAAGGACAGGTAGTCCCATGCCCCCTCCTTCCATCGCTGAGGAGCCCAGGAGGCTGAGCGGCAAGGAGGGGGTAAACTGAAGGACATCTCCAGGCCTCCCTCCTTGGGGGGCAGGCAGGTCACATGGCCAGCCCCAAGCCTGCTACCACCTGCCCCATGTGCCCTTTGGTGTGTAGGCACCTCCCATCCCTCCAGCACCACCCCCCACCCGTCGCCCCGCACCGAGAGCCCTGCTGCAGCTCCCATTGCTCCCAGAAAACAGAGCCAGCCCGAGTCGTGCGGCTCCACCAGCGTGTGTCTGGAGCCTCTCTGCCACCGCCCTCTCTCTGAGCGAGCTTCCCAGCAGAGCTTTCCTCTCTCTGGTTCTGTCCGTGCTGTCTGTCTCTGTGCTCTCAATCTGGGCCTGCCTCTGTCACCTGGCTCAGCACAGCCTTTGGAAGCTAAGTGGCTCCTTCAGGCCATCGGCAGATGCCTCTGCTGTCCTCCTCAGCCCTCCCCTGCCTGGCATGCATGTTGCGCCTGCCTGAGGCCTGCATGCAAGACTGTAGCTTTGTTCCCAAGGAGGAGAGTTCTGTCCACACTGATACCTGGGGCCAGGCTGGGCATGCAGGGCTCTGATGGGCTAGCCTTTAGGGCCCCTCCCCAGCTGTGCTGGCCAGTTCCAAGGTTCTGGTCATGAATAGACCAGGGGAGGCCTCAGGGTGGGTAGGAATGGATGGGCTTGGGGAGCTGGGGAGGGTCCAGGAGATGCTCAGGGTGCTATGACCAGGAGGTCCTAGGCCCAGGGCAGAGATGCCTGTCTGTTTACCCTGGCCTTGTCCTTTTGCCGCTTCCTGAGATCCCTGCCCTTCTAGGGCCTGGACAGGCAGAGGAGAGCCTCTGGTGAAGGTGCCCTGGACAGAGCTCTCTTCTCTTGGAAATCACCTGCTTGCTCCTCCTTCACGCTGGTACCCAACTCCCTGACTTCCCTGGAGAGGAATCCCTCTGCCTCTCCTCCTGCCATCAGTGCTGGTCTACAGGGACGCTGTGCTCTGGAAAGCCGATTTTCCTGGTGTGCATCACAAAGGTGATGTGTGAGGTCCTGGGACCGCGA
Source organism: Eumetopias jubatus (assembly GCF_037043125.1). Classification (NCBI taxonomy): domain Eukaryota; kingdom Metazoa; phylum Chordata; class Mammalia; order Carnivora; family Otariidae; genus Eumetopias; species Eumetopias jubatus. Next base: position 95,137,402 of record NW_028274821.1, read on the forward strand.
TTGGATGTGCCAGGTGGGGCTTTGCCAGCATTCAGGGGGGCAGAGTCTGGGTTCGTGTCTCTAGCCACCCGGTCTCTACTAGGCCGAGGATTGGATTTAGGGCCCAGATACTGGGGGCAGGGCTGGGGGCCCTCCCTAGAGGGGCTGCTCTGTCATGGGATGTGGGCTTGGCAGAGGACAGGCACAACCCGGGGAGTGGCCCTGTGCCCCCTTCTCTAGCTCTGTCTTATGGTAGACGACAAGAGAGCAGTGAGAGAAGACAGGTGGGTCACGGTGCCCCTAGGGCTCTACTTGGTCAGCTAGGTGACCTCCCAGGCTGAGACCATGCCAGACACACCAAGGGTACTTTTCTTCCTGGACACCACCTAAGTTCTCAGAGCCTCAGGCTCTGGGCAGCTGCTGGCTATACCCGGAGGTCTGTGGTACAGACACACATCTGTTTCCCGCTGTTCTGTCCTTGAAAAATGAGGAGAGGAAAGGGGCTGTTCACCTGATGCGGAAACAGGGAGCAAAGCAGCAGGGCACTGCTCCCAGTCTGGTCCGAAGTACTTTTACTCCTGTGCAATGGCCCTGAGCCTCTCCCTACCAGCCTCCACGCTGGCCCTGTGCAGTACCATCTGTTCTGGGTCCTTCTGACTGGAAGGTGCTGGCTGCCTCTTCCAGGCCCCCTGACTGGGGGGTGAGAGGCAGAAGCCTTCCTGGGGTGAAGGGATGCTCCCACTGAGAGTGGGAGCTCAGAGCTGTGCTCTTGGCTAACCCGCCCCTTGTCCAGTGCTCCAGGCTGCCGGTGGAGGAGATGACGTTGGGCAGAGCTGTAAGGACAGGGGTCTTCCCTCCTGTCTGTGGGCCATCCCAGGGTGCCTTGCCTCTGTTCTGCAGCCCAGATCCCTCCCTCTTCAGCCCAGGCCCCACGCCCCTTATTCCAGCCTTGGGCAGGGGTCCTTCTGGCTAAGCATGTGCCTGTTCTTTCAGAGGGATCCAGGCTTCTGGCTTGGTGCTATGCTACAGTCTTTACCTGGACTTCTATTTTTCTGCAGCTAGGAGAAGGAGGGACTGCTCCAATGGGGGGGGGGGGGTCCAAGGGTGAGTGTGAATGCTGGCAAAACTCCCAGCCACCCAACTTTGCCTGGGCGCCTGCAGAAGCCACCCCCAGGAGGCGAAGCCCAGCCTCTAGGGGCCTCCAGCACCTTGTAGTCCTGTGGTGGAGGGACCCTGGTAGGCCTGGCCCTGACCTGCTCCCCTTGTCTCTAGCGCCTGGTTCGCATGAACATGCCCATCTCCAATGAGGACATGACCGTCCACTTCACGTCCACGCTGATGGCCCTCATTCGGACTGCACTGGAGATCAAGCTGGCTCCAGGTGAGCAAGGCAGCATCTGGGGAGGGCACCAAGCCAGGACCGGGCGGTCTCCCTCCAGAGCCACCCCCAGGTGGGTGTGCAGGGAAGGGGGGTGAGGAGGCTTGTTGAGGCGACCAAGGACAGCTGCTCATGGCACCTCTGTTGGGCACTGACCTTATCCCCTGATAACCGCCCTGCCTTTGAGCCTTGTAATGATCCCATTTTCATGTGCGGGAGCTGAGGTGCAGGTTAAATGACCTGTCCAGGTTACCCAGAGCATGTGACGGCAGAACATAGGTTCACATGAGGTAGCACCCTTCCAGGGTGCAGCGTCTGTGTGCCTTCTGTCCGCTCCCCGTAGTGACCCCGGGCCCTGTCCGGTCCTCTCCTGAGCTGACTGATAGGACTGCATAGCCTGTGCCAAATCTAGGAGAGAATAAACCTCCAGTGTATCCTGTCCACCTTCACCCTCCTGTGAAAATTAGAAAAATTAGAGCCACCAGAGGGGATCTGCATTGTCTCTGCCCCCACACCACCCTCCTGGCCGCACTCGAGCCCTTGAGCTCAGCCATTTCGTTTGTAGCGGATGAGTCAAGGCCAGTCCCGTACCCTGCCCCCCTTGCCCTCTAGGTCCCGTTCTCATCATCTACCCAAAGATGTCATGCCAGAAATTCTGCACCCTGCTTCTTGCCCTGTCAGTTTTTTCCTCCCTATTGGATTCTTTGTATCAACATATAAACAAGCTATGATCTCTCCCGTCTTTAAAAGGTTTTCTGCTCCCTCCATTGGCTTCCCTATGTTTATTCTTACCCTCCTCGCGACCAACTCCTCCAGAGACTGGTCTGTATTGTCTGTCTGGTCTCTCTTGTTCGGTCTGCAGGTGGGTTTCCACTGCAATGCTGCAGGAGCCGCTCTTGCTGAGCTGTTCGGCGACCTCCGTGTGCTCGGTCCTCATTTTACCTAATCCACAGCTCAGCCTTTCCTCCGTGGTCGCGTCCGCCCGCGGCTCAGCCCTTCCTCCGTGGCCGCGTCCGCCCGCGGCTCAGCCTTTCCTCGGTGGTCGTGTCCGCCCGCGGCTCAGCCCTTCCTCCGTGGTCGCGTCCGCCCGCGGCTCGGCCCTTCCTCCGTGGTCGCGCCCGCCCGCGGCTCGGCCCTTCCTCCGTGGTCGCGCCCGCCCGCGGCTCGGCCTTTCCTCCGTGGTCGCGTCCGTCCGGGGCTCGGCCTTTCCTCCGTGGTCGCGTCCGCCCGCGGCTCGGCCTTTCCTCCGTGGTCGCGCCCGCCCGCGGCTCGGCCCTTCCTCCGTGGTCGTGTAGTTCTTCTTGAATCCCTTTGATGTTTCCTGTTCTGTTTTCTCATGTCTCCCACCCTCTGAATGTCACGGTGCCCCTCAGACTGTTCCCTTTGCCACGTTTGTCATTCCACCTATTTTCATGGCTCTAAATACTGGGAATTCCAACTTTGTGTTTTTGGTGCAGGCCTCCTCCTGAACTCCAGACCTGCATTCTGCATTCTCATGTGAATTTTTACTGTCTCCACTTGGAGACCCAGGAAGCATTCCAAAGTTCACTTGCCCAAACTTGATCGCCACATGTTCCCCATGATCTTTCCCGTCTCCATCAGGGGAAACTCTGTTCTTCCAGTTAGTCACTCAAGACAAAAACCTCTGGAGTCATTCTTACCTCCTCTTTTTCTTTTTCTTTCTCTTTCTTTCTTTCTTTCTTTCTTTCTTTCTTTCTTTCTTTCTTTCTTTCTTTCTTTCTTTCTTCTTTTTCTTTCTTTCTTTCTTTCTTTCTTTCTTTCTTCTTTTTCTTTCTTTCTTTCTTTCTTTCTTTCTTTCTTTCCTTTCTTTCTTTCTTTCTCTCTCTCTCTTTTTCTTTCTTTCTTTCTTTCTTTCTTTCTTTCTTTCTTTCTTTCTTTCTTTCTTTCTTTCTTTCTTTTTCTTTCCTTTCTTTCTTTTTTAATCCTTTTCCCAGTTTTGATCCATATATGGTTTCTTGTCATATCTCTTGACTCCACCTTCATAATATACCAGAATATGATCACTTCTTTGTCCTCTCCCACTGCTAGCTCCCGGTCCAAGCCCCTCTCTCTTGGGTCTTGACTCGATTCTTAGAGTAGCTTCTGACTGGTCTGCCTCTGTTCTTGTCTGCCTGCAACAGAACAGCTAGAATGATCATGTTAAAAACCAAACCAATAAAATTAATAAACCTCTGGCTAGACCAATCAAGAAAAAAAGAGATAGAAATAACCAATATAAGGAATGAAAGAGAGAACACCACTACAGGTCCTGCTGCCATTAAATGGATAACAAGGAAATTTTATGAACAACTTTCTGTCAATAACTTCAACAACTTAAATGAAATGGAAAAATTCCTTGACACCAACTATCAAGCTCATTCAAGAATGGATAACCTGAGTGGGTTAAAAAAAGGAAGAGAGAATCTGAGTAGCACTATAGTTATTAAAGAAATTAAATTATAGTCAAAAGCCTTCCAACAAAGAAAATCCCCAGCCCAGTTAGCTCCATAGGTGAAGTCCACCAAACATTTAAGGGGGAGATAATACCAGCTCTATATAAACTCTTCCAGAAAGTAGAGAAAAAGAGGATATTTCTCAACTTATTGTGCTGACATTGCTCCGACAGAAGATGAGACAAAGACGTTATAGGAAAAGAAAGTGACAGATCAGTATCCCTCATGACTGTAGACACAAAAATATTCAACCCAGTTTTCTCAGATTGAGTCTGGCTGTATATATATCTGTTTGCTCTAGGACAAAAGTAGGGTTTATACCAGGAATGCAAGTTGAGTTCAAGTATAAAAAAATCAATCAATATAATTTAATATATCAAAGAAGTAGAACTATATGATCATCTCAATAGATGCAGAAAAAGCATTTCACAAAAATTCAGTATCCATGATTTTAAAAATTCTGCATAGAGTAGAAACTGAAGGAAGCCCCCTCCATCGGATCAAGGATATCTATGAAAAACCTTCAGCGAATGACACACTTAACAAAGAAAGACTAACCCCTTTTCCCCTAAGATCAAGAACAAAGGAAGGATGTCTACTGTCACCATTCTTGTTCAACATCATACGTTAGGTCCTAGCCATTGTAATGAGTTAAGAAAAAGAAATAGGAGGCATACCAATTGGAAAGGAAGAAATAAAACTGCCTGTATTCACAATTGACATGATTATCTATGGAGAAAATCTGAAAGACTCTAAGAAAAAGTGAATAAAATGTAGGCATCTATGGGCCAAGGAATGCCAAGGATGGCTGGGAGCCACCAACATCTAGAAACGGGCAAGGAAGAATTCTTCACTAGAACATTTGGAGGAGGCACGGTCATGCTGACACCTTGATTTTGAGCTTCTGGCCTCCAGAACTGAGATAATCAATTTCTGTTGTCTTAAGCCATTAAAAAAAGTAACTAAAACCATCCACAAGTATAGAGCAAGGTCACAGGATACAAGGTCAGTGTGCAAGAAGAAAATGTATTTCTATATATTAGTAATTAACAATTGAAATGGGAAAAAGTTCCATTAAAATCATACCAAAAACATGAAGTACTTCTTTGTTTTTGGATAACTCTAAAAAGTATATATGTGAGATCTGTATGTTGCAAATTTCAAAACATTGAAAGAAGCAAAGAAGATCTAAAAATTAAGCACTGCATCATCTTCGTGCATTGGAAGATTCCATATTGTCATGATGTCAGTTCTTCCCACATTCATCAGTAGAATAAATGTTCACCCCATCAAAATCCCAACAGGTTTTTAGGTAGAAATGTATAAACGAATTCTAAAATGTATCTAGAAAAGCAAAAGAACTTGAATAACAAACAATTTTGAAAAGAGAACAAAGAAAACTTACTTTACCTGAATCAAAGACTTTCTATAAAGCATGTCAATTGAGGCGTATTGTGTTGGTGACAGGACAGAGACATGGGTCAGTGGAACACAATAGAGACTCATACTTACATTGCCAATGGATTTTTGATGAAGTTGTAAAGGCAATTAATGAAGAAAAGATAATTTTTTCAACAAGTGGTACTTGAAAAATTTAGACAACTATCCAAAAAAGGGAAAAATCTTGACATTTAGTGTCTTAGTCTGCTTGGGTTGCCAATAACAAAGTACCACAACTGAGTGGCTTAAACACAGAAATTTATTTCTCACAGTCTCGAGGCTGAAAGTCCAAATCAAGGTGCCAGGAAGGTAAGTTTCATTCCTGGGCCTGTTCTCCTGGTTTGTAGGGTGGTCACCTTCTCACTGTGTGCTCACATGGTCTTTCCCTGAGTGTATACAGAGAGTGAACAAATTTTCTGGTATCTCTTCTCATAAGGACACTTAACTCTCTGGGTCAGGGTCCCACCCTTCTGACCTCATTTCACCTAATTGCCTCCTTCTCGGCCTTATATAGTCACAATGAGGGTTCCAGCTTCAACATGTGAACGGGGGGCAGCACACAATTCAGTCCATAGCACATACCTTTTACCTCCTACAAAAATTAACTTGAAATTGATCATAGACATAAATGTAAAATGTAAAATTATAAAACCCCTAGAAGGAAACACAGGAGAGAGATTTTGGCAGTTTTGAGTTTGGCAAAGATTTTTGGAGACACCAAAAGCATGAGCCATAAAAGAAAAATTGAAAAATTGAACTTTATCAACATTAAAAACTTTTGCTCTTCAAAAAGACATTTAAGAAAATGAAAAGACAAAGCTAAAGCATTGGTGAAGATATTTTTGAACCATGTATCTGATATAGGTTCAGTTTCCAGAATAGATAAAGGTCTGTCACAACTCAGTAGTAAGAAAATAAACAACCTAATAAAAATGGGCAAAGGATTCGAATAGACCTGTCACCAAAATATATATATGGAAGGCAAAGAAACACCTATAAAGATGCTCAATATCATTAATCATTAGAGAAATCCAAAATGAAGTCTACGGCCATACCACCCTGAACGCGCCCGATCTCGTCTGATCTCGGAAGCTAAGCAGGGTCGGGCCTGGTTTGTACTTGGATGGGAGAAATCCAAAATGAAGCCATAGTAAGATAACACTACATGGTTATTAATGCGACTGAAATACTTTTCTAAATGACAATATTAAGTCCTGGTGAGAATGCATAATATGGAATTCTTGTGATCCTAGTTTGGCAGTTCCTTACCGTACGGCCCAGCCAGCCCACTCCCAAGTGGGAAGAAAAGAAAACATACATCTGCACAAAAACTATATGCAAATGTTCACAGCTTTATTTCATAATCTCCTCAAAATGTAAGCAACTCAAATGCTCACAACTGGTGAATGGATAAACAAACTGGGGTCTATCCATACCACAAGGTAGTACTCCGCAGTCAAAAGAAACAGGCTACTTATACACTCAACAACGTGGACTGAATCTCAAAGGCACCACGCTGAGTGGAGAAGTCCTACCCAAAAGCCAATACACCCGATGACGTTGTTTGTGTGGCATTCTGGAGAAGGCAAAACAGACCGAGACAGAAAACACACTAGGGATGGGACGGGATGAGAGGAGGCCAAGGGGTCAGCTACAAAGGGAGCACAGAGGGACTTTGGCAGTGGGGCCATATACCATGACTCGATTGTGGGGTGGATGTGTGGCTTTATGGATTTACCAAAGTTCATAGAATGGGATAACTGAAAAGGGTGGATTTCGTTGTATGTACATTGTACCATAGTAAACCTGATGCTAAAAAAAGGTCAATCAGAGTATTTTATCCCTCTGCTTATCACGCTCTGCTGCTTCCTATCTCAACATCTGCTCCCTGCAGCCCGTCACCCCCACCCCCCGCTCAGTGAGCCTTGCCTTCCTGGCTGGTTGTGTGACACACCAAGGCCTTTGCAACCCCTGGTCCTTTTCTGCCTTCGGGGTCTTACACACACACCACCTTCTCATGAGACCTTTCCTGACTACCCTGTCCAAAATTTCAGCCCTCCTAATATTTCTCATCCCTCCCTACTTAAGCTTTTTCTGCACCCAACACACTAGGTTTTGAACTTACTGCCACTTTATTGTTGAGTCAAGCCACATGGTGCCACAAAGGCGGCTCCTTTGCTTTTGTTCCATCACCTAGAATAGTCCCTGGCACGGGAGGGTGCTCTCTTGATAGTTTTGAATGGCTGGACGAACAGCTGGACCGCCACCATATCCCTTCTCCACTCCCAGGGCCCACGCACACAGGCCTCTGTCTCTGCACGTGCCCATCAGGGACGCTCCGACAGCCGCCGTGGCCGTGCTTCTCCCCGCTCTGCCCTTTCTCCTGGCACGGTCCTTGCCCCATTTCCCCTCACACCACACCTCTCCCTGCCGGCTCCCCCAGGGGGCCCGTGAGACAGCTCCTAACATCTCTCTTCCCCTCCACACCCTTGTCCTGCCCCAGCCGGCACCAAGCAGCATCAGTGTGATGCAGAGTTGAGGAAGGAGATTTCCTCTGTGTGGGCCAATCTGCCCCAGAAGACCCTGGATTTACTGGTGCCACCCCATAAACGTAAGTGAGGGCAAGAAATTCTCCTTGTTCACCCCCCTTTTTTGTCCCTCCCAGAGGCAGAGCCAGGAGGCCTGGGCCAGGGTGACCTCGTCAATAGTCTAGACTTAGTTTCCACCTGCAGGGAGAACGGTCTTACCAGTGGGTGCATAGGGACTGTGGGAAGGGATTCCCTGGGCGTTATTCTGTTGACCACAGTCACCCACGTTCCTGGTGGGGGTGTATACTTAAAAAATCCAGAGAACAGCAGGGAGACTCCTACAGTTAGAGATGAGGTGCTTAAAGATTAAACCCCGCATCCACTTCACTGGGAGGAGATGGAGGGCCCTGTGGAGAGTCAGTACAGCTCCAGAGGACACGTGCTCAGTGTCCACAGATGCAACTTCGGCCAAGCCCTGTGCCCTTCCCTGAGCATGTCCAGGAGTCCCTGTGGTGGAGGCTGTTCCCTTGCCCCCCCACCTCCCCTTCCTCCTCCACACCCCACCCTCTGTTTTCTCTCCCTCCAGCCGATGAGATGACCGTAGGAAAGGTGTACGCAGCTCTGATGATATTTGACTTCTACAAACAGAACAAGACCACCAGAGACCAGATTCACCAGGCCACGGGAGGCCTGTCCCAGGTACCGAGTTCCGGGATTTCCAAGAAGTAAACCTCAGACTCTGGCACCCATCAGTTGTTTTGACGGCAGAGGAAACCCACATCCTTCCTGGGGATTGCACGGCGGGAAAAGGAAGATGAGAGGTTCCTACTGTAGCCTCACTCTCCGGCCCCAAAGTCAGAAACCCCATACAGCCTGAGTGCTTTCCAACGGCTGGTCTCTTGCTGGTACCGGGGGCCCCCTGACATGGAGACCTAGTGTTCAGGAGCAGTAGACAAGGGGTGAGGACATGTTCCCTGGAGATCCCACTGTTTTAAGTGGTAGAAGAAAGAAGTTTGAAGAATATTTGAGGAGGTTGTTTGGGGAGGTTCGAGGAGAACCTGATTACCATGCACATTGGCAGGGACCAGAGAGATTCAAACTGATGGGTCCAGGGTCATGATTTCTTCCACTCATGACTCTGACTGGGCTGGTTTGGGGCCCCATCTTCCTGATGTCATCCTTCAAAGATAACAACTTTCCCACGCAGCCAAACCATCAGTGACCATACGTAGACTCTGTCTAGAAAGTTGCCTGGTTTGGAGCTTACAGGGACGTTCACCCATCGTGGGATGGGAAGTATCTGATGCCCACACCACATCCCCCGTTCCCCTGTCTGTTGCAGACACCCATCATTGCCCCCCCCGCCGCCCCCCGAGCCCTGAAGTGTCCTTAGAATTCTGCTCAGTCCGGGGCTCATGCAGCCTCTACCCATCAATCCAAGTTGATGATGAGATGAAACCTTTTACCATTTTTAATTGGATGAGGTCCCCAGATTTTGTAGGTAGGGATACTGAAGCTCCAAGAGGTGAAATGACTTTCCTGATGTCACTCACAGGCCAGGTTGGGAGTAAGCCCCCTCCTACCTCCTGTGTAGGGCTGGGGCAGGGCAGAAGGAGCACCAACCCATGCTGTGGGGTCAGGCCAGCTTTCTGGCACACCTGTCTCTGCCCTTAGAGCTCTTCCTCTTCCCTACGTCCCTTCTACAGATGGGCCCTGTGTCCCTGTTCCACCCTCTGAAGGCCACGCTGGAGCAGACACAGCCAGCTGTGCTCCGAGGAGCCCGGGTTTTCCTTCGGCAGAAGAGCTCTGCGTCCCTCAGCAACGGCGGGGCCGTGTGAGTACCTGGCCAGGGTGCGAGGTGCACGGAGGAGGCAGGACTCCTGGTTTCTCCCCCTCCCAGAGGGGCTCCCTGTAGGCTGTGCTGCAGGACATGGAGCCCTCAGGTCCCATCACCACTTTGGGAGACTGGCCTCTCTGTTCCACCCCATGCCCACCTCCCCCCAAATGGTTCCCCGCGGATGCTGCCTGAAAGCTAGTCCAGGCGGGCTGCTGGAGCGGTCCGTGGTGGACTCCAAAGCTAATTCCCGAAACGTTACACGGGTGCCTCTGATGGCACTGAGGTCAGTGGATTTAGACAGTCGGTGGTTCCCACTGTCACCTCCCATTGTGCGTGCCCATTTCCCTTTCCGGTGAGGGGCCTCTGCCTCTGCTTCCTCACTGCCCGTTGAGAAATGATTTGTTTCGACCCCATTCTGTTGACGGCCTGTGTGTGTCTAGTCTTCCTAACTCCTCTAAGACATTTTTCCTCAGATCTCCACTCCAGTAGTGATTTCTGAAGCAACTGTATTTTGTAGACAAATTGGTAACGTCCTTGTTACCTAACCCCTAACTCTTGCCACAATAATTCTTGGTAATGAACCACCCAAAACCAAGTGTTGCGAACTAACAGTCACCTACCTGTCTTGCACCGTGTGTCGCTGGGGGGTGGTAGCAGGCAGGCTCCTCTCAGCCACTCCCCTCAGGGCCAGCAGGGTCCCAGGTCTGCTAACACCCTATTGGCTAAAGGAAATCATTGGCTGAGCCCAAAGAGGGGGGCCTGTGCTCTGCCTCATCCAGCAAGGGCTAAGGTGTGGGGCCTGGTACCAGGCTGGGCACAACATGCATGTTTAGGGCTCCTGATTTCCTCCTCATCTGTACATGTTTGGATATTCTTTTCTGCAGCCTGGTTGTGGGTCTTGGACTGTTAATCAGGTAGGTTTTCCTGAGTACTACACTGCCCCTAACGTAGTGCTCAGGGCTTGCTGTGCACCAGTGTAGACAGGATGTCCGCACTCTGCGTCATGCATGCTGTGCACATGTGGCCTCCCACTACTCCTGGGAGGCCCTGTCTAGGGCCGAGGAACCTGCCGGGTGTCCCTAGACCAGGAAGCGGTGGGCCCAGACCTCCCTCGGACTCATGTCCGGGGGCCCTCTCTGCCCATCTACTCTGAGCCCTGGTACTGGGTCCACATCCCTTGCTGTGTGGCCACTTGAGAGCCTGTACTTGAAGGGCCTCACGCGTCTGGGCTGCTTCTAACCCAGAGTAGAAGGGGCCAGTATAGGTTCCTGGCAGGTTGGAGCCAGGTCCTTGGTGGGCATTCCATGGCCCACAGACCTCTGAGCCAACAGCACAATCCTCTCTTCTCTACAGACAAACCCAGGAGAGTGGCATCAAGGAGTCTGTTTCCTGGGGTACTCAGAGGACCCAGGAGGTACCCATGGCTCCACCCCTGGAGCGTGGCCACTCTACAGAGATCCCAGTGGTGCAGCCAGGAAAACCGGTGAGGGCTCCCAGGGCTGGGGAGCCAGGCTGGGTATGGGGGATGAGATAAGGATTGGGGTGAGACAGGGATGGTGGGAGATGGCAGGAGTGTGGCGGGGAGCCCAGGATGGGGGGGAAGGTGAGGGTGGGGTGGGGGCCGGTGTGACTGCGGGCTGCTGTGTGCCCAGGCTGTGGACGTCCAGATGCAGAGCATGGCCCTGAGAGGTCCTGACGGGGAGCCCCAACCCGGACTGGAGAGCCAGGGACGCGCGGCCTCCATGCCTCGCCTGGCTGCAGAGACTCAGGTGGGTGGTCTGGGAGGGCCAGGGTCATGGGAGGGTGGGGGCGTGGGGGATGAGGAGACCTGGCTTGGGGAGGGCTTGTGTCCCGCGTGAGGGCTCCCTACCTGCACTGCGGCCTGGACACTGTCAGCCCTGTTGGGAGCTCCCAGGATGATGGTCTCAAGAGGTGCAGCCAGAGTCCTCGGAGGCCTGCCAGGAATCCCCACCACCCACCGGTGCTCAGCCTCCTGCGGTGGCCCTGGGGCTTCCATCTCCCAGCCCAGTGTCCCTGACCCAGACTCTCCCTCTCTCTAGGACATCCCTCTCCCACGCCAGCCTGCATTGCCCCCCCGGCCCCCCCGCCATGCACACGGTGCCTCACAGCTTGGTCCTCCCTTTCCCCCATGGATGCTCTGGGGATGACCTGCCCTGTTCCTCTTTTTTTTTTTTTTTTTTTTTAAGATTTTTTTATTTTATTTGAGAGAGAGAATGAGAGAGAGAGAGCACATGAGGGGGGGAGGATCAGCTGAGTAGGGAGCCCGATGCGGGACTCGATCCTGGAACTCCAGGGTCATGACCTGAGCCGAAGGCAGTCGCTTAACCAACTGAGCCACCCAGGCGCCCGGCCTGCCCTGTTCTTTCTCTGGACTCTGGAGGCGGCATCCCCTGCTCCTTCGAGGATGCTTTGAGTACCGAGCAGGAAGCTCCAGGGCAAGGGGGCTGTGGGCCCATTCACAAGGACTCAGAGAGGGGCCTGCAGACCTGAGGCTGTGTCAGGGGGCCCTGCTTTCACTTCCTGGGATGGTGAGGGGCTTTAGAGGGGCATTCCTCCAGCCGGGGACCTTCAGTGTTTGCCTGCGGCTGGCTCTGTCCCTGCCTCCTTTTGTGGTTCCTGGTTCTGCACATTCCAAATGACTTCATTCTCTAAACTTGTCTCTGCCTCCCATTGGTGGTGGCTCCCGCCCTCTTCGCCTTCCTGAGCCTGGCCCGCTGGGCGGCCAGCTTGAGGACGCCGAGTGGAGGCTGTGGGTCAGCTCCCCTTGGAGGGCCTCTTTCCGCAGGTCCCGATTTCAGCCCAGGGCAGGAGCCCCATGGCCCTGGCCCAGCAGGGCCATCACACGCAGCCACCCCTCAGGGTTCTCCCAGCCAGGCCCGCGGCCTCCCTCTTCCTGGCATCCTCCCTGTCCCCCAGGGACACTGAGGCCAACAGCTCTCTGGGCCCCGCTGGCAGAGACGGACAGCACCTTGTGCAGCGTGCTCTGGGAGAAAGGGTGGGCCTGGGTGGAGAAGAGCTTTCTGGGGAGAGGGAGGGGCCTGGTGGTTCCTGAACCCCAGGCCTGCAGTGCCGCCCTGGAGCCTGCCCCAGGCCCCTCTCAGACTGTGTGCCAACCCACATCCCACCTGCAGCCGGGCCCCAACGCCAGCCCCATGAAGCGCTCCATCTCCACACTGGCGCCCCAGCGTCCCCACGTGGCTCATCTCTGCAGCGCTGCCCTGGACCGTGCCCCAGCCAGCCAGGCTGCGCCCCATCACCACCACCGCTGCCATCGCCGCAGGGAGAGGAAGCAGAAGTCCTTGGAGAAGGGGCCCAGCCTGTCCGCAGACACAGATGGCGGTGCGTGCGGGGGTCCCTCCTATGGCCAGGGCCTGAGGCATTCCTTTCTGTGCTTCCACCATCCAAACGGCCCTGAGTAGGGGGCTGTGAGGCCCAGGTCTGGGGACCAGGCAGGATCACCCACGCACCTCAGCTCTCCCCCTGGGTCCCCCTGCTGGCCCTGGGGACCGGATCTGGGCTGGGGGTCTGTCTCCCCACCTGGCTCGCTGTTCTGACTTCCCCTCTTCCTGGCCAGCACCCAGCAGTGCTGCAGGGCCAGGCCCACCCCCGGGAGAGGGGCCCACAGGCTGCCGGAGGGAGCGCAGACAGGAGCGGGGCCGGTCCCAAGAGCGGAGGCAGCCCTCTTCCTCTTCCTCGGAGAAACAGCGTTTCTACTCCTGTGACCGCTTTGGGGGCCGGGAGCCCTCGCAGCCCAAACCCTCCCTCAGCAGCCACCCCACATCACCAACAGCTGGGCAGGAGCCAGGACCCCGGAGACCGGTAAGTCAGGACCCCCCTCACTGCCCCTCCTTACGAGCCCCCCCCCCACCATGCTCCGAATCCTCCTTCATGTCCTGGTTCCCAGGCCCGAGTCTGCGCTCCCCCCTCCTTGCTCCATTCCTCCCGCACCAGCCCGATCCTCCCCTCCCAACTGCCCTGGACTGGCCTCTGGTCTCCCTTCTCCCTGAGCTGTGCCTGTCCCTTTGTTACCCACTGTTCCCCAACCACCTCCCCAGGCCTACCGGCACCAGCGGCTTTCCCCCCTCCACCACACACCCTACGGGTCCCCTTCCAGGGTGCCTGCCTCTCTCCATGCCTCACCCCCCATCTCCATGGTTCTCACATGCATTGGCCTCTGGTCTGGGACTTTGATTTTTTTTTTTTTTCTCTGTTCTATTTTCTTGTAGGGTGGTGGTTCAGTGAACGGGAGCCCCTTGTTGTCAACATCCGGTGCTAGCACCCCTGGCCGTGGTGGGCGGAGGCAGCTCCCCCAGACTCCGCTGACCCCCCGTCCCAGTGTCACCTACAAGACGGCCAACTCTTCGCCTGTCCACTTTGCTGGGGCACAGACCAGCCTCCCCACCTTTTCCCCAGGCCGGCTTAGCCGTGGCCTTTCCGAACACAATGCTCTGCTCCAGAGAGACCCCCTCAGCCAGCCCCTGGCCGCCGGCTCTAGGATCGGCTCTGACCCTTACTTGGGGCAGCGTCTGGACAGTGAGGACACTGCCCGCACCCAGCCCGAGGACACGCTTACCTTCGAGGAGGCTGTGGCCACCAACTCAGGCCGCTCCTCCCGGACTTCCTATGTGTCCTCCCTGACCTCCCAGTCGCACCCCCTCCGCCGCGTGCCCAACGGCTACCACTGCACTCTGGGGCTCAGCTCGGGCGGCCGGGTTCGGCATAGCTACCACCACCCCGACCAAGACCACTGGTGCTAGCCGCACCTCTGCCGCGCGCCTGCTCAGTGGGCGCGTTCCAGCCGATGAGTTTTATCATCCACGCTGGACTCCCAGGGATGTGCAGGGGCACCGAGGCAGGGGCAGCAGCCCCTGGGAGGAGGGGCCCCGCCTTTGGGGCCAGCTGGGGGGAGGCCCCGCGGCTCCCCCCCCCGCCCCCACCTCCTCTTTCACGCTGGACCAATTCCTAAAGCCCTTTCGGAGAGGGACGTGGCTCTCTCTGTCCCCTTGTATGCTGCCTGCCTGGGTCTTGTACCACAGACCCTACACGGGAAGTCGCTGCATGTGCTGAGTGGGACCCTGTCAGTCTGAATCCTGTGTGATGGCTCCCAGCGTCTGGGGGGTGTGCCCGGGGCCACTTTTAGGAGGTCTGGATCTGGTAGAGACCATCCTTTATCCACGTGTGTGGTACGGAGCCAGGCATGTTTACATGCCTGGCCAGATAAGACAGAGTTGATGGTCAACAGCAGTAGCCTCGGGAGCCCGGCCTGTGGCTCCGTGCATTCTTGTCGGCGCCCACAAACACAAACACATCCGGCGTGGCTCTTTGTACCTGAAACAGCAGATGGACACCAGAAATACACTCACACATTCTCTGTCCTCTCCCAGATGCTGTCAACCTTGACAGGGACCAAATCTGGAAAACATTCTTGCTGTTGGTTTTGGTTCTTAATCGAAACACCCTTCCCTCTTTTGTCAATTCCATACACTTGATCTAGAAAGAAGAGAAAAACAGAAAAATGGGGAAGGAAATAGTAACAGAACTTAAAAAAAAATCCAACCTGTAGGAAGCTCTCAGCTCTTTGGTTGTGTGTGTGTGTGTGTGTGTGTGTGTGTGTGTGTGTGTGTGTGTGTGTGGCTTGTGCGAGGAGATGCTCTTGCGTCCAGCCTGGGTGGCCCCCCAGCTCCCCTGGCTTCTGCTGCTCTCGACCAAGTGCCTGACTTCCGAGCCCTCTCGTGCCAGGCTCCTGGGGGCGGTGATGTGAAGCCTGTGTGAAGCGTGGGTGAATCCTTGGAACTGTTTCCAGTTCCAAATATCAACCAAGTAGAAAGCTGGTGTCCATGGAGAACACTCATATAACATCCAGTGGGACGGTTGTAGTTGGAAACGAAGCGACCATTTCCCTGTTTTCCTCCCACGAGTGGAAGGGTTTCCTGGGAAGCCACAGAGCAGTGTAGAGCGTGTCCTTGTATGGGGTGTTTTCAGTCTGTTCTACATCTGAATCTCAGGGACGGGATGCCTGCCAAAGAGGGCGTGGTATCTGTTGTGAAAGTTTCTTTTCAGATAAGGCCAGAGAGAGGGAGAGGTCGTGGGAAGAGGGAGAGGTGGGGGAGTGGAGATGGACCCGGCGGGGCAGGAGGGAGGGCCTGTGTCTGTGCAGGTGCGGGCACTTGGGACAGCCTGACTGAAATGAGGCCAAAACTCGGAGGAAGCGATGGGGCAAGGAGAAGCTTGGCGACTGAGGCTCAGGCAGGAGCCATCTGAAGCCCAGCACTGTGGCACAAGACACGGGAAAGCAGGAAGCAAAAGGGAAATCCAACCTCATGGCCACTGTCAAAAGGGAAACACTGTAGGTAGGAGGCTGTGCATAAAATGCCGGGAGACCCTTTGTTTCGTGAACAAAAGGAATATTTAGATGATTAGATTTTGGTGCATCCTCCGTGTTTGGAAATGTCAGATGATCTCTTCGCTGGATCATTTGAGTGTTCCCATTGGCTGTTGCCCCATGACTCACCTTAAAGAAACTTGGCCTGTGACGTGTGTGTGCGTTTCTCTGTGTGGAGGTGTGTCCCAGTGAGTGGATGTCGTTAACCCATAGGGCTATGCAACAAAAGACACACATTCAATAGAAATAAATCATGTAAGACCACCACCTGTTCTAGGGTTTCAGCATGATTGTGACCAAACCATTTTATAGAATCTCCTTACTGGAAGGCACAACACTCTGAAACTTTAAGATTACAGAGTATTTTACCGCAATAGGAAATAATAACTGGAATGGTATCTCAGACTCTGCATGAGATAGCTCTGTTCCTGTTGCAAAGCAGAAGGATGTGTATTTTGATACTGATGTTTCATCTCTGGCCCATGTTATTGTGAATGTATCCATTCTGTGCAGAACCACAGCTGCTTCCCAGACCATGTTGGGTGGAGAATCACTGTTCTAGCCCCACACAGCCTCACCGGTCTGTCTGGATTCTTCTAGACACTGGAATTGGTGAAAACTACAGGGAGTGGGGGAAGAGATACTGTGTCTTGTTTTCCTGACTTTGGATTTTGTTTCTGTATCGTCTCTTCTCAGCTATCATATGTTTCCACTGAGATCTCATAGTGAGTTGCCAAATTTGAAATGCATTAACCAGTTGTCTGCATCTGGACCAGTCAAGCAGTGGCTGTAGTTTGAATAAGTTATGTGTGCATGTAAAATATATACATATATACATATATACAAGTATGTGCATGAAATGTATATCTTCGTACTTTTTGATACAATGTACTCATTTGTTAATTTTTAATTATATTTGATATAAATCAAAGGTTTGTTGCAAAACTTTATATTTAAGAACAGTGTTAAAAAAAAAAAAAAACCCAAAAAGAAGTCCCAACCATGCAACACAACTGGGACCTGCTTTAAAACAATCCTGTGATTGACGAGTTTGCTGCCTGAGTAATATTGATCACCCAGACTTTGGATTCTGCTATTGTTTCTACAATGACATTTTGTATGAATCAAAGTCCTTGGATTAAAATAAAACTTAGCAAAAAATCAAAACAAACCCCACCATGCTGCTGGGTGATGTATGCAAGAGGTGTGGGAGTCAGCAACCTGTGCGTCTTCAGAAGGCAGGGCCACCTCCACGGGCGTGTGGGCAGGAGTGCAGAGCCGAGCAGCTCTCCGGAGAAAATAACCCCCTAAAACTGATTTGGGCCTGTTCATGATGCAAGTGTGGATCAGCCTGAGAATCTGGGTGGGGTTGGGGTGAGGGTCATGGGTTGGGGTCAGGGCCAGGGTCTGGATCGGGGTTAGGTTTAAGCATAATTGGCTTTCTTCCCCCTCCTCCAACTCCCTGGGCCTCCAGGGTAGACAGGACTCACCCAGGGTCACACACGAGTCAGAGGTGAGCTGGAGCATTGGTTTTCAGCCCTTCACTCCTGGGCTCAGACAGAAGAAAAGTGAAATGTCCACCTGATCACTGACTGAGATCCAACTCATCCCCAGTCAGGGGTTATAGGGGGACTCAGAGGTTATACAGGGTTCTTCCGCCCTCCCACCTGGGAAGGGTGCTGCTGGCCCCACTCTGCCTGGGCAGCCGCAAGTTCCAGCACGGCCCCACCCCACGAGGGCACTCTGTAGACACGAATGGATTCATATAGGACTGACTGCCGTGGCCTGCCCGCCCCCATGTACGGCCTTCTTGCGGGCTATTGGGGGCCCCCCCTGGCGCTGGCTAGATCCTTCGTCCCATCTGAGTGATTGGCAGGAAACAGGCAGTAGACAGGACAGCCCTTGGCCTCTGACCATCCAGGGAGGCATCTGTGGCCCTCCAGCTCAGGCCAGAAAGGGTCCTGACAACCCCCACAGCCATTACTGAGCTGACTATGCTCCTGGCAGTGTTAACAGGCCCATGGGCAGTGTAGACAGCCCCACAGGATGTTTCCATTCCCAACATCTGTGTGGTTGAGACAAGTGCTTCCTCCTTCACCGTCTCTTAACCCTCCAAATGTTGGATGTGGCCCTGTCCACAGCAGCCATACAGCCATTCGGCAGACTGACCCTGCAGTCCTTTGGCCTCCCGATTGTGATGTAAACCTTTGACATACGTATTTGTTAAGAATTAAGGTTATGGGAGTAACTGTGCCTCCCAGCAGGCAGTTTCTCAGTGAGGCTGCCTGGTTTCAGAGAGTCACATGCATGATTCAGGGACTGTGGCCTCCAGAAAGTCTGCCATGTGTGGATTTGTGGTGTGGAATTATCCTTGAGCCTCCCACTGTTTCAATGAGCGATACTTTCCTTATTATCCTCACATTTGCTCTCTGTTCTTCATAAAAGAGAGAGAAGAGACTGGAGAATGAGCCAGTTTGTTCTTTGGGGAGGAGCGATTAATGTGGGGGGCAGGTGTGACTCCGGGGCTCCTTCCTCCCAGGGAGAAGAGTGAGGTCTGTGTGCCTTCCAGTCTCTGAGGTGTGAGGACCCAATATCCAAGGCAGGAGCCTTGAGTTTCCTACCAACAGCAAAGTTGCTTTTTCAGCAAGTGGGAGAGCGCCTTGCCGTCATGGGAAAATAGCAAGAGCACTGGATGGGCGGCTGCAGCCCGTGACCCTAATGAAGTGACCCCTTCCTTCCTTGGGCTTCAGATTCCAAAGCCGTGCAGTCAGTCACCAGTGATGCGGAATCTGCTGCTTTCCCAGCCTGGCATCTCTTCTCACGTCCAAGTCCAGCACCTCAGCTTGCCTTTGGGAACCCCATGTCACCTGCCTACCATCCAGACAGTTCCAGAGGGCAGACCCCACTTTCCACCCACTTCAGAGATGGGTGTATGATCCAAGTCTACCCAACCCCTTGCTCTCTATTTTCTGGGTGCTCTGATGGCTTCAAGGATGAGAGTGTGACCCAAGCCGGGCCAAAGACACTTAAAGCCATGACTTCATGGAAGCCAAGGGAAAGAGAAACCCTTCCCAGTAGAATGGATGGTGAGTGGGTGTCAGCCTGGAGTTGTGGGAGTCCCCAGATGCAGTGAGAGAGACTGTGCCTATGAATGGGGCCACCCCAGGGCACCTAGCAGGATGGAGTGTTGGAGTGTGTCTAGGTCACACTGTGAGAGTGTGAGCCTTTGGGCCTGCCAGGTCCAAACCCACTCTTGTCTCTTGCAAGTATTAAGGTATTTCTACCATTAAAAAATATTAACTTCTTTTACTTTAGTAAGTGTGTCCAGTCCCTTGCCATCCAAAAAAGAACTGGGTGACACATCAGGATCAACAATCCCTGAGACTCCCTGCGCACAGTGTCCTCGCTGAGCAGGGTATGGCTGGGGGAGAGGAAGACAGTGAGTGGGGTCGGGTCTAAGGGCAGCTCCAGAACAGTTCTGTCCCTGTTCCTTTTCTGTCCTAGGAGAGGAAAACCCCAGAACAGTGAGAGGAGAACCAGCAGTAAGATGAGGCCCTGGATGGCTAATTGGTCTGCCTGTTTTTTCCTTATTTTAGCGTCCATTTTATTATTGTGCATTTTTATTAGGAAATCACCCATTTCCTCTAGGCTTCCAGTCCGATGCAATAGGTTTCCCTTATTTGACCCTTAATGTCTGTTTTTTTTTTTAAAGATCTTATTTATTTATTTGACAGAGTGAGCGAGCGAGAGAGAGAGAGCACAAGCAGGGTGAGCAGCAGGGAGAGGGAGAAGCAGGCTCCCGTGGAGCAGGGAGCCCGACGTGGGGCTCGATCCCAGGACCCCGGGATCATGACCTGAGCCGAAGGCAGACGCTTAACTGACTGAGCCACCCAGGCGCCCCTGATTTCTCCGCTTTTTCTAGTTTTCTACAAAATTGTCACAATTAGTGAACAAATATTGATATGTTATTTTTAGCGGGAGTCCGTATTTTATTCAGGTTCCCTCTGTTCTACCTTTTCTCGCTCCAGGATCTCATGCAGGGCACCACGTGACATGTGCTCATCATGTGTCTTTAGGCTCTCCTTGGCTGTGACGGTTTCTCAGACTTGCTTTGTTTCAGTGACCTTGGCAGTGTTGAGGAGGACCGGTCAGGCGTTTTGTAGAAAGTCCCCCATTGGGATTTACTTGTTTTCCTCCTGATTAGACTGGGGTTATGGGGTTTTGAGGAAGCAGATCAGGGAGGTAAAGTGCTTTGTCGTTACTTTACAACAAGGGAACACTTGTCACTGCCCATTTAACGTTGGTCACCTGGCTGAGGCAGCATTGGTCAGGCTTCCCCACCAGGAAGTTACTCTTTCCCATGTGCAGGAAGACAACTGCCCTGAGCCCCCACTTTAGGAGAGGAGAGTTAGCTCCATTTACTTGATGAATGGTTGAGTATCTGCATCTATTAGTTGGAATTCTTATAGGAGAGGTCTATTCAATCCTCCTTATAAAAAGCTATGTAAATTGTTAATAAAAAGGCAACAAAGTAATTTAAAAGATCCCAGTCCCATTGGCTTCATTGACCAATTCATGAAA
The DNA here is from genome assembly GCF_037043125.1 of Eumetopias jubatus. NCBI lineage: Eukaryota > Metazoa > Chordata > Mammalia > Carnivora > Otariidae > Eumetopias > Eumetopias jubatus. The sequence continues at coordinate 95,158,001 of NW_028274821.1, forward strand.
CAGGCAGCATCCCGTTTAGCAAAAAGAAAGGGGCTCCTTTGAGCTGCAGGGAGGGGAAGGATTTTAAAGGCAGAGAGGGCATTGAAAAAAAGAAATTACTAGAAAAGGATGCACTATTTTAGGCAATGTCCCCCTCCTAAGGGGAACAGAAGGGGCCATTCAGTTCATTTTCCAGGTTGACTGGTTAAAGTTTACGTGGAGGTGAGGGTGTGTGGAACTGCAGTTAGGTCAGGTAGTAAGTCTTGGTTTGCTGGCTTGGGTCTCCTGACGTAAGTGACTCCATTTTGGCCCTGTGGTTTCTTTTTAAAAAATCGTCTATTTGGGGGCACCTGGGTGTCTCAATCAGTTAAGTGTCTACCTTCAGCTCAGGTCATGATCTCAGAGTCCTGGGATCGAGCCCCACGTCGGGCTCCCTGCTCAGTGGGGGGGTCTGCTTCTCCCTCTCCCTCTGTCTCTCCCCTCTGCTTATGCACTCTCTCTCCCTCTCAAATAAATAAATAAAATCTTAAAAAGAATCATTTATTTTTACCAGCACGGACACCAGGGTAGGTTATGTTCCAGCACCTCAGTGTTTGGTCGCTGGCTCATTCCTCCTTTGGTGATGGAGAGCACTTTCCATTGGCTCCTGCTTTCCATTGACATCATTCCATCTCTGTGGCTCTTTTCTTGGTACTTCCTTACTTTCTGATACGTCAAGATTATCCTGGCTCCTATACTTACTGTCCAAGTTCTAGCGTCAGCAAGTTCTTTAAGGAGCTCTGGGTAGTAGAGAATGGTATTAAAGTCTTACACGTGGGAGCTAAATGTCCATGCTCAGTGGACAATGCAAGGCAATATATGCCTGTATTCCCACCTATGTCGACACACCTAATGATAAAGATTTCTGTGTGGAACCGTCTGCGTCCATATTAAGCTAAGGACGAGTTTATACTGATGTCTCCAACCTGGTCCGCCACCACATGGAGATTGTGATCTTCTCCCTTTGCTGATCTGTAACTTCCTACTCTAACAGTGACAAACCTGGCTCTCACCACCGGCCCTTTATTTAATTCATTGCTCCATACCAGATTACAGATGTGGTGTTTTCAGAACTGTTAGCTACCACTCTGATGGCAGAGAACTTTATCAAATAGAGTCCACTGTATACGTACAGTACATTTTTTCTTTAATCTACAGATTCCATTCATTTCCAAAGTTACTTAGGTCAGCACCTTTTGTCATACAACCTACAGGGAGGGTTCTTCCCCCCCATATGTTTCTAATACAGTTAGATTATGTGTCACGTTCTGTATTCCATTGAAGGGGAGGAAGAAATTGTCCTTGGTCCAAGGTTCTTACCGCGGGATGAAGAAAGAAATTGACATGAGACAGATAAATAGGAGAAAAAAACCTAAAGTGCAATGATGTGCACATGGAGACCCAATAATGAACCTGAGGTCTAAAGAAATGACCAAGGAAGCCAGGTTTTATACTTTTTAGACAAAGAGAAACTACAGCTGTGATGAAATCACAGGACAAAGAAAACTTAACCTTGGGAGCTTCGATTAGTAAGGAATTCTAAACAAAATTTGGGCTGGGGTCGTAAATTAGTAAAAAGTAACAAGGGTTGTTTATACAGCCTTATGGGCTCCAAATCTCCCATCTCTGGTGATGTTGAAATGTCTTTACCTCCTGGTACAGGGACATCTTCACATGGGAGATTGATTTCCTTCCCAGGGGGACAGAGGAGGGTCTAAGTGTCCTCATTGCATAGGCTGTCTCTTAAGTAACTTTTATTTAAAATGATCTGTATGTCAAAGTGGCAGATTTGGGGCAGCCTGCCCTTGGCCCCCACACCATCCTGTGACACTCCCACATCCTAAACAACTTACTTTCTGTAGATTATTATTTACTCTTTGGGATGTAGAAATGTTTGTATTTTTTAAAGATTTTATTTTTAAGTAATCTCCACACCCAACATGGGGCCCGAATTCACAACCCCAAGATCAAGAGTTGCACACTCCACCAAATGAGCCAGCCAGGTGCCCCAAAAGGTTTGGGTTTTGTCAAATGCTTAATGGCAGGTATAAATCATGAAAATATCATGGAATTCACTCCCAGATCCTTATATCATCTCTAGTTTTGCCTTTTCCAGAATCTCCTACAAATCGGGTCACTCAGTGTGCAGCCTTTTCAGAATGGATTCTTTCACTTAGAAAAATACATGTAAAGTTCATCCATGTGATTGTATGGGGTGATGGTTCATTTCTTTTTATTGCTGAATAGATTAACAGGAGAAAAACAAGTCAAAGTTTAATATCATGCATATGTCCTGTATTCATGGGAGATACCCAGGAAAATGGTGTAATTCCTTGAAGTGGCCCAGCCCTCACCCTAAATGCTATCTTCAGCTAACGACCAAAAGATTTTGGGTGGTGGGAAGGCCAGTTAAGGGATGTTATCAGGTGAGCACAGTAAACGAGGGTATGGTTGCTACACAGCTTTAAGTCTGTGCCTTCTCTTTTGGTAAGAGTTTCTTGAGATTTAGTAATTCTGTTCCTGATACAGAGGGAGACAGGCTTACAAATGGGGTGTTCCTTTATAAGTGTACATTTCACTCACCAAATGGCAACTTTTACCCAGTTTTCAGAGATTCTCCCATGTCTGGCGTTTCTTAAAATTAATCAGCCCAAATATCCCTTGTGCCAAAGAGGTATATTTTGCATGGCATATTCTGCTTCCTTCACATGGATGCACTTAGTTTGCTTATGGATTCATTAATGGAAGGACATCCTGGTTTCTTTAAGTTTGTAACCATTATGAATGGAGCTACCGTGCATAACTGCATGTGAGTTTTTGTTCGGAAATAGTTTTTTCAAAGCAGTTGCTAAATACTAGAAGTGCAATTGTTGGATCTTAACATGAGACTAACTTAGGTTTGGAAAAAATGGCCAAAATGTCTTCTGAAGGGACAGTTGCTGCCATTCCTCACCTTCCAGCAATTGGTGTTCTTGTTTTTGGAGTTTAGTATTTGTGATAGGTGTGCAGTACTGGCTGTCTCACTGTTGTTTAAATTTGTACTTTCCTAATGATGATGTCAAACATAATTTTGTATGCTTATTTTGTATCTGAATATCTTCTTTGTCCAGGCATCTGTTCAGATCCTTACCCATTATCAATTAGGATGTTTGTTTCCTTATCATTGAGTTCTGATAGTCTTTTGTATTTTTTGAATACAAATCTTTTACCAGATTTGCGCTTTGCAAATATTTCCTCCCAGTTCGTGGCTTGTCTTTAGTTTTCTGAGCAAGGTCTTTCACAGAGCAAAAGTTTTTTTTCTTTTAAGATTTTATTTATTTATTTGACAGAGAGAGACACAGCGAGAGAGGGAACACAAGCAGGGGGAGTGGGAGAGGGAACACAAGCAGGGGGAGTGGGAGAGGGAGAAGCGGGCTCCCCGCTGAGCAGGGAGCCCGATGTAGGGCTCGATCCCAGGACCCTGAGATCATGACCTGAGCCGAAGGCAGACGCTTAACGACTGAACCACCCAGGCGCCCCGCAAAAGTTTTAATTTTAGGAAGTTCATGTTATCAATTTTTTTCATTTGTGGATTGGCTTTTGGTGTTGTGTGTTAAAGCTCATCACTGAACCCAAGACCATGTGGATTTTCCTTTTTTTACTTTTTGTTTTTTGAAAGATTTTATTTATTTATTTGACAGAGAGAGAGAGAGAGAGAGAGAGAGCAAGCACAAGCAGGGGGAACAGCAGGCAGGGGAGAAGCAGGCTCCCTGCTGAGCATGGAGCCCGACGGAGGGTTGATTCCAGGACCCTGGGATCACGACCTGAGCCGCAGGCAGCCGCTTCACTGACTGAGCCACCCAGGAGCCCCCTTTATTTTGCTAGTTTTACATTTTAAATTTATCTACAATTTTAAATGAATTTTGGTGTTAGTTGTAAAGCCTGTGTCTGCATTTCACTTAATTCCGTACGGTTTCTAATTAATAGTTTCTATTTCTGGAGAAGTCAGGGGATAATTGGACTCCATTTCAGTTCGAATTTCCCAAATGTAATGGATTCAGCTGGACCCCAGAAGGGACAGGTGCCTCCACGGAACTGAGCGCACCGCATCCTGCACTGTCCCCACCTCCCGCAGGGGGCGCCCGAGTCCCGCCCCGCGACCCGTGCGGGGCATGCGCGCTCAGCCCTCCTCCTCCGGGGCGAGGACAGGTGTTCCAAGGACCCCCGCCGCGGCGCTCGCGCTCCCCGGGCCTCGGCCCTGCGTGTCCTCCCCGCGGCCGCACCGTCGGGGTCGGGGCGGGGCTCCGCCTGCGGCACGAACGTCGGCGGCTCGGCTTCTCGGGGCCGCGCGGACGTGGCGGTTTGAAGAGGAGCCGACTCTGCGGGAAACCCGCCCGCGCAGCGCAGCCCCTCCCTCTCCGCACTCAGACCCCAGCCGCGTGTCCTCGCCGCCCGCGGGGTGCCTCAGGGCGTGTTACCCCCGACGGGGCGCCGTCCCGCGGACCCGCCACCGAGCCCTCAGAACGTGTCCGGTGCGCCGTTCCCGGCCGTAGCTGGGGTCCCGCGGGGGCACGTCGTTCTCCAGAACTTCTTCCTTCTCCCCGAGGGCGGCTCTGTCTGCGGGAGACGCCAGCTCCCCGTCCCCTTCCCCTCGGCCCCGGCAGCCACGTTGTACTGTGTGTCTCGGGACACTTCCGGTAAGTGGGACCACAGGGCGTCTGTCCTTCTGTGACTGGCTGATGTCGCTCAGCGTGATGACTTCCCGCTTCGTGCGTGGTGTCGCCTGTGTCAGAGCCCCCTTCGTTTTTAAGGCTGAATCGTGCTCCGTGCTGTGTACACCGCGTTTCGTTTATCCATTCGGCTGTCAGTGGACACTTGGGTTGCTTCCCCTTTTGGCTGCGGTGACAAATGCTGCGCTGAATAAGGGTACTTCTCCTTTCAATTTTGGGGTATGTATCTGGGAGTATAATTGTTGAACCATACGGTCGTTCTCCTTTGATCTATTTGCCTAAATGCCAAAATATTTTATACATAGACTGCACCATTTTTCACAAGCAAGGTGTAAGGGTTTCCGTTTCTCAACATCCTTTCCAAAATTTGTTATTTTAGTTTCCTTGATTATAGAGATTCTCTTGTGTGTAAAAGGACATCTAACTGGTTTAAACCTTCATTTCCATAAACACTAAGGATGTTTAACATCTGCTCATGTGCTCTTCACCATTTGTATGATTTCTTTGGAGAAAGGTCTATCCAAGTCTTTTGTCTATTTTAAGAAATGGGTCGTCTTTTTGCTGAGGAGTTGTAAACGCTCTTTACATGTTCTGGGCAACAGACTCTTAGTAGATACATAATGTACAAATATTTTCTTCCATTCGGCGGGCTATCTGTTCACTTTCCAGATAGTATCTTACGATGTACAAAGATTTTTAATTTTTTTTTTTTACATTTCTTTTTTAAGAGTGAGTGAGTGTGCGAGTGGTCAGGGGCAGAGGGAGAAGGAGAGAGAACCTTAAGCAGGCCCCACACTCAGTGTGGAGCCTGACGTGGGCTCTATCTCATGACCCCGAGATCATGATCTGAGTCAAAATTAAGAGTCGGACGCTTAACCAACTGAGCCACCCAGGCACCCAGAACAGATTTTTAATTTTGAGGATATTATTTTATCTATTTTTTTCTTTGCTTTCTTACGCTTTGGTGTCAGATCTAATAGCATTGCTAGATCCAAGGTTATGAAGATTCATCACCACTTATTTCTTCTAGAGTTTATAGTTTTACCTCTTACATTTAAGCCTTTAATGTATTTTGAGTTAATGTTTATATGTGGTGTGAGGTAAGGGTCCAGTTTCATTCCTCTGTACACGGATAGCCAATTGTCTAGCACCCTTTGTTGAAAAGACCCTTCTCTCCCCCAGTGTAATGTTGTCCACCCTTGTCAAAATTCAGTGGACCATAGATGAAGGGGTTTATTTCTGGGCTCTCAGTTAAATCCCACTGATGTGTATGCATATCTTTTTTAAAAAAATGATTTATTTTTAAAAATGTTTTAAATTTAAATTCAATTAACATATAATGTATTATTTGTTTCAGGGTGAATGCATACCTTTATGACAGTATCAAAATGTTTTATTTACTGTTGCTTTGTATTAATATTTGAACTTTGGAAGAATGACCTTTCACCTTTGATTTTCTTTTTCAAGATTGTTTTGGCTGTTTTGTGGTCCCTTGAAATTCCATATGACTGTTAGGATTAGCTTGTGCAGTTCTTTCCAAAGGCCTTTGTGAATTTTCTTGGGAACACATTGAATTTCCACATTGCATTGTGTACTATTGCCATCTTTTCAATAGTATGTCTTTTCATCACCGTGGGGTCCTCAGATTTATTTAGGTTTCCCTTTCTTTCAGCAATGTTTTGTAATTTTCAGCGTATAAGACTTGCACCTTGATTACATCTATTCCTAAGTATTTTGTCAATGATAATGTTCCCTAAAATGGAATTGTTTTCTTAAATTATTTTTTGGATGATTCATGGCTAATGTATACAAATAAGAGAGATTCTTGTGTATTGATATTAACTGGCTGTAATCATTTGTGGATTGTTTAGGAAGCTCTGTCTATAAGATGATGTCATCTCTGGTCTCTGAATAGACCTAGTTCTACTGTTTTCTTCCACATGTGGATTTCTTGCCTTATCATTCTGGGTAGAACTTTCAGTACGATACTGAGCAATGAGTGAAAGCCAGCATGATGGACTTGTTTTTGATTTCAGAGTAGAGCTGTCAGTCCTCAAAATTGAGCATGATGTTTGATTAGAGTTAGGGTTGGGGTTAGGGTTAGGGGCTAGGGTTAAGGGTTAGGGTTAGGGTAGGTGACCCTGTGACCCATGAAGCCCGACAGTCAGCATGCTAGAGCCAGGAACACTCCCCCTGTGCTGAGCTCCCCGGCAAACCCTGCACGTCCCCTCCCCTGGCTGACCCCCTGCAGGTTCTGTCCCCACCTGCCATGAGTTGAGCACCTTTGGGCACAGCCCTTGTTTCTATGGCCTACAGACTGGGTAGAATCAGCTGCATGGGTTTCTAGCCTCTAAGCCTCAGGCTCCCCTTTGTAAGATGGGGTCCTGATGGCTCCCATCTCTGGGAGCCAAAGGTAGGGAGGCCCCACCAGCAGACGCGCTCAGGCCAGGCCAGGAGGGTGGCTGTTGCTTAAAGCAGCCCAGGGCCTGCCCTCCTTGAAGAAAGTGCACACGTTCACGGCCCAAGTTTTGGGATCCTGCTGCCAGCCTCTGGCAGTGACCCTCCTCCAGCCCTGTCCCCTGTCCCTGTGGATACATGGTCTTCCTGGAGATGTTCCTGCAGAGAGTTGAGAAGCAGTTCACGGTGGGACACAGGGTCACCTACTACGTCTTCACCAATCAGTTGCCCGCCGGGCCCCATGTGCCCCTCCGGGAAGGCCAGAGGGTGGTGGTGCTCGAGGTTCCCGGCACCCCGCGCTGGGAGGACGCGTCCATGCAGAGCACGTGATGATCCACCGCTTCTGTAAGCAGCTTTTCCCATCATCGTGCGCTGAAATAAAGTTCTCAGACACCAATCTGAGCGGCCATGCAGGGCTGCCTCTGTAAGTAGGGCAGCAGCAGCTGGGTTCTGCACATCGCTTTTACGTCATTTTTTATCAGAAAAGCAAAGGCAGACGCCTCAAAGCGTGGGAAAGGAGGACAAAGGGATGGCAAGTATGCTGAAGCTGTGAAGCAGGCCTGCACCCTCCTCTACGCGCAGGCACGCAGGGAGGCCGTCATGGGATCGGGGAAGAGTGGGACGTTTGTGCTAGCAAACGCCAGGTGCAGGAAGGGGGGCACGGAGGGTTACATTCTTTCCTGGCTCCTAACCTTTGCCCTGCCCCTGGGGATCATGGGATCCTGCTCCTACCGGGCCATTGTGGTCAGTAGCCTGAGAACAGGAACGCTGCTGACGTTTCAGCTGCTTCCACAATCACTCCTTAGGGCTGACAATATATTTTCTAAGATTAACTCCACAATTCCTCTGTGAGGTGGACTACCTGGTGTGCACAGAGGTGGACATGAAGTTCCGCGACCACGTGAGTATGGAGACCCTCTTTGGCACCCTGCACCCCGGTTTCTACCAGGCGGCCCACAAGGATTTCAGCTACGAGCATTGGCCACAGTCCCAGGTGCACATTTCCCAGGGGCAAGGGCTACTTTGACTACAAGGGGGCCTTTTCTGGGGGGTCGGTGGTAGAGGTTCACCAACTGACCTTGGCCTGTCACCAGACAATGGGGGTCAACCTGGCCAATGGGATCGAGGCTGTGTGGCACGATGAGAGCCACCTGAACAGGTACCTGCTGGGCCATAAGCCCATTAAGGTGTTGTCCCCAGAGGACCTGTAGGACCCACAGCTGCTGGCCTGCCGCCAGAGGACCTGTGGGACCCACAGCTACTGGGCTGCCCCCCATCCTGAAGAAGCTGAGATTCATGGCTGTGCCCAAGAATCACCAGGACGGCAGCAGTGGTTAGTACTTGAGGAGTCGTTTTGGTGCCCACCGGGTCTTTCACTCGAGTTAACAGATGAGTCAGAAGGAAGGACGTCATCAGTTAGGAAGTATAGACGAAGGTCAGAGTGGAGGTGGGCAAAGGCCTCTTTCAGAGAGCGGGGAAGCTCTGAGCTGCTTCTATACACCTTGCCCTGCTCATCGCTTCTGGCTGCCTGGCCCTGAGTTCTGTCCTTTCAATGAATTGGTCATCTAGTAAGTAACATGTTTCTCTGAGTTCCATGAGCCACTGGAGCAGATTATTCAGACCTGAAGAGGTTGTGGGGACCTCCAATCTGTAGCCCATAGCTCGGAAACAGGGGTGACTTCTCTGCCCAGCCACTGGCTGACCACTAAGTTAACAGCACAGGGATTCAGTAGCCATACACACAGCAAAGAATACAGACTTGACAAAGTAAATTCAGAAAAGTCACTAAACCAACAGTAGCAACTACAACGAGCAGCAATCATGAAGCCTGGCGTGGGGAAGGTCTGATGTTCGGGATGCTTCCATTATAATAATCATAATCACACCCTGGACTTGTCACTGGGGCCAAGTCCCCTGGCTGGGGGCCAATAGCTCCTACATGTTCCATGTGCCTCTCTCCCTGGCTCCTCCAGCCATGCACTGTCCTGTGCTGCTTCCCAGTAGAGGTCCGTTTTCACCAAAGCCAGGAAGATGGGATGGGTTTTTCTGACTCCGCATCCCCCGCCCCACAGTGTTGCAAGAGAGGAAAAAGTTTTCCTCAATTCTTTGAAGGTCCCTGGCTGAGTCTGGAAATTGACAAAGACAGATGGACAGGAGAAAAGCAAGCAAAATGTATTGATTGTTTTGGTGGGAACCTCACAAGACCATGACGACCAGCAGAGGTGACTGGAGCAGACAGCTCTTCTACCTTTTAGACAAAGAAGCAGTAAGTGTGTAAAGAATTGACAGACACAGGGGTTTGGACTAGGGCTCGTAAACGGTAAAGAAGTTAACTAGGAAGATAAGGGTTCGTTTAACCAGGTGTGTTCGTATAGACCCCGTGGTCCTAAATTCCTTGACTCTGGTGATAAGCACGTCATCCCTGTGGTCCGGGGAGAGAAAGTTCCACATGGGAGTATTCTGACCTGCTTAAGGGAAGAAGGGCTGATGGCTGGGGGTCAGAGAGACCTTCTTGCTTCTGCTCTATGCAAAAGTTCTTTTAGCTTCTATCTTTAATTTGCCAAGGTGCCATATTTGGGTTAGCGTGTCCTGACCCTCACTGGCCTGGTGCTGTACTCTGTCTCCTAGTATCCAGGATATTGGGTGTGCTGCTGTGGAGACCTCCCAGCCCTGGGGTAGCCCCTTGTCCAGGGAGGCGCCTGCCTCAAGGGGCGGGTTGCTAAGGGTGGCCGCCCCTCCTCAGGGAGATTGGGTGGGAGAGTGCAGATCTTACTTCGAGAAACTGACTTACATTTCCTAAAAAGGTCTACCTGACAGTGGGATCATACAGGAGTTCTATTTTTAGTATTTTGGGGAAAATCCATCCTTTTCCCAGCATGGCTGTGCCAACCAAAGTCAATTCCGGATGATTTTTACCTATAAACCAGAGATTTTTTAAGAACTCCAGCAGAGAACATGAGGAGAACATTTTCATGACCTTAGACAGGCAGAGATTTCCCAGGATGCAAAGTATACTGACCGTAGGAACAAACCGGTGACTTAGAAACTATGAAATGAAGAACTTGTTCTCCTTCTTCCATTTCTGGCTAGTGTGCTGGTCTGTGGCTCGATCCCACCTCAGGCAGCTGGAAGGTTGACCTCCCAGGTCAGCTACCACTGAGATGGCTACTGTTTCTAGAAATTCTTCGGGGTGTGGCCAGGTTTCCCCACCTGTGCACTGATCAAGTCGGCGACCTCTAACAGTGGAGCCATGGGTCCTCCAGGCATGGTCCCCCCCAATCCCCCAGTAAAGCCATCCCACTGAGGGTTTAGGGGGACGGGAGCTGCCCCTAGGCAAAACTGGAGATTCTCACTGTCCCTACCTGGCCTTCAGATGCTGCCTCTGGTGTCTTCTTGGAACCCTGACCTGTCAGTTTTCGGCAGCTGGTCCAGTCGTACCCTCACTTTCTGGGAGGGGGATTTGGTGGAATCTGCAGTGTGTCCTGCAGCCTCACCAGGATCGCTTTTTGAAGGCACATCGTCTGGGCCATCTGAGGACCCAAGACTGTGGGTCTGTGGCCTGGAGGGATTCTGAGCAGCGCTGGTGGGATGGGAGGGTTGTAAGGCCCAGAGGCAGGTTTCCAAAAGCTATCTGGGGTCCCCGGCATCCTACCGTTTTCGAATCAAAGCCCTGAGATCTTTAAAATGCCAGCCACGGTACAGCATGGGCCACAAAAACAAATGTCCCTGTGCACCCACCCCACCTAAACTATTGGCCATTTCTTGTCACTTGAGCTGAGTATAAAGGATTGGGAGTTGGGGCTTGAGGGGGGATCCTGGGCCAGACTTTGTATTTGGGGGACAAAGGCCATCAGACAATCTTGTGCTGAGCCTGAGGATGGGGTCTGTGTGGAGACCCCAGCTGCAGGCACTGCTGTCCACTGATGCCCCCTCAGGCTGTCCAAGTGCCCCTGCTGCTGGGGGAGCACCTGCCCCGTCCTCTCTGCAGAGGGCTCACTCCTGCACCAGGTGCGCCTCCTCCTGCGAGTCACTGTCAGCCTGCAGCCTGGGAGGGTGGCTACCCAGAGTTCCTCCAGCTGCTGGGGGAACACCTGCCCCCTCCTCTTTGTCTGAGAGCTCTGTCCTGTACCAGGGGCCTTCTCTCCTGCCAGTCCCTGCCAGCCTGCAGCCTGGGAGGGTGGATACCCTGACAACCTCCAGCCCTGGGGACAGAGCCAGTGCGATGTGGTCTCCCAGCAGGTCTGAGCACCAGGCCTGTACATTGCTCACTCTCCTCCTGTGGGATCACTGTGCCACATCCTCCCTCAGGCTCCCTGGGCCCAAGTCCTCCTCTGCTCAGGGACCACTCCCTGCCCAGGCTCCACATGGTGAGACCGGGAGCAGGTCATCTGGACCTTCTGGACTCTCGCTTCCGTGCCCGTGACATGGGCACAGTGCAGCCTCACAGACTGCTCAGAGGAGACCCAGCGCAGGAAGACGCAGGCCGCTGCAACGGAGATGCCAAGTGACCCCAGAGGGAGCGCACGGGACTTGCACAGGCCCACCAAGGTGCTCTCCCCAGAGGACCTGTGGGACCCACGGCTGCTGGGCTGGCCCCCATCATTCCTCGGGTCATGAAGAAGCCGAGATCCATGGCTGTGCCCAAGAATCACCAGGACACCCAGAACTCATGAGGCGCTGTCCCCAGAGGAGCTATGGGACCCACGGTATTGGGCTGTCCCCTGAAGGACCTGTGGGACCCGCGGCTGCTGGGCTGGCCCCTGTCATGAAGAAGCTGAGATTCGGGCCATGCCCAAGAATCACCAGGACACACAGAACTCATGAGGGGCTGCCCCCAGAGGCCATGCAGGACCCGCGGCTGCTGGGCTGTCCCCTGGAGGATCTGCGGGACCCGAGGCTGCTGGGCTGGCCCCCCATCATTCCCTGGGTCATGAAGAAGCTGAGATCCATGGCTGTGCCCAAGAATCACCAGGACATCTGGAAGTCACGAGGGGCTGCCCCCGTCTCCATCAGGGGGTGCTGCCTTGAGCGGAGCTGTCAGAGCAGATTCCTACTTCTGTCCCCTTGAGGGAAACTGTGGAGCCCAGCACTGCTTGCACGGGCACGCCAACGCCCCAGGCACCCCTGTGCACAGGAGGCCTGCCTGGGGGCACACGTTCCTCTCTTTGTGGTCACTCCA